>NC_133357.1:13701469-14443969 GCF_030506205.2 Paramisgurnus dabryanus | reverse complement strand
ATGCACAGAATAAGCAGATAACTATCAAAAATCTGCTTATTATAGAAAACTGTTTTCATGCGTTTACATGCAAATAACAAACCAGCTATGCAAACAACTGCGTTTACATGGTACTTGGTGAATTGTCGGATTTCTCGCAGGCAGTGACGTCACCGCCTATAGTACATAATAGTCTTTAAAAAGCCGATGGCATATCTGTATTAAGCTATACTGTTGTATCTCGTGTCTGCAAAACCTGTAAATGTAACATGAGCTTTTATTTTCACAGTTTCTCTGCCAACTGCTTTAGTCGAGCGGAGTTGTTTTTGTCAGATTATAAATAACCCTATGCTGGGTTGTTGTTAACCAAACATGTGTTAATTATAACCCAACGGTTGGCTTTTTCCATATTTGAACCAACGATGAATAAAACAACTTAACTTTTTTAGAGTATAGAGGTACCTAGAGGTAAACATTAATCATGTATGTGACATACTGGATTTAAGATTGTAAATTATTTTAAAAACTATTAAGCTGAATATTTATATCTTAGTAATTTTCTCCTATCGTTCTGTTTTAAACCCCCTCATTTGTTTGCTTCACTACACTAGTGTGTCATATTGAGCACAAATTAGTGCTGAGAGGCCAACAAAAAAAGAAGGAAACAGGGCTTCTAATACTGAAAAGTAGCAAATTCACATTAATGCCAATTCGAATAAGCATTTCAGTGATTTAGGAACACAGTCATTTACAGTAAAACTTCAAAAGTGCATGAGATCGATTATTTTTAGCAGTAGGTTACGCTCTTGTCAGAGCTTAAGAAATTCCACTCTTAAAATGATTTTAAATTGGCTTGCTTTGTCTTGGTTCCATCTGGATACAAACCACATAGTTGTGTCTTCATAGTGACAGCTTTGCCGAATACTGAAAACCGATTTTAAGAGCTTTCAACCTGTTTGTGAATTTAGAGCCAGCTGTCATACAGTAGTAACCTCCTGATTGGCTCTTGTTATATGAGCGTAGTACTGTAATGAGATGCTGGATTGGTCAATCAGCCAATCAAGTAAAGCCTCTTAAAATATTTATATGCAGTGTGACGCATTGCTTTCTTTGTGGTGTACAAAAGGTACTCTGTCTGGGTTCTGGAAAAGTGAGTAGTTGGGATAAAAATAGACACTATTTGAAAAAGCACCCTGTTTTAGGGAAAAACTAAGGTTTGTGTTATTTTGATTATGTCAATAACCGGCGTACAACGAAAATCCATGTTATTTGTGGAGTATCCTCTATAGCAGTCATGGTAACACGTTCCAAAAAGGTTGCATTCGTTAACATATACAGTGGCAAGAAAAAGTATGTGAACCTTTTGGAATTTCATGGTTTTCTAAATAAACTTGTCATAAAATGTGGATATACTCTCATTCTGGCATAATAATCAAGGACTTTGCTGCCGTAACATTGCTGCAGGAGGGACAATGATATTATGTAGTGCCCGAAAATAGTCCCCTGCTATTGAAAGATACTAAGGGGACTATTTTCTATATTTGCAGCCATGTTACGGCAGCAAAGTCCCTGATTATTACGCCAGAATGAGAGTATAGTTCCTAGCCATATCTGCCTATAAAAATCGCTACTTTTTCCCCGTTAGTCTTAGTACACGATGTAACTACAGAAGAGTCAAGTTTTAAATAGGAAAAATATCGAAACTCTTTGGTTATTTTTGAGCGCGATGCTAATGGTCTAATCAGATTCAATGGATTATGCTAAGCTATGCTAAAAGTGGTACCGCTAGACCCGGTGGTCGTCTGAATGGATTCCAAAAAGGTAAAAATCAAATGTTTTACTCTAGGGGAGCTGGAAAATGAGCATATTTTCAAAAAAGTGGAGTATCTCTTTAAGGCACAGTCTTAACTTAGTGGTTAAGATTATCCAATTGGCCACAGGTAACTTCCTTTTTAAGTTGAACCAACAAATCTATTTTACTGTGTAGAGGTATTGCTCATTGTTAGTTCATGTTAGCTAATGCACTTCTTGATGTCAACAAATGCAACCTTATTATAAAGTGTTTTCAAGTTTTTCAAAACCAAGCTTCATTATTAAATATGCTTGATCACTTGTAAATGCAGTATGTATCCAGCTAGAGAATAAGTATCATAAATCAATCATCTAAAGAATCAGAATCATACTTTTCCGTATTAGAGAGATTACAATCATGTATATTTTTTCAAAGCTAGGTAAAATAACAGTTTTGCATGTCAACACGAAGTTCATCCAATTAAGATACATGTCAATCAGACTCTTCTCACGTATCTGTTTGATCTGACATGTATAAGACTGGCATTCATTGCGTGTTTTCTAAGTTGACAGCACAAAACTGGCATAACTGAAACCGCATTTAGCACACTAAGCTGGAGCACTCATTATTAAAGCGTCTTCGTCTGGAACTGTTGGTGGGTTCTGGAGGCGTAATGCAGAATAATGTGGTCTGGCATGGCTGCATGCTGCAGTTACAGTATGATCAAAAACAGAATCAGAGGATTCTTGGCAGATATCTACATATTTCTAGTCATTTAATGGTTATGTGCTCCCAAGCTGAGCCCTAAAACTTGTTCATTTTTAAACAGTGTATGAGGGATGCTTTGATTTGCAGCTTTATTAGATGGTGGAGGGAAAGAACTCAGTCAGATAATAAACAAATAGCTGAGACAATAATGCTTGGAATGCCAGTCTGCATTTTATGTGTTTGTGTATTATTTTTTCATTCAAATTTTTTAATAATGAGTGACTGCTGTTTATGTTTGACCAATAGTTTCTGCGTCATATAGTGTCAAGTAGAAACTGGTCATTTGATGTGCGATGTTTATTGTAAGTCCTCTATAATTCTCACCTGTTTCGTACCTTCAGCCTCCTGCCAAAGGTGCCTTCCTCAGAGGGACGGGAATGGATCAGACCACTGGACGATTTACAGCTCCTGTAACTGGAATTTATCAGTTCTCTGCCAATGTTCATATTGGTAAGAAAAGGTTAAAAGGTTCACCTCACCAGTAAAAAAACATTCAATCTTTCAAATGCCTTTATTTTAATTTTTCCAGTGAAATGATATGCGAATACACTGTCAAAAATAAAGGTACAAAGCTGTCACTGGGGCAGTACCCTTTAAAAAAGGTCATAATATGTACCATTTAGGTACAAATATGTATTTTTGAACTGCCAATATGTACCTTTAAAGTATGAGTACAAAGTTGTACCTTTTTGAAAGGGTACTGTCCCAGTGACAACTTTAGTACCTTTATTTCCGAGAGTGTATAATAATCAGCGATTTGAAGAATAAAGCATAATACAATAGAGATTTCATAGTTTGCAACATTGAATAAATTTAAGTACACTGTCAGAAAAAAATGGTCAAAGTAAGTTCCCTAGCTGTACCTTTTAAAAAGTACACATTTGGACCTAATAAGTTAATATTAGTACATCATATTGGTACCAAATGTATTCATTGTACATAAATGGTACATATTAGGACAATTTTAAAGGGTACTGCCATAGTGACACTTTCAGCTATGAACAATTTTTTGACCATTTTGTCAGTGTATAAAGATGTTTCTGATGTAAATCAGGAGTATCTATAGAGTAGTATTACATCCTTCATATCTCCGAAGAGTATTTTGTTTCATCAGATTTATAAAAGACAGAATAGCTTTACTGATTCTTTCCGATTAAGGAACGAAAAAATTCAGAAGGAGGAGTTACGAGCTGCGGGAGGAGCAAGTCATGAGTCAACACTTTATACAACACTGACTGGATAACTTATGATTCACTACATGTTCGTGTCGTTTATATAATATGCACTTACGTGCCTATTTCCAACATAACACAGAAGTCTTACTTACCGCATGCAACTCATGACCCAGTTGGGACTTTTCAGTGAAATCCAGCGATAAAGAAACACACACAAAAAACGCTGCTGCTACCACAAATAAACAAACTATATCTATTATTTCCATAAGGTTGGCTTTCTTCTCCTTATAACCAAAAACACACTTCTTCTTTCGTGCCATTGTTGAGTCTTCATATAAAACAAAGCTGTTGCGTGAAGTGATGCCTGTAACTTAGCGTCTTCGATTCTCGCTCTCCCGCTGATTGACGTGTGGTCGTGGTTTTCTGGGGTAAATGCCCATAAAAAGAAGTGATACGTATAGCTTACCCCCCAAAAAACTTCGGCTGGACCCGTAATTGAAAAAAACTTTTAGAAACTTGAATGAACCCCTGGCAAAGTGCATTCGGCACAGAAATACTCTGTAACACGTCCAACTGCTTTTTTGACACTTTGCATTTGTTTAGCATGAGGAAACAACTCTTAAACTGTGTTTATAAGTCAGAATGCATGAAATATCATCGAACTCCCCCTTTAAGATAACCAGAAAACACATAAAATACATAAATTATGAACACTAACGCATAAAATACATGAATTACGCAACATTTACTCCAAAAGTAGATGGCACCATGCAATGAATGTACTTTAGACTTGGCACGTTCTCAACACATGGATTGCATTCTCCTGTAACTCACATTCCCACCACGATGCATTTGTTTTCTGAGATTTATGGTGTCTTGCACAATATCTCGCAATTAAAAAAAACCTTGTACCATGCCTGAGAAAGCATGACCATGTTCCTGTTGGTTGATGCTCTTGAGGGATGGGATGGATGATCCTGTTGACTTTATCCTCTCTTTAGAGGGAATGCTGATGTTGAGTTACAGTCATATGAGCCCCAGGGACCCTGAACACAAAACTCTCCTAAGCTGCGGCGCCACCGTGCAACTCCGAGAAAAGGATTTGGCTCTCAGCAGTAGACTGTGGCAGAAAAAAATCAACATACCCAAACAAATTCACAAATCCACTGCAGACTTGTAGAAGAGAGCAATATTTAGACGCGGCGGGAGGTCAAACATGACTGGCTCTGGCACTATGCGCCCTAGATACAAAACTCAAGACTTTAAAACTGTACTCTTCATACTTAGCACTATATATTCTCAGGCCTTGTTTTCTGTCTTCTTAAATGGGAAATGTATTTTTTATTTTACTTTCTGTGTGCATTGATTTGATGCTTCATCATCATCATCATCTTTTTTTGTAGACCACACTGAGGTGAAGAAAAATAAGAACCAGCTGAGAGCCAGAGATAATGTGAGAGTTTTGATCTGCATTGAATCACTCTGCCACAGATATACGTAAGTTTCCTTTTAGTTTATAGAAAGGATAAAATTTTGACATCATTTTATGTTGCATTATTTAAAATCAGTGTTGTTTCCTTTTTTCTTTTAAACATAAAGTCACAAAACATATTAAACAATCACAAAATGGAGTAAATTACATTGTTCTGCAAAGAAAGCAGAAACCTATTTGAATAAATGAAAACTAATGTAGTATTGTGATCTGATATAATTATTGTGTTTTCAACAAAAAAGTTCATTGGCCACTCATTGGTCTTTTTTAGGTCTTTTTGCCAGACAATGTCCGAAGGTCTGACTCCAGCATTATTGCTAGGAAAGTTATTATGATTATACAGTATTATGTATAATTTACCCCCAAGTCAACTGTTTATTAGAGACAAACACTCGATTTTGGACTCAGCATCCACAGACCACATCCACATAAAATCATGACTCCAATATAAATTCATGACTCAAAGAAATGCATCGCTTCAAATGAAAATGAGTATTTTTCTTGAGCTCCTTCATAAATTGTGAGCATGCGGTTTTTATTTTAGTAGCTTAGGCGTGTGAGTGCATGTCATAAAAATCCTCTTTCACAAATCATGCAAAAATGATTTTACTTAAAAGAAAAATACTATTAGAGGTACTGATGGTAACGGAGGTTGAAACTCTGGATAAACTTTCTTCCAGTTTATGTTGGTTGTTAGTCCAGCATCTCATGGGCTATAAAGCATGTTGTCTGTTCTAGTTTGTGTGGAACCAGCAAGGCATTTCCTGTGTTAAACTAGAGCAGGCCTTTAAAAAATGTCCTCTCACCTTCCGTCTGATCCCCATCACCCTGCTAACCTTTTCTGGCCCACCTTTGACTCAGTGGGTCCCTGCTGGTTTTAGCAACAGTACCAAATGGTAATTCTTTATACTTATCACTGGATAAGATGGGTACTTCAGAATTCATATCTAAAAAGAATTATATTGGAAGTAACTATGGCTTTAAACTGGTGCTGATGCTGTGCTTCTTGATCTGGGTCAGAAAACCCAGCTAATGTGATTTACTGCATAAATCATCCTATATAATGTAAAGAACATTCTGTGAAAATATTATCTTGATATCTTTAATACTGATTGAGTAAGGTCATGTCAAAGATTGAAATCAATGAGTAAAGTCAAACTTTGAAACTTTGATCTCAAAATTAGATTAAGACTTTAGCCTGGTTTTGCAGGCTCACTTACAGTACAGTGAATTGTGACAAAACTTTTTTGTTCTGTTTATGCATTAAAGAGCACCTATTTCATAGTTAAAAAACAACATTATTTTGTGTATTTGGTATAATACAAAGTGTTTGCATGGTTTATTATTAAAAATACACATTATTTTCGAAATACCGTACATTTTTGTAGCTCCATATTTCACTCTAAAATGCAAGGATTTGAAAAGCTCTATCACTGATTGGCCAGCTAATCTGTACATTGGCCTGAATACCTCTGACGTCAGTCGTAAACTTGACGCTCCTTACCATGTTTGAAAGATTCGGTTGTTAACAGCAGTTAACTTACAGGCTGTGAGTCTAAGTGGGAGGAATTATCATAATGGCGGTCTTGTCTACATCACCAATCCCAGGAAGTAAACAGTGACCTACAATCCGTGCGTTTGTTGTAGTCCAAGAAAAGAGATTTATGTTGGAGATGATAACTCGCATCATTGTTTACTTTGGGGTTTGTACCTTTTGCATATCTTTAACATGTACTAATACACACACACACACCAAATGGAATTAAAAAATGTGAATTGGACAATAGGTGCTCTTTAAAGAAAACTCATGTTTGATATTGTTAAAACTAATCATCAAATGAATATTCTTTGTACTTTGTGTAGATCACTGGAAATGATTGTTGGTCTTGAAAGTAACAGCAAGATATTTACAGTATATGTCCATGGACTGCTCGAACTTCAGGTAAGCCTTAGGCAACCACCTACAGTACATAAAACAAAGTTCAACATAATTTACTCAGTTGAATTTTATGTTCTTATTAAATACAATGTTTTTAATACTGTGCTATGTGATATTTCTGCACTGGAGTCTCAAATCAATTTACCAAAATTTGGTCTTTAAATGTCTTTAAATGCTTGGCTAAAGTCGCCATGAAACAGAAGTAGCCATTGTCGTATTTTCCCTGTGGGGACATATATCTGAAATGAGAAACGGTAGGGCTGGATTTGAATTCGTCCATTAAATGTTGCTATTTGCAGCAATCTTTTTCCGGACCCCGCCCATCTGCCATACCATATGACCCGAAGTAAAGAGAGATAGTTTTGTGGAGGGGAGGAGATTTGCATTTTTGATTAAAGATTATGAGAGATTATAAAAATTAATGAAGCTCACAGTTAAGTCATTAAAAAAACTAATGACAGTTTTTCATTTAAATATCATTGGGACTTTATGATTAAAATAGCAAAACACTGGGGCCTCCTAGTGGTGCGGGGCCCTACGCAGCTTGCGTAGCCTGCGTATAGGGCGGATCGGCTCTGACCTTAAGGAACAACTTGTAGCAGCCTGTTAAATTTTAGGGGTCACGTTAGATCCTTAAGGTACAGTTATGTACCCAGAAAAAGTACAATATTGTATTATGTTTAGTATACCAGAAAAAGTAGAGTTTCTGACAGACATCTTTGATGTGAATGCCAGGAGCCACGCTGCAATTCACATTGTAATACAATGTTTTTTTTCTAATAGGCTGGGCAGTACACCTCCATATTTGTGGACAATGCAGCAGGAGCATCTATCACAATACAGAATGGTTCAGATTTCATGGGCATGTTGTTGGGGGTATAGCCTCGCTTATATCCTAGCCTATATCTGGCGAGCCACATAGGACTGCATTGCTGCTCTTTGGACAGTCACTCAGCATCATATCTCTTCATACGAGTGCTGTTGCCTGTTTAAACTTTATGAAAGTGCAAAGGACATGAAAACCCACAAAGCTACTAGAGGCAAAAACAGTCGGATGCAATACTCATAGACTTGACAGAGGACAGTGGATTCATATCTGCCTTGACTGTGCCATTTACAATGAATTTTTCCTGCGTCCTGTGTTCATACAGAATGATGCCGACCAGGCCGTATTTTGTGATATACATATATAGATATATATTATATTATATATAGTGCTGCTGTATAGCTCAGTGGTAGAGCATTGCGTTAGCAGCGCAAAAGGGCATGGGTTCGAACCCATAGCGATAAAATATGTACGTGTTGTAATGCAATGCAATGTAAGTCACTTTGGATAAAAGTGTCTGCCAAATGCATAAATGATATATAAGAGATTTTTGTACCTAGATATTGGTGCACATGTCAGCGCCCTATTCCTAGTCAATAATGTTTATATACACAATTTGTTTTTATATATGGTGAGAGGTTTCTTACAGTACATACACCCCAAGATGGGTTCATCTATATATGGGCTTAAAAGTCTAATATGTTTTGAAGGTGCAACACAAAACACACACCTTCTATTGTGCATACATGACTGTATTGTGTATTTCTAATTATCATAAGCTAGACAAAGTTTTATTTACTATACAGATCCAAAAAGTGTGTTTGAAAGCTGGACTATTCATAAACAACAGATTTTCCATTACGTTTGGCCAAAAGAAGGAATCAGGCACTTGGAAAAAGAAACAAAGAAAGAAAACAATAAGCCCCGAGGATCAGTCTGTTTTTATGTCCAGTGGGTAAAACTCCCAGACAATAATGCTGACCCGAGTGTGTGCTTGCAAAGCTACTATCATGATCCATTAGACATGTTAAGTTCCTGCTGAGTTTTCATTTCGTGTACTGTTAAATACATCATCTGTTTTTTTACATCTCACACTTTTCTTGATTTCCCCAGCTTATTTTAAAAGTGATTTCATCTTTAAGATGCACATATATCCGCATGTACAATTAAAAAATATATATACAGATTATTTATGTTTAAATGTATCTGCCAATTAAAATAGATTTATTTTTTTTAAACTAGTTTAGGCTTCCAATAGATCTCAATACAAGTGAATATATATGAAGCAAGACAGCTTAAACCTTTGCTTTCCAGTATCTTGTATTGTGGTGTAATGGAAATAAACTGTATTCAATAAATATAAAGGATATCTATTTACCTGGGCCTACCTGCGGTTGACTCGAAATGAATTTAATGGGCTTTGAAATTCTGCTAACATTTTAATTTTCTGCTCAATAAAGCAGGCAGGACAGAATTCCAATGCTTTTAGTTTTACTGTAACTGCACTGTAGCTGCAGCGCCTGGAAAATATTCCATGCAGTAGTGTGGAAAATGCTTCTTTGCATCATTTCCATTGTAAATAATCCAGGATAACTCAAATACCTTGGCATGCCAAATAGACTGATGGTGGCATGCCACCTGGGCACACTGGAAAGTCATTTCGAACATTAAAGTGACATCAAGTATAATTTAGTAAGCCACACTGATAAACAAGTCACTCACAACTTGTCTTCTACTTATATCTTGGTTTTTCTAGGAGTTTCAAGCCAATAGATATTTATGTTTTCACACATATGTTGGTGGTTTAAGAAATCTATGATTTAATAGTGTTTCACACATTTATTGGCCGTTTACACAACGTTTTTATGCGTTTAGATGTGTTTTATTTGCTTATGACAACAGCATTTTGGGATCCTGTAACGCAAGGTTTAATGACAGGTTTTCAAGGTCAAGTTTTTTAACCTTTTCATCTCTGTGTACATTACGTATCAAATCTGTGATAACGGTAGTGCCGCAACTTCAAAGTATGTTTTCGGAGTGTCTTGTGTGTTGCTCGTCTTTTCAAAATATGTGTTTGTTGCGTCATGTGAACCAAGTGCATCATATGTTTTGTTAAAACAAGTGCCTCCTGCGCACGTGTCAAAACCGTTTATGATAAAAGAGACGCTCACGTTCACAAAATACACGCAAGACACTCACTTAACAGTAAACTCTGATTACAAATGAGATTACGCGAGTTTCTGGCAAACGCGAGCGTCTCTTTTATCATAAACCCTTTAGACGCATCTAGGCACTTATTTTGACAAGATAACACGTGATGACACGCAGAACACATATTTTGAAATTACGAACCACACACATGACGGACTACATACATGAACTTCGCATCGTGCGCCCTTGAAAAAAGAAGTCACCAGCTGCCACTGGATAACGGTGATGTCCTGAGCATGCATTAATTTAGTCTATAGGCATACACGAATATAACCAAAACAACAATGGAGGCCTACAGTACTGTGTTTATGCTGCTCAAAATAAAAAAAATTGTCGCTTATATTGCACTAGTGTCACTTGTAGTAATAAACTTACTTCACCGTACATTTAAAAACTTCTCGATGCTTTCATCATATCAATTACTTGTATTTATCACAACGTAAAAGAATGTGCATGTGTGCTGAAGCCGCCCAGTCTCATGTAGATGCGAGTGTGAAACCCCTGCAATACACATGCCAAATTCCAATTTTGCGTGCATATGATACGCCAGTCCTTCCTGTTCACTTAATACGCCACATCTTTTTGTGTCGTTTTATGTACTGGTTTTTTCATTTTTTTCTGTTTTTTAAACCATTTTCGCTTGGTTTTGGGGTTAGATTTTGGATTTGCTTTAGGATGTTATTTAATATGTAGGTTTCTCCATGTTTTTGTCTATTTTTAAGCCTTGGTCACTTGGAGTTGGGGTTAGAATTGGGGATTGGGTTAGGATTAGGGCTGGGTATTGGCAAGGGCCTCACGATACACAGAGGTGGGTAGTAACGAATTACATTTACTTCGTTACATTTACTTGAGTACATTTTTTGGGTAACTAGTACTTTTAGAGTAAATTTAAGGATGGGTACTTTTTACTCTTACTCAGGTACATTTCTGGTGAAAAAACTGTACTTTTACTTCGCTACATTCGGTGGCGTTACTGCACTACTTTCAAATGGTAATAATTAATGGTAATAAATAACAGCTGCGTCACCCTTAAAGCGCGACCGCGCGGTCACTCTTTAGCGCGCGCGACCGCGCGTAGATGATAGGAGAAGCAGATGAGGGCGCGTGTGCGTTGTGCGAGATATCGGAGTATGCGTGGCTTCAAGTTTGGTCTATGTTTTCACTCCAAGAGGTCAAAAAGAATAGTTTCATAATGCGATGCATGTTCAGTAAACGAGCTGACATCTCAGCATACAGGAATTCAAAATCCAACCTGAAGTAAGTGTCACAGTATTGTCTATTTGAACACTATTAATGGTCATTTCACACACTGTCCGAGTTTTTTTTGCCATATGCACTCTTGTGCAAGCGATGACACAACCTAGTGTAAGTTAAACCATACAAACAAGCACGTTCACATCTGCACATTTCCATATAATTTTCCTAAACTAAACAAACTAAACAAACAGCATAATGTAATGACATCTTGCATTTATGCACAAATCCGGACACCTCACTAATGTGTAGAAAATACATTCAAATAAAAACGGGATTGTATTTTATTTAAATCCTTCCTAAAGAATGAATGAATAAAAATAAAAGAATTAAGTTTGATTTTAAAGAAACATGTATTATATATTATAATAAATGTAGAGTTGCACAAACAGTTCCATATGAAATTCTAAAATGATCATTTTTATTAAGCTCCTGTTTATGTTCAGTAATTGCACTTTAATGGCAATGAAAATAACCTATTCATATAAAAACATGATAACAAACAGACACACATGTTCTTTTTTGTTTACTGTTTGCATGTTTAAAAGCAGATGCTGACAAGTCTGTGTTGTGAACATTTAAATAAATACAGAGTTAACTGTCAGAAAAACATCTGTGTGTGCGTTTGAGATTTTTTTCTCAAATGACACGTTATGTGATGTTAATGTACCCATTTTAAGACTGCTTTACTTGTATAGAAGCAGAACAATGAGACTTTTAAGGAGAGGTTTGTGAAAACCCTCTAAGTAGTCTGAAATTCAGTGCTTTTGCGCTACTTCTCTATCAGATCGGAAGAAACGAGTAACTAACTACTTGAGTAGTTTTTTCATCTAATACTTTTTTACTCTTACTCAAGTAAATAAATAGATTGATACTTTTACTTGTACTTGAGTACAGATTTTGGGTACTCTACCCACCTCTGACGATACAGTACATATCACAATACATGGACACGATACAATGTATACAATCCATTGCATATTGCGATATATTGCAATACTTTGGCCTTTTTTATCAAAAATGTAAAAAAAAAATAGAGCTGATTTTTTAAAAACTTTTTTTAAGCCAAAGTGCTTCCACACGTCGACTTTGAAAGCTACAGGCGTTTAAAAAATTTCTGCCATTTTCTCACTCCCGCTAAATTCTGAGACATTGGCCAAATGGCCGTATATGACTGACAACTGGACAGCGACTACAGCAGCGGTGGAGGAGGTCGTTTGAAGCACACAGAGGGATTTGATGGTTTTTTTATATTAATACTAGAGAATGAAATATCGTCAAACTATTGTGGAAAAATATCACGATAGTTAGCCGTATCGATATTTTTGCACAGCCCTGGTTAGGATGTAATTTTATGTAACGAAAAGTTGTTCTAACCCCAAACCCAAGCAGCAATGGTAAGAAAATAAAAAATTGAGAAACCAATACATAAAATGACAAAAAAAAGTTTTTAGTGAACAGGAAGGACTGGCATATCATATACAAAATTGGAATTTGGCATATGTTTTTACACTTTGTGCTATTTACACGCATATTTATAGCATCTCATGAGACTGGGTTGGCTGGCATGTATTGTTTCTTTACAAAGTAACATCGCCATCTTTTGGCTTGGCATGCATAATACAGCAGATACAGCGTAAACACAGATCTTTTAGACAGTGTTGTTGCGTATGCCCAAAACAATTGGTCAAAATTGTTGTTGTGTATACATAGCATTGGTTTTCATTCTCATGTTTGCTTTTTCTGTCGTTTTGGTGGATGTATTAGGCAAGTTCTGTTACTGTCGTCACCTTTCTCACGACATACGAGTAAGGTCAGCTTTCATTTTGAGCCAATACCACAGCTTGTGTAATGCAACGTTTTGCAGTTTTGTTGTCAGGCGGTTGTAAAACCATCAGCTGTAAAGTCTGATTCACACCACACGCAGCACATATTTATTTCAGCACTCATATTGATAGGTTACAACATACCTACTGTCCCCCTAAACAGCACGATGTCTAGTAAATCTGACTGAAACCAGACGATTGCACAGTTTGGATCTACACGTTGTGGTTTAAGTGCAGTTCTGTAACATAAATTAGATTTCATGACGATCAAATTTGGAATACAGCAGAACTACTGTCTTTGTGAAAGCACAACTGCAGTTTGCCCCTTTTATGTGCCGCTTTAATATGCAGATATTGATATATTACCATCCAAAAGCATGAATTTGATTATTAATAAAGAACAGATTGAGCACTATACGAGAATCGTCTGTAACAGTTTGACTAAATTAAGCCCTTATTATGTGAAAAATGTACACATAAAAGACCTCAAACACTTGTGACAATTTTGCACCACTTTTCGCCTCGCACTTAGGGGTAATAATTGAAACATGAGTGGTAGTTACACAGCATCTGCAGGTAATCTGTTTCAGCTGTTAGCATGTACACACACAGTAGCTATATCATGTCTTAACTTATCGCCATTGACTTCAATGTTGTGACTAACTATAAATTATTAAGCATGTTTAATAATGTGTTGTAGGATGGGTAAAAATGATAATAAATTATCATAATCTAAATATATATTTGGATAATTTAACAGCCCTGTTCATGTTTGGAAAATGTACAAAGCTGTACTGTTATGTGTGTGTAAACACTTACATACTGCATACCCAATAAAAAACACCTTACATTTACAAATGTTGTTTATTTCATTTTCAGTTTAAAAGAAGGATGTTTAATGTGTGAAATGAGTTATGTTCTAGACATCATTTTCAGACAAGCTGCTTTTCAGCGAAAACATGGATAGCTAAACTCCTTCATAGTTGTGTTGTAGATTTATTCTGTGGTTATTGGAACATGTGGTTTGAAAAACTAACTATGCTTTGCCTGGCGTATAAACTCTTGGCACATGGGCTGCATGGCCATTTTCTTAGAATAACATTAATTGGAGCACCGAAACATGTGGTTAGGTACACTATTATTGCAGTACATTTTTAGCACGTAGATATAACTCATCAACTCTTCTTCAAGACTTACACATTTTAAAAATTGACCTAAAAATCTTGTTCAATTTTGCATATTTCATTCCCATGCAATGAGCTGCACCATGCACTGGCCAACAGCAGTTGCTTTTTATTTAAATATTTATTTTCAAATTATTTAATTTGAATGATATTACATTTGTTCCTTACTTGATTAAATATATTTTGTTCAGAATGGAATTTGATCATTTGTAACTCAGAAGCCACTGCAGGTGTTTAAAAACCCATACAAATGATATGGAGCAATGCTTTTTATATTCTATAAAATTATTAACCTTAAAAATGAAGAATTTAGCACAATGCAAAGAGCTTTGTCTTGATTGCTATTATGTTGTTGTTTTAAATGTTTAATGACAGCTATGCGAGCATGCTTCAACTCATGCGCCGTCCTAGTGTGGAGCATTCAGAGGCTGCCAAGGTGGTTGCGAAACTGCCTTGCACCACAAACTCTCTGACAGGAATTTCCCATTGCCCCATTATCAGCATCAGACAAGCTGAGTGATCCCAATTACCTCTTGCCCAAATGCTAAGAGCAACTCTTTTTTTTTTCAGAGAGGAGACTGAACGTTTATGAATGGTTCCATTGTGAATGTGCAAGTTTCCTTGTTCGCTCAGCACTGTATAAACAATCGGAGCATATGTCTTTAGTCTATGGGTTTAACAGAGTTTTAATTAATGGATTCCTCATTCCCAACAACCGGACAGGTAGAAAGATAACAGCTCGGATTATCTGCTGAGATAAATTGAAGCTGTAGTTACACACTAAGTCCTGACCCATAACTGGCATGCTTTTCATAGATCAGTGCCGTCATTGTTGTAAAGTAAAATATTGTATACTTTCTTAAAGAGGCGAACAGGTAGAAAGAGGAGGACTACACTCTAAAAAAACAAACGGTGCTATATAGCACCAAAACTGTTGCTTTGGATCGTAATCATAGAAGAACCGTTTTTAGTGCCATATAGCACCGGTGAAGCACCTGTATAGGGGCCATATAGCACCACTATAGCACCACATATGGTTCTACAAAGCACTATATGGTTCTACACAGGTGCTTCACTGGTGCTTCACCGGTGCTAAATGGCACTAAAAACGGTTCTTCTATGATTACGAGCAAAGAACCACTTTTGGTGCTATATAGCACCGTTTGTTTTTAGAGTGTATGATAGTTTTACTGAAATAATAGACTTTTGAGATTTTAGGATTTTTAGGATACCTCAACTTTGCAATACATTTGATGCCATGGCTAGTTGCATTTTTTTGCTTAGTGTATATTTTTAGTAGATAAACCATTACAGAAAGGATGTTGTAGGGCTATGGGGTAAGTTGTCACAAGGAGAACCTGCTGTATATTCAGGGTTCCCACACCTTAGTTAACTTTAAATTCAAGGACTTTTCAAGTACTTTCCAGGTCCAATACCTTCAAATTCAAGTACTAAATGTGGGGACACATTTTAAAGAGAGCAAGGTTACCGTGTTACCTTTTAAAGGTACATTGTCACAATTCCCTTTAGAGGGAACTCGCGCTGCGTCGCTGCGGTGACACTTTGGGGACACCTCCAGTGGTAAGTGCGTCTGAATGTGTATATCGAACTCAACCAATGGTGAGGCTTAACGACAAAAACAGGGTGATGTCGGAGCCAGGAAGTATCGCTATCTGAAATATTGCCAAAGACGGCGTTACAGGGACGCAGGAAGTATGGCAAGGGAGACGCAGCGTCTCATTCCCTTCTCAGGGAACAACAGTTACATACGTAAACCGAGTCGTTTTCATGTGTCAAACACAATTATGCAAAAAAGCATTTTGGTATGAATCAACACTCGCATACAGAAGATATAAGCATTTAAAAGCGAATAGTTTAGCACGTGTGCTTAAAAAGTTTATAATTTTTATTATATTATCCTACACTACACAGGGAATAATATAAATTTTTTTCCAGAAAACTTATTGCATAAAATAGATTCAAGCACTTTCAATGATCTGTATCTATGTATGTTTATTTTCAAAAACTTCCCAGGGCCTTGATTTTTTCCCCAGATTCACAAACTTTCAAGAATTTCAAAGACCCGTGGGAACCCTGTATATTGATACTGATAGGTTATTTTATCTTGTCGAAATAATTCAAAACCATCTTTCACAATTTATCTGTAGGCTATTACATTTTTTATAGGTCTTTGAAAGCAGTATAAAGATCCACTCTTAAACAAACAAAGCCTGTACGCACTTGAACTAAATTGAAAACATACAGGAATATAGATAACTTCCCATGTGACAACTAGCCCCAGTCCCCCAATATACTGCATACATACAGTACACTACTATTATGAGAGTTGATGTCTGAGATTTGTGACCCAATGACCATACCCTATTTCTGAAATAAGACACAAAATATTATACCTGGACATTATACAAGACCATGGCAGTGGACTTTGCTTTAGGAATGAGTTGTGGTTCTCTACTATTGCTCCAAATTTCCTATTTGTCAGCATTTCCAAACAAGGCCACCTGTAGAGAGCGGAGCAGACAGAGAGACTCTCTCCCTGGGCGACGCTGAGTCCCTGTATATTATGTTTTGTGCATGCTTAGAATTTTTTCATGGCAACCCGAGTTACTCTAAACAGCTCTGTTCAGCCCCGGTCTCACTGATACCAGTCACCACCAAACATCACGGTTACTATGGGAACAGCTCACTCCTGTCTCTTTGCTGTCCATTGGATGAAAGATCGGATGAAGACAAAGCTAAACTTAAAAGAAACCACAAACGTGCTTATTTTATTTATTTTTCATTTTAGATAGCACATTGGGATTTAACTTGGAAATGAGTTTGTTGTTATTACCATTATTCTTACACAAAAAAAATTCTGAGTTTTTTTTAACCCATGGTCAGGTAAAATGTGGACAAACCCAACCGCTGAGTTAAATTTAGCTAGGAAATATCCATATTTTACCCAACCATGGGTTGAAACAACACAACATAAGTTAATTTAAGCCCAATATTTGGGTTTGTCAATATTAATAGGGATAGTTCACCTAAACATTTTTATTTTGTCATCATTTACTCATCCTCATGTTGTTCTAAAAAAGTTATTTTTGTAATTTCATAATAAGCACCACTGTCTGAATCCATGCAAAGGTTAAGATCTAATAGAAAGTAAAGGGTATCAAGACTCTGTGGTCATCGCCTCATATCACCGGTCATATTTATAATATCTACATCTAGAGTTTTGTCTCTCATATAGAGATATTTTTATCGTATTTATTTTGTCTGTAGGTTTGTGCATATATTCATACCTGTTCATTTTACATATGGCTATTTTTAATGTACTGTACGCAAAAATACAATGCATACTATATCTTCAATAGTCTATAAAAAAATTCATAACTGATTTTCATCTTTTGCAGCGATTTTTGTGTGAGCATATCAGTGAACACCCCTGACCACTCGGTGAGTTTCACGTCTTTGTAAACGAAAGTTTAATGCATTTTAGGAAGGATTGGTCTTGTGCACCTATAAAGCCATTATAGAGGTGGGAGGTGATACAACATATTTCGCATATGTCGAAATTTCAGTCAAAACCGTTCTATTTCATCATAAACAATCTGAAAACAAGGCTTTAAGTGGAAAATACCGAACTTGTCCTTTAATAAGGTCACGTAGGCTACCTTTTAAGTAGATATCAAGGAACAATGTAACATTGTATCATGCATTCTTTGGCACCTTTAATTCACAGAATTAAGTATGTTGTCTCCCAAAAATCTGTCCTTTTTAGTCCATAACGCATAGATGTTTCCCTATGTCAATGTAGGAAGACAGAAACCAATTGCAGACTCAGGTGAACACTAAACAGGTTTATTGAACAACAAAAAAAAAACCACAAGGGGGCAAACAAGGCAATAAACAGACAGACTTGCATGGTAACACTAAACTAAACAACACAAACTCGAATAAACTGACTAGACTTGATAATACTTGACTTAACTTGATTAGGAACAAACACTCCATATAAACAGACAATCGAGCACAGGACAGCAAATACAAGGGCATTAAATAAGGGAGAAAATCAACAGGTGACATGAATCAAACAATAACAAGGTGATTAAAGAGGAGACGAGGGGGCGGGGCCAGGTGACAAGACAGAAGGCACATGGCCTGAATAAACAAAGCCAGTGCCTTCACAGAAAATATGGGACTGCCATGATCCTGTCACTTAGGCCTAGTCCACACGGACACGGGTGTTTTTATAACTGTGACTTTTTTTGCATGGTTCGGCCGTTCGTCCTCACAAAAACTGATACTGAACATTTTTGAAAACCCCTGCCAGGGTGAGGATTTTAAGAAACGCTGGTTGCGGTGTTGTCGTGTTGACAGTAAAACCAGGGTTTTTGCCTTGCGACCTGACGGCTGGTGTCTTCTTTTTTGAAGCGCACGACGCAAAGTTCGTCACAAAATGTATGTAGCTTGTCATGTGTGTGGTTCGTCATTTCAAAATATGTGTTCTGCGCTTTGAGAGATTGTGTGTGCATCAGGTGTCATGCCAAAATAAGTGCCTGCTGCCTTGAACTTGAAAAGAGACGCTCGCGTTTGCCAGATACTCGCATAATCTCATGCGTAATCAGAGTTTACTGTTAAAGGAGTGTCTTGCGTGTATTTAGGGAACGTGATCATAAACGGTTTTGAGCATGTGCAGCAGGCACTTATTTTGACACGTGATGCACACAGGATCTCTCCACACGCAGGACACATATTTTGGAAAAGGGAATAACACACGTGACAATCCGAAAACTTATTTTGAATTAGCGCATCCTCGGAAGAGCATTCACGAGCCGCCACTGCTTGCGACGTCACTTTTCTTAGGCTTCTGATTGGCCAAGGTGGCTTTACGATATGGGTTATATCGCTGCTGTGTGGCATGTTCTTGACAGCGCTTAATAGCGTGTTTTTGCTTTTTCAAGAGGACAGAGATTTCTTTTAAACCAAGCATGTGTGGACGGGATTTTTTAATGTTATAAAAATACCCGTGTCTGTGTGGACTAGGCCTAAGACTTAAAAACCTGTGAGGACAGGACCATGACACCCTAATCTTAAATAGAAAACTTGCAAATAGACTGATATTTTTCTGATGTCTTGATTCATCAGGGGTTTAGGGAAATATAAAAAGATGGTTTGATATATTGGTAGTAATGCATTCTTTGAGAATTTATATTTCAAGTTTTGACTGCAAATGTCACATCCATAATGCTGGAATTGCTCTGCTCTTATTTTATACATACAAGAAGCCACTTGTGGTATTAGAGTGATTATACAACAGGTAACCCATGGTAAACTCACTGTAACGCACGGCCTCTCATGGCTCATTCTTCATCCACTGCCTGTCTCTATGTATCTACCTGGCAACGTTGTTTTGTTTTTTCTTCTCTTTGATCGTGTTCTCTTTTTTAGTCCACTTGTATTTGTGGTGTTCTGGATTATAAATAAGCCTGATGTCTCTCTCCAAGCTTACGTTAAAATGTGCAGCACTGTAAAGCCTGGAATGAGCAAAGTACACAGACAGTGAGCAATGACTGATTTTCCTATAAATTGTGAGCGGGAGCTATTGCTCAGACAAGGAGACTCCGGTAAGAAACAGAAGAACTTGCCAGGAATGAGAACGATGCTGCCGTCTTTGTGTATTTCTGGTTTGTGTGTGTGTGTGTGTGTACGAGAGAAAGTGTGAAGTTATTTATATGATCTAAATTAGGGATAATTCAAAGGAACATTTAGCGATTAAGCATAATTCATTCATTCAACATCTTGTCAGTTTTAAATAACATGTAGCAATATGTATGTTTTAATAAGCTTTTTTTGCTCTTGGTGCTTATAGTTATAAAAATATGATGTAGTTAGTAATATAGTCATACGTTTCTTACGCAATTTCAGTTTGCGTTCCCTTCACCTTTAAATCTGCAAGGCAACACCCCGAGGGAAGATACATTATGAATCACATAGCCACATCATTATGTTAATAAACACAGATCGGCTTGGCATGTTCACTTCAGAATGGCGACAGCAAGACGTGATGACACAGGCTGTCTTTGAGAACGTCTTTATAATTGCCTCTGCTCTGACATGCATCTGTCAGTGGCACACTGCTCATGTTAATGCCCGTCTGTCCGCAAAAATGGAGGGGGAAGGTTTTTTTGGTACTTTAGGGTTGGACAGGTTGCCCCTCAGAGACCGTGGGAGGCCCAAACTGGAGCCATTGGTTTAGATTGGTATCGTGTTGATGGTTCCCCAGACTCCGAGAGCCACAATGGAAAACCGTAAGAGGCTGAAGAATGCCGATCTATCCGAATCAATGTCTCAATTAGAGACAATTGCATGTACAGATTTGAGTCCGGCATCCATGTCCTTTTTGGAATGTGGCAGTTCTCATAATGATCCCGTTTGTTTTTGCATACTCCCCTTCAGAAGATTTCATTTGTTGCATGCATCTATGTATTCCCCACAAATAACTGACATGGCTTATAACACCTTAGCCCTCATTCAAACTCATGTCCAGTAGCCATCGGTCAGTCTCATTGCCCAGCGCCACTGTGCTGGGCTGTTATGAGAAACATGTCAAGCATCTCTGATGAGGAGACAGGGATAGAAGTAATAGCACTAATCAGGCTAAATCTGCCTCTATTATCTCAGCTCTGAGTGATAAGACAAGTGGAGGAGCTGCGGTGCCCCTCACAAGACCGATGGGAAAATGCATGGGGAACTTGTCTGGATGATGGAGTAAACAAATGAATGAAACCAGCATTCTGATAAAATGAGCACGTTATCAATGCCTGTCTGGGACATTAACATCAGACCTGGACTTAAATGACATACCCGTGTTATCTTAATGTGCTGTTTCTTCATTCAGTACATTCTGTATAGTGTTTGTGCAATACAAGTCCATATGAGACTAAAAAGTAATTTTGTCTAACCTTTAATTTCATAATTATTATTAAAAAAATGTTCGCAAATGTTATAATGCCATTACAGCAATGATTCTAAAACTGAGGGGTGGAAGATGGTGCCAGGGGTGACATATTATAAAATACATAATTTAATTTATCATTATTTCTGTGTGATTAAAACTCAATAGACAATATGGTTACTAACCAACAGCACTATATTGTAATAAGCATTTGTTAACATTCAAGTTCTAAGAATTTTCGTGGGGGTTGGTATTGGGACGAAGGGATGCACCCCTCACAAGAGGGGAAGGCAAGTCGAAAAGTTTGATAACCAGTTCATTAAAGTGAGGTTTCTGTGAATACCCAGCTGTATTGTGAACAAAAATATAGGATTACCGGCATTTTGAACGGACAATGTCAGACCGCGCTGACTGCTTCGGGCCAATAATAACGTTTCAATACAGATGTCGCGTTTACCCCCGCACTGTTTGCGGACGTTTCCACACACACACACACACGCTGCATAAAAGTCGAGCACACCTTAAGTTAGCATCCACATTACTTCACCAAAGTTGTTTTAAACAGCTTACCACCTATTTGCCGAATTGCCGACGTCCTAAGCACACCCTCTGTGAAGTCTAATGGGAAAAAGCAGGTTCTGACTGTTTGACGTCGCCTAATGCAATGTTGTTTGGTGACGAGCAACTTCGCGACCTCAGCGTTTGCCACAGATGTGAAAACAACAAAAACGGACCGTGGATATGAAGTAATACCCCGCCTTTGTTTACAAAAACAACCCTGAGCTTGCTGGCCACGCGCCACAAGGTAACTTCCGCTTTCTCTCCGAGTTTACCGTTATTTTGATACTGATGTGTGATGTCTGATGTGTGAAGACAGAACGTCACTGCGTGTGTGAACAGCACATTTTTGTATTTACTGGTAAATTCATGGTAATGTCAGAAATTACTATGTAAAAGAGACTATTGACTAAGTACACTATAAAAAAATATTTTGTGGCTTAGCTTAGTAAATGTAACTAAAAAATTAGTAAATTCTATAAAAAAATTATTCTTGTTTTTAACCAAATTTTAGTAAAAATAACACAAAAAGGTGAGTAGTTCTAAATGAACACATTATTTAATAAAATCAACTAAATTTTATCATGTACAATTTGTAAGAAGGTAATTAAATTAATATTTTTTGGTTGAAATTACTTGCATTATTTTAGTAAATATAACTAACTAGGCAGTGGAATAAAATAATAGGCTGTATTAACTTAAAAATATAGTGCATTTAAGTACATTTTACATGGAATTTTAAGCAATTGCTTAAATTGCTTAAAAAAAGTGGATGCAAATATTATGCACTGTTTTTTAATTTATTTTGTAAATCCAGCGTATTATTTTTTTCAGTGTAAGATCATTTCAAAGAATAACAATGAAATCAATGAGTGAAAGCAAACATTGATGCTCATAATCTCACAATTAGATTAAGACTTTAGTCTGGATTTTACAGACAGGGTCACATATTTCCTTAAAACTTTATGCCAAAATCCTGAACAACTCAACAATTCTGTCCGTAATTTCACATCATAATTACATACAAGTTATTTTCAGGGAAAATTTCTCAAAACACTGTCTGCTTTCAAAAGGCATTGTTTCATAACCAGAAATCACAATCTATAGACATGCAATAAGTTTTTCCTTTGAACCGGCCACCAGTTCATGATTATGGGTTCCAGGCTTCTCCAGGAGTAGCACAGGAGTGAGATGAATATAGCCAGAAAGAGAAAAATCTGAAATATTGCCTTGTCTGGTTCATAAAGTTCAATGTCAACAATCCAAATGGATTTCTCATTCTCCCGTTGGTGATGGTATGTGGTGTGGTTTGACACGGCTTTGTGCAGAGCCCATACCCCCCTTCCTTCCCTCAGCCCGCCGTCGTGCCGTCACTCAATCCTTTCTTTGTTAACAGTGTTCATAAATGTCAGTGCCGTTACAGATGAGGTGTTTGTTGGGTCTTTGGTGGTAAAGTTTTTCAGCTTTCCTATGTCAGTGTCCCTGTTGGGATGAAGGTAATGGCAGCATAGAGGATTCACAGGCCTATTGCTGTCACTACCAATGCTATCTCACGAGAACTCGTACATATTTTACGAGTTGGCTAATTCGTATTAATTCATACGACTCCATTCATAAGTTTTGGTAAGATTTGCCTTGACCCTCGTGACGTTGGGGTCAGGGATTCGGTTTCGTTGTTGTTGTTTTTTTCATGACAATTGTAAAATTTTGCATAATTAATTTTGTATGAATTGATACAAATTAGCCAAGTCGTAAAATATGTACGATTTCTTGTAAGATCAGGCTAGTCACTACTAGAAAATGCAGTGGATGTATTTTGTATGATGGCTAGTTTGCCATACAGCTTTATGTTTTATCTAATATGCAGGGACCAAGTCTAAAGCCATTTTTTTGTGATTTACTCTTTTCTGCATAAAATCATCCTACATAAATAACATTTTGTGAAAATATAACTTTGATATCTTTAATATTGACTGAGTAAGATTGAAATCAATGATTGAAATCAAACTTCAATGCTCCTTATCTCATAATTACATAAATAGACTTAGATTTGGATTTCATAGACAAGGTCAAATATTGTCATTGTCAGGTTTGTGTAAAAGTTAGATTTTGAAGTAAGGTTAATTATAGTAATACATATCTTAGTGTATAAGAGCCTCACTAATAAACCATAGCTTTAAGGTGTGTGTGTGTGTGTGTGTGTGTGTGTGTGTGTGTGTGTGCGCATGAAAGTTAAAAGGGAGGGCATAAAAGTAAAGAAATACACTCAACAAGAACCGAAATATATTAGGGCTACATAACTGTCAAACCTATAATTTGCAACTTCGACTTTGGCATTGCAAGTTCTCACATACCACAGCCGCATTTCTCCTCCATGCTGAGTTCACCCCGAAACATTTCCTCGACATACTGGAGGGGATCGTTGAGATCACGGCTAGGTGAGAATATATTGTGGTTGCGGCTGATATACAGTAATGGTAAGGCTTAGCTCCCCATTTGTACCAGCTTTTCAGCTCATAACATGACCTACCCCTCCACATGGCTGCAATAATCGAAGGGCTTTCCCTGACGTCCACAGCAAGGGGCTATATGAAGTGCCAGTGATAATTTTATTACCAGCGTTTCGAACCATTTCTTTTAAGGGTATAGGGTGAAGTGGGATAATTTTAATAACAAAGAGATGACCATACTTACAATTTGACCATACTTACAAAAACAGCTTACTTTATCTTTTTCCTACCGCATGCAGATAAGTGTTAGCGCTTTAACAGAAAAGAAAAAGGTCTGCTGATACTCTAGAAGCCAAATTGCGTCTAAAGGGAAAAACGAAAATTTGTAGACATAATTTTCTCAATGTGGGACAGGTTTACAATCTCATGCTGGCAGAATAAATTCCTGAAATAAACTTTCCAGACTCCGGGAGTGAAAACAACTCCCTTTCTTTAGTGAGTGCGACTGGCCTCAGTCTGATATTCATCAGCAGGGATAACCTTTGACCCCTGGAATCATGTGATGCTGAGTGCTGGGGATCCTGCTGTAGCCAGACAGTCTGACTGTGCGGCAGCATCTCTTACTCATTTACATACCCTCCCTTCTCCCTCATCCTCTGGTAGGCTTAACAATATCACTGCGTTTGGTTCGTACTGTAAATATGTGACACTGTCCATACCTGGGTTTCCATCAACCCAATTTTATGCACCTTTTGAAGAATTGCATAAGAAACAAGTGATGGAAACGGAAAATTTCTAATTAAAAACAGTTTTTATGCTCGCTTGAGGTGGTTTTTGACTTGCGCAAAAAAGAGTAAATGTGAATAATGTGAGATGAAAACGCATTTGCCGAATAAATCCTGATGTAGCGAACATTAAACCAAAGGGATTGGCCATTCAGCTGTTTCCGCTGTTGTTGTCTTTACCATATATGATTCTCAACGTCATTGCAATGCCCTTGCTGCTAGTGCCTTCATCAAAAATGCTGCATTTCTTAAAATATGTCTTCTGCGCGTCGAGTTATCCTATGTGCATCACGTGTCTTGTCAAAATAAGAGCCTGCTGCAGATGCGTCTAAAGGGTTTATGATAAAAGAGACGCTTGCGTTTGGCAGATGCTCGCATAATCTCATGCGTAATCAGAGTTTACTGTTAAGGGACACATGTGCAGCAGGCACTTATTTTGACACAACACATGATGGTTCACATGATGCAACAAACACATATTGAAAACGCAAGCAACACACATAACACTCCGAACACTTATTTTGAATTTGCGCCCCTCCGATGAGCAGTCACGAGCCGCCCCTGTTACTAGGTTACCAATACCAAATCTAATCAAATAAAATAGCAGCAATACCGAGGTCAAGCCGATCAAAGGCCCAAAATGAATCATTGGTGATGACTGTCATGATTTTAGTTTCAAGTTTGCAGTGGATTTAGGCAAAATAGCCATATTTCTTGAGACCACTAGGTGGTGTTGCACCAAAACAATGGTTGTTACCTCAGGTCATGCTTGCCATGACACTCACCAAATTTTGTGTAAATACAATAAAGCGATGCAGAGATATAGCCTCAAATTTCTTGACCACTAAGAGGTGCCAATTTATAAGTGCTCTCAGAACATGTTGCTGATGAACCATACCAAGTTTCATAGCAATACGCAATTGCGTATGAAATGCTTGAACTTATTAAGATTAAAAATGGCCAACACCCAAAATGGCCGACCCAAAACCATTTAGTACTAACGTTTGACTTGAATTGAAATCTAACAAGACCACTTTCATGATTATACACTCAAGTTTGCAGTAATTATGAGCAAAAATAGCCATATCTTGTGACCACTAGGTGGCTTATGAGATTAGGAGCATCAATGTTTGATTTTACATTGAATGATTTTACATTTACAAGACTTCACATTGAATCTTTTACCTCAGGCCTACTCAATTTTAAATATTGACCCTAGTCAATATTAAAAATATCAAGGTAAAATTTTCTGAATGTTATTTACATTATGTAAAATTTAATAATGCAACATTATTTTATTTTGAAAACAGTAAATGAGTCCCTCCAGAAAAACGTGATTATGCGATCACATGATTCAACGCATAATCAGCCAAAGTCCGCATATTTATGCGAGTGCACATTTTTTCAAATACGGTGCACTTTCGCTGCATAAATTGCAGATTTCCGTGCGCAAAATATACGGGGCTTGCATGATTTCATAATCCCCGCATTTTCGTAGCAAAAATCACATATATCTTAGCAGAAAGTTGAAAAATTTTGGATTTACTTCACAAAGCGCAGCCATGTCCCCTGTTGCCATGGGAACATTATGAAGTGACGTGATTATTTGACGTAAACATCATTAAAAAGCTGCAAAGCTGCAAACAATTTTTGCAAGTTCCCGCAATTTTTGCAATTTTTGTAAGTTTTGGTGGTCCTTCAAACAGGGCCATTGCTATACATCATAAAGGGTCTCTTCTCTCTACAAGTCATTAAAAAGACTATACTGATCTGTAATCTTGACAGACCACAACATACCACACTGTCAGACAAAAAAAAATTGAAAAAATGGTCCCTTGCTGTCACTGGGGCAGTACCCTTTCAAAATTACACCTTTGCACCTACATGTTCATATTAGTACTTCAAAGATACATATTATACATATCTGTATCTAAATTGTACATGTTAGGACCTTCTTGAAAACTTGAAATAATTTTTTAATAATTTTTCTGACACTGTACAAAACCCTCAGAGCACTTTAGCAACCACATAGGATGGTTGCCACATAGTACCGTAGGTGGCCCTGATAATTACCGACAATTACCTTAAGAGCAAGCATTATACCTGCTATTATAAATACCGAAACTAAACTCTAAATCCTAGACCTGGAATCAGGATTACATTTTAGTTCCACTTTTGTTCCACCAATCCACAACCGTCATTATCTCTACTATGAAGAACAATTGAGCTTGAGATCCTGTTAATTGCATTATCTAGCAAACACTAAGGATTCACTGAACAAACTCTGAAGCATTCCACATATATTAGTCATATTACAGCACCGGCGCTGAGAG
The DNA here is from genome assembly GCF_030506205.2 of Paramisgurnus dabryanus. Taxonomy (NCBI): domain Eukaryota; kingdom Metazoa; phylum Chordata; class Actinopteri; order Cypriniformes; family Cobitidae; genus Paramisgurnus; species Paramisgurnus dabryanus. Next base: position 14,416,433 of record NC_133357.1, on the reverse strand, counting down.
CTCGGCTGTTTGGACTTGAGCGTGAGACAACATGTTTGGCTGTCGAGATGTGTTGTGGCTCATGTAATTAGTGCTCGGTGATATAATAGTATGCGGTCACGCCCCCCAGTTGTTCATAAAGCTTTTTAGAAAGAGAGAACAAGTGGAGCATTGGCAATCTGACATCAAGGTCTCGGTCTGGCCAAAAGCCTGGACGCCCCAACTCAGTCTAAGCTGGCCATGACGGCTGGCCGTTGACCAGCGGCCCATATGAACCCACAAGTGGCTCCCAGCTGCAGCGGGCCTAAATGAGCCGCTGTGCTTAACTTGCTCCAGCCCACTCGCCCGGAGTATGTTGGGGGACACGTGTGAGGTACGAATGAACAGGTTTGTCTTTGATGAGAGAGTTTGTTTTTGGTTCTCAGGCGTAGTCTGGGCACTGACGTAGCCTGCGTGGGGGGCACAGCTCAGCAGGCACCTGGGAACTCCGGGATTTAGCTCTCTGTGGACATGTCTAGATACTGTGTCTTTATTTCCATTGGGCAAGAGTCCTGTACTATGCGTCCTGCGAAATGAATGCCGCCCTGTAAGGACTTTCCCTAACGGTGCTGACTGTCCTCTGCCCGTCTGATGTCTGCAGTGCTGACCTAACACATGTAGTTTAACGTACAAATTAGGGGTGTGATGACATTTCGAATATGGATTTGGTAAAAGAGATGCTGCAGATTTTACTCAGCTTATTTTACATAAGCGTGGCTTTATTCCCTTCGGTTTACATAATGTTCCCGCATGAACTAATTGACATTACGACCAACAACGTAGGCGGCATCATTCGCAAACATGCTTCATCAAGCCCCTCGGTTTCCTGGATGCGTACATCATTGCACAAGAGTCTGTTTCTGCTCAGCTAAAGGGTATAATATTTTTGCACCTACAGAAACACATAAAACGTCAATGTGGTCTTTATGTTAAGTTTACATTTATGCATTTGTCAGACGCTTTCTATCCAAAGGGTACATTTTAATTGCTGAACACAGAGAAAGATATTTTGAGGAATGTTTGTAACCAAGTATTATTTTTACTACTATGGAAGTCAACGTGAAAACGAGAGGAGCTTTTTTTCCGAGGTCCAGTAGGAAACCGCTCAAGCCTGCAACCTGATTAGGTGCAAAAAGTGGACCTAGACTCAGACAAAATTAGTGTCAGCTGCTAATTATGACTTGACTATTACCTGTACTGACAGCAAGAGAATGGGGAGAGTAGGGGGGTGAGTCTGGAACAGTCAGTCAAGCAGAAATTTCCCAAACGCCGAGGCTAACACAGGTCAAGTGATTTGGCGCCTCGGGTGTATTAAAGCTATTTACAAGAGGCACGGGGATTTATAGCTCTTCTGCACAGTCTGTTCTTTTATATGACCTGGCACTAGGTGGTCATGCTTTCTGACCTACTCAATCATTATTTCGACCCAATAAATATCTCTTGTTTCATATGTATTTAGGTGGTGTTTAAGAAGGTGAAGGAGTTCTACCAGTGAACGGACCACTGTAATATCAGTGACACTGTATCCATTAATTCACAACGGATCAACATTGAATGACACAAAAGCGTGCATGAAAACGATACACATATCTTCATACTAGATGCCATCTTTTAGTGATGTCTAAAAAAAATTCAAGATCATACAAGTAAAGTTTTTATTTTGCACTGTTACTATAAATTATCATTTTAAAAAAGTTCATAATAACCTGCTTTAATATAAAAAAAACTGCACTGTACATACATTTTTTGGTTTGGGAAATGTATTTATTATTTTGATCTATTATTAACATGGCATTATTACCTATTATATTATCTTTTATAAACCGAGAAATTGAAGTCAGGTAAGCCATAAGCTTTCTGCAGCTTGCTTACACTTCCATCTAGTGGACATACCTGATAAAACAGAAAGTATGCAGCTAAAATAAACCTTCTGCAGCTAAAGTAGACTACATTTGTTATTGAGATTCAGTTTAGCCTTTTCAAAATATTTCTCCAAATTATTCCAGATCGGGTCAGTGCCCTAAAATATGCCAGCATCAAGAGTTCAACATCAAAGCTGCTAGAATTGTTGCCATAACAACTCAGCTGCACAAGTGACATGTGGAATAGCAGGAAATATGGACATCGGTTTCTTTGAATCTTTGGCTTTGCTTTAGGAGCTGTCTGTGTATACTGCGAGCATATTTAGACTTAAATTAATTTCTTTCAGTTGTCTTTGTTCTTTAAGGGGTGGTTCACATTTCGCCTCTAAAACTGCGGGGAAAAGCGCAGCCGTCTGTTGATGCGCTTAAGAAATGTGAATTGCCCCTAAGTTATTTTTTATAAATAAACAAGACTTATGTTAAAGCTTGAAGTCAGCCCGATTTTCATTTCAAACTGAAAGGGTTACATGTTACATCAACGTTAAATCTGGACATCAGGCCAATGTTGGCTTTTGATGTTTACCTTGAAGTCAGGCAGACTTTGGGCTCTGACATCAGGCTGGCATTACATCTAGATGTCAGGCCGATGTTGGGTTTTGATGTTACCTTACATTACAGCTTGAAGTCAGTATGATGCTGATTTTTGACGTCAACCCGATGTTACATTTGGACATCAGACCGACGTTGGGTTCTGATGTCAACACGATGTTACATCTGGACGTCAGGTCAGCGTTGTTTGTTGACATCAACCCAATGTTACATCTGAACATCAGGCCAACATATTTTTTTGGCGTAAACCCGACGTTACATTTGGACATCAGGCCGACGTTGGGTTCTAATGTCAACACAGCGTTACATATGGATGTCAGGCCAATGTTGTTTTTTGGCGTTGACCCGACGTTACATCAGGACATCAGGCCGAAGTTGGGTTTTATATTAACCCGACATTACAGCTTGACATCAACGGTACAGCTTGTGAGGTCAACCCAACGTTACATCTGGAAAAACATTGGGTTCTGACATTAGGCAAACATTACATCTCTACGTCAGGCCGTCTTTGGGTTTTGATGTTAACCTGACATTACAGCTTGACGTAAGTATGATGTTGTTTTTTTAGCGTCAACCCGACGTCTGGACATCAGGCCGACGTTGGGTTCTAATATCAACACAACATTACATCTGGACGGCAGGCCAAAGTTGTTTTTTGACGTCAACCCGACGTTATATCTGGACATCAGGCCGAAGTTGGGTTTGACATTAACCCGACATTACAGCTTGATGTCAGTATGACGTCGGTTTTTGATGTCAACCTGACGTTACAGCTTGACATCAGGCCGACATTGGGGTTGACGTAAACCCGACATTCCAGCTTGATGTCAGTATGACATTGGTTTTTGACTTCAACAGACGTTACAACTTGACGTCAGGCTGACGTTGGGCTTTGATGTTAACCCAACGTTACAGCTTTGATGTTAGTATTATATTGTTTTTTGACATCAACGGTACAGCTTGTGAGGTCAACCCAATGTTACATCTGGAAAAACATTGGGTTCTGACATTAGGCAAACATTACATCTCTACGTCAGACCGACTTTAGGGTTTTGATGTTAACCTGACATTACAGCTTGACGTCAGTCTGATGTTGCTTTTTTGGCGTCAACCCGATGTCTGGACATCAGGCCGACGTTGGGTTCTAATATCAACACAACATTACATCTGGACGGCAGGCCAAATTTGTTTTTTGACGTCACCCTGACGTTAAATGTGGATATCAGACCAATGTTTTTTTTGCATCAAAACAATGTTACACCTGGACATCAGTTCAACGTTGTTTTTTATGTCAACTCGACGTTATCCGGACATCAGGCCGACGTTGGGTAAGCTTTTGACATCAACCCAACGCTACATCTGGATGTCAGTCTGACGTTTGCTTTTGACATCTACCCAAGGTTACATCTGAAAGTCAGTCCAACGTTTAATTTTTCAGCCAATCCGACGGTACAGCATGACGTTAGGCTTTGTTGATCCTTGATAAATCTGGCAAGAAGTCTGGCTCTTGAGTCATATAGCCTCCAGAGTACACTTAAACACACAGAAAACAAATCTAATGTAGAAAGTAAAATAAATAATAAATATAAAAGTTGCTTTACTCTGCAGAATTCAGTTTAGATTTAAAAATGTGCATTTCACTTTAGATTAACTGCTGTAGATGCACATGTAGTGATTTATGCATGAGGAGGATGATGTGTATGATAATTACAAATTAAGCAAATAGAGTTTGTGAACAGGTGCATTTGTGGTTTAAGATCACAGTTTAAATGAGATTGTTTGCATAACTCAAGACAAGTATTATGTACTTGTAACTATGTCACTACAATAGCATATATGTAAAGTTGCATGTATGATACAGTTCATCTGCAGATATTAATGTAGAATATTATTTCAGACTGTTGGCTCTGAATCCAGATTTGTTAAAGCGATGATAGAACAAAATCAAGGAAAAATGGAAAACAGGTATTTTACTTACAGCCCAACATTTTACTGTACTTCAGAGACATCATATTTCCGTTACAGTATTTTATTCTGTCTTAAGGAAAGAGAGAGTCCAGGGACACATGACTCCTCCCTCAGTGTTAGTGAAAACATTCCAGCCAAATGAGAGAGCCAGCGAATTTGAAACCCTGGAAGTCCCTGTTACTGGTCCATGAACTCTCCATATCCAGCTGCTGCACCTCAGCCTCTCAGAGTTCTGAATCTACTTTGATTTGGTGGAGTACCTGAAAGTGTTTCTTGTCCAAAGCTACCATGAAAGCAATCATATCCTTCATTCTCTTCACCATTTTGACTCAGTGTTCCAGAGGCCAGTACCACTACCAGGGCCTGATGAACTACCTTGAAAATCGGATGATTGCTATGGAGGTAAGAAATAGTTGGTTTTTCTTGTCAAATTCCATGGTTTAGCTCTGTTGTTAGCAATCCTGACAACGCTCGACTTATTTTCCGGAGCTTTTCGGGAACATTTAAGGCACAGTTTCAGCAGAAACTTTTAAATTTGATTAATTTATTTGGAAAACACAGAAGGTACAGTGCTTCAAAACAATGCTAACAGAACAGTTATAAGAATCAAATCAACTATGACATTTGTTGGTTGTCTCTAAAATAATATTTTCTTTAAAGTGTAGGTTTACAGAGACACAGCTGAACTACAGTAACTCACTTACTGTAAAGCAAAACCCCTCAGACATATCAAACACAGCAATGACCATACCGTGTTTTCTTAAACCAAACATCAATGCTATGGCTTAGATAAACAGTTTAAAAGTGTGAGTGTAATGCATTTATCTTAGCCGGTGATGTGTTTAATTCATCAACTAATCAACTTTGAAGATTAGATTTTTAATCTTTGTCTTTTTTGTACACGGCCGCAAGCAGACTAAGCTCAGAATTTTTGTTCTCAGCTTTGTTCTGAAGCTGGAAAATAAGAAGATTGAATAAACAATAATTGTCATGATTTAGAAGACACCTCGTTAAATAAATGAAATTAATTTAGTCAATCTCCATATTATGGAAATACAAGTCTGCTTGAGGAGGTTAATAAATTTTTTTTTAATGTGTATAAAGTAATGAAAGTAAGGTTTATATCACAAACGATTAAGTAAATGTTATGTAATATTATTGTTTGTTGTGTCCCTAGCTGTGACTAACATTAATTTGAAAGTATATATATAATTACATGGCTCACTTCTGAACAGTGTTGAGTAATGCACTATATACTACAGTACTACATAGTAAAACCAGCATCTGAAGACCTAAGCATTCTTTTTCTGATGAGCGTTAAAGGATAGTTTACCCCAAAATTTAAAATGTGTCATTATTTACTCACCCTTATGTTGTGCTAAACCTGTATGAGTTTTTTTCTTCTTTAGAACACAAAAGAAGATATTTTGATAAATGATAGTAAACACACAGCGGATGGTACCCATTGATCTCCATAGTAGGTAAAGGAAATACTATGGACGTCGATTGGTAAGGTCAACTGTGAGCTTACAGTCATTTTTCTAAATATTTTCTTCATCCGAATAAAGAATGTGATAAAGATTTAGAAAAATACGAGGTTTTGTAAACGATGTACTGTAAAATGTTTTAAAAAATGTTGGTTCAACTAAAAAAAAAATTTACTTCCTTAAAAAAAATGGTTGATTCAAAATTTTACATAACTTTTTTGAGTTAACTAATATTTTAAAGGAAAACAACACAGTTTTTGAATATTTTACTATGTTCTTACCTCAACTTAGATGAATTAATACTTACCTATCTTTTTCAATACGTGAAGTTTTAATCTTTGTACACTGTCAGAAAAAAAGTACAAATCTGTACCTTTTTTGTCGCTGGAGTGGTACCCCAAGGTACAGTTTAGTACCTTTACTGGTATATAAACATAATACAATGTTGTACCTTTTGAGGTACATAACTGTTCCACAAGGATCTATTGTGTACCTTTAAAGGTACAGTTTTGTACCCCTAAAATTTAACTGGTTTAAAATTGTTCCATATGGTACACAATTGCTCCTTAGGGTATAATATTGTACCCCATAAGGTACAACATTTCAATGTGTTGTATAAAGGTACAAAAAGGTACCTTTTAGGGTACCACCCCAGCGACAGAAAAAGGAACAACTTTGTACCTTTTATTCTGACGGTGTATAGCGCTTTGTGAATGTGTTAGCATGTAGCCTAGCCCCATTCATTCCTATGGCTCCAAACAAAAGTTTTATTTTGTGTCACCATACAAGTGTACAAATTCATCCCTGTTTGGAGCTATAGGAATAAATGGGGCTAGGCTAAATGCTAACACAAGTAGAGGTAAGAAGTAAAATATTGAAAAACAGTGGTGTTTTCCTTTAAGTTTAATTAACTCAACAAATTAAGGCAGCAAAACACTTACTTTTTTAAGTTACAGTGTGACAGAAGTTTCATTTTTGAGGGAATAATCCCTTTTAGCCTTTGACAGATGACAAAAGGCTTAGGAGTCCTCAGATTAAGAGATTATATGTAATTATACGTAGATAAATTGAAAATACATCAAAAGATTTATGGGAGAAAACTTACAACTTGCCTTTTTGGGTGACTGTAAATAGTCCCTTACATAATAAAATAAAATCTTATATAACATGTTATAAATCACTCAGACTTCTTCCTTATTGAATCACAGCTAGATTTATAAATCTTTATGTTAACACTATTTTCAAATGATGAAAGAGCTTTCTTATCTGTTTGAGTAGTTAAAAGAAGCCATGGAACATTCTCTCCCCTCCTCAGCATATGCTTCTGGACCATAATTGCCAAACCCTTTTTATAAGCACAGACAGCTCTATTTACCACTGCAATGTCTTTATCCTAGGTGGTAAAATAGTCTTATTAGTCAGTTTGTTATACTTTCAGGAACGTATTGCCCTGTGGCATGAACAAAACAACCGCTACAATGCAGACCTGAGTGAATTTAGGCAGCAATCCACAGATCTGTTAGAGAAGCTGGCCAAGGAATACAATACAATACGATTGGACATGGAGGGAGCAGGAGCACGGGTGGACCGAGTGGAACGAGAAATGGACTACATCGAAACCAAGAATCCTCCTAAGCCTTGCGTTAAAGCAGCAGACAAAATGGTAGAACAGGACGTGGTTGTCAAAGAGAGGAACAAGGACGAGTTTTTTGAGGTTTCTGGTGAGTAGAGCGAAGAGGGTGGTTGATGAAGATGAATCTCAACTTAAAACACAAACTTACTTTCATGGCCTTAGCTAAATTTAGCATCTAGTGGCTTGGGAACACTGAATGTGTTTGGAGTTTACTCATGGAAAATCGTGATATTGGAAAAAGAAAAATTGCTAGGTGTGTTTGTGTAGTGCAGGCTGGATGACTGTCCTTGTAGGTACCCAGGATAACCATGTTAGTAACCCTTACATTTTTTTTACTTGTTTACAATTGATCATTTCTAAGGGTTATCTTAAAAAGTAATAAAAAATAAAGCAGATCTGTTTAATATTGCTATGAACTTGGTTAATGTTCATCTTGTTGGTAATTTTATCAATAATGTTTGTTTGATTGACAGTGTGTGTTGACCTTGTATCCAGTATTCGAGCGATGAAGATTCTTAAAAGGCTCGGGAGTCCCAAAGGTGTGTGGACCAAAGATGCCAGGTCAGCAAAAGTCTATGTCTTCAACAGCACGTCTGATAACACCCTATATGAATTTAACTCAGTGCGAGAGCTCTCAGCATCATCAGAAATGTCTAAAAGCAGGCAAATCACCCTGCCGTCTTCTTGGAACGGGACTGGGCATGCAGTATTCGATGGCTTTCTCTACTATATCAGCGAAAGCTCAGAGCTTCGAGTTATTAAATATGACCTTAAAAATGGTACGGTTGCAGACAGCGCAGTTTTCCCCCTTGAAGATAACAGCCCGGTGTACAACCTTAATCCAGAGACTCTGGTGGACCTAATAGCAGATGAGGATGGGCTGTGGGCCCTGTATTCTTCTGGGGATACCATTAATTTAGCTAAGATGGACTCCAACTCTCTGGATATAGAGCAGATGTGGGACACGGCTTGCCCGAGAAGCAACGCCGAATCGGCTTTTATTGTCTGCGGCACAGTCTATGTGGTTTATAACACCAAGCCACCGAGTCGCTCACGTGTGCAGTGTGTATTTGATGTGAATGATATGGTAAGCAGCGGCGAAGCCCCTCTGGTTTATTTCCCCAGGCGTTACGGAGCTAGTTCCAGCCTAAAATACAACCCGGAGGAGCGACAGCTTTATGCCTGGGATGATGGGTACCAAATCATTTATAAGTTAGCGCTGAAAAAGAAGCTGTGGGCAATAATGCCACCTCCGGAAGAATAGAAAGTGTGCTTTTGGAGCCCATAAAGGGCTTTACAACTTTGGCTATAAAAAAGTTGTTTTCTTCAACTTCATTGGTACACAGAGGTTTTGCTACAGTTGCACAATTTATTAAAATGTATATATGAGACAATATGCAGTTTTCTGATAAAGGATGGTTGACTCAGTGATAGTTGGAAATGGGAATTCACAAAAGCGAATCGATCCTTGAAATGACTGAACCAATGTTTATTTTGGCATTTTTGAAATACAAGAACCTCTTTAAACATTACAATTTATATTGCAAGTACAAATGATCAATACAAAATTAGAAAGTTGTTCGATTCACAAGGGAGAAGAAACAGGTTGTTAAAACACAGCACACAAGATTTAGCGATGAGGTAAATAACCAGTTTATATTTCTAAACCTTATTGTATATTATTCACTTACAGAAACACACTCTATATTATTTGAGGATTACAACATATTAATATTGTATAAACAGGTAAGACCAAAAAAAACGTTGTATTTTGTCACAACCATTTTCTCAACAAGTTAACTGGTATTTTCAAAGATTCCGTTAAAATATTAAATCTATTTTACTATATAGAAATATTTAAAACTTAACAATTATCCTGTGAGATGGAGGACATAATCTAAAACTAGCCCCGAGTGCCATATATGTTTCAAGATATTTCAACACCTCAGCTGGATATGAGTGAAAAGTCATTGTTCTGAAATCTTGAGCTATATACCCAAGCAGCAGGACTGCTGCCTCAGTTAACAATAAACTTCCTGCATAGAAGATTCACTTTATCGGGACTCATGTCTTGTGTCTTTGTGACAGTTGTGTGCAGTTCAATTGTTGTTTGCAATTCTTTACGCTTTGATTTATCAAGATATAGCGGGAAGTTCTGATCTAATGCAGTTTGTACATAGAGTTGTAGTGTAGGTTTAAAGGGACACTCCAATTTTTTTGAAAATTTGCCTTATTTTCCAGCTTCCCTAGAGTTAAACATTTGATTCTTACCATTTTGGAATCCATTCAGCTGAGCACCGGGTCTGGCGCTAGCACTTTTAGCATAGCTTAGCATAATCTATTGAATCTGATTAGACCGTTAGCATTGTGCTAAAAAATAACCAAAGAGTTTAGATATTTTTCCAATTTAAAACTTGACTCTTCTGTAGTTACATCGTCTACTATGACTGACAGAAAATTTAAATTTGCAATTTTCTAGGCAGATATGGCTAGGAACTATACTCTCATTCTGGCGTAATAATCAAGGACTGCCGTAACCCATATCTGCCTAGAAAATCGCAACTTTAAATTTTCCGTCACTCTTAGTACACGATGTAACTACAGAAAAGTCAACTTTTAAATAGGAAAAATATTGAAACTCTTTGGTTATTTTTTAGCACAATGCTAATGGTCTAATCAGATTCAATGGATTATGCTAAGCTATGCTAAAAGTGGTAGCGCCAGACTCGCAGATCATCTGAATTTATTCCAAAACGGTAAGAGTCAAATGTTTAACTCTAGGGAAGCTGGGAAATTAGCATATTTTCAAAAAAAGTTGAGTGTCCCTTTTAAGAGTAACATGTCCATTAAATTTATATTTCCTTGTTGTTGTAAATAGCAATGTAAAACACAATGACAGTAAGCAGTCAATCAGACAAAGATTATTTCCAAATCAGAAAAATAAAACAAATGTGGTTATAAATTTGCTCAAAAAAGTAGCATTAATGATTATTTTACCTGCATTGTCCAGCTCTAAATTATATACATTTTATTCCTGAACAAGATTGCATCGTTAAAATGATAATTTATACATATATATTAAGGATTTTTGTTACCTCACAATATTTTCTACGTTACAGCTGTTCTGGATATAGACTGTGTGTACTTGCATTTGTATGTTTTTCCTCACATCATTTGTCATAAACAAAATATGATTGATTGGTGTCCAATAAAACAAACCATCTAAAACCTGCTGGGAGAATACTTTTAAATACCTCATAATTTTTTGATGAAATATCAACCCTGCTCTTGTCATACAGTGCGGGAAAAAACATAGGCATACAATCCTTACCTCAGACATTTTCCAGCAAAATAATGAACATTTTGACAGTCCAATTTAACTCACAATAAAAGATTTCATCTCAAAAATATGTTAAATAAGATGTTTAAAATGGAAAGTTGGGAGGGTTCAAAGAGTAATTGAATCTATTAAATGCAATGGTACTTTTCTGCTTTACCTCCTTTTCAGCAAACAGAAAAACTCATTAACCAAGACAGATGTTTTAACTCTTACATCAAATGCCCAGTTTTGTACTCCTGGTATTCACATGAATATTCATGTAATCAAATAGATTTATTCAGCTACATTGTGTGTTTTTTTTTTACATGTAAACCATCTCTGTTTTCTTTTCATTCTTGTGCTCTGAGAAAATGTAATCTCTTTTTCACATATAACATTTATACAACATCTATAAACTGCTGTTTTTTATATTCTTCGTACCTTCACGCAGTTTGTATTCATACAAGGATTTTAAAGATAATATTTTCATAGCTTAGCAGATAACAAATGAGGAGTTCAGATGCAAAGTGCATCTGCATGTTTTCTTTTAACTGAGCATTTTTTAACAGGCTCTTATGTTTTTTCACAGTAATGGCAATGGAAATGTTATTAGTCAGTTATTTAAATGCCTTATTTATACAATTGTCACTTTAGTCATTTCGTTGGAATTGAACAAATTAGTTTTTTGCAGCAAAGTGCATGCAAGCTTTTTCGGCAAAAACCACCTTTTCTAAAAAAAATTCACTTCTTTGGGCAAGACATAGTAAACAATTGCAAAATCACTACATAATACATATGCAACTAGAAACATTACAAATGATGACTGTAAAAATGAATAAACTCAACCACACATAAGGGGGCGCTGTGATCCATGTCACTGCTGCATACGTGTTGTATTCAGGTCCAAGTACTCAAAAGGGACCCACATTTAAAATGTGATCCATGGTCGTTTTACACGCTTTCGTTCTTCCAATTCATCCAGGAATTTGACGTTTAGCGGATTCTGTCAACAAAGCTAAATTTCTGAATGGCCCGAGGCCGTGATTAAGCGGATTTGAAGTGAAGGTTTTTGATGAGCATTCGGTCAATATCATTATCTAATTTCTGATGGAGTTGGCATGTAGCGTCTTTTGCATCTGAGCTCCTCAAATCTCTTAATTTGCTTTCCCACAGAAGACATTATTTTTCTCTTTCAACCTCTAATTTACCTTCATCATTCTGCCCACGTTCTCAAAACCTCAGTCTCCCAAGACGATTGGTCCTGCTTTCAAAAACCAAGATCTGAACAGCCGCATCCACAAAGATCTGCAGTGTTGTGTGGAAAGTTCTACTGCACACAGACTGAATACAGGACAATCACAGTCACATTTCAATCTGGGGGAAGAAACAATTCTGCTGACGATACCAAACTATTCTAGGAACACAACGTTGGCTTTGTAGAGTATTCTACAGTAGATATAGAAGTAGTTTGCACAACACCCCCAGGAGCCGACTGAAGATCTTGGACTGAACATTCTGAACACGAGGAACAACGGGCAAAGATGACAGGGTCTGATCTTAGATCAGGGTTATCGGGAAGCATCCACAGCAACCCGTAGGGAAAAGTGGATAACAGGAGTATATTTCTCTCTCTTTCTTTCTTTTCCTCGGACAGACAGACAGACATCGGCAAGAGAGTGAAGATGCCGAGGCTGTGGCTTTACATCTGGCTCTGATCAAGGGCTGGCAGGAGGTTTGGGGGAGGGACAAGACCCCTGACTGTCAAAACTGGCCGTTCTAGTTTTCCACTGTAGGAAAAGACACATGAAAAAACAATCAATGGGAGCATACAGTATAGAGCACTGAGGAAATAAAACTGGCACACAACATAGACAACTAATATAGTTCAGTAACTTCTAACTCTTCAACAAACCAGATAATATTTCAATGTGTAAATTCAAATTAACATTGACAGATTACACTCATGTATTATTTATCACATTACAAGTCTAAAGAAGCTGCTAGAGGGAGTTTAATGTTTCCAAAAAGATTGGCATTCGGTCGTAAATGGATTCTAGCAATGCAATTTGCATTTGAAAAGAAACTTGATTATTACATCTGATCCTCACCAATATTTCTGCTCAGTATATGAACTGTTCATTTTCACATTTGTGTGTCCTAAAAGGGTAACATACCTCTTTTTCAGACTTCTTGTGCTCCAGAAGGGGGTGCCAGTGTGCAATGGGTTTACGGGGGTATGCCAGCATCTCGTTCCAGTGGTCCCTACCCAAACCTTCAGCACCACTCCCCAAACGACACACACCAATTATTTCATTATGGCCCACTCTAAACAGAAAAGACAGTGAAAATGAATAATGTCACACAAGGTAAATAGAAACTAGATGAAGATTTATATACTGTACTTATTTGTAAATAGACACCGAACGCGCTATATATATATATATATATATATATATATATATATATATATATATATATATATATATATATATATATATTACTTATCCCATATATCACACATAACCCCTGGATTTAAATATGTCATTACAATCATCCATTAGTGCTCTTTTTTCCAGAAATAAATATAATGTGTGTATCTGCTCACTTGTACACTACTCATTGTATTTTTTTTATAATGAGCTTTGATGATAAGGACTGCGTGACCTAATCAGCTCGTCTCGGTTTTTTGTGTTTGATTGTGTAACACACTTCTCTAAACTCATATGTGCATGCTTACAATTCAAAGGAAGGTTTTTAAAGTGCCACAGGGAAAACATATCAATATACATTTACTGTTTGTCAGTGGCACTGATCTTTAGATGAACCCACAAAAGAGAATTGTGTAACAGCAGCTTCGAGCCTTTCATCTAAAGCTATGTTGGTTCTTCACCTTTACAAACAGATTGACAAAAATGGATTTAGACTGCTTCAGACTGCTGAATATAATACACGCAGGGTTTCCTACCAGCCAACCACCTGTTGAGAGGTGAACAGTGAATGTTCAGACACCTGACCTTTTCCAAATCTCTACTTAAAGGAACAATTCACCCAAAAATACTCTCATGTCATCTCAAAACCATATTATTTTCTTCTGAGGAACATAGAAGCAGACATTCTTTTTCATACAAAGCAAAAATAACAAAACAAAATCTAAAAATTTATATTTTAAGCTATCAAAAGATTTTTTTAAGAATCAACACTAACACATTTAAATGAATCAGAGGAAGCTGACTGTGTTACATACAGATCATAGTCCATGACAGAGATGTATAAGCTGACTTGGTCCATACTCTCAGGAGGGATGTCAAAGATAATGGCCTCATTATATGTGGGGTTCAAAGTATTTTTCTTTGTGGTAGTCTTCTTCTTTTTCAGACGTCTTCCATCACAAATGAGGGAAACTTTGACATAGGGATCTGTTTAGACAAAACACTGGAATCAATTCACCTCAACTTATTATAAAGCTATATCAATTAAATAATAAATTTGTTTCTTATTTTAGCATTTACTAATAATACATGTAAATAAATGAATCCCCTAACAAAAGCTTAAAAATGATACTATAATTTTTTTTTTATTGAATGCTGGATATTTTATTTGATCCATGTTAATAATCAGTGTGAATAGAAGGCCGTTAAGATTCAGTGTTTTAATAAAATGCGTTTAGAGTTGATTCTGAGATACTGATTTCCATCTTTCCCCATCATTGCAAGATTTGTCTGATCTGTTATGCCTAGAATTGGTAAGCCATAAACCACATCCAGCTCGGGCAGAACAAATCAGATGAGAAGTACTTGTCTTGACATCAAATTTGCTTGAGGCAATTCATAATAGATATTATCCAGCGCATGCAAATTCAATTTCACTACAAATGAAAAACGTTTACTGGGAGGATAAAAGTAAAAAATGTCTGGTGCGTGAAATATCATTAAGGAATAACCATGACAGTGGGAGATATTTTGCTATTGGAGCTTAAAATTGTCTCCTGACTCACAATTGAAATGCTGTTTTTTACTTTCTGGATACCTTGGAAACTGAGAAGTTTAAATTAAACCCATACAGAAAAAACTGTAATAAAAAACATGCAAGAGATTGGACTTAACATACACTCACCTAAAGGATTATTAGGAACACCATACTAATACTGTGTTTGACCCCCTTTCGCCTTCAGAACTGCCTTAATTCTACGTGGCAATGATTCAACAAGGTGCTGAAAGCATTCTTTAGAAATGTTGGCCCATATTGATAAGATAGCATCTTGCAGTTAATGGAGATTTGTGGGATGCACATCCAGGGCACGAAGCTTCCGTTCCACCACATCCCAAAGATGCTCTATTGGGTTGAGATCTGGTGACTGTAGGGCCATTTTAGTACAGTAAACTCATTATCATGTTCAAGAAACCAATTTAAAATGATTCGAGCTTTGTAACATGGTGCATTATCCTGCAGGAAGTAGTACATGGTGGTCATAAAGGGATGGACATGGTCAGAAACAATGCTCAGGTAGGCCGTGGCATTTAAACAATGCCCAATTGGCACTAAGGGGCCTAAAGTGTTCCAAGAAAAAATCCCCCACACCATTACACCACCAACAACAACCTGCACAGTGGTAACAAGGCATGATGGATCCATGTTCTTATTCTGTTTACGCCAAATTCTGACTCTACCATCTGAATGTCTAAACAGAAATCGAGACTCATCAGACCAGGCAACATTTTTCCAGTCTTCAACTATACAATTTTGGTGAGCTCGTCCAAATTGTAGCCTCTTTTCCTATTTGTAGTGGAGATGAGTTGTACCCGGTGGGGTCTTCTGCTGTTGTAGCCCATCCGCCTCAAGGTTGTGTGTGTTGTGGCTTCACAAATGCTTTGCTGTATACCTCGGTTGTAATGACTTGCTCTTCTATCTGCTTGAATCAGTCGGCCCATTCTCCTCTGACCTCTAGCATTAAGGCATTTTCGCCCAACGGACTGGCGCATACTGGATGTTTTTCCCTTTTCACACCATTCTTTGTAAACCCTAGAAATGATTGTGCGTGATAATCTCAGTAAATGAGCAGATTGTGAAATACAACAACCATGCCACACTCAAAATAGCATAAATAACCTTTCTTTCCCATTCTGACATTCAGTTTAGAGTTCAGGAGATTGTCTTGACCAGGACCACACCCCTAAATGCATTGAAGCAACTTGCATTAATGCATTAATGAGAAATTGAACATGTGTTCCTAATAATCCTTTAGGTGAGTGTATAACAGTATGAGAAAGCAAAGCGGTTTTCCAGAAGCAGTAAAAAAATATTTCGTATGGACCTCTTCAACAAATGCACCGAAATATAACGTTAGTTATTTACAAATGAACATTTGTAAATGTTTTTGTACAATAATTTATCATGACCATTTGTTTATTTTTTTCTTAGAACTAAACAAACCAGCTTTGCGCAGTGAGAGAATTCAACCTAATTTTAAAGGAATTTGTTGTAAGTTGGTTAATTTATTAAAGTGAATAGTACAAAAACATACAATTATTTGAATAAAGCAATAATGAAACCCCACCCAAACCCAAAATGTATGGATTAATATGAAATAATACGGATTAGCCACCTTGTAAAATATCTACAGTTTGAATTGCCATGTGATTGTGTAAAATTACAAAATTCACTTTCGACCTTGTTAAAAATAAACTGACCCTTTTGAATGATACTTCTACGCTCGGCTATGTATTTAAATGCTCTGAGGCAGCACAATGTTAAGTGACAGAAATGTACCTGAGTATCCTGTGATGTCCATGGCCTTGAGGTTCCTGCACTTGATGACTGTGAGTGTTAGTCTGCCTGCCGTGGGCAGATAGCAGAGCGAGAACATGATCTCACCAAGATCCACACTCTCCTGTTAGACACACAAAAGTCAATGTAACAACATAATGGCGCACTCTTTTATAAAGGTCAGCTTTTCAATGCATGAACTTTTGAGATAACAGTGAAAATAATAATGGTGCAGTGATGTTTCAAACAAATACAACATTGCACCATCTATAAACAGCAAAGTCCTGGTAATTAGGATCAGATATTACACAGATAAAAAACGATCCTCTCCAGATCGGTGCCAAAGTCGGCAGTTCTGCTGTGGACCTGGAGCGAATTTGGCCCGGTGTCGTCTGGGTATAAATGCTATAGCTGGCGGTTACATATTAAAAATATGGTACAGTGACAACTATTAAAAAGTACAGTGCGGTCCACATAAATAATCAGGGATTTGGGTTTAACCTTGAAATAAAGAGTTTTATCATTAAGTAATAATGACAAAAATTTTGTGAGGGATATTGAGATCATCAGTCAAATATATTGGCATCATATTGCTCTATGAGCTCCAACTAAAGCGAAGCAGGGTTCACTAATAGGATGCAGGGGTGTCATTCACCAATTTAAGTGTTCACAGCTCATAGAAATTTGTGCATACACAAACATTAAAAGAAATATTACAGAGCTTTCTGTCATGGCACTCCCACTTACATTTCTAGCAATCTGAGCCCCCTGACTTCATGTAAAAAAACACCAAAATAAATGTGTTGACTAACTTTCATATCAAATACTGTATATCAATTAATTAAATCAGAATTATGACATATTGGCATCATATTTACATCTGAAATGGCATTTTTGGTTTGTTAACGTTCTGTTTAATGACTTGTTTAATTGTGCCATTAATGCATTTGCACAACAACTGCGTTATGCCATAAAATTAATGTAATTTTAAATCCAGAACGTACACTCAAAAAAATTATTCAAGCCCTTCTTAGAAATGACACATTAAAATTGTGTTCAATAAATGTAAAATACCTCATTAAGAGCAATAAGTATATATATTTAATTAGTATAACACAAAATAAATATGTACAATCATTTATTGATTTCTTTTTAATTGCGTTAACACAATTAGTTTGAGTTTGGGTTCTGGAAAAAGAATTTCCCAGCATGCTTTGCATGAAACGGCTTTTGGAGAGTCATTTTTTAAATTAAGTATTATTTTATGCATTTTTAGGTAAAGAGAAAGACTTAATAGTGTTAAATGTCCGTTTATCTTATTGATTTAGAAGCGTTTGTGTTATATTTTTTTAAATTGTTTGGTTACCATCATGCAGAAGAGTGGCGCTTGTGGTTAGGTTGTGGATGTGACATATTTCTCTCAATGAGCATTTACAGTGTTTATGCCTGTTTGGAGATCAGTCTCTTCTCAAATGCTCATCCAAAGTATCATATGTTATTATTATAAGCATGCTAAGATGTGCTTATGCTAATAAGTATGATATAAAAACGTTATATTTAAAATAACAGAATTGAGTTCTTCAGACTACACTATATTGAGTTATTCAAAATACGCTAAATTGACTTATTCAGACTACACTAAATTGAGTTGAGGCAACTAATTGAGTATTGCCATTTACTTTAAATTGAGTTGGACCAACTCAATATATTTTAATTGTGTAAAGCAGTTTTTTATGAGTTAGGGGTACACATTCATATTGGATGGAAATCCTGCCCACAATTTTATTGAGTTAATTCAATGAATAATTTTTTTGAGTGTATATAAACAATTAAATTAACATAAGCAGTCACCTAATTGATTTTAATGTCCGATAATGGTTTAAAAAATATTTTTATATTAAATTATTAGAGGAACGCATTTTTGCTCAAAATTTTACCTCACATGTGAGCATGTTATTTCCGTGCCCTCGTGAACTCTGTCGTTGTAGTACCAAAAATGAATCTAGACATCTACTATTATAACGTCGAGACTTGTCCACATTTAAACCATATACTTTCTACACAGCGAGGGTTAACTGCACATTACCGTACTGGGGTTTGGAAATGTTGTGAGCGTTTCTGACGACGCTTTAATTCTTCACTTAGCAAAATGCAGCAGCAAAGATCCCGTGACCGCGCTCAGAAGCTGATGACGTATGCGACTGCGCGGTTGCATCTGCAGCGCATGCCGCCTAACATGCAACACGATCAAAACCTTATCAAAACGACAAAAATCTCTGAAAAGTGAGAAGAATTTGTCATATATGTTCAAGTAACAGATTAATGGACACTCTTTGATTTAAAGGTTGCATGCAAAATCCATTTGGCTCAAAATTGGAATGGGCACGATTGCCTCTGCTTGGATGGGAGACCAGATTCCTACTGTTAGTGTTGCTAAAAGTGTTCACTGAGTGCTAAAAGTGGAGTTCTGTCATAAAAGCAAATGTGGACATACCAATTACCAAGACATTTGGAAAAATATTAGTTTTTCAATGTAAATTCTTACTTAAACTTACTACTGTAGGTAGAAAATACAATTGGTAATTAAAGGCAAAAAACCGAAAAAGCTATCAGCATTTTTTTTTTTATGCTTTTATACACTTGGATTTTATACTATAGTGCTGAAAATCATAATGAACTATATTCAGACAGCAATTAACCAAGAATGTCACTTCAAATATTATAGATTTTGTTTCTAACAAGCTGAGCTTTGATGTGCATGATTCATGCTGGCTTCTATCGCTGTGTCAGCTTTGCGTGTTGAGGGAGAAGATTGGAAACACGATTAAGACTAAACTTTAATTACAAGAATACAAAGAAGTAAACAGGCAGACAGGGATGAAGACACACACCAAATATGACTATACTGTACATGTCTGACAACGAACAACCACTGTAGAAAACAGGCAAGCTTAAAAGATGATGGTAATGGCTGACAAGTAAGGATGACTGGAGACCTGAGACAGGTGAGGGAACGTGGAGGATGATGGGAAACTGAGTTTTTTGGGGGGATTGTGACACATGGAGGCATCAGTGTCAATAGAGTATTAGCAACCATTTACTTTTGTGTCTGCACAAGGGCTAAACAGAGAAAAAACTGCCAATTGGATGCCAGTCATTTCACTGATGTGCCAAAGGCTACTTAAGTGTTGACAGAAGTTATTCATTGGTATTTGACAATGTGGTTTGACATTTGTACTGTGAAGGTCAGGTTTAATAAGCCTATGACTCAATATTGAGGTCTAAAGAAGTGCAGTTTAGACATATGCACTGTAGCAACAGTGACCAATTAGCTGTTACGATTGTCTATGTTGTGCTATTCTCCTGGATGCCACTCCAGCAACCCGTTAATTAAACATCAGCTCTGCTAAACATTTCAGGCTTTCCACCAGGGCCAAGCTATTGCATGTGACCCGTCATTTTATTACAGCTAATTTAATAATACAACATGTGATTTTTCTATTCAAAAATACTGAAAATTTCAAGTTATTTGACTCAAAATTGTCCAATTTTTATGTATAGTAAAATTGACCAAATATGCCATAGTTACTGATATATGCAACTGCTGATCAGATGCAAATGTCAATGACTTACACACACAAAAATGCTGGGTTATTTTCAAAAAGGGTCAAACCCAAACAATCAGGTTGTAATTTAACCATGCTGGCCGTGTTGGAACGCATTATTTTTTCCTCAATTTTTACTTTGGAGAGGAACAACCAACAGCTGGGTTCCCTTTTTGACCCAACATTTTTTTTTGAGTGTGCTTTAAAGAAGACTCTAAAACTGAAATTCTTGGCAAACAGACACATTCAAGCAAGATGAAAGCCATTCATTTAAACAGTGACAGTTGTATGCTTCAAGACTGCCAACTTTGAGAAAAAGTTCTCATGGTGCTGGAGTTTATCCTCTCAACAGTATTAGTTGTGGTGTAAATATGAATCACTTTAAATGAGCTCAGTAAGCCTCCGTCTGATGGACATATCCCATGACTCTAGTTTTTGTGGCTTAATGTCTCTCTAGCCCTCTAAGGTGATTATTTGCAGGTTGGTGTTCAGTATAACACATAAGAGACTTTTTAAAGCAGATTGATGGATGGACACAATTCCAGACTTAGCTGTAAAACAACTGTAAACAAGTCACAATAAAGTATTTGTAAAAGCATGTGAACTTCATGGATACTGAACTAATGCCTTCTAAAAATTTAAAATTGAAACTATCCTGGTTGTTTCAATCCAAAAATGCTGGGTTGCTTTAACCCATTTTTGGGTCATATATAAACATTTTCCCCAGTGTCACTTTTTCGACGCAACGCTGGGTTAAAAATAACCCAGCATCTTTTGGAGTGCGTGTTATTGAATTATACCAAATAAACCACCGTTTTGCAATATTTTACTATGTTCTTAGACAAATAATACATACATATCTTTTTTCAATGCATGCACAGTGCGTCGTGGATGTGTTAGCATTTAGCCTAGCCCCATTCGTTCCTTAATATCCAAACGGGGATGAATTTAGAAGCCACCTAACACTTCCATGTTTTCCCTATTTAAAGACTGTTACATGAGTAGTTACACGAGTAAGTATGGTAACACAAAATAAAACATGGTGATTTTTAAGCCGATAAAAAATTAAAACTATATTGTATGCCGGAAGAGCACTTAGTTTCCAGCACTTCGACCACGGCGTGCAGTAACATCACCACTTGACTACTCCCCCTGTCGCTCAAACTTCCATCAATATTACTGCACCCAAGGTCGAAGTGCTGCAAACTAAGTGCTCTTCTGCCATACAATATAGTTCTCATTTTTATTCGCTTAAAAAAATCGCCACGTTTTGTTTTGTGCCACCATACTTACTCGTGTAACTGCTCATGTAACAATTAAATAGGGAAAACATGGAAGTGTTCGGTGGCTTCTAAATTCATCCCTGTTTGGATCCTAAGGAATGAATGGGGCTAGGCTAAATGCTAACACATTTACGACATGCTGTAGAAAGATTAAGTGCACGCATTGAAAAAAGATAGGTATGTATAAATTTGTCTAATTTGAGGTAAGAACATAGTAAAATATTGAAAAACGGTGGTGTTTCCTTTAAATTATTTTTGTAGAGTAAGGGTGTGGTCACTCCCGTCCACCTTTGCTTTTAAGAAGAGAAAGGTCACGCCGTGACATACCGATTTTCTACTGGTCACATGTCTTCATGTGATACAAATTTGCAAGACAGAGTTCACCAGACTTGAACTTTGGTACGCAACGAAATGTGAAATATCTTCACACAAGCTTGCGCTTCCAGTCTGACGCATTTGATTGGTTATGAATAGAAGACAATGGAAAGAAAAGTGTAATTATGGTGGGACTAATTCAACTCTATTGACCAATGTACTGTCAAAAAATATTCTCTGAACAGCCCATATTTTTGATTCTGTGGCTAAATGATTTTTAATATCTTTCGATAATATTTTCTGGAATGTGCCTGCCGGCATTAAACTAATTTTAATAGTTGTAAGCAGATGATAAGTGAGATAGATGTAGTGCTTAAGTTCAAATGTCCAGCCGGCTCCCTGCCATGAGAGCAATAAGCACAGGTTTATTGAATTGCTCCTGTGAGGTTAGCTTTAAAAAGAAGTGCAGTCGTCAACTAACCTCAGTTGACCTCAATACCTATTTTGGAGGTTAAGCGCGTCGATTAATATTGCAGTCTTGAAGCACGCTTTGATTGACACCAACTCTTATTAGTGCCCGTCACAGAAAAACGCAATTACTTCAACCATTATACAAACGTGCCTGTGTCTGTCAACCTCATGTGTGAATTACCAACTTACCTCTGTGTTAATGAGACTAGATCCCTGAACACTCATTCATTTTGCTTTCTTACGCAGGTGTACCCAGAAAGAGTGAATATTGGGATGGCATTTACACAGACCATGTTGATAACCCAACAAGGAATTCAGCTCAGCAGGCACAAATAAAGCTAATGGCTGTGTTATTTATAATATAATTCAAAGGATTTCCTTATCTCCACCAAACACAAACTGTCTGACCAGTGCAAAATTAAAAGTACTTGCTGGGGATTCATTAAATGGGCCTTTATCCTACCAACCAACCTTAAGTGATGTGTCAGAGATGTTGCTGATGCACAAAGCTTATCACCCCTCTCCCATTACTGTTATAACACAAGTGTACTTCACAGTAAAGAAAGCAGAGTATTCTTACAGAGGTAGCATACTGAATGTCTTTCCAGATGGACGTCTCTCTTGAGAGATCAGACACTTCAAACAGATTGTCCAGTATGACCTCTCCGATCATATCGTGCCGTGAGAATCGGTCAAAGTCAAAAACACTCAGATGGAGTTTCCTGACAGGCAGCTCATCGTAGGTAACAGGAAACTGGAAGGATTCATCAAATGTGGGGTTGAGCGTTTTACGATGCACCCGAGTCTGGAATTTCTGTTTCCTGTCTGGCAGCAGGTAGATCTTTACATAAGGGTCAGAGCTGCCACAAAGATCCTTGGCTGGTAGATCAAAAGCCTTGAGTATCTTAACAAGTAACATCTCATTCTCATAGTCGTACCGGAGAGAAAAATTAATCTTCCCGCAGTTTTTTCCACTTTCACCGTTGCTGGAGTCTTCGTTTTTTGTGCCGATCTGCTTGTAGAGTTCGGGATTGATGCGACCTATGCTGGTTGGTTGTTCGTCCACTTCGTAGTCGTCCCCGAGATCCAGACTGCTTACCTGCATCTGACGAGGCAGGTGACGTTTGAATGAACTGTGTCTGATGAAATGAGGTAAAGAAGAGAAAGAGTAACAATAAAGGTGTTGAGTTCAAAGGTGAATTTGGATTAGTGTTCAGAGAACTTAACTACAGCGCCAAGCGTGATACTACATTACATTTACGCATTTGGCAGACGCTTTAATTCTGTAAGTGACTTACAGTGCATTTAAGCTATACAATTTTATGTGTGTTCATTTTTAAAATAGGATCCTAATAAAAAAATTTGGGAGTAATGTACACCTCAAAGGTAGTACATATTCTCTTATAAAAAATAAGTAGGGGTGCACAGGGCAAAAACTAACACGGGGTTAGTTTTAACACGGACTGTTTTCATTGTTGCACAAGGTTGAAAGTTTTGTTTTTCCGGTATTTTTTCACGCTACCAAAAGATGATCTCCTGCAAATGATTGGAAATGTATAATGTTTTTCCACAGAGTTTTGATGAACGTTTGTTTTGGTCGCATCTAAGTACTTTTTTTATCATATGTTTTTTTTGTTTTTAAGTCGGGTGTAAGATACCAAATCCAATGCTATGTCATATTTATCAATGTCTTGTTGACTAAAACATAGCATCGTTTTGAAATATGTCTGCAACTCTTAGCAACTTTTTTGGTGGGCATGAAAATATTTTGACCCAGCGGGGTTAATTGTAACGCTGTGTTACAACTAACCCCTCAGCACTTACAATATGAAAACCGCTAAAGTTAGCGTAATTCTTGCTGTTGTTTTAAATAGGCTACACATGAATGATTGCTGGCTGCCAACAAAATAAATGTGCTGGTCTTAAAAAATTGTGTGTCAAATTTATTTTTGTTCATAACTTTAATATTGATTGAATACGGTCATGTCAAAGATTGAAATCATAATGAAATGAATGGCTAAAATCAGACTTTGATGCTCATTATCTCAGAATTTGATTTTGAAACTGTAGTATGGTCATTACAGACTGGGTCACATATAAAAAATGTTTTGTCATAATTGTGCAGCTTTTTCTAACATATTTAGACATTTGTATCCATTTATAATTGATATATGGTTAGAAAAGGGATAGATGAATGAAGTGTGGATACCTGTCTATTATAGACAGATATATAAACAATATCCACTTCAAGTATATAGACAAAATAGTATTGAAATATTTGCTTGCAAACTTAATTTTTAGCAAGTGTTACCACTAACCCCCTGCCTGTTACAATTTACCCCACCTATGGGGTAAGTTGTAACGTTTGCATTTCTGTAAATACCGTTTGCCACAATGGATGCTATTTACACTCATTGTAATAGCTTTTTCACTGTAAAAAATCTGTGAAAATTACAGTATTACTGTTAGCTGGTTGCCAGTAACTTACTGTAGATTTTACATTTACTGTATGTTATTTACGGGCAACAGTTTGTTCAAAGTTAAATAAACATGAAACATGTTTAGTCTTTATCTTCTACATGAGATAGATATTATATGCATATTTACAGCTAATTTTTTACAGTGTTGGCATCATGCCTCAGTAAAAGAGTTTTGGAGTCCACTCTAAAGTCTTTAAAAATGTCGATATTATTTAAATGAGCTTACCACAGAATAAACCAGAATATGTGTCAGACTTTCATACAGTAAATGTCTTTTGAGATTATATTAGAAGTAGTGCTAGAACTTAAACAATGGTTTCACTTGTGACAAAAATGTAACAAAAACATTTTGAGGTCAAGCCCCAAGAAACCCATCGCTGTCCATAAAAAAATCATAAATCCTTGTCTGGTTTTACAGAATCGTGTCATTTGTTATGTAATAGTTGTCTTCTTAGGTAGCTCTAGTACTATAATGAATGGGTTTGAATGAATTTAGTGAATTAATTCAACCACGTTTCACTTAATATTAATAAAAGCACAATTTCCCAGCTAAGGTGAAATGTTAATAACTTGAAATCTGTGAAAAGGCCTCCAAGTGCAGGCAAACACTGAAACTAAATTAGACAGGACTCCCTAATAGGCGAATACGACATGACAAATATATAATTGGAGTACCTTGCCATAATGAAGTGTGCTGAAATTAATCAGCATGCGTGACACTTTAGTTGCACCCAGGGACTATTTTAAACAGTTAAACATTAAACAAACACCCTGAAGTGACACAGAAATAATCTAAGGCATAAAAGAACAAAGTAGACTAAGATGAAAGACTTCACAGCCCTCTGAAATTTATGCATCATCAGCAATATAACTTGAAAATGTGTCTTCTCTTGTTGTTTTTGTAATGTTCCTGAGATACTAAGGATGAGTTAGATATGATTAATTATGTCTTTGGAGGCCTTTCTTAATGGAGGAATCACTATTCTGTCACATCCACAATGCATATAGGAGAAAGCACACAAATCTAATTATGCGGGAATCCGGTTATGACTTTATGTATGTGTGGATGTATTCAGAGATATTTGGCTCGGTCTGCATGCCTTCAGGTGTATAGTCTTCTGCATTTTACTGATACCATAAGTCCCTTAAAAGTGTCTGCCAAATGCGTAAATACTGTAAACGTGTGAGACCATATTTACAATGTGTGGTTTAAGTTTAAACTAAACACAAAATCTCATTGAAGGCAACAGATGGTTGGGTGCAGGGAATAACATGGATCATTAGGATTACAAACTTACAGTCCGTGACAGATCAAATGCATTCAAAGAAACAAATCCATGGTGAATAAGAAGAAATTCTGACATTAATTTGTATTCTGCTTTTTTTACTACGAGTCTCAGACTTTTGGACTCCACTGTAAATGACTGCAGGCACAGGATGCTCATGCAAGCATAAGGGACCTACTTGAATATTTATAAAAACTACATGTTTGTATGTGTATGAGCTTTATGATGTGCATTCCTGGATGGTGTCTGGACCTGTTACCTGGTGGATGAGGCCGGTTCGGTGGTCTGTCTTTGCATGCGCTGCGTACGCCGCAAAAAGTGCTCCCTCATGGAGCGTTGCACCTCAGCAGGGATGTCAGGAGATGTTTGGCTTATTTTAACGGCTGCCTCCAGGAAGCCCATTGATGCCAAAGGATATTTTTCCTTCTCAGTCGCCATGGCGACCTCGGACGGCTGAGGACTCGGCGAAAGAGATGGTAGCTGAACCGAAGGGCAGTCTTCGGGGGCGAGGGCTGCTGAACTAGATGAAAGCGGTTTGTTCCTCCAAGGAACCCAGCACAGCTTCCAGGAGACAAATGTGGCAAGCAAGAGCAGTGCCAAGCCACACGCTATTATCACGCCGATGGGAACGCCAACAGTGATGTCTAAAGCCAGCCGGAAGTAATGGGCCACACGACATGGACAAACAGATGGCCACAACAGTGAGACAGACAGAAGGGAAAGTGCATTAAGTACAAAAAGGGTCAAATGAGTATCGATTTCTATTTATAGGTGAGACCGGGGCTAGTTGTCACAAAAGGAAGTATCTGAGACAAAACTCAATGTGTGTTTTAGTACAGTGTTGGGTGTGATTCATTAATTAATTAACTACTGTAATTAAATTACTTTTGCCATAAAAAAGAGATTACTCTTTATTTTAAAGTCATTGCATTACATAAAGTATCTTTAAATAATTCTGTATTAAACAATATTGAATTGAAAATAGTCCAATGTTTACAGTTTGTTACTGGTAATAATTAAGGACATTTGAATAATTTTTAAGAATGTAAAGATTAATACACTTTTTCAATTTGATTGTCTATGTGGTTAAAGGAATAGTCAATTTTCTTTAAAGAAAAATCCAGATAATTTACTCACCACCATGTCATCCAAAATGTTGATGTCTTTCTTTGTTCAGTCGAGAAGAAATTATGTTTTTTGAGGAAAACATTTCAGGATTTTTCTCATTTTAATGGACTTTAATAGAGCCCAACATGTAATACTTAACACAACACGTAACAGTTTTTTTAACAGAGTTTCAAAGGACTATAAACGATCCCAAACGAGGAATAAGGGTCTTATCTAGCGAAACGATTGTCATTTTTGACAAGAAAAACAAAAAATATGCACTTTTAAACCACAACTTCTCGTCTAGATCCGGTCGTGATGCGCCAGCGTGACCCCACGCAATACGTCATGATGTCAAGAGGTCACAGAGGACGAACGCGAAACCCCGCCCCAGTGTTTACAAGTGTGTTGAAAGAGGACCGTTCCTACGTTGTTGTATGTCAACTTATACTAATTCATGTCTTTGTGTCAGTTTATTGTTTACAATGGTCCGCAAATGTGCGTTTTATATATGTAACACGTGACCTCCCTACGTCACTGCACATTTATGTTAGGTCGCACTGGACCGGACCTAGACGAAAAGTTGTGGTTTAAAAGTGCATATTTTTTATTTTTCTTGTCAAAAATGACAATCGTTTCGCTAGATAAGACCCTTATGCCTTGTTTGAGATCGTTTAGAGTCCTTTGAAAAAAAACTGTTAAGTGTTGAGTTAAGTAATAAATGTTGGGCTCTATTCATGTCCATTTAAATGAGAAAAATCCTGCAATGTTTTCCTCAAAAAACATAATTTCTTCTCGACTGAACAAAGAAAGACATCAACATTTTGGATGACATGGTGGTTAGTAAATTATCTGGATTTTTCTTTTAAGAAAATTGAATATTCCTTTAAGGTTGACACAGATTTAATATAATTCATTTAATTTAAGTAATTAGTAATGAGTATATTGACATTATAGCGATTAGCCAATTAAATAAATATAATGAAACTACACTACTATATTTCTTTAAAATATTTAAGTCATATTTATACACAGAACTGACTTTCAAAAGTACCCTAATGTGAAATCTGTTCACTCGTGACAACTAGCCCCAGTCTCTCTGCATTAACAGTATCTCATTTATATGCCTTTAAAGTTTATTTACAGCAATGCTGTATAAATCAGAGACCACTTGTGGCCCTAAATATATGCAAAACCATATAATAACATCATACCCACACATACTCACAATCACAGAGTGCAGAAATGATGAAAAAGTAATTAAAGTTATGGTGGATATTGTGTCACTATGGGCTTTAATCTCTTTCCAACAGAACAATGCTGGCGGATGACGGCGTAGTCTTATCAAGGGCTCTCACTGAGAAGTTTTCCATCCATGAATGACTCTTATGCATGTAGGCGGAAGGGAAGCTCAATCTCATTTCTTCACGATTACAGGGAGTTTGCTTGTAATAGAGCGAATGGATTGGAGAAGCTCGGAGACTGCTGACAAGCACCGTGTAAACATTAATTTAAAATTAAAGGGTGGGGCGGTGAGGGATGCGTCATATTTTGTGGGAGCTCTATAGAAATATAGGTTCTATAGGTGCAGTAATTTTGAGCCAGCAAAATCTCACATAAAAAGAAATACTGATTGTATTATTTTTCAAGCGGTTGTACAAATCCTCTCCACCCACAGCTTTGACTGGTTTGATTTATTGGAAATAATTCATGCTGTGATCTCCTTGGGCTCCCTGAGAAGTGTACAATGTGTCCTTGCTCAAACGAAATATAAATCTCTACTAACAGTTCACATAGCTTGGGGCCGGATTTAATTTAGAGTCTTTTGGGGCTTTTGTTCTTCATACAGCTCCTCTTTCCTCAAAGCATAAGCATGTATTATTAATTGACTGTTTTAAACGCACAACATTATGTAAAGATGGTATTCATAGTTAAATTCCAGAAGGAACAGGAATGTTGAATAGAAAGATGGACACATTATAGTTGAAGCTGTTCAAATCCAGCCAAACATGTCTTGTGTATTTTAAAGATTTCATGTAGACTGACTGGTTTATGTCAAAGCCAGATGGAAAAGTAAGTTTGGTACTACAGTACAAAACTTTCAGAAATGAGTTTCAGTATTATCAGTAAAGTACCATATAAAAATTCCTTGTGGCACTTACATTTTTAAGTTTAAAGATTACAATTAAATTGACCAGTGAGGAGTTGCTACTGTATAAATTATAAAAATGGATTTGAAATATATTACAGTCCTGCAGAAAAACACAGTTTTTTGTCATTGTAGCGGGCAAAAATCCTTGATCTTGCAGCATGTTTTCTTAAAAAATTTGATGGAATATGTGGGATATTTATGCAATTTTATGCGATGAAATTGCGGGAACTTGCAAAAATTGCGGGAACTTGCAAAAATTGCGGGAACTTGCAGCTTTTCAATGATGTTCACGTCACAATCACTTCACTTTATAACGTTCCCATTGCAACAGGGACATGGCTGCGCTTGTGTGAGGTAAATGCAACATTTTTCAACTTTCTGCTAAGATATGTGATTTTTGCAATGAAAATGCAGGGATTATAAAATCATGCAATAGAAATCTGAAATGAATTCTGCGAAAGAGTGGCGTATTTGAAAAAAAAAATGGCTGTTAAATCATGCGATCGCATAATCGCGTTTTTCTGGAGGGACTGAGCAACTTTATTTAAACTCTACATTAGTCAAGAAAGTTATCATTTATTGTAAATTAAAGTTGATTAAACTTAAAAATTTAAGTGCAACACAGAATCTTTCACAATGTATTTACACTTTAAAAAAATACAGCATGAAGTTGTAACAACTTGGTTATTCAAGTCAATTCAACCTACTATTTTAAGTTTTGACTTGTTGACATTATAACGTTATAAAAAGTTGAAATTGTTTAGTTAACATAAAATAAATATTTTGATTTGATATCATTTTTTACAGTGACTGTTGTACCTTTTCAAAAATGTATTGTTTTTTATACCAAAAGCTGAATTTATATCTGAATCAAAGGCTCTGAATTCTTCAAAATTCTTTCTCTAAAGTGGCCATTTAAAAGGCTTAAGGTTTATCCTGGTTGAGTATGAAATTTCTAGGTCCAGGGATTTATGTGTGCACAGGATTTTCACATCCACACCCTGCCACAGCTTGTGTTTTGTCATCTGAAACGATTTGTGTGTTGCCTTTTGATCTTTATTAAGATTGGTTAGCACTCGCAGCTGGACAGTGCTGATAATGTCAAGCAGATATGGCAGATTCATTAAGGGATTTAACAATGTATTTGTGATTTATTATTGCATGTCAAAAATTACCGGTAGTAGCATACAGCGCCAAAACTGATACCCAACGTATCTGGAATGTGGCCATAGTCCAATGCAAATGTTTATGGTATGGACGGTATGCAAACTGGACACAAATTATGATTAGTATGTAATCAGCACATAGACAGGAGCAATAAGACGTGAACCAGCGAAGCAGCATGAACACAGAGGTTGTCCTGCACTCAGTTATATACGGGTAATTAATTTAAACTGCGTGACACTGTGACTCCCCGTAGACCTGGTCGCAAACCAGCTTGATATTCAGCAGAGTGCTGCTTATAACACTCACTTAATGAGCCGTACACATAATGGTTCACAAATGCAATCAGTCAATCAACAGAAGCTTTTCCTAGGGCACAAGTTCAATTTCCATACAAATTTAGATGCTTAAATTGTACACATCATAAAAAAAAATTCCGGCTAAAATCATGGGAATATGTATGTATTTTACAAATTGGCTAATTTGAAGTGAATCATACACATATGTATGATACTTATATATAAAATAAAATAAACTCTTACTTCTTAAAATCAAGATACATCATTAACTTTTAGGACTATTAGGTCTTGTTTTTTAACAGTTTATGCTTAAAATAAGAAAAAAAATGCCAGTGGGGTATAATTAAACTTTTTAAATTAAAAATTAAGCTCATTAAAATTTTACATTAAATTAAAACTTGAATTAAGTTTATTATTTTTACCCCACTGGCCGATACTTATTGTTTAAAGCATAATCTTATCTTAACAATTATTTTTTAGAAAACAAGACATTATATGAGGTCAAATGTTGATTTAATGACTAAAAATCATTATTGCAGTATACACAAAAGAGTGCAAGTCTGTGCACACACTGGATGACATCACATCTTGTTTAAAAAGCGAGTCGAAATGTTAATATTTTATGGCTATGTTTTTATTTACTCTGTATAGCTATTTATTTCAAACTACCAACAGTGTGACATTTTTAAAGCAATCATCAAAATAAATAAATAATGCCGTTTCAGCCTTTGCATGCATAATAAATTCATTTTGCAGAATTCATTTCACACCTGTATTCCAACTTATAAGCCTCTTTTGGTGCTTATTTAGGAAAATTTTCCAGCCAAGTGCTGCAGGAGCAGAGAGGAGAACATTCTGTCCTATGAGATAGCACATGAAAGGGGGGGGGGTGTTGTTAATTTCCCCTCCCCTCCTCAGGCACAGGGTTCAACGGGGTTGGGCCATGGCTGGAGCACATGAGTAATATCAAGAGGCCCACAAATTCAATTAAGACTTGTTTTGAAACCGAGTCAGAGCGCAAACCGGGGCCCGGGGGCTCTCCGTTCAAATGTCTTCAAATGTAACCTGGTTTCCATAGAAACCAAGCCATTGGACTCAACTGTCAGCTCTCATCATCTAATTCTGGGCAAAAACAAAGAGCTTTGTTGTGTCTTCAAAGGACAGTAGGATATAAGCGGGGACAATTTTAGTAGGGTCATGTGTCTTGATGTGGTTCCAGTAATATAGCAACTACTAAAGTCCATTTATTAATTACATAGAAAATGGTTATCATTTGTCCACATACAAAGGATAATCACAGAGGAATACAGTGACATTGTGTGTTAACTCAATTATATACTCTGTCTTGCACCCACACATCTCCGTGCCAGCTGATATTTTCAGGACAATTGGAGGCGCACTGATAAGAACTGGCATCAC
Organism: Paramisgurnus dabryanus; assembly: GCF_030506205.2. Lineage (NCBI taxonomy): Eukaryota > Metazoa > Chordata > Actinopteri > Cypriniformes > Cobitidae > Paramisgurnus > Paramisgurnus dabryanus. Next base: position 14,384,193 of record NC_133357.1, on the reverse strand, counting down.
AATGAGAAGCCACCATTAGGGAGACCACAGAGGTGTTTTTTATATCATGCCTTTGAACTAAATCACTGTTCCCATGTGAACGCTAAGGGTTATTGATAGGGGATGTATGGCAAAAATCTTGAGAAATGTTTAAAGGACATGCGGTGCTAGCTTCAAAGACCAGCTCGGATGATTTTGACTATTATTGGGTGAAAATGCACCGTATGGCTCTTGCAGAAGTGAGGTCATGATTGGTTATAACTCCTGAGGATGTATGCTAATATAAGATCTACAGTGGCCTCTGAAAGTGCTAAACCTTGCAGCATTTTTTAGTGCAAGATCAATTAACTTGGCTTGAATACATTGAAGTGAGTTGTAAAGAAGAACATAATGCGAATTTGCCAATTGTAAATTGCTTGTATGATTAAATCCAAATAAAATGCTCTTAATAAAAGGACTATAACCATGATAAACCAGTAAATGTGCACTGCTAAAGCATACAGTATCTAAATGCAGTCATATAGGGTCATTTCTGATGCATGCTTGTGTAAACCACAGTGCATGGTGCTGCATGAAAGCCGGAGCATTGGAAGGGAGATTTTCTCTCATATCTGCACGGAAGGAACATATTGGCTCTGCAAGTAAATCTCCGCGCCACATCCGGGCCATTTTTAGATTGCTCTATTTCACAGCAGCTTCTCCTCTCCATCTCCAATCCCCTAATTCCCTGATTCTCTGACTGCTGAAGCAATAGCAAACAAAGCCGGGGTTCTCAAACTGAAGGACTACCGGGACCAATACAGAATTCATGCGCTAAGACTTAGGGAGATAAACAGCCTCTTATAGGGCTTTAGGCACATATTCACTGTAACAACATCAGATGCACCTATGGAGCATGTCCTTAGGAGTGACATATAACTGTTTTTCCCCCAGAAGATTTGGAGAAATTAGTTTTTCCATGTAGGCGAAATTGTTCTGGGAAACATCCTTCTAGGTACATGCGCTTAGAGTATGAGACTTTAAACCCAAGGGTGTGAGGCGAGTCTATTTAAAATATAATCAAAACATTCGAAGTCTCAGAACTTCAAAGATGTGGTTTTTATTCAGCAGACGGTGAAAATTTGATGGAATTTATACCTTAATAAAACATCTTAATAATCAATAATAATTTTTCTTCAAGCAGTTTGAATTATGGAGCAACGCCTACGGTATCTCACAATGATCAGCAAACAGAAATAGTAACCATATGTTGGCCTATGCTCTCTCATTTATAATGATATTATTACATGCAAGCAGAGAGATCACAAGGATTTGCTGTTAGTCGCCACCATTGGTATAAGACCACTCAAGTCTCAAGGCCAATGTCATTAGTTTTTAAAAGGTCACCAAAGTAACAGGTAATGTTCTTTTCTTGAATTGCAATAAAATGACTAAATTTGATCCAGCATGCTAAACAGTTTAGTCTTTAAAATAGGGCTGTCTGCTTTCCACTTATAATGGTGATTGCAATTTTGTTCCAGTCACATTACATTTAAATTCGGCAGACGCTTAAATCCAAAGCGATTTACAAGGTGCATTCAAGCAGGTATACATTTTTTATCAGTATGCGTTCCCTCGGTATTAAACCCATGACCTTTTGCACTGCTAACACAATGCTCAACCACTGTGCTTTAGAGAAGCAACTACAGTATACAGTAAATGTATTACTACAATTTGATAAATATTTGAATGAAATATCTGGTGAAGTATGTGAAATGTGAAGTAGCTGATGTTACTAACAGTGTTCAGGGTGTGCTGCATGCTTTTTTAGTTAAAGAGCACCTATGGTCCGATTCACAATTTTTCATTTTCTTTTGTGTGTAAGTGTGTTTTAGTAAATGTTAATGATATGCAAAAGGTACAAACGATGACGTGAGTTATCGTCTCCAACGTAAATCTCTTTTCTTGGACTACAACAAACACACAGATTGTAGGCAACAGTTTACTTCCTGCGACTGGTGATGTAAACAAGACTGACCCGAATCTTTCAAACATGGTAAGAAGCATCACATTTTCGGCTGATGTCAGAGGTATTCAGGCCAATCACAACGTACAGATTAGCTGGCCAATCAGGGACAGTTTTGTACAAAATCTGTGCGTTTTAGGAAGACACGGAAATCTGGAGCTAAAAACATGTACGATATGTGGAAAATAATGTGTTTTTTACCATAAACCATGCAAACACATTGTATTATACCAAATACATAAAATAACGTTTTTTAGCAATGAAAAGTACTAAACTCAGAAGACACATTATATTAACATTTTATTATTCTGTTTGGTAAAGAGCAACAGCAAATTTGGACTTATGCAAAAAAGCATAATGCATGTAAAGTGATCAGACTGATCTCATGGAAAGTCGTGTAGTAAACCAAAATTTTATCAATTTGTCCATGCATAAAATTCAGCTTTTTTCGTGCCTTGTGCACAATCGGCTTTTTTGTGACACTCGATCAATTTATATAAATAAATTATAAATAAATATATAAAATATATATAAAATATATAAAAACTTCTTTTTCGTTTCGTTACATTTTATGTATTGTTTTCTCATAGTTTTTCCTATCTTCTTATCATCGTAGCTTGGAGTTAGAATCACTTTCTGTGTCGGAACCGATGGTGTAGTGGGCAGCGCTCCAACATATGTGCAAACGCACTTCCGGCGAGCCGAGTTCGAATCCCGGCTCGAGGTCCTTTGCCGATCCCATACCCCTCTCTCCACCCTCTACTTTCCTGTCGTCTCTCAAACTACTGTGTATCAATAAAGGCAAAAATGGCCCAAAAAAAATTCACTTTCTGTTACATTTTTTGACATCCTAACCCAAACCCTAACTCTATAGAAATGTGTGCAAGTGTCACAGAAAAGACATTCGTGCTCACGTACACTGTAAAAAACATTCTGTAGAAATTACAGTATTACTGGGTATTACTGGCAACTAGCTGCCAGTAACTTACTGTAGATTTAAGTTAAATGAACATGAAACATTTCAGCCTTTATCTTCTACAGTAAGTTACTGTACAAGCTGCATAATTACAGCAAATTTTTATAGTGTAAAAAAGCTGAATTTCGTGTCATGGACACGAATAAATTGATAAAATTTTACGTGACTATAACACGACTTTCCATGAGATCATTTTGCAAGTGATAGACCGAATGGATGTACACAAATAGACCTTGTCAATTAACAATATAATATTCTGTAAAACTTGCATGCGCGTGCGTGTGTTTGTGGAGGGGGTTGTGTTGTCATTCACTGAAGATTTGACATTTTAAATAATAATTTTTTTTAAAATAATTTTTAGGATGTTAATAAAGTGGTTGTCTCTGACAAATAATTTTTATTTTTACATAAATATGTGACTCAGGCTAATCCAGGCTAAAGTCTCAAAATCTAATTCTGAGATTAGGAGCATCAAAGTTTCATTTCAAAGTGATTTACATTGATTTCAATCTTTGACGTGACCTTACTCAGTCAATATTAAGGATATCAAGATTATTATATTTTCAAAGAATGTTCTTTACATTATGATGATTTTATGTATACCAGTAAATCTAAAAATAAAAAAAGACTTAAGGTGGGTTTTAAAGGCAGGGTCATATTCTAAAAATTAAACTATTTCTCATGTGTACAATGATATGATATTTTAAGTGAAGCGCAATGTTAATCACAAGACATCTCCTATAGCCTAATAGCAGACCCAGTTGATCTGTTTGCCCCCTATACCTGCATGTCTCACAGGATGGTTCACTGGTTTTAACAACAAGCTACATGCACAGACACACACTATCAGATTTATGCTCTTTTCTGTTCTCAGTATAGATTTGACACAGCATGATTGTCTCAAGTGTTTATCGATCTGAATCTATCACACAGACCTCTCTGCAGAAACACTGATGCTGTGTTCCCTCACATTCAATTTCTGTTGGTTCAAACATGCCTTCATCAGGTCCTTTTATAAGCTAATGGATCATTTGTTGTTACTATGGTTTTAAATAAAACCTAAAGACTAGGTTACATAGTGATCTCAAGCGTCACTGGGGCAGTACCCTTTTAAAAGGTAACAGTTAAAATTATGTACCATTCAGGTACAGATACTGTCTGTATACATTTGATACAATTATACCTCTGAGGTGCTAATATGCACTCTTTGGACATTTTGGTACCAATAGGTACATCTGAGGTACTAATATGAACACTACGTTTTAAAAGGGAACCGAACCCAGTGACAGCAATGGACCATTTTTTCTGACAGTTAAAACATGGTAAAGTATCCTAACAGACTTAAGTTACTAACAACTCAGGGAATAAGGAAAATAAGTAAATGAATAACATTTGATCTGCCAAAAACTACTTTGCAATGGCAACTTTATTTATATAGCACAATTAAAACAAATGTGTTTTCAATTCTGTTTTAAAAACCTGCACAGTAGCAGAGTTTCGAAATATGTTTTGGCAAACTGTTCCATAATTTTGGTGCTGCAACAGCAAAAACACAGTCCCCTTTTTGACCTATATGGGTCTTTGGTCCTTTGATGTGTCAATTTTTAGTAAGTTCTGATTTGCTGATCTTAAAGTTCACCCAGACTGATGCTCAGATAGAAGATCGGAAAGATAAGCCGGTGCCAGTCCATGTAAGGATTTGTACACTAATATTACAGAATTTTAAAATCAATCCTGTAATAATACTGGGAGCCAGTAAAAAGAGATCAGGGAGGGTGTAATATGTTCCCGCTTCTTAATACCCATTAAGATATTCAGTCTGGTAGCTGAGTTTTGAACTTTTTGCAAGCGCGAAACAGATGTCTGACTAATTCCTTTATGTAAAGCATTACAATAGTCGAGCCTTGAAGAAATGAACTGCAATTTCAAGGCCTTTAAATGTCAAGCATGATTTCATTGACTTCACAACAAGTTTACTATTTTGCTGGTTTCATAAGTATTTAAACAAATACAGTACTGTGCAAAAGTCTTAGGCCACCATCATCATCTTTGTTGTTTTAGCAAAGTTTTAATGTCCATCCATATTTATTTTTCACTCTTTTTTAAGATACAAACAGAAAATCCATGAAATATGTACACAAAATTAAAAACAAAACAATTTTCAGAACTAAATATCTTCTTCAGGCATCAGTCAGTATTTAGTGTGACCTCTCTTGGCACGAAACACATCTTGAGCTTTTTTGACTGAAGTCATTCGATTAGAATTAGAAATTAGGATTTCATTTCATTTAGGTTTAAGAGATCCTGCACCTGCCTGCTATTGCTCAAGTGGAAGGTGAGTTTACCCTAAATACTTGACACTTCAGCTTATTCTTTTATACTGTTTTTAATACTACATACACATTTCCTGAATTTTCTGGTTGTATTCTAATAAAGAGGCAGAGAAATAATTATATATGATCAAATACAATTGCAAAAACAACAAATCTAGCATGGTGACCTAAGACTTTTGCACAGTACTGTATATTAGACTGTATACATCAACATACAGTGATACAGACTAAGTGAAGCACATTTTACATTTTCTTTGTACAGGTACATCACAAAAATAATAAAACTAATTCAGCTTTAAGGGCACATGTCAGTCAAAAGCTGTGGGTGGGGCTTTATCAGTGTGATGTCACATTAACAAGAGAATCAAAACAGCATGTCTAATGAGACTGCTTTGGTTTAACAGGGATTAAAAAAAGAAGAGAGTGGATTTTTTTTCATTTTATGGTGGTTGTGTCCACACACTGCCAACACACATTTATGTCCAAACACTTTATAAAAGTGTATTTAATAAAGCAACATGTTAATTTTTAGATTAAACGTAAATTAGTTTTTAATTTTTCACGTTGTTCTTATTTGTTGTTGTTGTTAATTAACGTGCTGGAACACTCTGTGCTCACAACTGTAAAGGTGTTTACATTGTGATGAAATCACTTACTTATCCCTTGACAAACACAAGTGGTCATAGGAGACACATTTCAGATGTATGATTTGACCAGGTAAAAATGTTAATACGTCTCCTCTGACCACTTTTGTAACTCAATACCTGGTGCAAACGGCTTTGAACTAATAAAAATGTTGTTTACTTGTCCTTGCTAACACATATTTTAGGCTTCTAATCAGGCAATAAATAAAACACTTGAAAAAAGCTAATTTAGCCAATGGCTACATTTAGGAATCCAAACAGCTTGGGATTAGATTTAGAGCGTGAGCGGAAATTAAATTAGTAATAGGTATTGACACATCTGAATGCAACTCTTTTATTCCTGAATTTTTGATGTGAGTTTAAGATCATGTAAAGATATCTACAGAACAACTAAAACATCATACTGATAAACATAAGAGATCTCAAAGCTCCAGAGATGCTCATGGTGTCTCCTGTGTCTGTTCTGAGCTATTGTGTTTGTTTCTGACTCTCTACCAAAAGCAGGTAATCCACTGAGAATGCTACACTCGTTAATCCGAATATCAACAGTTGATACACATCATTCCCAGATGAAACATGAAAAACATACACTGTAATCCTCCAAAAGCCAACAAATGGGTTACACTGCAGTTCATGCTCAATGTTTATTCCAGGTCTCAGCATACATTTACATTTAAAACAAGCAGAAATTAATTATGATGGCAAATTTATTCCTGGCTGATATGTAAACTAAAAATCTGTTTATTTTTAGAACTTCACACCCACTTGCGCATTTATACCATATCAGCACAAAACACACTGAATGGAAAAACAGATGAACTGGAGGAGGGAGGAAATGAAACATCAATAGAGGTTTATGAACGTACTGCATTGTACACAGCAGTCTCATTAAAGGACACCACCAAAACATTGCTCAGCTTACATATTATACTCACGTTCTTCAAAACCACTTTAAAATTCGGAGGCACTAAACCCACTCGAGCCCCACAACTAACTACTGCACAACAATGTAAAAAACATAACACGGTCTAAAAAACGCTGGGTTATTTTTAACACATAGTGGATACAAAAAGTAACAAGCAAAATTAACCCCAAAAAGTATATTTGACACATCCGATCTGACCCGGCATTCTAGGCTAAAGCAACAGCAGAAATTAACTTATAACCCAATGGTTGAGTTTTTATTTTTTCACCCAATGGGTTAAACATAACCCAGCATTTATAAATACTGTATGTAGGCAGATGTACAGCTATGATATTTTAGCTCAGGATTAACACAAAAAACAACGTAATAGCCTGTTTGACTTGTGTGCTTTATTCAAAGACCTTTGAAGCCATACAATTAGGTGAAATATTTCTCTGATTGTGCTTTTTTTTAAGTCAGACCATAAGTAATTGCTTATATGAATAACAGCTGCTGGGCTATTCTGCATAAACCATGACAAATCATGCAGCTTTTACAGACCAAATCAGTAAATATGGCAATATAAAGTGACATTTGAAAGTTGTTTGACTTTCACAAGAGTGACATTTTTGTGGTCGCTAGAATTATGTCTTTAAACACATTTTCTGGAGATATGACCAGTATTGTATAGGTTCAACAATACAGTTATTTTCAACTTTGTCCTCTGTTATCTCATGGATAGCTGAGCAGATTCAGGTGTTCCAATTAAATATGTGAAGTGGCAATAAAAGAGCTACAGCCCATCCTCCATTGTTCACTGCGGCATTTACAGTCTCCATAATAACTGACCTCATCACACATGTCTTCCTATTACACATATCCTACAATTTAATTGGGTCCATCAGGAGTGATATATAAATCCTTCATTATTGAGAGTAAAAACATTCCAAAAGATAAAGGAGGAAACATTAGGTATCATCTATTTCATCAGATGACATTGTGATTGGAAACAGTATATGAGTGTGTGAATATTTATGTGACAAGCAACAGGTGATAAAGTTTTGTAGGATTTGTAGGTCCTAGGTAAGGTCATAAAGATGGGCCCCAATGGAAGCACTATAATTTTGCATTTGTGTCGTGTGTGGATTACTCAGATCTTATTCAAATGTTAAATCTTTGTGTTTCAGTGCATATAAGAAGGTGGACGACCAGAAATGTCTGTATTTCAAGGGATGAAGTTGAAAAGGCCAAACCAGGCTCACGTCAAGCTGTAACAATGGCCAGGTGTTCTCTTTCAGTTGTAAATGAAAATCGGGTTGACATTAAAACACAACGTAGGACTGATGTCATAACCAAACGTCGGGCTTTTGTCATAACCCAACATCAGACTGAAGTCACAACCCAATGTCGGCTGAAGTCATAACCTAACTTCAGACTGACATTAAAACCCAATGTCCGACCGCCATCAAACACAACATTGGGTTTATGCAAAAACCCAATGTCAAGCTGACGTCATAACCCAACATCGGGCTGAGATCATAACCCAACGTCGGACTGACATAAAAACCCAATGTCTGACTGCCGTCAAACCCATCGTCGGGTTGACGCCAAAACCCAACGTCGAGTTGATGTCAAAACCCAACGTCAGGCTGACGTAAAAAAACAACGTCGGGATGACGTCAAAAACCAACGTTAGACTGAAGTCACAACACAATGTCGAGCTGACTTCATAACCCAACGTCGGACTGACGCCACAACCCAATGTCAGGCTGAGGTCATAACCCAACGTCGGACTGACATCAAAACCCAACGTCGGACTGACGCCACAACCCAATGTCAGGCTGCGGTCATAACCCAACGTCAGACTGACATCAAAACACAATGGCCGACGGCCGTCAAACACAATGTTGGGTTGATGCCAAAACCCAGTGCAGACTGATGCCACAACCCAACGTCAGGCTGACATCATAACCCAATGTCAGACTGACACCACAACCCAACGTCGGGTTGCTGTCAAAATCCAACGTCAGGCTGACATCATAACCCAACGTCAGACTGACGCCACAACCCAATGTCGGGCTGAGGTCATAACCCAACGTCGGACTGACATCAAAACCCAATGTCAGACTGCCTTCAAACACAATGTCGGGTTAATGTCAAAACCCAACTTCAGGCTGACATCATAACCCAACATCAGACATATGCCACAACCCAACGTCGGGCTGATGTAAAAACCCAACATCGGGCTGACGTCATAACCCAATGTCAGACTGACGCCAAAATCCAATGTCGGACTGCCGTCAAACACAACATCGGGTTGATGTCAAAACCCAATGTCGGGCTGCCGTCATAATTCAACGGCGGACTAAAGTCAAAACCCAAAGTCAATTTAACTCTGAAAATAAATGTAAGATTACCAGTAGAATTAACTTTCTGTGCTTTTCACAACCCTTTGCGTCAAGGCTGTCTATGTGCATTAGTCACATCAAACCTTAGGCCTAATGCAAAACGTAGATCATCTGAAGGTCAGATGGGCAGTCGTTGCAAATTTGAACCTTTGCACATAAAAATGACTGCAAAATGCTTCTGCAAATTGTTGACTAATCAAATCCGGAGTGGTGATTCAGGGTTTTGGTTCCTTCTGGCCTTTGGCCTGTGACAGGAAATAAACATCATGTCAGCTCAAGCGAGATGCATCACTTCACTGATCCTGACAGCACCATGACAGTGGCAGTCACGGGCTGTTCAGCATAACATCGTACCGCATTAAGCCTGACAAGAAGATGATGCAGAGTCTGTTTTGCACATATTCAATGCAAAGCAGTGGACAAGGAAAAATAAGTTATGTTCAGCGTCAAGAGCAAGCATGAACATTATTTCTGTGCTCTGTTTTCTTCACGTTCCCTTGACCTTTTAATGATTGATTTGTTGATATCGACCAGCTGTACAGATATGTGTTTATTGGGTACAGAACGTTCTTCACCTGGGAATAGAGTGAAAAGACTCAGACCAGTTGAAGCATTGTGCTTTTACATTAATATAACATGAAGAATTAATACTGCATGGGAGAAAATACTGCAAAATTATTGATTAGCACAATAGAACAAACAATATCCTACTTTTGTTTTTCTATTTTGTATCCTTACACTATTTCTGTGTACCTACAAGTTTTGTTGTACTTGTTAGAGCCACACCTTTCACATTAGTATATTAAATGTCTACATTTAAACAGGTTTCTGTTAGGATTGGGTTTGGAGGTTAAAAATTATTATAAAATTGAAGTGCAAAAAATTTTTTTTACAGTGAAAGTTATACAAAGTTTTTTTTTAAAGATTACATATTTGTTTGTGACTATTATAAGATTACCATTTCACTTCAAAGCATCCTTTCTAACTAATAGAAGCAATAAAGCAAACTGTTTGAATTAGTCCATGCATCTCTTGTCACATTTTACTAGACTGAATGATGTTATTTTCAATAATTGTGCACTCAAGAGTGAAGACTCTTCACATGCAGACTTAAGGTATTTAACGCTCATAAGACAGACTGCTTTGTTCTCCAGAGCACATCTCACACCTCACCAATCAGATTTGCCACCTGCCAGTACAGATTTTACAAATCTCGCTAGATTCATGTGACCAGCTGCTGTAGGAAACTTTTCACAGTTTTGTCCACCAGTGACATTTTAATGTGAAGCCCTAAAGCGTTCCGTAGGGCCAAAGCCATAGGGATCCCTACCTGCCAGCACCTTTACTTTTATGTTTAATGTTGTTAAGGCAAAGGCTTTAACTGTCAGGGGTCTTCAGTGATTGACAGTTGGAATTGAACTGATGCAGATACTGCACTATAAAACATAAAAACCTTATTAAGTTAAGTGTACTTTACTATGTCTTAAGTAAAATATCAATGGCAATTTTTAGATATTGAACTCATGTTTGTAAGTTTCTAAAAAGTAAACACGTTGTGTCAACAACTTGTGCCCTGCTGAAAAAAACAGCATCAAACCAGCATGGGAATTATGCTGGTCTATGCTGGTTTGATGCTGGTTTAGCTGGTGTTCACCAGCATACCAGCACCAAAACACAACATATGCTGGTCTTGCTGGTATGACCAGTATGGGATGCTGGTGCGACCAGTATGGGATGCTGGTGCTAGTGCTGGTTTGGTGCTGGTTTAGTTGGTGTTCACTGGTAGGGTTCCCTATGGCTTTGGCCTGCGGAACGCTTTAGGGCTTCACATTAAAATGTCACTGGTGGACAAAACTGTGAAAAGTTTCCTACAGCAGCTGGTTGCATGAATCTACATAGATTTGTAAAATCTGGACTGGCAGGTGGCAAATCTGAGTGGTGAGGTGTGATTTCACATTCAATAAACATTAAATAAAGTACAATGTTTTTACAATGCTAAAAACAATGTTGTGACTGCTGAGTTGGCATTATATGCTTGTTAATGCTATATGCCAGTGTATCCCAGTCTTGGGGCCTCATTTATAAAGCGTGCGTACGCACAAAACAGGGCTGGAAATGTGCGTACGTCAGTTCCCACTCAAAGGTTGTGATTTATAAAAAAACAAACTTGATGGAAGAATGAGCTTGCAGGGTGGGATATTAGGATGATTCATGTACGCACACTTGCAGGTGATCTGTGATTTATAAAGGGAACATTGCTTTGTTTTATAAGTCTTCATAATGTTTGGTGTATGCCATTTTTGGCTTTTGTGCGTACGTAGACTTTTAGTAAGAATCCCACGCACAGTTTTATACATGAGGCCCCTGGTCCTCAAGCACCCCCTCCCAGAATGTTTTAGATGTCTCCTTATTTAACACACCTGATTTAGCTCATCAGCTTGTTAGGGAGATGTGTTTACCATTTTGGAAGGGGGCTGATAAGGTGAATCAGTTGTTTTAAATAAGGAGACATCTAAAATTTTCTGGGAGGGGGTGCTCGAGGACCAGGATTGGGAAACACTGCTATATGCTAACGTTAGGCTGGAGTTCTACTATTGACATTACAGTTACGTTTTGCAGGTCTATAATGAATAAAACAAAATTACCACTTATAAACGTCCATTGACAATCTCCAAACAATTGATTATTCCTCAAATTCCGTATCTTCATCTCATAGCCCTGCCGGTCCATGCTGGTTTAGCTGGTGGACCACACACACACACACACACACACACGCACAGCTATTTTAAAGACCTGCTCTGACAAACAGCCAATCATTATTGCCAAACATTATTATTTATGACCCTTTAAAATAAGGTAATAATAGACCATTTCATTCTAAAGGCAAATCCTAAGGTTGTAAGTGGACATGTAAAGGTTTCTCTGGACAATTTAACAGATTATTTCAATGCATTCTGTGGCACACTCTTACAAAAATTAACCATGGTTTTACTATAGTTAAAACCAAAAAACTATTAAAAAAAAAAACATGGTTACTACACTTTTACCACAATAAAACCATGGTTAATTTTCCTAAGGGTTTTTAAAGCCGCCATGTAAATAAAACGAAAAACCATCATTTGTTTTGGAATATTGTGGAATATTTGGAAAAAAAATTTTTACAAATGACTTATCTGTGAGCTTCATTATTTTTTTTAAATTAATGTGTCCTCATAATATTTAATCAAAAACGGTAAAATGGTATGGCAGGTGGGTGGGGTCCGGGAGAAGATGGCTGCGATTAGCAATTAGCAAAGCCACCCTACTTCAAATGATCCAATCTCGATGGACAAATTCAAATCCAGCCCTACCTTATTTCATTTCAGAAGCTGGTTTCACTCGGATATAGGTCACCATGGGGAAAATAAGGCAATTTTAAGGCAGCAGGTGAACTTTCATTTCTACGGTTAAGCAGCGTAAAATGTTTTACAGTGTGTAAAGTTGCTAAATGTATAAACAGCAATTATTTATGTGTCAGTGAGTAATATTACAAGCCACAACGTGAAAAAACGAAAACAAACTGGAATTTTTAAATGGCTTGGATTAAGTGTATTTAAAGCGAAAGTTATTTGATGAACATATAATAAGTTTCCAGAGCATTCTGTTAATATCATCATCTTATTTTTGCACTGAGAAGGCACTGAGTGGCTTTTGCATCTGATTTAGTGAAATGCAATGTGACTTTACTGTGAGTTAATGTTCCTGTCGCTTAATTGGTAGGGCATTATATTAGCAGTGCAAATGGCCATTTGTAAAGCTTGACTGCACTGTAAACCTTTTTACATAAAAGCATCTGCCAAATGCTTAAATGTACTATCATTTTCAGACAATATATAAAGAGACCTCTGAATTTAAAAAGTCATTGATGATTGAAGTTTTGTGCTGTAATGGGTTAAAATTGTTTAGATGTGGTGTAAAAAGCCCCAGGAGAAAGAATGAAATGAAGAAGAGGATTGAAAGTGAGAGAACAAAAAGCAAAAATAGAGAACAAAAAAAAAATAGTCAGAGCGATCAACCCCTATCAAGTCAATGATGACTGCGTTAATCACATGATCTGCCCTCTGTGACCGCTAAACATCTGCGCCCGTTGCAGATCTGATAAGAAAGACCTCAAGTGACCGCATGAAGCAAGTGGGTAAGTGTCACTACAAACATTCATCACGAGCCACAATGTGCAAATCTTCACTATATTCCACCACCATCAGCCCCTAAAATGCTTTCTCCTTCTTGAATAATGCAACACTATTGATTTATGATAGTGCTGTATATTTGGGTTTGCTGATTTTAACTGCACTGCTACACTGCTGGAGCGAGACTCGCTCTCACTATGAAACGAGGGTGTGACGGTACTGGCGAGAGCCAGCGCTGTGCCCCACAGATGGAGTGACATATTTACGGTGTGTTTCCAGCAGGGAAAGATATTGAGACCGGCCCCAGTTGATCAGGCTTCAAAAAAGTGAGTGTTATTGAAGTCGACACCTTCCACATGCACTGATCTGTAGCACAATGTGACGCCAAGTTACAATGCAAGGATTACGCAGCAGGTTAGATAGTATCACTTGTGGGACATTATGTACCACGCAGTCCTGATTATGGCTCACTTAATACACAAAACAAACAAATAAAGTCATACTTGTCAAAGTCACATTGTACTGCTGAGAACAATTCATAGTACGAGTTAAAAGATCACCACACACTGTGCCGGCACATGGAAAAAACTCCAGACTAAAAGAGAACTAGACAAAAACAAGAAAACAAAAACAAAAAAGAAGAAACACACGCAGTGCGTATGTGCAGAAGCCCCTTTGATGTCAAATTTACAAAGCATTTTGAAAGGGCAGGTGATAAAAAACATTAACCTATAATCCGGTGCCGCTCAGCGGTCAGCTGTTTTCAAAGTGTTCGCATTCAGCCATGGAGACGGATGGAGATATAAAACAAAAGCAATAAAGAGATCATGAGAGCTCTCGCTGAATCGACTGCATCCCACCTTTGATGTAGTGGACACAGGCTGCATACACGTGCGCACACACAAACACGCACAAAATTGTAGTAAATTCGCACACAGACATCCTAATACCACCCTAAGGTAGTAAAATTAAAGCAGCACGTGTATGCTTTTTCCTACATGTGCAATAACATTTCATTGTTTTTCTTTATCACAACATGCGCATGCAACCTGTTTCTCCATCATCCCATTCATGCACAAATCATTTTTACAGTACACAAGCAATTGAAAGTACTGATAGTCACCAAACTGCTCCAAAAATGTGTAACAGTTGCATACTCACCTATACTTGTCTCTTTTTTACACTTTAAATCTTCCCCAGTCTCTCACTCTCTCTCCTCCCTGATCTTTGTGATGCTAACACGCGGCAGCGCCCAGGCAGAATGCGCCTCCACCGCGCTTAAGAAGCTCGTTTCTATGGCAGTGAGAGCAAGCCAGTCAGCAATATACGGCACTGGGCTGGGGGCAGATACCTCATTCAGATCTGCACACACTTACAAACAATCCACACTCCCATATTCCCCATGGTGTCACAGCGCTCAGCGCAACACACAACACACAGGGCACGGACCTTTCTGTCATGGGGGCCGTTATACACCAACAGAGAAACAGTTGTGATCTTATGCCAGACTAACTGGAATAACAAATGAGCAGCGCTGCATAAGTTTGACGCATGCATGTTAATGCAGCAGGTGACTTCATGAATATCAAACATGTTTAATCAACGGAAGGTTTTTTTTTTTTTTGAGAAAAAGCAGATAATTTGAGAAATTGTCAATGAGTAAGACAGAGCATTGATTTGTAATGTCACTGGATGTATTGCGTCTTAGCCTACAGCCTCTGCTGTGGGTTCAAACGTATACTGCAGTACTGCCTTCACCCGAGCCGGAGAGATAGCGGGTCCCTCCTCTGTTTAGATTACCATCATGTTATCAGCTGCATTCAGCAGAGCACTGAATGGGGAAAAGCAGTCGAACCCTGGGACCGCTTTCCTTCTGCTGCTATCTATCCCGCCAGGGGCAATACCTGATGTTCCTCAAACAGCAGTTGTGATAAATGAAAACCATTTTGATTGAAGTTACATATGCAACGTTACACACGAGCCCTAGAGTGATCGCAGCAGAACGTTTGTGTTAAATTGCATTTTTATGCTGGCAATAGCAAATTGATTCTTCTTAATTTGTGGATTAATTTAGTGCAGAGAAGGTGCACTAAAAACAAACAACAGATTGAGACTTGCTAACATCACCCGGTTATGCGCTTTATTTCCTTGAGAACCTCAATTGTGCACATGTGTATCCGTCTCTGGAGTTTTAAACGAGTCTCCAACATATCTCCAATTATGCTTAGGTTTACCTTTGTTTAATCAAAAGTCAGATATGTGACTGGGTCTGTGAAAACAAAGCTTTTTTGTACATGATGTACAGAACATATTGTGAAAATATAACCTTAATAATTATATTTAAAGGGATAGTTCCCCCAAAAATGAAAATAATGTCATTAATGACTCACCCTCATGTCGTTCCAAACTCGTAAGACCTCCGTTCATCTTTGGAACACAGTTTAAGATGTTTTAGATTTGGTCCAAGAGCTTTCTGACCCTCCATTGAAAATCTATGTACGGTATACTGTCCATATCCAGAAAGGTAATAAAAACATCATCAAAGTAGTCCATGGGACATCAGTGGGTCAGTTGAAGCATCGAAAATACATTTTGGTCCAAAAATTACGACTTTATTTAGCATTGTCTTTTCTTCTGCACAGGACTGCAGTGATGCTGCTGACGTGTTATCCTCAGACATGTTTGCGATTTTTTTTTTCAAAATTACAGTGCGCGTCTCCCTCAGACTGTAAACGAAGCTCGGGTGCAAAAAAAAAAAGCTGGGGCGCACCAGATAACACGTCAGTAGCGTCTTACGTCAGCAGCGTCACTGCAGTCTCATTCACGCGGTTCACAACAGACCCGGAAGAGAAGACAATGCTGAATAAAGTCGTAATTTTTGTTATTGTTGGACAAAATTCTATTTTCAATGCTTTAAAAAATTCTAACAGGCCCACTCATGTCACATGGACTACTTCGATGATGTTTTTATTACCTTTCTGGACATGGAAAGTATACCGTACATAGATTTTCAATGGAGGGTCAGAAAGCTCTCAGACTAAATCTAAAACATCTTAAACTGTGTTTCCAAAGATAAACGGAGGTCTAATGAGTTTGGAACAACATGACGGTGAGTCATAAATGACATTATTTTTATTTTTTGGTGAACTATCCCTTTAAGGAGTAAGGTACATGTCTATGGCTAGATGCCGCTAAAGTCCCGCATTACACTTTTAAATCAAGCTACGAATATTTGAAATTTACATTTGTCACTGTTACATATACCTGACATTGATGGATTCACATACTTTCACAAACCGCTGACAAAAGCAGTCCTCCCTTTATACTGTACTATCGTTTGACTCAAATATAAGACTTACAAAGGTATCAGCAAAACTGCCCATAGACAATTTAATACAAGATCAGATCAGAAGAGTTGATGTCTTCTGGACAGTATTAGTAATTCTTATAAGTGAATATTTCTGCATAATATACAGGTAGCTATAAAAAGCTTGACTGTGCTTTGTATTTCCCAAGAAAGTTTATTTTATTAATGTTAGTGATGATAGATGTCTTTGTATTTGTAAGACAAATGAGAGGGGCTTTAAATGTCAATAAGGAACAAACTAAATTTGTCATTTTGTGACACAATAAACCTCACGAGGCGTTCCGCTTTGTTAAAGTCCCTCTAGGGAGGAAAAAATTACGTTGTGGTATGAACACACACGCGAACAGCCAGCTTCAGCAGCTCCAGGATCAGTCATCGGTGGACATGGCATTCATCATTCTAATGAACAATACATCTACACCTCTGGTCATCATTGACAACAAGCGTGACACAGATCTGACAGCACCTGAAGACGGCTAAGGGACTCTGGGCGAGAAGTTCAAAGAACGAAAGGGCTCAGGTTTGAAGCTTCATCCTTTAAGGACTCGGAAATCCACCAATCCTATTACAAAGCTAAAACCGGACCAGCACTCGCGCTTAAAAGGAAGGAAGAAGGTTAAGGACAGACTTTAGTCAAAGCTATCTGAATGGTATTGTGGGGGAAAATATAAAGGCAGTGATTCATATTTGACGTTTCAAAGCTCTGATGTCTCAGGGAATTTCTGTCATTGTGGTTCAGTGTGCTCTCGAGTGCATTTTTAAGCCAATGAATTTCTTTGGCAGTTGAGTTAATTTCACAGCAAATAAACAAGCCAATTAAAACTCTCTGTTTAGCTAATGGAATAAACATAAACATTTCACAGGGCCTCTGTTTCTATTTTTCTGATCAAAGTGAGCTGCATTTGCAAAAGAGGAAAAAAGAGAGGCATTGAAATGCAGCTAGCTGAATAATGTCACAGTGGACAATCCATAATGCATCAAATCCTTGCTATTGAATGAAATCCTGCTGATTCCAAATGGCACTGAAGTGATACTATAATCTTTGACATTAATCTTACTTTCCAATTCATAGTGTCTCTATTTTTGCTATTTTAAGACACTCAAGGCGTGTTATTGATTCTTTTTTTGTTTTTACAAAGGTCCGAGACCCTTTCTATGCAGCGCTTTTGTACTCTTAAGTTCTGCTTTGGTCAGCAGAAACCATATTTCAGCTAATCTACATGAGCTTCTCTGAATTGATCTTCTGTCGTTCAACACGTTTGAAGGCGGCGTGCACAGGCATTTAGTTGCAGTCTATCTATCATCTATTTAAACACTAACTACAAGTCTCCTTTCTCAGAAACTGGCACATGTCAATATTTGCAGCATTTTTTATTAAGATTTTAAAGAAGAAGGTTTTTTCTCATGCTAATTGCTCTAACAGGCTATAATGTAAGCAAAATATAATGAAAATTTGCTTTATTTACTTAAATTAGCATTTATAATAGGGATGAGCGGGGCACAAGCTATCTTCGTCTTATGTTTTTTTTTCTGAGTCACCAAATCCACCTTATATTATGTTTTACCTAAAACTTAACACCTTTTCAAAACATGTCAGCAACTCCTCGTAACTGGTTAGCTGTAACACAGCCTTCAGTATACAATGATAATGAAATGAAAACAACATAAATCCTATTTAACAAAATGATAACTGTTTAAGTGCTGTTGTTGAATAGTATTTATGTTTTTTTCATTTCATTATCATTATCTTATATAGACTTTTATTGAATTATTTGTTTAAACTAAATTTTTTAGGAGGTGTGACAACAAACCCTCTGTTTGTTACAATTAACCCCACCTATGGGGTAAGTTGTAACGTTTGCACTCCTGGCACTTTTGGTGTAATTGTACGATAACCGTAGGTCCCAAAAACAAACTTTAAGTGTTCATTTGTAACAGATATGTGGGTGCTGATTGTGTAAAAATGATAAATCTACATTAAATATTTTTTGAATGAAAATGAACAAAAAAGCGTTAGGTTTTATAAATTTGTAATTTATAATAGCCTGCAGGTGTAAACGGGGTGTTAAACGTTTTGAACTCGTTCACTTTCAACCACATTCAGAGGTAGTTGTAAACAAACTTAATAGTATTGCTTTTGGTTCAATCGCTCATGTGGTAATGCACTGGTTCCCAAACTTTTCCTCCCCATCACCCCCCGGTCATATTACATTCTGAACCCTCCCGATCATCTACATCCATCTTTCTTTTTGATTTTGCAGTTACTGTACGTTGACAAGCATTTTGAAATGGCACGAGCAAATTGATTACTTTTCAATAGGAAATTTTTTTAACTGCCTTATTTTGGCCCTAGTAAGCATATGATTTAAAAAAAACTTAAAAAAAAAGCATTTTATGTATCTTTATTTGAGCTCCTCAAAGCATATCGGATCCCATGTTCATATATCCACGTGAACTCTGGCACCCCCCAAGGGAGGCTCGGACCCCAGGTTGGAAACCACTGATATAATCAATGTTGGTATTGTGCTGGGTGGCAACATACTCAGGTAAAATCTGTGTCCTGCAGCAGAGCACAGTCTTTTTTGGGCAGCAAGCCATAAATGGAAATAAAGTTATGTTCCCAAACTTTCCGGTACAGACAGGGGAGAACAAATTACTTTGTTATACAAAAAACATTGACATTAGCCATTCATATCAGGCTGTCTGACCAAAATGTTCTTCCCACTCCTGCCACTGATATCTCCTCTGTTTAACATGCAGCACGAGTCTCATATCTCTCCCCTCCAGTTTCAATGGGCAGTGAATCATTTCATTATTTTCCATCACATTTTCTAATTATTGTCCTCATGATTCTCTCACGGATGCATTTCAAATAAAGTGGGCGTCTGGTTTCGGTAAAAAGTGCCCTCCAAACTCAATTCAATCCATGTGACAATGTCTGTGTTTGTATGGAGAGATAACAGTTCTGTTTTGAACCGCTGTTTTTTGCTTGGCTGCGTAACTTGACTGTTTTGATGTGTAATGAACTGAAATGTTTCGTGTACGACCAGGAGTGAGTGTGCTATAGACATTGTGTTGTTACTAAACAAGCCTGCTGTTTTTTACCTACATGGTTTACGGCTTTGTAGCAGTCAATGAGTAGCATGTCTCTGTCATTGCATGAAAACATACACGCCTCATCTTACTCGTAATTACATGCACCACTGGGATCACTTTGCAGGGAAAGACCATATTCATCTGAGAGATAATGAATTATGCTGTAGACTCTACTGTAGGCTTGCATGGCAGAATTTTAAAAGTGACCCGAGGGATACATGTATTTAAGTATGTATACTGGTGGTCACAAATGTATTAAAAAGCCTCTATTTTTCTTTTCATGATTTTACATTTCTTCTGGTGTGTGAGTGTTGGTACATTTTAACAATCTGTAAAGTCACAAATCCCAAAGTCTATGATGAAGCGAGTTATCGTCTCCAACTAAAATCTCTTTTCTTGGACTACAATGAATGTAAGGATTGTAGGCAACTGTTTACTTCCGCAGCAAGTTGACGTTGACACGATGGTCATTAGATTTGGGCTCGTATTGATAAGGTAGTAAAGATGATATTATCTACTGTTGGGAGCTGATCTTTAAAATATGGTAAAGATTTCATCACATTTCCGGCACACACTTCGGCCAATCGGAGCACACTATGCTTTTTCAGAAACAATAAGCTTTGTACAAAGCAACTCATTTCAGAAAGGCAGGGCATAGAGGAGAACCAAAAATGTACAGTATGTGGAAAATATTCTGTTTTGTTTCCTCAGGTTTTAATCACAGATTATTCAGGAGCTTTCACGCCTTCTCGCATATGGCCTAAGCAAAAAGTGTCTTAGAAATTCTAAATCAATATATTGATTTATGTGAATGAGTAGGCAGAATGATTTTCACATCATTTTAAAGAAAAAAAAACTCTAGACTACTAGATCATGTTTTGAAAAGTGTAAAAACCTGTTTAGTGAATTATATAAGTGACTTAAAAATTGTGGTTTTTCAAAAACCATGCATGCGACATTTTTCTTTCAAAAATACAAACATGTACATACATGTTGCTCATATAATATTATAGCCCAGTTTGTGCTGAACACAGTGTTATGTGACTATTGCCATTTTTATGTTTTAAAGGGACACTTCACTTTTTTGAAAATATGCTAATTTTTCAGCTCCCCTAGAGTTAAAACATTTGAACTTAACCATTTTGGAATCCATTCAGCCGATTTCCAGGTCTTGCAGTATCACTTTTAGCATAGCTTAGCATAATCCATTGAATCTGATTAGACTATTAGCATTGCGCTAACAAATAACCAATAACATAGTAAACATTATTATGCCAGAATGAGAGTATAGTTCCTAGTCATACCGGCCTAGATAATCTCAACTTTTAATTTTCCATCAGTCTTAGTACACGATGTATAAACGACATTTTAAATAGGAAAAATATTGAAATTCTTTGGTTATTTTTGAGCGCGATGCTAATGGTCTAATCAGATTCAATGGATTATGCTAAGCTATGCCAAACCCCGAGATCGGCTGAATGGATTACAAAAGTGTAAAAATCAAATGTTTAACTCTAGGGGGGATTGAAAATTAGCTTATTTTCAAAAAAAGTGGAATGTCCCTTTATGCAACTTAAAAAAGCACAAATTTCAGGTCAAAACTGGTCAAGGATGCGAAATCAGCCAAGACCCCAGAGGGTTAACCATAAACCACACAAACACATTGAATTTCACCAAATAACGTTCTTTTTAGTAACGTAATACAGGCTCTTTAATGAATTTGAATTATTTGAGGAATTTTAGGTATTTGGCACTTGACACTTTTATCCAAAGCATGTTGCATTGTACTTATGACCTTTGTGTTACTGCATTACTAACATAATGCTCTGCCCATTGAGCCACAGGAACGAATTATTATTAACCAGGCCAGAGAGCATTAAATTGCAACTCAGCACAGTGAAGACTACGATACACTCTTTAAAATAAATGTAATTTTTTTTTAAATGATGCCTTAAAGAACCATTTTGGGCTGAAAGTTCTATAAAGAACCTTTAATATCACTTTCTGTTTCAAAAAAGGTATCTTGCCTTGTTTTGAAATTATTATAGGTTCTTTGAAAAACGTTTATTTTGGGGAAAGAACCTTTTAAGCACCTTTATTTTTAACGCGTATTGCGTGTTAGTCAGGAAATAAAATCTAAAGTTAAAGCTTTAGATAACAACATGTACTTACTGTAATCTAAATATGTAGACAGCCCCAAGCAATAAAAAAAATGGCTTTGGATTAAGCGACTCAAATACTGTAGGTAATTCTTGCTAATGGTCTATTCTCACACGCCATTTTATCTTCTCATAAATTTCTATTACGGTCTGGTTGCCTTAACCAGTAACAATATTTCTGCACCTGTAGGCAAACAATAAACAAAACAGACCTTCAACATATGCTTAAAGCTTGTGCAAGATCGTGTATACGATCTTGTTCTTTTCCTTATTAGCCTGTTGTGCACTGATGTTCCATGTTGTTACTATTTTGCTAGTTCACATTATGCTCATAATGACGGCACCCCCGCTGCGGTGGTCATGTCTGCAGGGGTTCCTTTGAAGGAAAACAAAGCTTTAGCTTCCTCGATTCATTGGATTCCAGGAAACAGAGAAGATAATGTCTGTAAAGCTTTGTTGTCGTTGGAGCAGATGCGTCTGGTGTGTGTGGCACCCAGGCTGTCTGTTAACACAGCGTGACATGGAACCAGAAGAAGAGATTGCTGCTAAACATGTTTCTTCATTTGCATGACACTGACAAGGAACATACCCGGCATATAATGTAATGTGTTAAAAATGAGTGATGGCAAAGCTAAAATAATCTGTAATGATATTATTATGTGAATCAGCATCATGATAAATATTATTTAATATTATATAAAATGTAGTGTTTGATGATCTTACATGTACAGAGGTCTTAAATATAAAGATGCCACAAAAGGTTCTTCACAGTCATGCCATAGAAGAACCATTTTTGGTTCTCCAAAAAACATTTTTGGTTGTATGGTTCCATAAAGAACCCTTAATATCTAAAGAACCTTTCTGTTTCAATAAATGTTTTTTTTAGTGATAAAAGGATCTATAGATTATTAAAAGGCAAACCAGAAATGGTTCTTCTATGGCATTGCTGTTTAGCAAGAGTGTATTCACTCATAAATGTCTATGCCGGACTATTACAAAGCCCTGGAAGCAGTAGTGTTTGTTAGCAATGCTGTGTTCTCATCCAATTAGCACTTGGGTGGCAAAACCTCTCCCCTTTCTTCATTAGTCTGTCAAGCAATCACCCCAGAGCTGTGGTCATACAGCAGGTGTAGGTTTGACTCTACAGTGCTATTCTAGTTGAGTCAAGAATATCAGGGATTTCTTGTCACAGTGACAGTTTTTCATTAAAGTTTTTTCTGCATTCATTATCCTGAAGATGATCCGATAAAAAAGGAAAGGTCCTGTGGGGGAAGAGTTTGTGAAGGAGCTCACAAGATTATCTTAAAATAATCATTTCAGGAAGAGTGATGGCTTGTACAGTATGCAAATTCTTTATGGATTACTTCAGTCTATTCAAAGTACATATTTAGACTTTTTTCCTGACAGTGTACCATTGGTGGAAACAACCCGGACTTTTGGGCTAAAACAACCCACATGGTACACACATGGCTTCCTGCATTAGTGCACCACTGCTAATGTTCTTATCAGCTGAAGCATGTATTTATATTGGACAGACTGGTTTCATCTTTTAGCCAACCCCCCCGCCCTCAAGCCCATTCCCCTCAAGCTTGGGTCCTAAAACACGCACGCCACCAACACAGTAACAATTACCCCGCTACCAGAAAGACACATAATAATCATGTAAATTATCCACTACAGTTTAACTTGTCTTACCATTTGCATCTTTAACACCAGCAAAAGAGTATAATTTTTTTGTGAAGCAAAATGGCTGCCGGCCAGTTGGGCGATAAATTGTGTTGTCCTTAAAATGAGGAGTCACATAAAAATGTTAGCGTGTAGATGAAAACTCCATGGTAAAGCAAATAGACCTGGTTATTTTTTAGCTGCAATGTAAATTGTAGTCCATCTTTCAAAGAATTGAACAATGCAGCACAGTGGTTAATGAATAATCATCTGCTAATGTTTTCTGTATAGGGAGCCCAGCTTATTGGGACCCCGAAAATGAGATCTAATTAGAGCTGATGTGCAAATCTGACACATCACCTGTGTGTTGGAATCCATCATTTCGATGGATTTTGTTAGAGACAAGGACAATTGTAAAGGTGCCCCTCTGTTCGGTTATAAAACAGCGAATTCAACCTCACAGAGACGAATTTGTTTTTCTCCACTGTGAGCGTCTCGTCTTTAGACATCTGTTGACTGTTAATGGAATTGTGCGGGCATTTCATCCGTCATCCACAGCGACACAGTGTCCCATCACTTCTGAACAGCAGCTGTTCTCCGATATACAGACAGGCGCATGAAAGCTTTTGAACTGGAAGAGATTGAAAACCTATAAGAACTAGCAATGAACAAGCTTACACTATAAAAAAAAATGCTGGGTTCCAACATTGGATCAAAAAGGGACCTAACCGTTGGGTTGAAAGAACCCCTAAAACGTTCATATTTGACCAAACAATGGGTTAAAACAGCCCAGCATTTTGCAGCAAATTACAACCTTAAGGGGGCTTGCACACCAAAGCTTTTACGCCAGTGGCCGAAATATTCAATGGTTACCAATGGAAGCTTGGCGTTTTCTAAAAAGCCAGCAGTTAAGAGTTTTTTTCCACGCTGAAAGCTGGCACTGAGCCCCAAAAGTTGAAAAATATTCAACTTTGGATGAAAAACTCAGCTCATCATTGTCAGTTCCCACACGGCCATCCAATCACAGTGGAGGAGGGGCGGGACAAATATCACAACAACCAACCGGCGTATCGTACAACGACTGATAAACAAAGCAGAAGTATCACAGCAACCAAACGTTCAGCTGAAAAAGCAGCTGGCATTCGACGTCCTGCAGGCGTTTTCGGCCGCGTTTAAAACCTTTGGTGTGCACAACACCTTCACACAAAGTTGAATATTTTTCAACGCTCAGCGCTGAGTGCGAAAAAAACGCTGAGTGCCGTCTTTCAGCGCGAAAAAAATGCAAGCTTCTGGCTTTTTTTA
Organism: Paramisgurnus dabryanus; assembly: GCF_030506205.2. Lineage (NCBI taxonomy): Eukaryota > Metazoa > Chordata > Actinopteri > Cypriniformes > Cobitidae > Paramisgurnus > Paramisgurnus dabryanus. The sequence continues at coordinate 14,359,186 of NC_133357.1, read as the reverse complement.
AAAACACTGAGCTTCCATTGGAAACAATAGAAAACAAACGCCGTCCGCGGCCGTAAAAGCTTTGGTGTGCATGCCCCCTAAGGGGCGGTTTCGAGGACAGGGCTTTTCCTAGTCCCAGATTTTTTATTTTTATTTTTTTTAATAGCACTGACATATTTTAACATATAGCAGTGTCATTGTTTTGTCTCAAGATGCAAACCATTGTTTTTTTAATGTCCTAATACAACTAATGCCGAGTTCAGACTGCACGATTTTAGCCCTGATTTTGACTCACGGACAGGTTTTGAGAAATCGCTGACAAATGCCGAAATCACAGGCAAATCGATGCTCGTGTATGCAAGTGACAATCACACAGTGTGAATTATAAAAGACGCTTTCTGAGAGAATCCAGACAAGTTGCCGACACCCGTGAGATATTTGTCATGCTAAATATCTGGACCGGTCGGCGATTCAAAATCATGCCATCAAAATCATAACATCGGCGATGACCTACAGCCAATGAGAAAGCAACATACAGGGCAGTTGGAAGTTCGGGGAGTCTCTCAAAACATTTCCTCCTTCATAATCTTTATTTCTTCTTCTTTCTGCTGCAAATGAGCGCACATGCAATTTGTATGGTAAGCTTCTTGCAAACTACCATTTTTAATAATAATCCCAGTCTCACGTGAGAACTCCAGTCTTGCACTCGTGACCTCGCGTTGTTTCCTACGCAAACTACGCCTCACAACCAAACGCACGCGAGAAGTGACGCGGAGCGAGACAAAGTAATTGGCGATTCTTCTTACGGTAAAGTCATGCAGTATGAAAACCCCTGTCGCCGATCCATCATGCAGTCTGAAACAGCAGCGACTAAACGCTTCCCCAGGTAATCACGCAGTGTGACCCGACTTGTTTGAAAATCATACAGTATGAACTTGGCATAAGGCCTAGTCCTGGAATAAACTGAACACTCTCCGGGAAACCGCCCCAAAGGGCTGGGTTCATTCCCTTTTGACCCAACATTGGGTTGAAAATAACTAAGGGCGCACTCACACAATCCAAACCAAACCACGCCCGGGCGTGTTTAACCCCCAAAGAATGGTTCGTTTGACTAGTACCGCGCTCAAGCCCACCTCTGCAAACCGCGCCCTGGCATGGTACCGAGCGTTCACACTAATCAAACGAACCAGACTTTGGGGGACAAACCTGCCCGGGCTCAGTTTGGTTTGGATAGTGTGAGTGCGCCCTAAAGATGCACTGATGTAACAGCCTATAATCGGTATCAGCAGATAAAAGCATTTTGGGATCTTACAACATTATCATTTGTAACAAGGAGTGAAAAGCAAATCTATCAGTATCAGCGCGAAGTGGTTGACGCTATTCTAAGTAATCGAATATCGGTATTTGCACATACATTTTGTATCGGTGACAGCCTACAAATAACCCAACGTTTGGATGTAAAACAGAAAGACATAGTCATATAAATTTCCTCTGCCAGAGTCATCCAAAAATTAGCAATCACATTTGGAATATCCTCAGTGGCGATGCATCTGACATGCAAAGATGATAATTTGGTGAAAATTGCTTTGTTTACAGAATCACAACACGGGAGGGAACAGAAAAAATTGTACAGACAAACTTTTGACAAACTTTCACCTTTCATCAACTCACATTATTATCGCATAATCACATAATTTCTGGCTGCAAGCAAAATTATTAAACATGCAATAAAATTATATGAGAAGCCCTTGTTGACATACAGTAATGACTAAGTGCTCCAGATTAAATATACAATAAGTGTAACACTTATTTTTATATGACAATAAAACAATCCACCATCTGTGCTCTCATTTATCAAAAATGTAGAGTCCTTATCTCTATCTCCTTAGTTTTGTTATACAGATCAGAGAGAACCGCGTTTGACCTGAGCTCAGAAAGACAAGTCCAATATCTTCAAATACAACTTCCAAACATTATCAAGCATACTTCATATGCAGTGATAATATTTAACAGTTTTCCGATAGAAATATTATGCTATAAACGTTTCTATGCCAATACATATTTACAAAACCCATGGCACATCCATGCACAAAACAATCGTTATCTCTTCAAAAACTGAACTGATTTAATAGACAGTAATGTCATTTAGCTGGCAGCTGGATGATAATTATTTTTCACCACAGCCCACACAGAAATGCAGTCTGTGAGTGATGCTATCCTAGGAGAAGATAATTTTAACTTGGTACTACACAGCAAGGCATTGGCACTGTGCTAAACCACAGTTTTGACGTTTCTGTGCCAAAAGCAGAAAAAAACAATTTCCGATTTAATGAAATGCTCATTCAGAAAAAAAAACTAAAGTAGATTTTAGCACATCACAAAACATCTACAAAAACCAGTAATATACTCTAAAAGTAGAAGAATTGTAAACAAACACATCACAACATCCACAAAACTAATGATGTAATCTAAAAGTAGAATTGTAAAAATCTTCATTACCAGGTTCTTTGTGGTTGTACTCTTGATTGGAGATATGAAAGAGAAACTCCTCACAGGTGTCGTGGTCCAGCTGTGGGCTGTCCCGAGTGCATAGGTCAACTATGAGGGCCACTGCCTTCTGACACAACATATCATGCCTCTTTCCTACAGCAGACATGCTCCCTGACGCATCCTCAGCGTGACTGGCTCCTCCAGCGGGAGTCAAACACACCCCCTCTCACAGCACCAGTAAAGCATCCCCACGAATGCAAGTTTCGTTTTTTTTGTTCAAGAACGCTCCTATATCTGGTTATGCGTGTGTGTACTGTATATGTAAGAGAAGTAGATGTTTTGTGCTTTTATGTGTGTGCGCATAATCATGCAAATGTGTGTTGATGCTTAATGATTCACTGACGCCCCCAGGTATTCTGGAGATGGCATTATTTCATCACATTTAATCTCGGATTCACAAATGACATGCAACAAATGCAACAAAAAAGGAGGCTGGGTATCTCTATACAGTGTTGGATATCTCGTTCAACCACCCTTAATCTTCACCCACGCAAGGCCGCTCATTTTGTAGATTCGGTTTGTTTTTCTCAAGTCGACCTGTCCCTCAGTGAACCTGTCTTTGGAGATGAAATCCCTGTGTGGATTTGTATGAGAATGGGGAATAGTGCGCTCATCTGAGTACTGTATGTTCTCTTATGTCTAAACAACATTTTTGCTTGATTTATTTTTTCTTGGAAACTTAGGGGTGGTTTCCCGGACAGGGATTATCTTAAACCAGGACTAGGCCTTAGTTTAATAAGGAAATATAATTTGATTTAACAAACATGCCTTACTAAAAACATTACTTGCTTTTTGAGGCAAAACAAAGGGCACTGATGTATTTTAAGATATTTCAGTCCAAGTAGTTTTCAGTTTGGACAGCTCTTACGTTTATTTTAGTCTAGGACTAGTCTAATCCCTGTCCGGAAAACCTCCCATTAATGTTTCTCATAATTTAGCTATATGAATTTGGTAGTTAGGTCGGATTTGATAGTTTTTCATTCTAAAATGTATCGTTTATCTGTTTATTGATTAAAATGGATGATTAAAACGGATGCACCTTGGTTAAACTGGTAATTTAGCCATTAATGACTGTGTGCATTTGTTTGTTTCACCATATTTGACTTTTTTTTTTTAAATGTCCTCAGAAATAGTAAAGCACGTTAAAATATCCACTTGTTAAAACAATTGATGCATAAATTGGTCAATTATGTTTTGAGTAAAAACTCCGGTTCACTTTTTTTTACACAAGGGTAATTACACACAAAAAAACCTTCTGGACATCGGTTGCACATGATTAAACTAGGTTTTCTTAAAATGAAATGAACATAAATTTAAATTCATTTTGTTTTAAGACAACTTGATTTAATCATGTTGAACTGGCGTACAATTAAATTACGTAATTCAACAATTTTATTTAAGAAAAATAATTTTAAGAAAACTTAATACAGTGCAACCGGAGATATTTTCAGTGTAGAAAAAAAGTTTGGTATAAAAAGTAATAAAAGTCTGTGAGTCTGAAAGTAATAAGTTTAACTCAAAATGAAATTGGTTTTGTGCAGTTCAAAAAATACTGTGCAGCTCAAAACATCTGGTTTCATTGAATGAAATAGGTGACCGAGAAGAAATTGCTTGCTAATTGACATCTTCACTGCTTAAATTCAACCAGACACTAATGTTAATCCATTTTAATCATAAAACATTTTTGTAAGGCAGTGTTTCCGAACATTTTACAATGATGTACCACTCGGAGATTTAAACATCTTCCCAGTCTCTAAACACACATGGTGTGAAAAAGTGCTGGCCCCCTTACTGATTTTTAATTTTTTTGCATGTTTGTTAGACTTTAATGATTCAGATCATGAAACAAATTTAAATATTAACCAAAGCAAGTAAACACAATGTGCAGTTTTTAAATGAAAGTTTTTATTATGAAGGGAAAACGAAATCCAAACTCATATGGCCCTGTGTGAAAAAGTGCTAACCCCTCTGTGGACTGACGGTACAAAGGTTGAACATTTTGGAAGGTGTGTGTCCCATTACATCTGGCGTAAAAGTAACACAGCGGTTTAGAAAAAGAACATCAACAGTAAAATCTGATGTAGTGTGATGGTCTGGGGCTGCTTGCCGCTTCGGGACCTGGAAGACTGTGGTAAAGACTGTGATAAATGAAACCATAAATTGTGCTGTCTACACAGGCCATGTGGGTTTGGACTTTGTTTTCAATTCATAATAAAAATAATTTAAAACTACATGTTGTGTTTACTTGTGTTATATTTGATTAATATTTAAATTTGCTTCATTTATGCAAATTTAAATATTAATCAAATATAACACAAGTAAACACAACATGTAGTTTTAAATTATTTTTTATTATATATAATATTATATGAAATATATATGGGTTAAAAAATACCAGACGCTGAGTTAAAAATTATGCGATGTTGGGCTGTTGTTATGCAACCATAGGGTATAATAACCCAGAAGTTGGTTTAAAACAACCCAGCATTGGGTCAGTTTAAACCCAGCGGTGTGTTCTGTCTAATATTTACCCATTATGGGTCAAAATTAAGCCAGCCATTTATAGAATGTGGACTTTTTTGCAGCAAAAGACAGTAACATTTGTTAAATACCAATTAAATGACTAAAATGGTTGTGAAAATAAGGCATTTCAATTACTGACTAATGACCTTTCATTGCAATTAAAGTGAAATTACTGAACCTAAACATAAGAGCCTGATAAAAGTGCTCATTTACTGTAAGAAAACATGTCAGATGCACTTAGAGGGTTCATCTGAACTTCTTATTTCTTTTTCTTGCGAGTATGGAGAACTTAAAGTTATGTAGTTGCAAATGTTATAAAGGTCCTTAAAACACATTTTATAGTATAGTAGATAACCCTCATTCTAGCGTGTTTTGAACAAAGGTGAACTAGTGTTGTCCGTTTCACTTTGTTTTGATAGTCCACTTTAGACATTCTTAACTATATGTCAATTAACTACATGCTAATTAACGCTCTACATCAGTGTTTTTCAAACTTTTTTAGGAGCGACCCTAATTTAAAAAAACTAAAATTATGCGACCCACATTCTACCAGGGGGCACAATTGAGATCAACCTCGCTTCAATTCGTAATATCATCATTAAAAAAATGGCTGTGACCCCACGCGCAATTTAATACAGTAAGCTGCGCACGCACATGGGTCATGTGACACAGTGGTGGAGTGTTTTTTTTTTTCGTTTATTTGAAAGATTTTTTTTACTTTGCTTTTATTCAAGTGTGTTGTAATTATTATAGTTTTTATAATAAAATTGAATTAATTATTTTAGTAACATTTTTTTTTAAATCTTTCTGGCGACCCAGTTTTTAATTTCCGCGACCCACCAGAGGGTCGCGACCCAGGGTTTGAAAACCACTGCTCTACATGTCAATCAACGCTCCTTAATTGCAACTAAATATCAGCTCATTAGAGTATTAGTACACTGATAGAGGATTTGCGTTAAAAAATTTATTGTCAAATGAATGTTATAACCATAGTTGCCAAGTTACTCACATGTGTAAAATGTTTAAGGTGGACTATTGAAATAAAGTGAAGCACCACAATCTCAAAAGATTGTGGAAATGACGGCAGTAGGAGAAATCATACATGTAGCCCCAAAGCTGCTTTTGGATTTAATTGTTGGATTTCTTCCACTGCAGTGAAATCTTCCCCGACACACTCTAGAAAATGCAAGTGCCAGGAAAAGCATACCACACTTTCTTCTGAATGCTATTCATTGGCTAATTTGTTTGGACCATTTATTTAACATAGGCTCTTGTGCTGATTGTACATTAAAGGGTGCATAACATAATTGAAATGTTTACTGTTCAAAATACATTTTTTACTGAATACATGGGGTCAAGCAAGTGCAGGCACTTTTTCCATTTTTAATTTCTGCATCATTAGATTGTTATTTCTTCTGACTGCTCTGATGCGATTGTGAATAGTGAGATGTGACAGGCATTAGAAAGTGCCACAGAGAAATCACTGCGGTGACACTTCGGTTATTCATGCTCCTTCAAGTTTACTCATTTCCTCCAGCTACACAAATCACTCTATTGATGCAATCTTGCCTACAGCACACAGAAGTGCACTATACAACAGTTTCAGACTTGTAGCAGTTTAATAAAGCGGGGCAGTTTAATCAGAAACAACATGAGTTTATAATACACAAGTGGGTTTGATTACAATCAGCTATGAAATGTTGATGAAGTGTTCATGTTGTGATATTTAATGCTATTATTCACTTTTAAAAATCTGTGAATTTGGGTACATCTGATACAACAATTACTGTACCAACCGATGTATCTTGCATTTCATGTGCCTTCTAATAACTGAGCCTTGGGATGTTAAAGATTGCATGTATATCCCTGAGACGAATAGGATTAGCCTGAGGCTAAAACCTGCATTAGAAAATAATGACTCAAACACGAACTGTAATCTTAGCATCTCAGCACTCGGCACTTTTTCTGTTAGGATGTTTCCAATAGCCAAAGCTTCAGCAGACAATAAGGCATTGAATTATATATCCTGTATGTCTGAGAAATTATAGTTTTCAGTATGTTATACATTTTTTGTAAACAATTAGTAAATAAACAAGTCAAATATTCTGGTATGGATTTTCAACAACATGATGGTAAAAACATAATGACAGAATGTTTAATTATTATTTGGATGAACACTAACAATGAACTCAACTTTTTGCTATGTCTTAGAAAACGTACTAAAGTTAATTTGAAGTTAATTGAGAAGTAAAGTTAATGTTTGGAGGTCGCCTATGTTGAAATCAACATCATCAGTTATGAATCTTTGTGATGTGAAATGACAAGGCCATACCTGCAGGTGCACCACTTCAGTCTTAGTCTAGCTGTCACATGGCATAAGATGCTGCTGATTCAAATTCATGTTAATTAACCAAGGACCTGTCTAATGGCACAGATGGAAGTGAAGTGTGTATTTATAAACACAGAACGTGTTTTACTATATGATGATACATTTGTGTCTCTGAAAATATTGAAAATTATAGGTAATCCATGCACAAAATAAAAATATCACTGACAGCCAGCAAATATGATGCAAACTCAAAGGAAACTCACCCAGGGTTAAATAAAGTCTAATAAATCTTAAATAGTAATAAATCTACAGTAGTGGTGCGCAGGGCAAAAACTAACGCGGGATTAGTGAGCGTTTTGTTTTTCCGGTATTTTTTTCACGCTGCCAAAAGACGATCTCCCGCAAATTATTGGAAATGTATAATGTTTTTCCAGAGAGTTATTGATGAACGAGTGTTTGGTGATATGCAAGTAAAAAAATTTATCATATGTTTTGTTTTGTTTTTTAGTTGGGTGTAAGATACCAAATCCAATGCTATGTCATATTAATCAGTGTCTTGTTGACTAAAACATAGCATCGTTTTGAAACATGTCTGCAGGTCTTAACAACTTTTTTGGTGGGCTTGAAAATATTTTGACCCAGCGAGGTTAAATGTAATGCTGTGTTACAACTAACTCCTCAGCACTTACGATATGAAAACCGCTAATGTTAGCGTAATTCTTGCCGTTGTTTTAAATAGGCTACACACAAATGATTGCTGGCTGCCAACAAAATAAATGTGCCTGTCTAAAAGATTGAAATCATAATGAAATGAATGGCTAAAATCAGAATTTGATGCTTATTATCTCAGAATTAGATTTTGGTTATTACAGACTGGGTCACATATAAAAAAATTGTCATAATTGTGCTGCTTTTTCTCACAAATTTAGACATTTGTATGAATACAGTGTGGATACCTGTCTATTATAGACAGATATATAAACAATATCCACTTCAAGTATATAGAAAAAATAGGATAGAAATTTTGCCTGCAAACTTAATTTTTAGCAAGTGTTACAACTAACCCCCTGCCTGTTACAATTAACCCCACCTATGGGGTAAGTTGTAACGTTTGCGCTTCTGTCACGTTTGGTGTAATTGTCCAAGAATGGTAAGTAGTAAAAACAAACTTCAAATGTTCATTTGTAGCAGAGATGTGTGTGTTGCTTGTGTAAAAATATAATCATCAAACTTAAATATTTTTTGAATGATTGAGCCAAAACCAAAAAGCGTTAAGTTGTGCCTCGCTCTCCCCTACATCTCCATGTGTGTCAAAGCATCAAATATTTAGCAATGGACTTCCTGGTGAAAAGGGATACGCATACACATGCCCTTTTCTTGCATATTAAACCCTGTAATCAAATTTCTTCATGTGCCTGCATAGTAATTAATCTCCTCTAATAGGCATCTATTGAAGAACACAACATATTTCAAATATAATGTGTTATTTCCAGCTGCGGTTAGAAGTTGAGTTAAATGAAGCTTCATGTTAATTAAATGTTTTACTTAAGTGAATGGTTTAATAATGTTAAATGTCAAAAAAAAGAGCAAATCAACAGCACACTGGTTTATAAAGCTGTTGTTATTCACTGGTTGCCAGTATTGTCTGGATGATGCCAGTAAGGCATTAGGACATTTCAAGCAGGTTAAACTGATGTGTAATGATTCTATTAATAGCAAATGGTGCAAAAGTAAATCAAAGTCAATTTTACAAATGCATTTGCAAAATTGGAGATATCTAGAATTGGAGAACGTACGTGGCTGGTTATTATCTTTCAGTCCTTTAATTTCAGTCTGAAATGAAACCGTTTGAACACAATCAGCCTTGTTGATAAGTAGGAAATGAAAAAGAAGATCATAAATCCAGCCAACTTTGATTCATCCGACTGAAGATCAAAGAGAGGGGTGAATGTAAATTGCGTCCTGCTCTTAAAGGAAGGACAGACATTGAACATTACCCTCAAAGCAGAAGGTGAGATTAAGAACAAACAGTGGTCACCTGTTGCCTTTGAAATTGGGTTTGTTTAAAGCTTGCCGTAATTTTACTAAATGAATAAATTATAAACAGGGCCAGAGCTAGTGGGGTGAACATTTCTAGTGGGGTCCTCAACATTTCTACATTTTTATTAACTAAATAAAATAGTGAGACATACACAATACGCAATCACAGAGCACACAGTCAGTGTTTTGTAAGATGTTGAAACACAGCACTGTAATTATCGCGGCCTCTTTAATTTCCATCAAGATGGTTGATCAACTTTTTTCCTGTGGGCTCATTTCAAGTCCTCACTTTTCAGTGTGGCTCAACTTGTTATCATAAACACGTCAGGCGAAAGCAAAAATCTGTCTCTGTGTGTCTCTCTCTCTCTCTCTTTTTCTCTCTATTGGCTTTGTTATTAATGATCCCTGTCTCACAGTTTTTCCACCTGAGGTAACGTGTGTTACATTTTAAAATGCCTGTCAAAAGTTCTTCACCAATAAGATACAAACATGGTACAACGTCCTTTGTAAGCAAAGTTGGCATATTGAATTAAAGGAATAGTTTACCCTTAAACGCTGTCATCATTTACTCACCCTCATGTTGTTACAAACCTGTATAAATGTCTTTGTTCTGATAAACACGAAGATGGTTTGAGAAATGTTTGTACCCTAACCGATCAGAAGCCCCATTCACTTCCATAGTAGGAAAAAGAATACTATGAAAGTGAATGGAGCTCATTAACTGTTAAATAACAAACATTTATCAAAATATCTTTCTTTATGTACATCAGAACAAATAAAACTATACAGGTTTGTAACAACATGAAAGTGAGTAAATAATGACAGAATTTTCATTTTTGGGTGAACTATTCTTTTAAGTCAAGGTTGTGTCATTGTTATATATGTTAAACACTGCCACTGTTTAGGATGGTGATGAAATACATTTAAACAGAATTAAACTTCAGGGTTTCCACACCTTAGTTAACTTCAAATTCAAGGACCTTTCAAGGACTTTCCAGATCCAATAACCTTTAAATTCAAGGACTAAATGTGGGGACACATTTCAAGTGAGAGCAAGGTCACCTTTAAAGATACATTGTTACAGTTCGCTTTCAAGGGAACTCGCGCTGCGTCACTGCGGTGACACATTGGGAACGCCTCCAAGGGTATGTGCGTCTGAATGTGTATATCAAATTCAACCAATGGTGAGGCTTAACGACAAAGACAGGGTGACGCAGGAGTCAGGAAGTATATCGCTATCTGAAATATTGCCAAAGACGGCATTACAGGGACGCAGGAAGTATGGCAAGGGAGACGTATCGTCTCGTTCCCTTCTCAGGGAACAACAGTTACATACGTAACCCAAGACGTTTTCATTTGTCAAACACAACTGTGCAAAAAAGCTTTTGATATGCATCAACATACATATACAGAAGATATAAGCATTTAAAGTGAACAATTTAGCACGTGCGCTTAAAAAATCTAGATTTTTAATGATATTATCCTACACTACACAGGGAATAGTGTGGATTTATTTACAGAAAACGTCTTGAGTTTTCTTGAAAAATGTTGTAAAACATATTGTGTCGACATATTGTGTAATATTTTTTGAGTTGATTTAACAAAAATTTAAGGCAACCAGGTAACATACTTTTTTAAGTTGAACCAACTTTTTTTTCAATTGGAGACTCCAGCTATTAGTTACCCAAAACAAACTTGAATCTAGCCAAAACAAACTTGAATCTGCATGTTTTTCAGTGTTGTTTTTGGCAGCCCTTTTAGTTTTAGTCTTAGTCTTTTGGACGAAAATGCTTTTTTTCTAAAATGCTTAGTTTTAGTCACATTTTAGTCAAGTTTTAGTCGATGAAAATGCAAAAAGGTTTAAGTCAAGTTTAAGTCAATATTAGTAAAAAAAGTAGTATTTAACAAATTAGTTTAGGTTAAAAAGTGTGGTGTATTTAATAGCCTACTATTAAAATGTGCATTAAGTTTGTCCCTGAGGGCTTGCCGTTGTTTTAGTCGTTGTGGCTTCTGTGCATGTCATGTCATAACAAAAAATTTGAGCTTTGTGTGTTATGCTGAGACATCGCTTATAAATTTGAGAAACACGTGCCTTGCCTTGTTATTTGAATACACCACAAAACGTATTGGAAATGGGCTTTATGTTTGACAAGTTTAGATACATGTAAAACCTTAAGCTTACCATGAAATTGTGGCTGATTGTTGAGTAAACTTGAATGTATATGATATGTTAACAGCGTGACTTGTTAGTTACCTTTAAAAAATATCAGCGTGATGAACCTTCATGTGCTGCTTGAGGTTGGTGGTCTTTCCACCTAGTTTGTGGCCACATTCACAGTCGACTCGTCTCCCAATATGCATTCCGTTTTTCTTTCTAATGGATTATACTGAAAGTATGTCCATAAATCATCTCGGCGTTTCCGTTTATTGGCGTCACCGCCACAGTCCTTCGAACTCGCCACAGCCGCAGGTGTGTTGTTGTGTGAAATCTGGTGCGCGTGTGCGACATGGTGGCAGCCGGGTGATGGGCGTAGCCAAAACAAAAATAGGAAGCGGCAGCATTGCTGATACTTTTTTAGCTATAAACAGACAGATTTCACGCAAAATAGGCAGAAATTACACGCATTGTGAACCTCAGACTTATAATCATTTTCGTTCCGTCTCGTCAACGAAAACTCGAAAGCGTCTCGTCGTGTTTTCGTCACCTTAGAGCTATTTTTAGCTAGTCATCGTTGCTCGTCATAAAAAAAAGGTGCGTCAACGAAAATATTTCGTTATCTTTTTTTTTTTTTTTTTTTTTTTTTTTATTGATTTTTCTTATGCAACAATTACAAACACATAGAGATACATACACATAACATTAATTTAACATAAACCTACATACATAGTCACCCCGTAAAAAAAAAAAAAAAAAAAAAAAAAAAAAAAAATTAAATACCCTCAATATTACCATATTGTTCCCGGCAAATTATTAATTACACTGAAGATTCAAAATAAGATAAAAAGGGCTGCCAGACCGCATAGAATTTTTTAGAGGAGCCTCGGATAGTATATTTAAGGTGTTCTAGTTTGAGATATGACATCACCTCTTTCACCCATCGCTTATGAGATGGAGGGGTTCCTTTTTTCCAATTAAGGAGGATCAGGCGTCTAGCCAACAGTGTGGAGAAAGTGATGAGCTCTAATTGGTTGGTTGTTAGCTGTAACTCTTCTGGCACCACTCCAAATATGGAAGATAGAGGATTCGGATCAAGATCTTTGTTACAGATAGATGAGAAAGTTCTGAAAATGTCTGACCAAAATTTTGTTAATCTGGGGCATCCCCAGAACATATGACTCAGGTCTGCTGGTTCCAGACTACATCTAGGGCAATTTGAGTCCAATCCTGGATACATCTTAGCCAGTTTACTCTTAGACAGATGAAGCCTATGAAGCACCTTAAATTGCAGAAGCCCATGTCTAATGCATACTGAAGATGAGTGCACCAACTCTATTGCATATTGCCAAGATGAATCTGAAATTTCCAATCCCAATTCCTCCTCCCATTGCCTCCTAATACGGTCGAGACATGGGGAGGCGGTTCTTTGGATTTTCTCATACATAATAGACACCATACCCCTAAGAGAAGGGTCCATGTTTAACAGTTCATCTATCCATCCACCATCTGGTTGGTTCAGAGAGAGAGAAAAATGTTTTTGGACAAAGCTACGGACCTGCAGATATCTGAAAAAATTGGACTGAGGAATATTAAAATCAGTTTTAAGTTGCTGAAATGAAATAAACACGCCATCTTTGAAAAGGTCCCTGACACACTTGACTCCATTTCTGGACCATAATTGAAATGCAGAGTCTATAAGAGAAGGGGGAAACATATGGTTCAATAAAATGGGTGCAGAGGGCAAAGTCTGTTTACTATTAAAGTGAAGTCTGAACTGCGACCAAATTTTGAGTGATCCACGAATAATTGGGTTATTTGTCACATAATTTTTACTCAGGGGTAATGGGGCACACAGCAATGAACGTAGTGATATTGGGTTACATGTGTGTTGCTCCATAAGCGACCAAACTGGGGCTGTTTCGCCCAACGTATCCGAGAACCAGAATGTCAATTTCTGAAGGTTAGAGGCCCAGTAATAAAACAGAAAATTCGGAAGTGTTAATCCACCATCCTCTTTTTTCCTTTCCAAGTATTCTTTCCTTATGCGGGGAATTTTTTTTAGCCCAAATAAACATAGAAATACAAGAATTTAGATCCTTAAAAAATGATTTAGGAATGAAGACTGGCACTGTCTGAAACAAAAATAGAAACCTGGGTAGAATTGTCATTTTAATGGAATTTATCCTCCCAGCCAGAGATAAGGGTAAGGTTGACCAACGTACCATGTCCTGTTTAGCCCTGTTCAGTGCTGCTTTGAAGTTATTGATGAATAGATCCTTATACCTGCGTGTTATGTTCACACCCAAATAAGTGAATCTGTCAAGACTTACTGAGAATGGAAACGATTGGAACGACATTTGATAGGCTCTTTGATTGATGGGGAAAAGAAGACTCTTTGTTAGATTAATTTTATATCCTGAAACACCCCCGAAATCTGAGATAACTGAGAGAGCAATCGGTATAGAGAGATTCGGATTAGACAAAAAAAGGAGAAGATCATCCGCATAGAGCAGAAGTTTATGCATTTGTCCCTCCCTTTGTATTCCAGTTAAACCAGTCGTATTCCTCAGTATTATTGCAAGGGGTTCAATAGCTACATCAAAAAGCAGGGGGGACAGCGGGCATCCCTGCCTTGTTCCCCTGAAGAGTGAAAAACATTTAGACATTATGTTATTTGTTCGAATGTATGCTTGAGGCCTGGCATATAGAATTTTAATCCATGAACAGAACATAGGACCGAAGCCGAACCTTTGAAGTGCTGTGAACAAGTAAGTATATTCGATCCTATCGAATGCCTTGTGCGCATCTAAGGATATTAGGATCTCAGGAACAGCATTGTCCTTGGGTGAGTAAATCACATTAACCCTCATATTATGTTCCGGGTCAATTTGACCCGTTTTGATTTTTAAGCTGTCGGATAAACCAGGTAACCTGTGATTCTATTCTTGAAATTTTGTGACTTTTTCTCATTTATTGCCATGAACATGCATACAAAGTTTAGACATGCTGATATGTTTTGAAGTGTACCAAAACAATTTTGTAACGATTTTGAGGTTCGCGGGTCAATTTGACCCGCATTTTGTTTTGCGCCAAAGCAACTGTATAGACCTAAATTAAATATATATTTTTAGTGTTTGTTGTTATATTGGTGTTTACCCTAAAATGGGGGTAAAAATGCTTCTCCTCACTATTTTGAGTACTGAAAATACTTTTACAGACACAGATGGTAAAAGTGAGCTATAATTTCTATTTACAATTTATATGAAATACTACTTAAGTTAAAGTTTTCTTCCAGAAATTTTGTCACTTTTTCTCATTTAGGGCCATGAACATGCATGCAAAGTTAGGATACACTGATGTGTTTTGAAGTGTTTTTTTTTAGCACAAATAATGATTTTTGGTACGATTTTGATGTTCGCGGGTCAATTTGACCCATATTTGTTTGTTCCAAGGCAACTGTACAGACACAAATTAAATACATTTATTGCATATATTTTGGTGTTTTACTACCCTGGAAAGGGAAAAGTGAGCTTTTCCCACTTTTTTTGTACTGATAAAGACTTCCTCAGACACAGAAAAGTAAATGTAAACTATCATTTCTATTTTCAATGTAAATGAAATACTATGTATAGCTGATGAATTCAGACCCACAGAAAATCCAGAGGTGAATACAGGTGATGCTAGCTGTGCCCCATAAAACATGACACCAAAATAAGCACCATTTGTGTAAAATGCAAGAAGTCAGAAAGCACATGCTTCATGTATGCAGATCATGTAAACAGTGATTTCTTGAATTTGTACAATGAGCCTCAAGAACAAAAGATGAGCCTATTTAGAAAAAGAAAAGCTTCATTTCATTTCAAAGCAATATTAAATAGTTCATTTAGGATGTCTTAAACATAGGTATGTTAAAAAAAACATGTTGAATTAAAATTTAAAATGTTAAATGTTGCAACAGTTTTTGTGCAACATTTGTTAAAACAAACATGTTAAAAATTGTGGTTAAATGCATTTTTTTTAAATCATACTTTTTAATTTTAAATGTTTGTAATGTGTGACAAAGACTGATACTAAAATGGTTTTGTTCATACCTAATTCCTTCTTGTTTTTCATAATGTGATATTTAAGGAATTGCATTGAATCCAATGCGGGTCAATTTGACCCGGTCCATCAAAATCGTCACAAAAATCGAACACAATACAAGGGTTAAACAAACGACGAATATTACTGAATAACTGTCTGCCTGTAATAAAACCAGTCTGGTCGGGGTGAATTATCTTATTCATGACTGGTTCCACTCTGGTTGCCAGCACCTTAGTTAAGATCTTATAGTCACAGCACAATAAACTGATTGGGCGGTAAGACTCACATTTAAGTGGGTCTTTATCCTTTTTAAGGAGGACCGATATGGTTGCCTGTGTCATGGTTTGGGGAAGAGACTTTGAGTCAAGGACCTCCTCAATATTTCGTTATCTTAATCGGTGACGAAAACAACACTGATGTTTTTGCCAAAATAACTTGCGAGATTTATGATATTCCATCATGTAAGCAAAGTCAGCAGGGACTACAAGGTGTTGGGTTTATTTTTTGTTATTTCTAATCTAATTTTGAGGTTGGAACATCAACTCGAATTCAATCACTGATTTCACACTGCTTTTTAATCTTTGACATGGCCTCAGATAATATTAAAAGTATCAAGGTTTCACAGAATGTTTATTTACTTTATGTAGGATGGTTTTATGTAGAAACCATTAAATGAGCTGGGTTTTCACAGGAGGGTCATAAATGTTGGCAAGTCTGTTGGGGCCATCACAGCCACTTCTTAAACTCAGGTGAAAACTTTTCCCTGTCACCTCAACAGTTTGGCCCATGACGCTAATTGCACCAATTCACCCTGTTAACTGAAAGACCAAGATTGACAAGGAAATTACGGATGCGGCACATCAGCAACACAACCACAGCTAGAGCCTTCTGAGTCTGACTGCACAATGGGTAAAACAGACACAGAGAGCAAAGTTCCTTGTGACAAAGTGTGCTCTGCAACTATAAATTGACCTAGGAACAGCTGTCCTTTTCTTAAATACCACGCATAATGATCGAAAAAAAGTCTGTGCAGCTGGTCTCAGATCAGTGTTCTAAATAAAACCATTTCTGAGCTTCAAGTCTGCAACCTTTTCTCCAGCTGTGCGTGTCTAACAGCGGTCGCTCAGTGTTTGAACTCAGTCAGGTGGAATGATGTGAGGTTTGGCTGTGATACAGAGGCATGAGATTTATTTCAGTGTGGATAAATACAATCTTCACTGTTGTCTCCTGGCCTTTAAGATGTTCTCGGTTTAATTTTATATAATCAGCCAACTTAACAGAGACGAGCACTCCGATTCCAGCCTGATTTTACAGGAACTTGTAGGTATACAAAATCGTACCAGACAGCATGGACGTGCACAGACATTTTGAAGGTCAGTGGTACTGATATGGTTTTAATAAAATATTATAAATATGATATTGATATTAACTAACTCAAGTATTATAATAATAAAGCAATAAGCCCCAAGAAGCAGTGGGTTACCAGTGCATTTTATAACAGCTAAGGGGCGTTGTTAAGCATGACGCAAATTGGAGTGCCTAAAACCAGAGGTGGAAAGAGTACTGAAAATTTGTACTCAAGTACAAGTACAAGTAGTTGCTAAAATAATACTCAATTACAAGTAAAAGTACTGGTGTTAAAAATGTACTTAAGTAAAAGTACAAAGTACCCCTCTTAAAAACTACTCAAGTACAAATTACTTTTTAGCCGGTGATATTTATTGAATAAACATTAAATCCATTGAATGAAATCAGAAATATGAATGGATTAAAAACAGGCAATTTGTGTTTCATACGAATAAACACATAGTACAGGAATTTTGTCTGTTTAAAGAATGTAAAATGATTTTAACAGCAGCTATTATTATTATTATTATAATAATTATTATTATTATTGTTTCTTCATATAATTTTTATCAAGTTATAAAAATGGTCTAATGTTATTATTATTAATGAATTATGATGCAACATAAATAAGCTTGCTGGGTTATTTTATTTAAAAACAGATTTTTTTACATTAACTCATTCCCCGCCAGCCATTTTTTTCGAAAAGTTGCCCGCCAGCATTTTTTATGATTTTCACAAACGTTTTACAAAATGCCTTCCAGGAAAATTTTCTTCTAAAAATATATAAACATACAAATATATCAAATGAAAGAACAGACCCTCTACTTTTAAACAAACAATAAAAAAGTGAAAAACCGCTTCATCCTATTTTTCCCCCTGCTTATAAACTCTTAAATATTGGTATATTTCTTTACAAATACACTTTTTTTTTAGCAAAAAGCTGAAACAATTGCATTTTTGTGAAGGAATTTAGTTAGAGATCAGATTCAGAACGAATATCAAACATAAAATTAGTAAAAACATTTTGGCTTCAGTTTATCCATAAATTGGGTAAGTCCGCTATCTAGTGGACAATCGCGGTATTGCACATTAACATAAATTCTTCAGAAACACGTTTTTATGCAAATGTTTTTTTCTTAATTGACAAGATAACTCGTCAATGGCGGGGAAAATAGTTAAAAAATATTATTGGACAAGAAAGCTTTGAAAAAGTACCCTACTAATATTTCAAAAGTTATCAGCATTTAGCACTGACATATGTGTAATTTAGACAGGCTGTCAGTGCAGTAACACTGCTACGCCAGTGGGACGCGGCAACAGACGAATTTGATAAAAGAGTCCTTATTAGACTGTTTTTATTATTATAAGCTTAAAACACTGATTTAATATGAATAATACAATGTTAACAATGACATGAAATTCAACTTTGAGCGCCATTTTACAATGCTAAACCTTTTTTTACGGTCTATGTGCTCGTCACCTAGGTAACTGAAGCTCATGTTTCAAGTGATGTTTTCAGTCACATTATCGTCTATTATCGTTGGGTAGACATTATCAATGTCTACCCAACATTAAAAACGAAAACGATCACATAAATATGGTTATAAGTCTTCTTACCATAATGTGCTTTTTGAGATTAGAGGCTGAAGTATTGTAAGCCGAAATCACTGCAGATGGCAAACAAAGTTGGAATTACATTTGCACGCTGTCTCCTTTCCTTCCTCTGTTTGTGAACAACTCCCAAGTGCGGCCATGGGCACTCATCATCCGGTATTTCTTTGGAATTTTAAATTAATTCAGCGTCCATAACGCCACAGTCCTTTGACATTAAATACAACGTCACAGTGAAGGACACGCGAGGATCGATTGAATAGCTCTCCAGAGACCGGGCTTTTTTACAAAATACTAGGGTTTTTATTGGCCCGCCCACGATCAATTATTTCTATTGGATATCCATATGCTGTCAAAGATTTGAATATTAATTTAATTCAAATTCTACAAGTACTTAGTAACGAATGAGATTTTCAAAGTAGCGAAGTACATTACTTACCTTAATTTGTACTTAAGTACAAGGAAAATTACAGACTTAAAAATTTACTCATAAAAGTACAAGTACACGAAAAAACTACTTAATTACAGTAACGTGAGTAGTTGTAATTCGTTACTTCCACCTCTGCCTAAAACCCCCTTAGCTGTTATAAAATTCACTGTAACACCACTGCTTCGCTGGGCTTATTGCTTTTATAAAACGGTTACTTCATATGCATAGCAGAATATCATAAAATAAAACACAACGTTGTAACTTTATAAGTACAAATATTACTCTTCCGCAAAACAAAGTAGTTCCTCAGAATCAAGTGTGGCTGCAACAGAGCGCAGTTCCCAACTAACACAGATGCAGCAAAGACACAATGAAAATATAATTAAATACCATGGTGTTTATTTTCATAAATCAACATCCATCTAATTTATACATTAACATATCGTGCAACTGTTGAAGTGATGATCAAATATGCTTGGAAGCATGCTTAACTCTTTCCTTGCCACCCAGTTTTAGTTTAATGCCTTCCAGAAAAATTATCTTCTTTAAATAAACATAAAATATATCAAATGAAAGAACAGACCCCCCGCTTTCAAAAAACAAACAAACAAAAAGTTTCGTCCTACCTTCATTTGTTCTCTTATCATCTCTCGAATTTTCAGCTAAAAGCTGATATAATTCCATTTTTGTGAAGAACTTTTGTTCAGAGCCATGACCAAAACTTAAACAGAGTTTTTAGTGTTAATGTGTCAGTGTTTAAGTTGGGTAAGATCGCCACCTAGTGGATAATAGCGGAAATATGGATTTGAGGTTAAAGAACTCCTCAGGGAAGGGTATTCTCTTGATTGACGAGATGACTCCACAATATTTTTAACATTTATCTGGATATCGCCATTAATTGTGCAATTGTAGAAAAATTAAAAATATGATTAAAGACTGTGGTCTTTATTTTCATAAATCAGTATGCAGCAACAGTGGCGCAGTGATATAATGCGGTCTGAAACCGGGGGGGTATTTATCACAGCTTAGAACGCGTTTTAACCAATCAGAATGAAGGACCAGAACCAGGCCCAGGCAGCTTTATAATAGGAAATAAACTTACAAATGGCAAATGGCTAAATATTATTCTATAAAATTTACCTGCTGGCTTGTTGGGGCTTTGATTTCATGTATGCAATGTTAAACTGTTGAAATGTCTTCTTTATTTGTGAAGGTACTGGGGAGGGGTTTGTCTACAAAGTGTGTCAAAAACAGCTAATTTGTTGTTATTTATAATGGGTACATTCATTTGATTAGACAAGCATTATAATTTTAAGAATGTGGATTTTGTTGTTATTTGCTTACTAAATTGTTAGCACTTTTCGATGACTGAAAGCAAATCATTATAAAAGCAATCAAAACACTTATTCAGCGGATCAACAACTATAAGGTAATGTAATGAATCCACCTGTTAATGCAATCTTCGACAGATCAACTTGTAAACCATTATTAAAAGTTTATTGTTGCAATTCAGGGTAAGAGACACTTGAGTAGTTGAACACTGATGTTTTATGTAACTGCCCAAAAACTTATTTCTGTTTTAACTAAAAAGTTTAATCCACTCTTTTAATCTGCAGTAAGAATGTAAAAGTTCTAGATGCTACAGGTTACTGAATTACACTACTCAAAACAGCCAAAATATTCTGATGACATCTAACTAAAGGTCACACAAGCACAACACACAACATACTGCCATCACATACAAAAATAGAAGCAGTATGAGAAACCCAGATGCAGTTTCCCATCAGCTATGAACACAGAAAGAGCAAAAGCAGTGAGAAAGGTCAGAGTTGAGAGATCATGTAAAAAACTCAACTCACCTGCGCCGAAAAAAATTAGTAAAACACAGTACAAATTATTTGATATAGGACTGACAATCAAGACATTTCGGTTTAATTAATTGCATAATATGCTAATTATTTAGCATATCAAAACACAAAACAATTAATTACATTCTCACATTCAGGATTCTCATATTGAGTATGTTTAGATATACAGTTCACAGAGAATGCATTGTATGTAATTATCTGCGAAGAATGACTTCACTAACTTGACAGTCCTCATGATTTGTATGCATATTGAGATAAATGGATCTTAACTTGGCTAAGAGCACCAGTATGATTTTTAACTGATTGCATGCAACCTTGACTTTGCACTTGGCTGTTCCTGTGCTCTTTTCTTCTGTTTCAGAGAGCTGCAGACAGAGGTGATTTCAGGGTGAGTGGCAGTTATAATAAAACTTAGAGGAGAGTCAAAGTTCAAATTGAGTGTGAAGTTTTGTGGGTATGAAAACATTATCATGAAAGTGGGTTACATGAAAATAAGAGAAGATTATTAGAAGATCTGAGTACCAATGTAATGTCTTCACATTAGGTACCACTACAATATATATATATATATATATATATATATATATATATATATATATATATATATATATATATATATATATATATATATATATATATATATATAAATGCACTGATATATCAGCCTATAAAACATCTGCCAATTGGTTAAAAACAATCAACAGGGCGGATGATGTGTAATTTTTTTAATTGGGTAACAGTGACAAACAGAATTGCAGTTTGTACACTTTTAGGATTTTATGACATAACAATGATCGATTCATCAATATATCGACCAGTAATCGGTATCAGACAAGCAATTTTTCTCACTGTTGGCATGTAGTTTAAAGGTCCCATTCTTTTTGTGTTTTTGAAGCTTTGATTGTGTTTACAGTGCGCGATATAATGTGTTCATGTTTCACGTGTAAAAACATGGTATTTTTCAAACAATTTACTTATCTTTATACCGTTTTCACTGTCCTAAAAACTGTCTTCCTTGTTCTATGAAGTTCCTCCTTCAGAAATACGTATCGAGTTCTGATTGTGTAGTTTGTTTAGTGTGTTGTGATTTGATAGCAGCTTAGCTCACCGTTAGTTTAACTGGCGACTGACGTATTCCTGTGGGCAGAGTTTAGTCAAAAAAGTGTTCTTTTTCATTTTTTTTTTTCAAAAAACTGTTCTGGTGACATCATTAAAGCAGGAAGTAGAGGGTTGTATTCCAAATCGGCCGTTATAAGAAAATATATCGCCTGTCTATAGAAAATGTAAAATAAACATAATGTTTAATATTAATGGTCATTATGTGAATGAATAACATTTAGAAAATTTAATCTTTAGAATTTAATTAATGCAAGTTAATGTGGTGGCTCATGACTGCTCTTCCGAGGGGCATGAATTCAAAATATGTGTTCGGAGTGTCATTTGTGTTGCTTGTGTTTTCAAAATATGTGTTCGGCGCGTCAAGTTAACTTATGTGCATCACGTGTCTTGTCAAAATAAGTGCCTTCTGCACACGTGTCAAAACGTTTATGTTAAAAGAGACGCTTACATTCACAAAATACACGCAAGACACTCCCTTAACAGTAAACTCTGATTACACATGAGATCATGCAAGTATTTGGCAAACGTGGTCATCTCTTTTATCATAAACCCTTTAGACGCTTCTGCAGCAAGCACTGATTTTGACAAAACACGTCATGGGTTCACTCGACGCACCGAACACATATTTTGAAATGACGAACCACACACATGAATATCACTCTGAATATATACAATATTGGCTAGGAATTTTTTTTATATCGGTCCATCTCTAATAATAATTTGAAACAAGGAGTAAAAAACTAAAATATAGGTATCTATATTGTGGAAAACGTGAAAGTTGGTTTAACTTAAAAATTTACTTTAATTTAATTTAATTTTTTTCATATTCAGTGAAATTTTAAGTTGATAAAGCTAACATTTCTTTAGGTGATACCAATTGAAGTAATTAAAAAAAAATAATCTTACATTTTGTCATTTTAAATGAAAAATGTGCAGAAACATTCTCTAATTACACAAATCCATCAATTTTTCTTTGTGTAATCTTCTTTAAACCGCAACAGTCACACAAAACAGGCTGTTTGGGATCCCTCAATGTGATGTCTCAACCATAACCGCTCACAGACTTTGCCTTATGAGCGCGAAGTTCAACCTTCTGCCAGAGACACATGTTTTGATGTAGTCCATCAAAAACACCTAGCAGCCCTTTAAGAACTGAAAGGCTCTTTGCGGAACCAAAAATGTTTCCATTGGGCCCAATCAAGCAATGTTTAAATTAAATACTAAATAAATACTGTTAGATCCAGACATATATTCACATTTGAATTCAAGACTCTCACAATAAAACTTCAGCTATGAAAAATCATCTCAAGCTGTGTGGCTGAAGAGCCCTGTCCAAATCGTTTCTGCAATTGTTCTCAACTCAGAAGGCTCTTCAAAGTGATTGTGTCCATGTAAAGTCTCAGCACCAGCAGTTTATTCTTGATAATGATCATTTGACTTCATTCTCTGCCCACTGAAGCACCATTTTAATGCCAGCGCTGTGTGGTTGCCCCTGTGATGGGGCTGATAATTGAAGGGTCCTCCAGAGGGTGAGCCAAAGCTGTTCTTCAAACTGTGAGAGACATCCAGTTCTCAAAGTCTCCTGGGGTGTAATGCCTTGTTATTTTCCTGTAACACCACCAGAATAAGCTGGTTGGCAGCGGAGATGAGTCCAGTTAGTGTTAGGTCACTCTTTTAAAGCATTCAGCTATACAACTCACCCTTCAGTTTGTATATGTTAGCCTATATGTTTGGGTTATTTCAGAAGGTTTGGATTTGATTGTAGAGGATTTCCTGTTAATTTCATCCCTGAGTGAATATACAAAATAAAAGAGATTTAGGGAAACGTAGGAGATCTAAAAACTTAGTTAAAAGTAGTTTTTTTTTTCAAAATTTTCCTTTATGGGTCTTTATTCAGTGAGTTCCATGTTAATATTACATTATTTAAATTCGTATTTTACTTACGTTACAGTTATACTTTTTGTTTATAGTTTTACAGATCCAAAATATTGTTAAAATTAAAGCTTATGTCTTATTTTTCTCAGGTTCTGGCAACGCAATCTCACGGCAATTCGTATGTATTTTACGAGGTGGCTAATTCGAACTCGTGGTACGTTTTGTACTATTCACTTTGTAAGAATTTATACAAATTAGCCAACTCAAAAAATACTCTATGTACGAATTTCCATGAGATTAGGTTGGTTTTGGACATGGGGGAATTTACTTTCTAACTGCTGCATGCATTTTTATATTTTTCAAAGTAAACTTTATAACAGTACAGACGCACTGATGTGAGTCATTTAGTACAGTAATGAGTAATGCTGGGCTGACGTTTTAGTCGATTGCAGACAGGATGACTAATGTTGGATAAATAGAAAACTGATGGATGAATGTCTGTCGACTCTTTGTGACCCATTGATCTCTCTCCCCACCATAACAGAACAGATTCTGATAAATGAGACCACAGAACAAGAGTAAACAACTTTTGCCTAATGCAACCTAATGCATCTGGGACCAAATGAAGATTTTGTGTGTGCAATAAATACATTTCCATGGGTCTTCTTTTGTGGAAGGGAAAAGCTGGAGGCCCTGATGTGTCTAAAATACAAGATTATTTTCTTCCCATTCACAAAGGATTGGACATGCCAGAGGAAAAAACAACGATGGAACACATAAGGTCAGTAGAGCCTTGCAAATGACGTTTATTTTTTACCCTGGCATCTCTACAGAGGAGTTAATGCACAGATCAGACAAGCGCTTATCTTCAGCTGATGTATATTTACAGAATGGAGCATGTATACCTCAGATAGACTGAGTTTCAGGCAATATGTGTAATGGATATAAATGTGGACTTTAGTTGGTTTGACACTGAATTAGCAAAACCAGAATCATTTATGATGATACATAATACATTATACATATTCATTAATTTATGTATGCATTTGGCAGACGCTTGCATCTAAAGTGACTTACAGTGCATTTAAGCTATACATTTCTTTATCAGCACACTTTAAATAAAGATTTGTTGGTTCAACTTTAAAAATTTAGTTACCTGGTTGCCTTAAAACTTTTATTAATTAAATGTTGGGTAATTTTTTTTTAAGTTGAATTAATAAAAAAAAGAATTTTAAAGCAACCAAACTTACTTTTTAAGTTGAAACAACTTTTTTTTACAGTGCATGTGTTCCCTGGGTTCAAAACTATGACTTTTTGGGACACATACAATCAGATACTATGATTTCCAGAAGACTGGAAAAGACTGGATCATGTAAAGTGTCATATAGTAGTTTCTGCCTAACCAGTCTCCCAAAGTTTAGTGATATAGTCACGTATTTTTTTATTATTTGTTCGTGATATTATCACAGATTTCCGCGGTTTTTTTTCGTGACCGTATAACGAATTCCTGTTTTCGTGTGATTGTCATGTATTGGTTACTCAACTGCTTTTTCTTATTTTTAAACCATTGTCGCTTTGGTTTAGGATTAGATTTGGTGCTTGCATTAGAATGTTACTTTATACATTGGTTTATACTATTTTTTCTGATTTATTTTTTTATATGTCGCCTGGTGTTAGGGTTAGAGTTGGGTTTGAGTAGGGATGTCATTTTATGTAAATCTAACCCAAAACTGAAGCGACAATGGTAAGAAAATAAGACAAAACAGTTGAGTAACCAATACGTGATAATCACACGAAAACAGGAATTCGTTATACGATCACGAAAAAACGCAGAAATTTGTGATAATATCACAATAAAAGAATCAAAAAAATACGTGACTATACCAAATTATATGTTCCCGTACCAATCAATCTCTGGGATTTAACCTCTTACACTCTGAGGCTATTTTGAGGATTTCCGCCTGGATTTGGCCTACCTAAAAGCTTCCCATACCCACATGCAGATGTTTACATAAAATATTTTGGTATCATTTTACAGGAAACCCTTTGAAATGACATAAAACACTGTTGAAAGTGTTAAACATGGTTGTATTTGTTGTCAGTCCTCTAATAAACACAAAAATAAATTGGCGCTTTTTGATGTTTTTTTTTTTAAGTCTGGATTTAAAAGTGTATAACTCTGGCCCTAAGTGGTCACAAAACCTGCAGACAGTTTTGTTTGATTCCAGCTAATGACAGCTTAAGATGAAAAAAAGATTTTTTTCTCTATCATAATCTATGCAAAAGTAATTCTATTTTAACTGAAGGGAGGAATAATACCCTTTTTGTATTCAATTTCCGCCTAAAAATATTTGAAGTGTCCTCATTCCCACATACAGTGGAATAAATGCAATATCTTTATATTATTTTACAGAAATCCTTTGAAGTTACATAAAAAGCTGCTGTTTGTGACAAATATCGTTATTTATGTTGTTTTTCATGTGATGAAACACCAATGTTAACACCAGTTAACACCCAAAAAAGAATGATCTCTTTAGCATGTCGCATTCCAACCTTTTTCTTATTTTACTGAAGGGTGTGAGAATACATTTTTCATATAAAAATACTTTTTTTTGTTTTGCACATATAATAAATAGCAAGGGACTATTCATGCACACAACCAAAGAAAATGCTGTAAATGGACTCATTCTTTAGAGTAGGACCTAAGATAAAAGATGGTGTAGCACTTGTGGCTATCTGTGCTATCTGAGGCAGTTCACGCTCAAGTTTCACATACATTTACAAAAGACGATTTTTTTACCTCATTATTTATTTGACGATTGTTAAATATGTGATGATAATAGAACACAATAATAACGATATAGCCTTATTCCTGAGAATGAGAGCTTTCAATTGATATAAGAATTGCCCATATTTGTCATTTTGAAAATATGAAATATGTGAATATTAAATCATATAAAAAATTGGGGGGGTGGGGGGGGGTGATAGTGTAAATTAAGTGTAAATAACTTTCTTACAGTAAAATAAAACTCAAAGTGATGCATATCTGCAGAAAATCGAGATTCTAAGCTTTCAAACAGTATCGCATTTGTGGTACTGGGTCCATGAAAGACCATTATAAATTAAAGGAATATTTTATATTAAGTCATAATAAGTAATTTTGGACCTGGAACAGGGTCCACAAGATAATAAATAATAGTAACTAAAATAGTAACTCTGATTCTTGAGACATAAAACATGGTTGTGTCTCTAAAGAATGCTGAAACTTTGTTAGCTGGGAGTAACTTTGTATGGCACCTCTCTCATACTTATGTTCTCTATGTTTAATTACTTTTCTATGTATTTCTTACCTTCGCTCTGGATTAATACGTCTTCTATGCTTATATGTAAGATAAATGTCATGATGAACAGAACCAAAAGTGGACTTTTTAAAAGGGTGACGCCCCAGTGACAGGTTTGGCACTATGCTCTCTGAGAGTGTAAACCTTCACAAGGGTACAAAGCCAACCAAATACAGCCTGATGGTAAAATACTAATTATAGGTTGCATTATTGTAGGTTTGTATTCAGGCCCTATCTGAAGCCCATTTTAAGCAGCATTTGGTAAAATGACTCCAACTGGTTCCCCGCCTCATTAATTTTCTTCCTGCTAAACTGATGGGAGCTAAATTTCTGCCTAATTGACCTGAGCAATGCTCTTTGATCCCATAATGCTGCCTGTAGTGTCTTAAAATCAGCTGTATAAATGTGACATAATTGTTTAAGAAGAACATTCACGTCAGGTGTTTGTAAGAGAATAAAGGCGTTTAAAATGCTGTTCTGAAATGGGTGCACAAAAGCTTTCTTTGAGCTGCAGCTTTAAAAGAAGAGGAAAGAGGCAACTGAAAATATCATCAATATTGATATGTGTATAGCAGCCATACAAACAAAAACCTGTTATTTGCTTTTTTGTATAATGCAATGACAAGTTCGCACATTATACGAAAAAGAAAATGGATACCTGTCAGGAACATTATTCCAACCTATAATTAAGGAGAAAAACAATCAAAGCTGAAAATAACAGTCAAGAACAGAAAAAACAGAGATAGATTTTAAAAGATAAACCTATATTTTGTCATATGCTTGATATGACAGAAAAGATAATGGTGTATCAGAGATCTGAAAGGTGCAATTTATGATCCATGTCACAATAAGGAGAGATAAAGAAAAATGTTCAACCTGTTGAGTTAAAACAAAGCTGAAACACCATGAAGCAAAGCTATTCTGACATTCAGCTTCAAGTTGAAGCGTAGCTGTGAATTGAATTTTGCCGTCGGCAGAGGACGAAAGAACCTTCTTTGAACTGACAGCCATGTCCTTAAGCTAGCACATCCATATGCATTGAAATGAAGTGACCAACTTTCATCTGGTCACCAGTCCACGGAGCATAAGAGCCAAGAAATGAGTCGGCACTGCATTGGTAGTTCAAGTAAAATAAACCTCTGGCCTGATGAGTTAATGATGTGTAACTGTGATAATAAAACAGCCATAATTGAAGTTGTTATAGCAATGTGGAAAACTTTAAACGTATTTGGGAACAAATCAGCCTATTGTCTGAATAGATTTGGCATTAATGAGTGGTTTAGTGACTTAGACAGCACAACTAATGTTCTGTAGCAGAAAATAAATGAGCTTTAACAACTGTTTGATTTTTCCATGGTTTCAGCAAGCATGATCATTATTCAGGTATTTATTGCTGTGTTTGAACTGTGCTGTTAAGGATTATCATATATTAAAATCAAATACATTTGTAAGGCTGTGAAAATATATCCTTGATATCTTTAAAGGCGGGGTGCATGATCTCTGAAAGCCACTGTTGACATTTGAAATCACCTAAACAAACACGCCCCTACCCCAATAGAATCTGAACCTTCTTTTGATAGACCCACCCCACACATACGCAAACCCAGGCAACGATGTCGGTTAGTAGACACGCCCCTTATTGCTGATTGGCTTCAAGTGTGTTTTGGTAGTCGGTTTAAGTAGTTTAAGGTTGAAACTAGCATCATCACAGAGACACACTGACGCAACAATAATAATTGTTGTTGGATATTAAAGGTGCAATGTGGGACTTTTAGAAGGATATATTGACAGAAATGCAATATTATATACATAACTATATTATCAGTGTGTGTGAAGGATTCCTCTAGTTTACCTTCTAATTTGCCGTTTTTATCTACATACACTGCGGGTTTCTTCTGTAGCCCTAAACGGACAAACTGTAAAGAGTGTGTTTTGACCCTCTGTTGTCCCCATAGACTGTAAAAAAAAGATGGATGTAGTGTCTGTGACGTCACCCATAGGTTTCTGAAGATCGTTTTTTAAGCCAATAGTAGGCGGTGCCTGTGGTAGCTATTCTGGCCGTGCGTCACCACTCATTACTTGCAGATATCCGAAAATGGGTAAAGAGGCGGGACCTGGGTGAAGCTGAGGTGGCTGATTGCTAAACCACCCCTCCTGGCTCGACTCTAGTAACAGTAGTGGTTAATTTAAATGGATGAAAAATTCACCCCCTCACAGTTGTCATGAAGGGCGAAATAAGCTATACAGACCAAAAACAATTTTTTTACCAGGCTGTAAACATATTTTTTTCTGCTCTGAAGATGGCTATTTTAACATGGGGGTCTATGTGAATTGACTCCCTTTTGGAGCCTCTAGTGGCCAGTCGATGAATTGCAGTATAAATCACTTCCATATTGGCTCAAAGTCCGGACTCCGGTCCGGATCCAGACCCGACGGCAACTTGATCCGGACCCGCGTCCACTTCATATTACAAGTGCATTAATTTCTATGTGATTGATTAAATGTGTGCATTTGCTATTTTACAAATGCATATTAAACTTGTAAACCATTCGTTTAGTTTTTTTTCGGTAACGCTTTAGATTACAGCCCGGAAAGTACTACGTAAGTACAGCGAATTTACAGCGTATGTTTCTGTAATTATAGTTTACTTATGAAGTACGTACGTGTAATTATAAGGGAACAATTTATAATATTTGTGGAACAAAGGGGTAACAACCAGGAAAAATACAAATAATATATGCAGTAAAGTACTGCGTAAGTACAGCGAATTTACAGCGTATGTTTCTGTAATTATAGTATACTTATGAAGTACGTACGTGTAATTATAAGGGAACAATTTATAATATTTGGGGAACAAAGGGGTAACAACCAGGAAAAATACAAATAATATATGCAGTAAGTAATTTAGATTACTAAACAAAACTTAAAATTCAGTTAATGTGTTTATGCTATTTATTAGTACGATACAATTTATTTAGAATTTTCAATAAAGGTTACTTACCTTAAGAAAGAAAAAGAGTACAGGAATTTGTTGGGTCATCAAGCAAAATTAAAAATAGACAAGGCAACTTTGGTGAAAACAAAGCAAGCAAAACTAGAACTACACTCTTAGAACGAAAGGGTTAAAAACAACACATTAGTGTTGATTCTGGGACGACAAATGCGTTGTCCCAGAATCCAACCATCTCTGTGTTATTATGGAAACAACACATTTTGTGTTACTTTTATATTTTAACACAAAATCAACACAAAATGATACATAATGTGTTAAAATTACACATAATGTGTTAAAAACTTAACACACAAAGATGTGTAAAAAATTAACACATCCTTTCTAAGAGTGTATTTTCTGTAGTTACTGTTTTGTGTTGTTACAGTCTAAGTCAAAAAAAAAAAAACATTTACCCCCTTGTTTCACGTAGTTACAGAGTAAGTACAGAATCTGCGGGCTGTAAATTAAAGTGGCACTTGTTACCCCATTTTTTCACGTAGTTACAGAGTAAATGTAACATATGCTGTCTGTAAATTAAAGTGGCACTTATTACCCCCTTGTTTCACGTAGTTACAGAGTAAATACAACATCTGCGGGCTGTAAATTAAAGTGGCACTTGTTACCCCCTTGTTTCACATATTTAATGAGTAAATACAACATCTGTGGGCTGTAAATTAAGGCAATTGTTACCCCTTTGTTCCAAAAACATTATAAATTGTTCCCTTAAAATGACATGTATGTACTTTATAAGTACACTATAATTACAGAAATGTATGCTGTAAATTCGCTGTACTTACGCAGTACTTTACTGCATATATTGTTTGTATTTTTCCTGGTTGTTACCCCTTTATTCCCCAAATATTATAAATTGTTCCCTAATAATTACACGTACGTTCTTCATAAGTAAACTATAATTACAGAAACATACGCT
Source organism: Paramisgurnus dabryanus (assembly GCF_030506205.2). Taxonomy (NCBI): domain Eukaryota; kingdom Metazoa; phylum Chordata; class Actinopteri; order Cypriniformes; family Cobitidae; genus Paramisgurnus; species Paramisgurnus dabryanus. The sequence goes on along the minus strand of NC_133357.1, from coordinate 14,328,010 downwards.
GTAAATTCGCTGTACTTACCCAGTACTTTCCGGGCTGTAATCTAAAGCGTTAACTTTTTTTCTTTTTAGATTTAAGAGTATTCCTGGTCATAAAATAAAACGAGTTATTTAAAAATTTCCTGTGTGACGCTGTAGCCATCACACCCAGATATTATGCACAGCTACTTCATGTACTACGGCTTTTGATCAGTCCTTACCAATCACTGTTGGTTTGAGTCGTTTAAAACATGCTTTTCAAAAAGCACCACTCGTCAAACATAATCTTAAACATAGGCTATTCTTTATTATCATGAAAATACCTGAAAAGGTTTGAAGAACAGTAATATAAATATATCCTTAAGCCATTTCCTGGAGCTCCGTGTGTCTGGTTCTTCGTCTGCAGCGCATATTAAGTTTCTGCCCGAGAGCGCCCCCTGGCATTTGGATGTAGCGGCATTTCACCGTAATTCATTGAGAAGCATAGCAAGAATCATCAGCCAATTTATAGGTGCACCCCTAATTTTGGTCAGTGTCTCTGCCTACCAACAACCACACTTTTTTTGCCATGGTTTATGCATATGATGGAGAACAAACTGTGCCATTTCTCTAATTAGGTTGCTCTATTTTGCACCTGATTACTTTTGGCATATTTCTTGTGTTTATTTTTTTTTATTTATTTTAAATGCAAAATACACTTATGTTTTTCCCAAACTATTTGTGTTGATTTGTTATATAAACAAATGATTTACATACAGTTTTTCTGGACCTATGAAAATTATGGGAATTCAGATATGGACCTTTGAATGTAAACTTTGAGAACCCCTGAGATCAGAAGGTTGCCCCTCGGTGTCCCTTATGTTTGTCCTGTGCCAGCTACTGTAGCTTCTTTTATGCTGGGTCCGAAACCGCCCACTTCATACTATATAGTACGCGAAATGCAGTAGGCGAGGAGAGTAGTATGTCCGAATAGTATTCGAAAAACAGTATGCGAAAAGTACCCGGATGACCTACTACTTCCGGTTAGATTTTGCAGTGTGCATACGATGGACACTTCACTATCCCATGATGCCCAGGCAGAGGAGTTATCCAACAAAGAAGAAGAGGCATGCGGCTGTTTTCGCGCTGGAATGACATGACGTAATGACGACGTATGTCACGTGATGTAGCAACATGGCGGATGTAGTACGTCCGAATCTCATTCATACTACCAGAATTCATGCTATACAGTACCTACTGTACAGTATGCGGTTTCGGACGCAGCCTTAGTGTTTCGAAATTGAGGTTAGTTGCAATTCAGAATCTCACCACTAGATGCCGCTAAAACCCCACACTAGACCTTTAACAGGCACAAACTCAACATTCAATACAATGGGTAGCATTTTACAAATCTACTCGAATGTTGCTCAATCCTCCCCATTTTAAAGTTTAATTCTGCATTTTAACAAACGCAGGTCTCTGTCCACATCCTTAGGACAACCTTACCCAGGCTGTACTGTGTTTTGCTGTCCGGCAAAAATGAATACAATGAAAGGCAGTCATAAATCATGAAAATACATATGTTATTCAACAACACAACAAGCTAGCACTCTTATATTTCACCCAACAAATGTTAGATGATCTGTAATTTATGAACTGATTGTTTTGTTTGGTACAGAATACATTTCTATAATCTAAATGCACTATTATGATTGTCCCTGAGTGCTTTGGACTGTGCAAACCTGTGAAACTATCTCAGTCTCTGTCTGTCTGTCTCTCTCTCTCTCTCTATCATTCTCTTTCTCTTTCTCTCTCTCTCCTTCAGTGTTTATTGGTATTTCTATCCACGCCTTGATTTAATAGTTGTATTAATAATTTACGCTATCACTGTCTGACAGTGGAGTTTTTCCCCATTGCTCTGCTCAGCAGAATGATAATAGAACAAATGATCTTCGTTACATTACGCTTCAATGCCTAAAACCAGATTTACTCTCCATCATCCTGCTATAAAACTGACTAATTCCAAAGCTTACACGCAGACATCTTTATTAATGCTTCTGATTAATGGTCACAACCTGGCTGTAAATCTATGCTTACATTAAGAAGAAATGGGGTGAAATGAGAAGATAATAGACCCTGGATATACACGATGCGTGCTCTGCATGCAGCTGTACTCATTGGTTATCCATGCATATCATTGCAGACACCACACCAATCCATGTGCACATACAGTGCCTAGATATGCAGTATGCTATATGGTATTTAGGTGTTTAAAGTAAACAAAGAAAAGAAAATTGCATGTACTATGCATTTCCTAAAATGTGTCATTAATTAAACAAAACAAAATGCTAAATGCAATATTTCTCACGTTTTATAAAAACAAAAACAAATTCCCTCATCCTCATAATAATACGATTTGTCTGGACTGAATTTACTTAACGTGTGATAGTGCCATCTAGTGGCTAATATGTTACAATACAATCGTTTGCCAGCTAAATTCTACAATTTTGACCAAATCTCACACTGACCCACCTCAATTATTCGTATTGCATGGCTGATTTAAAATAACTTTAAAGTAATATATTTTCTCAAGGCTGAAAACATCAAAGTTATGGTCCAGTTTCTCTACCGAAATCCAATTAAAAATTGAATTGTGAGCACAGCAGGTTCTGTGGCGTTCTTCTCTCAGGTGTCAGCAATTTCCCTGGGAATAAAACTGATAGTGCTTTACACAGAGGTTAAAGGAAATATATAGGGATGCTCCAATCAGGATTTTTGCAGCCGATACCGATTACCGATTTGTTGTCTTCGTGGTCGGCCGATACTATGCCGCTACCGATTCTTCAAGCTGATATGCAAGCTCTTTGATGACTGTAACCCTTAACATTGTTCTAGATAAAGTACCACAAATGTAGCCTTTATTATATTACTTGCAGTAATTAGGTATATTATTGTTTTAATAGAAAATAAATAAATTAGCACAACAAATATTTATTCTGCAAAGAGAAATTTAATATGCCTTTAAAAAGGCTGATGTCTGTTAAATGTAAAGAAAATAAAACACGCACAGTCTTTAATGTATGAAATAAACAAGGGTTTACAACATGGATTTGTGACCCCTACAGGGTCTGTGATTGGTAATGTTACCTCAGGAGTCCTCCAGTTTAAAATAAAAATACCGTTTTTTAGAAATTAAATTGGGCATCAAACAAAAACTGCAGTAATGTGTAATGCAATAAATAGTTTTAAAAATTCATTCAATATTAATATAAAATTCACTATTAAGTACAAATATAAATTAAGTACAAGTATACATTTAATACAAATGTGGTATTTTATTAGAATATTACTTATGCATACCAAGAAGGATTATTTTAATAGAATATTACTTATGCATACCAGGAAGGATTATTTAAATATTTGTAACGTAAGCATAATAAGATGCAAACCCATTCAGATGGAATTATACGCATATTATAATATAGCTACAACAGATATAATAGGTATATCACTATATTTCACCTCTTTACGTTCATTAAGGGTCCTTGACCCCCTTAAAGAAATCATTATAATCTTTTAAAAGTAACATAACAACATATTAAATAGCGTGTTCTGTGATTTTAATTTAGACAAAATATTTCCTGAGAAGTTTGGACAGTCAAACTGACATTACGTCACAGCATTCTGGCGTCCAATGAGGGTCTCTGATGATGCGGAGTCATGGCGCTGACATGAGCTAACAGAAAAAACGACTTACTGCCAAACTTACAAAATACATAAGGATACAGGACAAAATATCCGAGTCTATCAAAGTATTTAAGGAATAGAGCACCTACAATCCTCAACTGCTGGCTTCGGTAAGTAAAAAGCCATGAGAAACAGTAACGTTATGTGAATGAAGGTAAACGCGTGACGCTCCTGGTGTTGTTTTTCTCAGTTGAAACAGACAGCAGCAGACGCTTATTGTGTCGCAAACCGATTTCACTCGTGTTTCTATAATGATTATGCCTTAGGACTGTGATCTGAAGCACTTTTATTTATTTTTTACTGGATTGGAAAAGTTTCAGTTTTCACTCGATGCGTCAGTCTACGTTTGAATAGTGTCTGTAAATTGTAAAGATGTGCAGGGTGATGGGTAACATTAGCCATCAGGACAAATCTTAAAATAGATTGTTGAAGGTCTTTTGCTTGAGCCAAACCCACGTGAGACAATACTGTGGTATACTATAGTAAACTATAGTATAGTAAACTGTACTGTTTTGAACCTTACCATACTAAAAACTTTTATTTACTATAGTTAATACTACAGAACACTGTAGTATCCATTTACAAAATGTATTTCCTGTAATATACTACAGTAAGTATAATACAGTATGTTTTTTAATTGGAAATGTTGAAAACATCTTTAATTAATACATCCAGCATTTTAAACTTCACGTTTAGGCATATATAAACGTGGCATATACAACTACTGATCCATATGTTTATATTTAATTGTATATGTAGTGCTGTTTGAATTTTTTACCTTTTAAGATCAAAACTGCTCAACTTTTATAAAATTAGCCATTGCGTCTTTGGACAACCATTGGAGCACCATTATGCAAGTATCTTTTAAAATGATTTTCCCAAAAAAGTTAATGATCATGTAAAAGAAGAACAAATCTGGAGTTATAAAATGATGTCAACAAATGATGCTACCGCACAGTAAGGTTTCCTGTCTGTGGTCACATCTCCTATCTATAGATCATGACACCTTATTGACATGATATGACGTGAAGTCATGTGATCACATTCTCTTCTTCACTCACATGAGTTTACAAGACTAATGCAAGTCACTGTCAGTCTTGCTATTCTGGGGCTGACTGGTAAACAGACTACCAGTAAGCAGAATGGCATTCGAGTTGCCTAATACGCAACAGGTATGAGAAGAACGAGAGGGTTGCTTCATTAAACTTGTTTTTGCAGAGCGAGGGAGAAATGTTAGGTAACCAACAAGTGTTTGTTAAGCTTGGATAGACGAAAAGTTGCAATAAAATCAAACACATTCCATGTTTGTCAGTTACATTTTTTGCTAATTTCTTTTATAAACAGATACAAAACAAAACAGATGTAAAGTGCATGTTGAAGAATTATGTCAACATTTTAAACACACAAAAAATAGTTATTTCTCAGGAATCTGGCAGGTTCACAGAATTCATTACTCATCGGTCCTAGAGTTTGCTGTTTATAGCAAACCTCTCTCTCTCTCGCTCGCTCTTTCTAGTTGTCTTTTGTTCTCTCTCTCTCTCTCTCTTGCTCTCATCCTTTGATGAGCCAACCTTCATAAAACTTTACTAAGCTGGCTGCTGCATAGGTGGATCTCTTCATGAAATGTGACCGGACTTTAAATAGACTGTACTGTAGATGTGTGTGCTTTGTTTGACAATCTGTTTTGTTGCCTGATACTAAACAGATAAAAATACAATTTCGTATTAAAGGTGCATTGTGTAACTTTTAGAAGGATCTCTTGACAGAAATGCAATTTAATATACATAACTATATTATAATCAGTGGTGTATAAAGACCTTATATAATAAACTGTATTGTTTTTATTACCTTACAATGAGCCGTTTTTATCTACAAACACTGCGGTTCCCCTTACATAAAAGTCGTATGTTTCTACCATAGCACTACAGACAAACCGTCCTATATAGAGTACATTTTGTCCTTGCGGTGTGTCAGACTATGACATGTTGGTCATGTGGCGGCTACCGTAGCTTCTTGTGTATTCACAATCTCAGCACTAGATACCGCTAAAAATCTACACAGTGAACCTTTAAAGATCCCATTCTTCCTGTGTTTTTGAAGCTTTGATTGTGTTTACATTGCGCAATATAACATGTGTTCTTGTTTCACGTGTAAAAAAGGCTGATGTCTTTCTTGTTCTATGAAGTCCCTCCTTCAGAAATACGTATCGATTTCTGATTGTGTAGCTTGTTTAGTGTGTTGTGATTTAAGAGCAGCTTAGCTTGCCGTTAGCTTAGCTGGTGACTGACGTATTCATGTGGGTGGAGGTTAGTCAAAAACTGTTCTACTGACGTCATTAAAGCAGGAAGTAGAGGGCTGTAGGCTTTGAAAAGCTAATTCTGTTAAAGAAAATCTATCGCCTGGCAGTGAATATTATGTATATTGACTGCTAAATGCTGTTTTTAATGTAGATACATAACAACAACCTTGAGTTATTACTTCACATACATCTACCTTATATGGAAAAGAACAAATGTTCATGTTCGAATAAACTGTTCCTTTAGCTTAACTGCTGTTACTAAGTTTTTGTAACCTATCCATGTGATGCCCCCCATTAGCCTGTGAAAATGGACACTGCTGGTGTATTTATAGAGCAGAGTCAGCCAAGAGCACTCATTCTTAAGAGACTATCCGTTGCTCGCATTCGTCATAACCGTATGATATTTCGTCCTGGAAGTCACTGTGTCCAACTTATGTGTCCAACTTTTCTAATTTAGTCGCTTTCTGGAAGATAAACAGGTAGGCTACAACTATCGTATGAAAAGTAAGGTTGTATTTTTTTGTAAAGAAATGTTTGTTTTATTTCAAACTACTAAAAAACATTGTTCTCTGTTTAAAGATGAATCCAGCGTTCTAAGTAGAAGAACATCAAGAGAGATACACTAAACAACTATGGAGAAACCAGTTTTACAAACGCAGCCCTCAATGCTGCCCTTCTTTGACACGGCTCATGCCGTCAACTTGCTCCGTGGCATCCACGAGCTCCGTGCGGAGCGCAAGTTCTTCGACGTCACATTGTGTGCGGAGGGAAAAGAGTTCCAATGCCATCGAACTGTGCTAGCTGCCGCCAGCACCTACTTTCGCGCTATGTTTGCCGGTACTTTGCGAGAAAGCGTCATGGACCGCGTGGTACTCCACGAGGTGTCGGCTGAACTGTTGGGTCTCCTGGTGGACTTTTGCTACACGGGCCACGTCACTGTCACTCATGACAATGTGGACCTTCTTCTCAAGACGGCAGACCTTTTCCAGTTCCCATCTGTTAAAGAGGCATGCTGCACTTTCCTGGAGCAGAGACTCGATGTTTCCAACTGCTTGGAGATCCAGGACTTTGCGGAAGCGTACGCGTGCCGCGGGCTCGCCACCAGCGCTCGGGGTTTCGTACTGAAGAACATTGTGGAACTGGCGAAGAGCATGGACTTCGAAAAGTTGTCGTGGAAGCGCCTACTGGAGTTTGTGTCGGATGACGGACTGTGCGTGGATAAGGAGGAAACGGCGTACCAGATTGCAGTGCGCTGGGTCAAAGCCGACCTGCAGCATCGCTTGCATTACTGGCCAGAGCTGCTGCAGCAGGTGCGTCTCCCGTTCGTACGACGTTTCTACCTTTTGGCCCACGTGGAGAGCGATCCGCTGGTCTACCTGTCGCCGGCCTGTTTGCGGTTGGTCAGCGAAGCACGTAGCTTTCAGTCTTATGAATACGACCGCCATGACCGACCCAGTCATCGGATGCGCCCGCGTCCCTCCACCGGCCTGGCCGAAATTCTGGTGGTGGTGGGAGGATGTGATCAGGACTGTGATGAGCTTGTTACTGTGGACTGTTACAACCCTCAAACTGGACAGTGGAGATATTTAGCCGAATTCCCAGACCATCTCGGAGGTGGCTACAGCATAACAGCTCTGGGCAATGACATTTACGTAACAGGTTAGTACGGTGACCTGAGGCATGCTGTTTACGATTTTGTAAAATTTATACTCAAGCAGTTCAACTTTATCATAATATACTAAGATAATACAAGAAAGCTTTAATTTACCAAGTGCGGTTTCAGAGCTGACATGACAGTCAGCCAATGTATAAATAAACCACTGCATGTTTGACTTTAATAGAGCATAGTGATGGGACACAATGTCCTGCCAGATTAACATCTGGGTGATCAGTTGTCTTTAGATATGAACAATGATCACAATGACAAACCATCTTAGGCCGCTGCGTGCTGCCTTTATTTATACACAGTACATGGACATGGGCCAAAACACAATGCTGGGCCAAAATCACATGCCCACCCCTATTAGGTGAGGAACTAAGGAGATATTATCACCAATTTATGATATTTTGTAATTTTAAACCTTCATTAATACCTCAATGCTATGAAGAGGTACACACTAAGGCACATTTGTCAAGTGAGTCTATTGGATGTTATTAAACAGACAGGTTTACCTTGAACCCATTCACATATGTACTTGCTTTGTTTTTCCAATAGGTGGCTCTGATGGATCACGTCTCTATGATTGCGTTTGGCGATATAACTCCAGTGTGAATGAGTGGACAGAGGTCTCCCCAATGCTGAAAGCCCGGGAATATCACAGCTCCTGTGTCGTGAAGGGTCAGCTCTATGTAGTTGCTTCTGACAGTACAGAACGCTATGACCACACCCTTTACTGCTGGGAGGCTCTTCCACCCATGCTACTCCCTATGGATAACTGTTCTACCACGCCGTGCAGGGGGCGACTTTACGCCATTGGCTCATTAACCGGAGAGGACACGATGGCCATTCAGTGCTACGATGTGGATAGCAACCGCTGGTCACTTGTCAACAGTGAAGATTTGCCTCTGTGGTCTTTCGCCCCCAAATCTGTGACTCTAAATGGCCTGATCTACTTCGTAAGGTGAGAGAGATGGTGAAAGTTGACATGATACTTTTGGATACTAATGAAACTAAATGGGTAGAACAAAAGAAAACCAAGTAAGAATGCAAATAAGTTAACTTTTTCATGTTTCCCATATTAATGGATATATTTCAGGGATGATTCAGCTGAGGTTGACGTCTACAACCCACAGAAAAATGAATGGGACAAAATTAATCCCATGACACAAGTAAGTCAAATTTCCAGTTGCATATTTGGAACATTACACATACACTGAAAGATTTTAATATGCTCACCGCATCATCTCACACTTCACAGGTTCATGTCGGAGGCAGCGTGGCAGCTCTCGGCGGTCGACTCTACGTGTCCGGCGGCTACGACAACACCTTCGAGCTGTCCGATGTGGTGGAGGTCTATGACCCCAGTTTGAGATCTTGGACCCCAGCTGGTCGCCTCCCCCAACCTACTTTCTGGCACGGAAGTGTTAGCATATTTCGACAGTTCATGCCGCTTGTTCCCAGTACATTTGAGCCTATGGATATGCCCGAGGCGAATGCCATTCACCTGCACAGACACCAACGCAACCAGGCACTAAACAACCACAACAACAATGTCAATCAGAACCTCAACCAAGATGTCAATCAAGTCCATTGAGAGCTTTGAGACTGAAGTTGCTTAAAGTTCAGAGAACTGAGCGACGAATAGACAATCAGTGTTTGCATTACTTTACCCAGTAACCTAATGATACTACAGCTTTATTGTTGCATGCGGTTTTAATGCTGGCTGTGTTTACCTTGAAAAGAGACCGAAGTAACTTATGAAATAGTGCCTGGCAAATTTCAAGCAATCCGTATTTTGGGAAGTGTATGGAAGTTCCCCTCATAATTTATTTTTTTCTATTATGCTATATTATTCGGCATGGACATGGACATGCATACCTAAGCATTCCAAAAGGTTAATGTGAGTATTGTTTATATAAGCAGAGAATTACATCAGTATTTTAAAGCATCACAGACTACAAAAACAGCATGGTGTTTTGATGAACAAAAATAAGTAAATGTACCCCAGCATTATATGAAGAGTTCAGGTGCGAAGGTATTATACATTCATCAAATACACTTAATCCCAGCTTCAGTCCATTCTGAAAAACTGGTTTGCTGGCAGAATCCGTTAAATGCAAAAAGTGCAAAAAAAGACGAATGTGAAACAGCTGTGACTCGCATTCAAACTTCCCTTGTAAATACGTGGACCTGAATACAACCTGAATGTGGCAGCCACATGCATCACAGCGCCCCCTAATGTGTGGTTCAGTTTCTTCATTTTTAAATTGCAAATTCAAGTTGCATCTTTTGTAATTTTGCAACTGTTTACCATTGTCTTTTCCAAAAAATTGGATATTTACTACTAGAAGTGGTTTTGCAGCGAAACACAGTCAGAATTTTGTGACATTGTAAAAATAAGGCATTTCAATTACTGAATAAGGGGATCACAGCAAACGCGTTTTAAATGCTTGAAACGCAAGGCTTTTTTTGGTCACTTTAAAAGAAGAGCAGTGCGGCACGGCTTTTTGTATTGCTAGGTAACCACCGAGGCAGCTGTCCTGTCAATCAAATATTGAAGCGTGAGCGCTCTTTTGTTGTTAACTGTCATATTAGCAGAAACTTTTAAAAGAGGACACTTGTTCTGACCTTGATCGAGGGTGAGAGGTGCATAAACACACAGGAGACAGTGAGTGATTGCTGTCCGGTTGTTCCAAGCAACTGTAAACTTCTGTCACCACAACGGAAAGCCCGCCTCTCCCCTCATTCGATTGGACAATGGAAAGATGCGAATGATGTTGGCCGCTGTTTTGCTCTGATTGCTCCTTCAAAAACTGTGGTGCAGCAGGCGAAAAAAAACGCAAGGCGTTCGGCACGCATAAACAGCGCACATAACGCTTACTGCCCATAGAAAATCATTCAAAAGGTGCATGCCATAAATGCGTTTGGTGTGATCGGCCTCTAAGGGGGCGTGCACACCAAAGCATTTAAACGCGGCTACAAACACCAGGCAGACGCCGACTGTATGTTGCTATAATACTTCTGCTTTGCTTATCAGTCGTTGAACAATGCCCCGGTTGGTTGTTGTGATATTTGTCACAAAACAAAACTCGCCATGCTGCTGCCGTTTTTTAAAAGCGCTGCACTTCCATTGGAAACAACTGAAAACATACGCCGGCGTAAATGCTTTGGTGTGCACGCAATCTTTGAACTTTAAATTGCGTTTTAAAGTAAATTATTAAACCTAAACATAAGAGCGTGATAAAAAGGCTCAAGACGCATGTACAGTAGAGGGTTTAGCATCTGAACTCTTCATATATTATTATGTTCATTTGTCAGACAATCTAGAAAGCATGAAGTGGTCACATTTTTGTGATTTTGTGTCTCTCTCTTATGCTCTTGTGTATTTTGATATAAAATTCAGTTTATGAATCTAGTCACTGTTTATTTGAATGATTGTATAATACAGTTCATCATGAACAGCTTGTGTTTATTACCGTAAGTTGTTTGCAATGTTTATGATGACAGGAAGAATATTGTATTTTTATGTAAACATTGTATTAGGATGCTGTACTAAAAACTGGAATTAGTGTTTCAGTGTATCTCCTTATGTGTGTATTTTATAATATCAGTACTTATGAAACTAATTATTTACAAGCGGTACTTGACATTTGTTATTTTATTTTTCTTACAGAATGTTTAGTATGTTTCATTGCCAAATCATTTGTATTATATGGACTTGCCATTTTGATTTGTGTAATAAAGTTTGTATGTGTGTTCGACAAATAAATGACGGCAGCACCGTTATCTGTTTTAATTTATATATGCAATTAGATGTTACAGATTTGAGTTCAGCTCATCTAATATTCACTCATGCTCGGATCAGTATATCAGCCCAACTGCTACTAATATAACTATTTTTACTTCTTTTCAAGAAAATAAATAAAACCATTTCTGTTTTTCATGCAAGCTATTTAGAATGAGTGATTATCTCAAACTCAACTTCATACACCAACATAAACCTTCTGTGCACATCTTTAGTTAAATATTCATGGACGCGAGTCTAATCCAGTTAGAACTTTTCATCAGTTTCAGAGCTGGACAACTCAACGACCACACTGGATTGATGGATTGGGTATGGATCGGTCACCAACAGCGTCTGTTCCATCACATCTGCTACAGTGAACCCATTCTGCTCATCTCCACCATCAGTCCTGTCAGTCACACTAAATCCAGTCTGCTCACCATCCTGTGTCTCATCAGTCACTGAAAAAGAGGCCTGTTCTCCTCCTGTTCCTGCAACGGACGCCGAGACCACCTGCTCCACCACAACTGCCCCTCCCTCGGTCACAAGCTTAACTAGATCCTCTGGTTCAACCTGATCATCTGCCTGGCTAGATGCTGCATTCTCATCTTCCACCACCAGGTTGCGCAGTCGTCTCTGTCTTGGGTTGTAGTTTTCCACACGAGAGTGGATCTGGGAGTGTCGACGCAGATGTGCCTGTATGAGGCAGAATAACAGTAGAGCCGGAATGTAAAATGTAAACGTGGTTCACAGTGGGACTGTATCGTTTTTCGGAAAGATTCATTCAAAAACTACACACCTGTCTGGTGAACTTGTAACCACATTGTGTGCACTCGTATTTTCTCATGCCTTTGTGACGTCTCACATGAACACGCAGCTGCTCAATGGCTGATGGGACATATATAACATTTTTGTAATGTTGCAACTGTTAAAATTATGCAAGACTTTCACTTATAAGTCGCTTATTAAATGCAAACAATTAAGTGCCAGATGTTATAAAATGCATAAATTGTGTAATTGTTCATATCTCTCACCTTTAAATGTTTTGCTGCATATTTCGCAGAAATGCGGTCGGCCTTCTTGGTGTTTGCTGGCTACATGACGTAACAGAGGGCCTTTCTCAGTAAAGCGCTGCTCACAAAAATCACAACCATACGGCCGCTCCCCAGTGTGTGTGCGATGGTGTTTGTCCAAACTGGCTGTTCATACAAAAAGCAAACATTTGGTTTTAATAAAAAAGTATTGAGTAAAAATGCCATTGAGTAATACATAAATTCAGGTTTTGAAAAATAATAAATAAACATTATGACTGTAAGAAAGGTCTCCAAGTTACCTTGTGTGCGAAATGTCTTGCCACAAAGGTGGCACTGGAAAGGTTTCTCTCCGGTGTGTGTCCGAAGGTGCATGTTGAGATTGGCTTTCTGAGTAAAAGCATGATTGCAGAACTCGCACACAAAGGGGCGCTCATTTCTGAGGACAATGCATAAAAAAATGCACAATATTAAGTACTGCTCGGAATGATTTTAACGAAGTACACAAAAAACTATACAAAACAGATCACATGTAAACATCCGTTCTGTTTGGTTCACATCATAGATGATGGATGTACAGTATCAAGTACAATTCATGTAGATGTTTACCTGTGAATGGCTTTGATGTGCATTTGCAGGCCGTTGCGGCTGGAGGCCCGGTGGCCGCATTCCTCGCACACAAAAAGTTTCTCGCCTCGATGTTTGGCTGCCTCGTGCAGACGCAGCTCAGTGCTGGACAGGAAACTTTTGGTACACAATAAACACTAGACAAGAGATGAGACAGATAGCTATGCTATTAAGAGACACTTAATAGGATATTGCAATAATATGATTTCCCGGTCCATTAAGGCAGTGGTTCCCAAACGTTTTAGATCTCAAGATGCACCAAAATATTTTTATAGAAATATGCAGAAAAAAATACAATTTAGAAATACAAATTGGTTCTCTTTTAGAAAAGAGTAGTTTATATTTTCAAAGTCATTGTATGAATTAAATAAGTATTACATAAGTTAAGTTTTATTGCAACGCAATCCCAAAAGACCTAAAATCAAAACTAGGGATGGGCATGATTAATCGACGATCGATAATTGATCGTTAAGAATTTAGTCGATGACGTTAATTTGTTATTGATTAATCGAATACTTTTTTTATCTAATGCAGGTTGCGTTGCCTAGCGAAGCGTGTGTCTTGAAGCAATTAAATTAATTTCACTGTGTGGCAGCAATTCAACATTTTACCACCAGGGTGCAATATTTGACACCATACTTCGTTATCTGTGCCCTTCCGTTTTGATTTAAAAAAATTAATCATGAAGAGGTCATGATTTTTTGGAACAAATGAAGTCTCTGTTTAAGAATGCGGCTCGCAGCGGCAGGTTCCGCAGCTTAAGAGCACCGCATATTCAAGCACATATATGTTCCGTTTGTCTAACTAAATGTAGTTTAACTGTGTGCGACAAGTTGATCTTGTAATAAAGGTCTCATGGAGGAAAACACGCTGTATTCTTGTATTCAACATTTTTGAATTATAAAAGTTAAATAATTAGTTTTTATGATAAAAATATTAATGATTAATCGATAGTCGATCGTTAATTCTCCCGACAATCGACTAAAAAAATTTAATCGAATGCCCATCCCTAATCAAAACCATTGCCAATAAGAGGACAAAACTGTTTATGTGTCATTCACTAGTGACTTTGCGCGACCCACTTGTAGGTCCCGACCCACAGTTTAAAAACACCTTCCTTAAGGTACTGTAGACCTTTTGTTTACCATAGTCACGAATCACTTACTGCATGTGGCTTAGGAGCTCCGTGAACTTTAATCATGTGACTGCGGAGGTCTTTCTTCTGCATGAACTGCTCAGAACATGACGTGCACTATATGGGACAACATCAAAACAATTTACAGTGACAGTCAGGCCAGCAAAGAAAAGTTGAGCTGTCAAAATGTGAGACATACCTTATTGGGCATCTCTCCTGTGTGTGTGACTAGGTGGAGACGAAGCTCATGTCGCTTCTTAAAAGTCACGGTACATTTGGAACATGAAAACACCTGGCACAAACAAAACGTCTTTAGTGTTGTATAAAAAATTGATGCCTTATATAAAAGTGTGCAACCTTACATTAAAGCAACAGTAACCAATAAGAATCAAACGTTAAGGTTATATATTTGAGTTTTACCGTTTTGGAATCCATTCAGCTGATCTCCGGGGCTGGCGGTACCACTTTTAGCATAGCTTAGCATAATCCATTGAATCTGATTAGACCATTAGCATCGTGCTCAAAAATGACCAAAGAGTTTTGATATTTTTCTTATTTAAAACTTGACTCTTCTGTAGTTACATGGTGTACTAAGACCGACGGAAAATTAAAAGTTTTACTTTTCTAGGCCAATATGGCTAGGAACTATTCTCTAATTCCGACGTAATAATCAAGGACTTTGCTGCCGTAACATGGCTGCAGCAGGCGCAATGATATTACGCAACTTTCAGACCCAGAGATCGTCTGAACAGATTCTAATGGTAAAAATCAAATGTTTCACTCACAAAATGAGCATATTTTCAAAAAAAAGTGGAGTGTCCTTTTAAAGATGATCAAACATTAGACTGTTAGTGTAATTTGTAAATGGTCCCTTGATAACTCACCACCTCTGTTCTGCTAAGACAGTTTCTTGCTTCGTGTTCTAGCAGGTTTTCCTTCCTGTAGTAGCACTTCCCGCATTTAGCACATTCAAAGGGCTTTTCTCCTGTATGTCTCCTTTCAGACAGAAAAGGGCAGACAAAAAGATAGTCATGGTTTTGAAGTGAGATGACCCAAGTTCCTTCAACTCAAATGGCACAATCAAGCCAAAGTCATAGATTTGATTCTCAGACGGCATAAAGTTGCTTTAAATAAACTGTCTACCAAATGCATAAAGTAATATACTGTTAAAATGTATAGCTGTATGCAATGTATATTGCTGTGGAAAAAAAACCCAAATGAGTCCACCAAATGAATACATTTTATGTAAACATTGGTTAACATTATTTAAACAGTGACAAACCTCTTGACCATCATTTTAATTTTTTTATGGTCCATATAGCGGACCATTTATAACCCTGTCTGCATACCTATAAAACACACCTGTTGTGTACTTTTAAGTAGTACTTGCTGAGGAATGTCTTGTTGCATGTAGGACATTGGACAGAGCCTTTCTCTGAGGATTTTGACATTTCTTCTCCGTTCTCTTTATTGGTACGTTTTTGTTGTTTGCGCTTTCTCCTTGGAGTCTTTGAGGTTGAAGGTGAATCATGCGGCACATACTCTTCATCAGTACCCTCATTGAGGAACTCCATACTAGCATCTCTGTCATCATCTTCATCTTCATTGTTGTTGACATCATCATTATCATCACCATTATCATCTTGATTCTCAACAGATCCACCTACCTGCTTACAGAGGAATAATATCTAGCATAAATCCCAGATTCAAGTTACTCTGCATACAATGCATTATTGCAACTGTAATGGTTGCGGATTATCATCAATTTGCATGCTGTGTCTACTAGGCATTCAGCATAAGACGTGAGGCATAAAAAGTATAGTGAAATGTACCTCAGTCTCACTCAAACCAAGATAGTTGAGGTGATCTTCCTCTGTGGCAGCAATGTCCTCCTTTTTGTCCTCTAGAGATGATGTTTGTTTCCTTCCTGCTACTTGTCTCGTGATAGTGGACATGGGACTCTCCCCGACTAGTCGACAGGGACCTTTCACTCTCCTGCCAGAACGTGTGGTTTTATTAGACGTTGAGGCAGGGGTGTTGTCATTATCGCTTGCTATCGCAGCTTCATCTAAACTGCATACATTTGATTTAGTCTTCTCTGTTGTTTGATCATGATCAGAATTTGCTAATGTCAGTGGGAAAGGTGAATTTTCTTCTTCATCTTTACTTAATACAGAAAATTGTAGTGGTTCTGGCAAACCCTGGAATGGTATCACAGAATCCAGTACTGAGAGTCCCCTAGCTGCATTTTGAACCTTTTCTATATTACTATCATCCAACTGCAGTTTACCAGTGTAAAAAAAATTAAGCAGTAGCTCCAAACCGTCGTCAGGGCATTCCAATGGGAGGCTGATCTGTACACATGGTGTTTCCAAACTGGGATCCTGAAACAAGCTACTGAAGCAGGCAAGAACATTGCGATGTGCCAGGTGCATCTGCCCACTTGCTGTGCTTAGCATGGCATCACAAAACTGGCCAAGACCCCTCTGTTGGTTAAGCAAGGAGAGCACCCGCTGAGCATGAGAGATCCCTTGGGCTTGATTTTCCATCTAGATAAGGAAACATCATTATAGTATTGATCATTATTTGCTGCTGATGAAGACATTACAATATTGTTGTAAATTTCTTTTTACATATATTAATATACAATTTTCATGCTCAGAACTGCAATTGGCATTAATTACTGTGTTAGGTTTTGTCTTGTGCAACAACAGAATTTATTAAAATACTGTAGTTATTAGCAGGTGTTGCCATGTATATTATGAGTTTATAATGTTTATTAGGTAATGCAATTTTTGTAAATTCTTATTATAAATTCTTATTATAAACTCATTTACATTGCAACTATTGGCTTGAAAGAGGACATGAATGAATACTGTAAAAACATATTCTAATATCTTGCTATACACAGAATGTTTCTGCACGTTTTCCTGTAGACTTGTAAATACAACATTAGTGTTACCTAAACGTTAACCTCAACGTCCGCATTTTAATGACGCTCCCTAAACTACGTGCTGCACAATCAGATATGTACGACTCACCTTTCTCGTAAATTAGACCATTACTTTCACATTTCTTTTCATATACTAAAGCTTCACATATATTAAACTTATTTTAGTAATTGAGCAATATATTTGTGTCATGAAATGCTTAATTTAAGCTACACAACAAGAAGCCATGTTGAAACTAACGGGAAGTGACGTTGTATTTGTATGGTAGTTGGCCGTGCAACTCATTGCGCTGGGTGAGATTTTTTATTTACATTTGTTTTCAAATTTGAACTATATTATATTAATTTTATTCTGGCTAACCATTCTAAACATAACACAAATCGTATTTTTTAAAGTTGCAGAATCAATATGTTGTTATTCACAGCGAGAGTTTAACATCAAACCAATTGCAAACTCCGGGAAAGAATTTGTTGTCCGACACATGGCACATTCTGAATCTGCGAGCGCTGTACAAATTGCCTGTTATCCACCGAGTCCCATCGTTAACATGTTTATCGTTTCTACTTTATCTCTTCTGTATTTACACTTTCAGTCGCATGTATGCATCAGCCAAACACTGTCAGTGTTGTCGTAAAAACGACCAGAGAGGGGAAATTAGCAGCTTTGCCTTGACTAGTGGAGTGGAACCACAGACGCATCGTGCAGAGTGATTTTAGTGTTCACTTGAAGAAACAAAGTGGACAAACATATGTATAACAGATCTTTATAAACCTGTTTTAACTGTATGATCTGACTAACATATGTTAGCGTTTATAGTACAACACGGGTTGTAAGTGTTTCTCTCTATAAACAGGTATGATTTTCAATAACTATATTGAGCATTGATATTCAGGCAGTACAAGGCATTTTGATTATTTCAAACAGTCACTCCAAGTGTGCTAATACTGACACTGCTCTCCTCTCCATTAACAGGTGCTACCCTGCTCAGGGTTTATGTCGTTTTTTGACAATGAAAGTAAAGAAAGTTTCCTCTCAGGCCCAACATGAGCAACGAAACACCAGCAAACATCGCGATAAGCTCAACAGGCGCAAAAAAACACTTACTGAGCTCAAGAAAACAAGTCTCCTAAATGCAAGCAC
This sequence comes from Paramisgurnus dabryanus, assembly GCF_030506205.2. Classification (NCBI taxonomy): domain Eukaryota; kingdom Metazoa; phylum Chordata; class Actinopteri; order Cypriniformes; family Cobitidae; genus Paramisgurnus; species Paramisgurnus dabryanus. The sequence continues at coordinate 14,309,681 of NC_133357.1, read as the reverse complement.
AAGTAAAACTAAACTGGAGCAACTCATAACCAAAAGGGAGAAGCCTCGGTTAAAACGACTGAAGAAGTCGTATGCCAAGCCAGTGACTGTAAACCTGGACACAAGCTCTTCTGCAGAAGAAAAAGTGAAAAATACTTCTAGGGCTTTAGCTCATACAAATGGAGACACAGAACTCGAGGGCAGCAGCGATTCAGAGGACCTTCAGGAATGGGATGCATATGCCAACAGCGTTCTTCAAAATGGCATGGAAAGTTCAACTTCATCAGACACAGACCAGGTGGAGAAGGATGAGCTTCAATACCATGTCCAGCTTGACCATACTCAAAACCGAGCTGTTTTGGTCATGCATCAAGGCCAGGTAGAAAAACTAATCTTATTATGATTTAAACATTATGATATAGGTCTTAAAAGATAAAAACACGTGATGTGTTGTAGATTATGCAATTTTGCCTGACTTTTGTCTGATATCTTCGCAGACCCTGTGTTTCCGTGGGAAGTGCCTGCTCACTTGCCTTTACGGTCGTGTAGAAGTGCTGGGCTTCACCATAGAGGAGGGCCAACAACCTTACCCACTTTTCTCCCCACCGTCGCACTGCCCTCTTACCATCTCAGCCTTGGGAAACAACTCGCCGTCTAACAAGAACAAGAAAGAGGGACGGCTGGAAGCGAAAGCCATTGTTCGCAAATATCTCCCTTTAGGTAACTTCTGTTGGGGTTTTTCTTACCCTCAATGTGATCAACCCCTACGTTTTTTATTTTGTGGCATGTAAAAGATGATGTCATTATTAAAGATATCAATATTATATTTTCGCAAAATTTTTTTTTACATTTATGTTAAATAGTCTCCTGCTGTTGAAAGTAACTAACGGGACTATTTTCTGGCGCTGTGTAATATAATTGCGCCTGCTGCAGCCATGATACAGCAGCAAAGTCCTTGATTAATACGCCAGAATGAGAGTATAGTTCCTAGACACAAATCGCACCTTTTAATTTTCCATCTGTCTTAGTACACGATGTAACTACAGAAGAGTCAAGTTTTAAATAAGAAAAATATCAAAACTCTTTGGTCAGTGTGATGCTAATGGTCTAATCAGATTCAATGGATTATGCTAAGCTGTGATAAAAGTGGTACCGCCAGACCAGGAGATAGGCTGAATGGATTCAAAAACGGTAAAAATCAATTGTTTACTCCTAGGGGAGCTGGAAAATGAGCATATTTTCAAAAAAAAGTGGAGTGTCCCTTTAATTTAACTTAGTATGTCATATAAGCACACAAAGTTTGTCTTTTAAATGAAAAATTTCTCTAACTGCATTCATTGTTTTTTTTTTGTTTGCTCCACTATTGTCATGTTGTGTTTATTTGTGCACCCTCAGAGCCATGTAAAAGGCTTATCAATGAAGTGAACTCGGACTCGTGTGTGGTGCTTCTAGAACCTCTTGACACGCCCCTCACCCGCTTTCTCACCAGCTTCACAGAACTCAAAGAGATCTTTGGCATAAACTCTGTGAGTCTGGGATGTCCTACATTTGAATAAAGAACAACATCTTTACAGAAATTTCATAAGACGACTTATTGTGATGTATTTTATGTGTCCTAAAGTGGGAACTGAAGTCTCAGGCTGCCATCTATCACCCTGCTCTGTCCGCGGTGGGTGTAACAGCACTTCGTGAACCCTGTGCACAAGGTCTTGTGATGTCACCTAGCTATAAAGAGGCTTTAAGCAGTTTGCTCAGTGCCTGGGCAGGTAGTACATGTTAATGTTTTTTATATATCTGATTATTGCTGCTAATTAAAAAAATGAAGTGTTCAAATACAAAACCCTCTACGTTTGTCTGATATGTTTTCTTGTAAATTATAATTTTTTAATCAGACTTTTAACTCTTTCCCTGCCAGAGTTTTTTTTTTTTAAGTTGTCAGCCAGTACCAGCATTTTAATGATTTTCACGAAAGTTTAATGCCTTCCAGAAAATTTTCTTCTTTTAACTCTTTCCCCGCCATTGACGAGATATCTCGTCAATCAAGAGAAAACGCTTCCCCGCCAATGACGAGTTTTTCCGTCTTTCCACAATACCGCTATTATCCACCAGGTGGCGCCCTTCCGCAACTTTTTAAACCCGGAAGTATTGCCCTATAGCAAGCTGCTGCATGTCCGTGTCTGTTTTAAAGATCGCTCTGAATGGGAACTCTATGAAAAGTCCGTCACAAAAATGGAATTATCTCTGCTTTTTGCTCAAAATGTGGTGTTTTTGCAGAAACCTACCCATATTCAAAAGCTGATTACAAAAGAACTACTGAAGGTAGGATGAAACGGTTTTTTTTTTTTTTTTTAAAGCAGAGTGTCTGTTCTTTCATTTGGTATATTGTATGTTTATATATTTGAAGAAGAACATTTTCTGGAAGACATTAAACTTTTGTGAAAATCATGAAAAACGCTGGCGCTGGCTGGCAACTTTTTTTTAAAAATGCTGGCAGTGAAAGAGTTAATATATAAACATACAATGTATCATATGAAAGAACAGATACTCTGCTTTCAAACAAAAAAAAAACGTTTCATCCTACCTTTATATGTTCTCTTTTAATCACCCCTTAAATATGGGTAGGTTTCTTCAAAAATACAAAATGTTGAGCAAAAACTGAGATAATTGCATTTTTGTGACGGACTTTTGATAGAGATCAGATTCAGAGCGATGTTCAAAACAAAATTGCAGGGAATACTTCTGGGTTTTATAAATTGGGTAAGAGCACCACCTGGTGTATAATAGGGGAAATACGGATTGCCGGAAAAACTCGTCATTGTCAGGGAAGCATGTTCTCTTAATTGATGACTTAACTCGTCAATGGTGGGGGAAAAGTTAATAGATTGCCTGAGGCAAGAATTAAGAGGCTTTAAAGTGAAAGTATGTCAAACAGGCCGTGAGCATTCAGTTAATGTCATTATCTCATTTTTGATGAAAGTGGCATTTAGCAGCTTTTGCATCTGAGCTCCTTAAATGCCATGTATTCATTTATAGTCTATAAATGGTCTGTCTTTTTGTTTGAAACCACATAATCTACATAAAATGTTGTGCTTTATTTCCACACAGGGGAATTCGACCGCTGTCCCATAATTCTTGTGTGTGGTGCAAAAAACTCTGGCAAATCCACATTCATGCGGCACCTCATTAACTGCCTGCTAAATCAGTGAGTTCAACGGTTTATTTGATCAGAGGACAAATGTGAAACAAACGTTTCAAATGATGATGACAATGTATTTTTCTTGCTCTCATTTCTCTGCATATTAAGTTAGCAGGGAGCATATACATTCTTTATAAAAAAGTTAACATGAATAGTGAGTGAGTTTTTTGCCCTGTCATGTGATTTTGCATGTGCAGAACAACAAGTGTAGAGTATTTGGAGTGTGACTTGGGCCAGACTGAGTTTACCCCTGCTGGATGCCTCTCCTTAAACACGGTTACAGAACCACTGCTGGGTATGTGTCTTAATTCATATCTCTGTACATAAACAAAATGTTTTAACATAAAATACGTTTATACAGATTCTACTGACCAAACAGAACTTTGTACTGCTGATATTTAAATGTTACCTTGACTATGAAGACTTGTATGCTTTAATACTTTACATTTCCCTTATATTACTACTAGTCCATTGATAGAAACACATTAAATATATTCATTACTTTAAGAAAAACAACCTCATAGTGCAATCTAGGTCGATGATATGTAATGGTTTAGCGGTACATTAAAGTTTACTGTAAGCAGTTTACTTAAGGCAGCTCAAACATGTCATATTAGAATGACCTGAATCACTTTTTACCTGAACCCGCCGTGCATAAATTTTTTTTAACTGTGACATTTGTCCTGTATTTAACTTCACATTCATATCACCAATCCCAGTGATTATCTATTACCCCAAAAACATGTGTTTATAGTCGGGGTACATTTTAAGAATATCTTTGGAATCTACTTTAGCTCATTGTACTTACTGAAAACAGTTGACATGTTTATGATTATGGGATTCTTTAGGGCCTCCGTTCACACACCTGCGTGATCCAGAGCACATGGTGTACTACGGTCAGACAGAATGTCAGACTGACATTGATCGCTATCTGGAGTCCCTCAAATCCCTGTGGTGCCACTGCAGTGGAGAGAGTCCTGTTATTCTCAACACTATGGGCTGGGTCAAAGGTCAGACATATAAAAAAATGACATTCAAATGAAAGAAATATGTAATTGTAATATACATTTTTAACTTCGTCTTTCTTTGTCAGGCCAGGGCCTTCAAATTCTGACCGACCTCATTCGTCTTTTCTCCGTTACACACGTTGTGCAGCTAACTTATGGAGACGTGCCACAGTCTCATCTTCTTACCCCTGACTTCCTGAGAACTGCCCACGGCTGGCAGACCCACCCTCCTACACCATCCACCCTGACAGAAGTGTCAGCAAGTGACCTTGCTCTTCGATCTCATGTATTTCTCCAGATCGTCTCGGAGTTCGAAGGCGCAGGGACAGCAGGAGAAATGTAAGCCTTCCCGCTGCATCTTTTGTTCCTAAAGGCATGGTTCACCCAAAATGAATTTTGTCATTTTTATTCACTCTCCATAGTAGGAAAAAAATAATACTATGGAAGTTTAATCGGTATGGTTGGTACCTGTGATCTGATGTTGGTGTGTGATATCTGATGCAAAATAAAACTGATTTTATTCTGTCTATATCGCTAATATGTCAGTAAAATTTCAAAGTACAGTTTACACACGCAGCACTACTTTGCTTGGCTCACCTAATAAAAGTCACTTCTTCTGCATATTTCCCAGGCGATTTCAGCGCAGCAATGAACTTCGAGACTTGGCTCTGCTTAGCTATTTCAGTAAGATGCAGTCTCCTGAGCCGGGCCCTATGCGTCCCCTCCACTGCTTCATACCGTACCAGGTAAACACAACTGCTTAGGTCTGATCTGTGCTCACCAGCAGTGCATATGAAAAAACTGTCTCTTTATTAACTGTTTAAATTTTTCAGAACATGTCAGTCTATTTCATGTGCACATGCGCTTTTTTTTTCTTTTTTTTTTTTTCAGGTCCCACAGTCTTCAGTGGCTATAGGGGTGGTACATTGTGAGGTTGCACCCAACCACATCCTCTATACAGCAAATGCCAGTCTGGTAGGATTGTGCTGTCTGAGTGAAAAGGTCACGGGCAGAGGAGGTCCTGTTGTGCTCTCCCAAACTCCCATCTGTCAATGTGTGGGCCTAGGTGTGTACCAATAGTGTCATTTTGACTTTGATGTTATTTATTCAGTGGGATACAATTGAATGTTGTTTGGTTGACATTTTTGGTTGTTTTTAAGGTGTTGTGAGAGGGGTGGATATGGCACGAGGTCTGTACTTATTGGTTACTCCTGTGCCTCCCTCTGTCCTGAAGCATGTGAACTGTCTTCTTCTTGGACAGATCACACTACCTAAAGAACTGCTTACTATGCAGGTATGAATCAACTGTATATACGTCATAGATGTCTATACGATTTTGGTTTGTTGATTTTAGTATCATTCAATAGGTGGTCATTTTTATTTATCATTAAGTTTTATAAGGGTTTTAATGATTTATACGCTCTTGTGTGATCTAATAAAAGTGGAAAAGTTATCCAGCCTGCTAATATTGGTTATTTGAGGAGTACTTAATCTCTAATTTTCTCCTTTTCTAGCATGGAGTTGAAGCAGAATTACCTTATGTCACCACAGATTACAGCTTTGAAGTCACAGGGGCAGGAAAACTTCACATCCACAAAGGACTGTTAAGACGTTGTTTTATAAAGTCATAAAGGTTAAGCTGTTGTGTATAAATCTTGCTATCTGTGAATGACATTTGTATCTTTGTGTTGTTTCATACCCTAAATACGGAGGTAAGATTTTACCTTGACTGTACAAATGGACACAAGATCTTGGCTTATGGAACGGTTTACCACGGGGAGATTGAGTGTATGAGGGCATCTGTTTTCTATGTTTCTAGATGAATGGCTCCACGTTTAAGCTCAATACAGAAATCATAACATAACTCATGTTTTGATTACTGATACAGTTTTCTAAAATACATTTTCATTATGAGTCCTGATGTTTGTTACCAAGTCACATATTCCAAAACCAAGTTAATGCAAACTGTAAAATATTAAAAGTGAGTTTCATTTTTGACAAGAAAATTGTTTCTAATTCATCTTTGACTGTACATGACTTGTTTGAGAAATTGAACTTTGAGTATACAAAGTAGTATATTGGAGTAAAATCATATAGCATTGGCAGTAAGGTTGTGCAATATTGAAGCAAAATGCGATGTGTGATAGCATGCAAAATAATATCAAATTGATATGCATTACAATTTCTTTTCTAAAATCAATTTAAATGGTATTACTTTTTTATATATATTTCCAACATGTTTTGTATTTCTGGGAAAAGAAAACATCACAACTTTTGAAAGTGAACAGCCATGTTAAACTATTGCATAAAACAAATCAGACATTTTAACAATGTAAACAAACAAAAATAAAATGCATATCACTGCTATCATGCGCATGCCAGATATTGTATTATCTGCATCGACCTAAAAATTTTGACAGTATGTTATTTTTTGAAGTATTAAAATTAAATAACTCCTTTATTGCAAACCGTTGCTATGCATATTACAATATGCCCATGTCCAATATTTCATCTTAACTTATTTGCTTTTTTATTTGGTCTGTAATGTTGTAGCAAGTCTATTTCTGTGTATACATATTAATTATAATTAATGTATACATATAGAAATTGCTCCTTTAAAAGAAACATTACAATTCATTATGCAGTAACCACAACTGACAAGACAAGTCATGGAAATTAATTGAAAAAAGCTGTCACAGAAACTTCCACTTAAACCTGACCTCAAGTGCAAGTATTATACACAGAAACCCTAATACAGCACTGATATGTGAGTGTATAAAATAATTCTGAATGAGATTATAGACAAAAATATAACTATCACTAAAGCTAAGGTGTACAAAAAATTTGTCATATTTATGTTAACGTAGTTTTATAACATGTAATATATGGGCTTTGATGCAGCCTTCAGGCTTGTGCTACTTCATGCGTCGCAGCAAGAAACGAAAGGCGGATGACGTCAAAGTACTGCGAGAGCGATTCGAAAAAGCATACGGAGAAGTCTAATTTCGACTCGCTCTCGCGGTACTTTGACGTCTTCCGCCTGTCATGTCCTGAGCGCTACCTAAAGTCGAACCTATCACCTTCTTATGGTGCAACAGGATTTTTTTTCAGCTTTTTTATTATTCTTTTCAAAAACAATGTACAGATAACAAAAATGACAAATTATAACAATAACAACAAGAGTATCAAAAACAAAAAATACAAACTAGAACAACCAGGGGGAGGTATAAGTTAAATGTGTTATTAATAAATAGAATTATAAGACCTCAAAAAAAGTAAAGGAATTACATACAGATATAGTTTTTAAAGCTTTTTTGTTCTCAGACATTCTGATAGTAGTAAGGTATTTTTCAAACTCTTTCAAACAAACAAGAAAAAGAGGTTTTGCTTTCAAGTATTTAGATTTTTGAATGTGGAACTTTGCAAGTAGCAATTTCAGATTAATAATAAAAAACTGATTTCTCTAAGATTTAGTCTACACAACCTAATGCCGCATCCTTCCAAAACAACACACATTCATTATAAATTTCTTTCCTAATAAATCGTAAAACATCTTGCCAAAATATTTCTTAATAAATGGACAATACCAAAAAATTGGGACTACAGTTTCTTCAGAATTGTCACAAAATGAGCAGCTGGAGGAGATATCCTTCTTGAAATGTTTTAAGTAGTGGTTTGCACTGGTAACGCATATGAAAGTGCAACAGGAAATAAATAGCGAGATGAAATTACACTTCGTATGATTTCTCGAATCGTTCTCGCGGTACTTTGACGTCATCCGGCTGTCGGCTCTTGCAGCGCCGCGTGAAGTCGAACAAGCCTTTTATCCAAATGAGATTCTTTATTATTTCCATATTTGCAGGAAAATTGAGTATTATAAATGTAAACATTCTTTGTAATGTAAACCACTATTGTGACTGGGATTAAATTATTAATATCTGGCTTTGCCCCGTTTTCGAATGGTTGACGTCATCGCCAGCGTGATGTAAACAAGGGAGGGAATCTCCGAGTGAGGAAGAGCTCCGTGTTGGCACTTTGACATTTGTATTCTGTCATTTTGTTAGTTGTTATTTAGGCGAAACAGTACACAAATGTCGTTATCCTGACACGTTTGTTGTAACCGTATAATTGTCAGTATGGATCCCCGACACAGACAGATTCTTCAGCGACACCGGGTGGATTTAGTCAAAGAACTGAATACGGCAGATCTATGCGATGGCCTTTTGTCAAAGGGGATCTTCACACAAGACATGATCGACGAAATACAGGTGAAAAGTTTAATGTAATTGATTGCGAATTATAATGGAACAGAATATACAGAATTCTAGTAGTAAGAAACGCATTAATGGCATAGCACCTTATACCCTTGTAATCTTATCACGTAGCATAAACTACCCAGTACTGTTTTGTTCTTAAATATGTGCATAGTTTAGTTCCCACCTGTATGTTCAGGAAAACTTTTTGGGTTGTTAAAGTCTGCAAATATTTATTTTAACAGAGCAAAACAACCAGACGTGATCAAGCCAGGAAACTGCTAATAGACTTGGAGACCAGAGGGAGTAGGGCTTTCCAAGCTTTCCTGGAGTCCCTACGCGAAACTGAGCATCATGAACTAGCAGAGCTCCTGGAGGGAGGACCTGGTGCTCATCAGTCTCTCCCAACACCTGTACAGCCTTCAGTGATTCCTCTACCAGTCAGTATGTGTCTTATTACATCAAAAAACACAGGATATACAGTTCCCATACATTTCTACTTCTGCATTTGGGAGGTGCATTTATTTAAAGCAACTTAAGAGGCTTACTAACCCATGATCATTTAAGAATCTGTAAACATAGGCATAGTTTATTATTTATATATATATATATATATATATATATATATATATATATATATATATATATATATATTTTATTCTTAATGTCTAATCTGATCATCTGATTCATCACAGAGCATCCCAAACCTACTGACAATCCAGACAGACCCGATCTATCTTCTCCAAAGTTAATACCCCTGAGACCACCAAACAGCTTGCCTTTGCCTAAACCTAATAGTCCACGTAAGTCACCATCATGTACAGTTTGTTATTTGTACAGTTTCAGTTCTTCTTAAAAGTACATTTTCATCTGTTAAAGATAGAAGTAATGTATTTGTTTACAGGATTTATTTGAGTAGCCATGCTTGAAACAATCTTTGTTTTTTTTCTACAGCTTCTGAAACACAGAGACAAAGACAGAGACGTGATAGTATACAGGTACCCGTAAATGCTCCCCCCAATGTTTTTTTTTAAATATGTAAAAGCACATCTAAAGCATGCTCTTCACGACTGTTTTGCAGGCTTACAAGATGGATGCCCGGCCGTGTGGGATCTGCTTGATTATAAACAATGTGGAGTTTGACCCGGCTTCCAGTCTGAAAAACCGTAATGGGTCTGACATAGACTCCGACAAGATGGAAAGAAGATTTAAAGCTCTTAACTTTGAGGTTTTAGTAAAAAGGAACTTGAAATACAAAGTAAGCTTAGTGTTTCCCTTTTCTTCTTACTGTAAGCACAGCTGTTTGAGAAATGTCAGTCATACAAACATTAATGAATCGTTTAATGAATACAGTTGATGTTACATAAATACATGGAAATAAATAAAAATGTTCCTCTCCTCTTCAGCAAATAAGACGTGAACTGAATTCTTTAGCGAAGAAGGACCATTCGGCATATGACTGCTGTGTTGTGATTATTCTTTCTCATGGCACTGAGGTAAAAATTACAAAGCATTTTTTTAAAGAGTGTATTTTCATTTTTTTATTTGGTTTTTTGGTTTGCATCTATGAAAACTATCAGTTCAAGATCCTTTTTGTAACATGACCAATTTTATTTGCTTCCTCATTTTGTAGTGCTGTACAGAATGCTATCATATATCATCATTTATTACTACTAGTGTTTATATTTTTTGCTACTTTGTAGGCAAGCCATAGTCGTTTCCCCGGGGCAGTCCATGGTGTGGACGGATCATCCGTCCCAGTTCAGATAATCACAAACTACCTCAATGGGCAGAACTGTCCTTCTCTTCAGGGCAAGCCAAAGCTTTTCTTCATCCAGGCCTGTGGAGGAGGTATGCACCTAAGATAAATGCTGGTTAGATCTAATTGAATATTTCATTACAAATAATATTACAATAATTCAAAGAAAAGATAGAGTTTTTTCATCTACTAAACGAGCACTGCCGGATATTTGAAACCTTGCGTACATTGTCGCAGTTAGAACCCTTGGTGCCCCCCCCATTGGCTGGTGCCCCACCAATCCTGTCTAAGCTGGATAAATATGGGTTTAAGAACTGAAACTTTGTAAATTGAAAGTAACCTTGTATAGCACTTCTCATGTCATTGCCCTCTTGAATCACTCGAATGTGTTGTAATTCACTTTTGGATAAAAGCATCTGCTAAATGCCTAAATTTAAATCTGTCTGTGCCCATACAGATGATAAGGACACAGGCTTTGAGGTTTCACCAGATGAGGTGCAGCCCTCTTTGGGTGGAGCAGATGATCAGATGGATGCTATTCCCATGTCCTCCAGCAGCGACTCTCTTAGCACGTCTGATGAAGTTGATGCTCGGGCAACTTTGCCCACACCTAGTGACATCCTGGTGTCCTATTCAACTTTTCCAGGTCTGTTTTTTTTCTAAAACATGTTTTTAACATATTTAAATCAATTTAATTTTATTTATATAGCGCTTTTCACAATTGTTTAATTGTTCCAAAGCAGCTTTACCTTAATCAAACCGGCAACCTTGGGGTTACAAGCCAGACTCACTAACCATTAGGCCACAACTGCCCCCATAATAATAATGATTTGAGTTACTGTATTTTCAGTATAGTACATGTATGATCTAAATGTTAATACGTTTGCAGGCTTCGTCTCATGGAGAGACACGCAGGCTGGCTCGTGGTATGTGGAGAATCTCGATCGTGTGCTTGAGCAGAACGCTGACACTGATGATCTGGTGACAATGCTTATGATGGTGAGATTTCCTCTAAGCTTTTACTGTGCGTTCACACCAGAAGTGGAAGAGGCGGCAAAAATGTGCTATTCGCACGTAGTTGGAAGCTTGAACAGTTTGAGTTTACTAATTTCATTCGCACCTGAAATCCGCACGAGAAATTCTAGTCATTCAAGACATTCACATGGAAATTCGCGTCATGGGAGGGGATTCTTCTGCCTCCGCTTGCTTCCTGTAATCAAGTCACTACTAAAGCAAGCTTCTGATTGGTTAATCATTTGCGCTTGCCACGCCGCAGGTTGCCTATTCGCGTCTTTGCATGTAAATCACTTGCGCTTGCCGCCTCTTCCGCAGCTGGTGGAAAGCTACATTAGACTTTACATTAGATACTGCTGAAACCGTCTATAATAAAGATTTTTTTTTTGAAAAAATGTAATGCAACAACATTTATATGAATAGTGTGTTAAAAAATTTATAAAAAAGGTTTTGTTAAAAACAAACAAAATACTTCTGTGCAGGTAAATAATGCCGTCTCCCAAATTTCTGCCAAAGGCCTTTATAAACAAATGCCTGGATCTTTCAACTTCCTGCGAAAACATCTCTACTTTCAAACACCACAGTCATGATCGCTTGGAGATCGGAAATATCTCTGTATGATGTCATTAAAACACTGTCACAATGTTTTAGCAAAAAAAAAAAAACAAATTAAATCATGTCAAAACATTTCACTGGGGTGATTTTTCCATATTTGTTTTACTCACTTCACAAGTAACTGTACTATATCAAAGTGTTTTTATTTTTCAAACTCTTACTTTCCCCATTCCGATGCATAAAATATGAAATTTTACTTCTTTCATTATAAAAATACAAGTTGTTTTTTACCCTCAATACTTAAGTACATTAAAAATGTAATACTTTCTTATTAATACTTTAGTAAAACATTTAGTTGCTTTTTATTCACAAGAAAGTAACAAGTTGATTTAATGAAATTAGGTATTAAATTAAATTTAATATGAAATGAAGTGGGTTCAAAAATATGATTAAATATGATGTCAAAAGATTAATCGAGATTAATTGCATACAAAATAAAAGTTTTGTGCATAAAATATGAGTGTGCACTTTGTGTAATTATTATATATATTGAAATTCACACACATTTCTGTATGTATTTAAGAAAAAAAAAATTATATATTAGTTAGTTTGGTTTTTATATATTTTCTATAATATATATGCATTTAAAAAATATATACATGTATATGTGTAATTATATATACATAATATTATGTATTATATGTAGGTTTTACCCAGTAAACACACATACATTATGCAAACTTTTATTTTGTATGCGATTAATCACAAAAATCTTTTAACAGCCCTTATAAAATGTACTTTATTAAAGTAACAGTGCTTAGGACTTTTACACCACTGGATTTTAAGTAAGAATTACAAGCGATCAAAGGTTCACAGATTACAAATACATACAGTCCAAGTAGATTGTAGCTCATTACTTAGAAAAATTGTTAACGTAATATAAATGACCCTTGATTATATTTGTAACATCCTGTAGTGTGCACTTAGTAGAAGTGTATTTTTAACACTCTGTGACTACATTAACACTTTTAATACACTTGTGGTTCACCTATGCTATTGGAAACAGTGGTTAGCTGTCACACTATCATCTCAAGATATATTCAAGATTGCATAGAGTTAAAAATTTGACATATGGTACGGTTAATAATTGATCATTACTGTATGTGCTATACTTTGGATTACTATTGTCCTTTCTAGTCAAATCAATACAAACTGTAAAAATACATAAGAAAGTTTGCCAAAACTAAACATATGATCTATTTTTACTTTAAAAATTATATTTGATATAACTTTGACTTATTACAATGGATAAGGTCTATTTTGAAAATAGTTTATAGCACCTTGTCTATATAGATTTATTTCCTCTATCGTTTTCACACAAGCGTTTGAGCTTGTAGAGTGTGTTCACATATCTATGCAAGCAGCTGCTGCTTCTCTTGGAGGAACTACTACCCGGTCACATAAGATGGCAACCTAACTGAATCAAAGCTTTTTCCACTGCTTTTGTTTGTCTTACCAACCACACATTTGCCTTTGTTGGTCTGCGCATGCAGATCTTTTGTGAAAGCCGCACTTGAAGTTTGACTGATTGCATGAATCAAGATATCTATCTACTATAAACGGGTAGTGATGAATATAGCACGTCTTTGTTGTAGTGCTACCCTCAAATTAAAGCTGTTGGGTTATTGCTAACTTGTGATCTACTGTGATGAACAGTCACAGTGTGCTGTATGTGTCAATTTAGTGAGAACAAAGTGGGGAAGGAGGGGCCAATAAGGTGAAATTTTACTCAGCAATGAGGACACTGACTGTCAGCACACTCACTCGCTGAGTGAAGAAAGAGAGACATCTTCTCTGTATGTGTACTTTATGTGTAAGTGTGTGCAGGGGATATCACGTTTCTCTGTGTTTCGGTTATAATACGAGTTTTAAAGGGGATATATCAAGGAAGTCAATGTGAAATTCAAGACGGATTTGTGAGGTAAGTCCTTATGAAAACAAAATTGTACATGCTTGTTTTCTGTCTTTTTGTTGTTAACTTTTCATACATTTATAAGTATGGTTATTATAAGTACTTAACAAATAAAAAATAAAACAAATTTGTCCATGCATTTTACAGAGGTATCCATTTTTAAAGTAACTTTAAACAAAGAGTTAATATGTAAATGATACATTTTGAATTTTAGGAACTTTAGCCACCAGCATGTTACCGCTCTTAGTTACAACACGATCAGATGTCAAGATATTACAGCTAAAGTAAACTTACATTCATTTGGAGATATAAAAAAGATATTTTGTTGACTGGTACTTACATTAGTGCTAAATGGGGAAGTTGTTTCTGTAAAGAGTGACAGAAGGAGAAAGAAAGTTGAAGGGGGAGTGGCCTGTTAAAAAGACCCGTGGTGAGAATGTTTTGCTGGTGTCTGATTTGCTCTTTCTCTCAACATTAACACAGGAAGTTTGCTGTCTTCCTTTTTTCTGAAATCCCAGAGCTGTGCTGTAAGTTTAAGCAGCAGCTGATGACACGTTTTGTAAATTGACACTGTGCAGTAGATCAGATACCAGAAACAAATGCATTGCAGAAGTTAATGCTTGTAGATGTAATTATTCACTAATTTTGTGCATTTTAGCAGACGCTTTAATTCAAAGCAATTGCAGTGCATTATAAGGTGCACATTGTTATCAGCACGTGTGTTACCATTGCATACACAATGCTGTACCACTGAGTCAAACAGGAGATGATGGCATTAATAAAATACTCTTTATTTTAATAAAATACTCTCTATGTGTTTTAAATATATGCTAAATCAGTGGTTTTCAAACTGGGGGCCGCGAGATGGTGCCAGGGGGGCCCCAGTTTTATGACATTTTATTAAATACATTAATTTATCATGAATTCTGTGTAATTAAACCTAAAAAAATAAGGCTACTAACCAAAAGCACTACTTTTTTGTATCATTTAATGTTTTTTTTTTTTTATTTAAATGTTGAGTTTTAGAACAGTTTTTGTCACAAATTTTCTTTGGGGGGCCGCGAAGGAATGCACCGTACAAAAGGGGGGCCACACGCTGAAAAAGTTTGGGAACCACTGTGCTAAATAACCTACATTTTATAGAAAGTAAGCTTCATAAAGTGTATTTTTGGATTGTAAATTTATTTAGTTTTAATCTTCATGTACAGAATTAACAAATATTTTCAAATGTATTGCAGGGGGCAACAAATACATTTCTAATTTTACAATGCATACGGTAAAAAATATATTTTCCTGGCCAAAAGTTGTCTAAAATGATATATATATATATTAAAAGTATATTTTGCAGTTGAAAATATATTTTATTTTTTAACCTTTTCAAACCTGTTTGAAAAATACATATTTGTAAACATATTTAAATATATATTTCAGTACATATTTTTGGAATATTTTGAAATATATTTTAAATTATATTTGAGAATATATTTTTGGCCGTATGGGATTGTAAAGTTAATGTACAGTGATTGGGCAATATAAGGTTTTCATTCTTACTCACACTATTAGCTTAGGTAAGGGATTCCCAAAATCCAAAGAAATTAATAGACATTGATAACTAGTTTATTGTAGATAAACTTTGTTCATCTTAAAGGGATAGTTCACCCAAAAATGAAAATTCTGTCATCACTTACTCACTCTCATGTTGTTACAAACATGTTTAAATATCTTTGTTCTGATGAACACAAAGGAAGATATTTTGAGAAATGTTTGTAACCAAACGGTTTGTTGACCCCATTTACTTCCATAGTATTCTTTTTCCTACTATGGAAGTGAATGGGGCTCACGAACGGTTTAGTTACAAACATTTTCTCAAAATGTGTTGTCATCAGAACAAAGAAATATATGCAGGTTTGTAACAACATGAGGGTGAGTAAATGAGTGCGTTTACATGCACAGAATAAGCGGATAACTATCAAAAATCTGCTTATTATAGAAAACTGTTTTCATGCGTTTACATGCAAATCAATAAACCGGTTATGCAGACAATTGCGTTTACATGGGACTTGGAGAATTATCAGTTTTCTCGCAGGCAGTGACGTCACCACCTATAGTACATATTAGTCGATCAAAAAGCCAACAGCATATCTGTCTTAAGCTAATACAGTTGTATCTCTTCTCAGGTCTTCAGAACCAGTAAATGTAACATAAGCTTCTATTTTCACAGTTTCTCTGCCAACTGCTTTAGTCAAGCGGAGACTTTTATGCGTTACTTTGCGCTTACTTCCGCGTGTAACGTTTATCTTTCATACGCGGAGACATGCGCACATGGACAAAACCGTGAGAAAGCCGGTTAAGGTGTTTACATGCCACGCGAAATCGGCATAATGAGCAAAAAACTACCTGTGCCGATCGGTTTTTGCTTACGCCGTTTATGAGCTTTCCCCGATTAAAGAAAATAGTTTTACGCGTTTACATGACCCCACGTGTTATCAGTTTATTAAGCATAATCGGCGTAAGAATTTGGGTGAACTATCCCTTTTAAAGCTACCCACCCAACCCTAACCATAATCAAACCATAAAATCAGAGAGAAAGATAAGTGAAAAACAATGGTCTAGAAGCCACTAATCCTGGTTAGCTTAAACTTGAAACAAACTGTAAACTTATTTAAAAAACAAAAATCTCATTGGTTAATTGAAATGTTGTGCCAGAGTCAACATAATGTTGCTATGAGGACATCAACCACTTTGAGGAGGAGGAGGATCAGGAGAGCCTATATGTAGCCTATAGACGGTTTCATCAAACGCATGTGCGGTGACGCAATACGCATCTGGTCCGAACTTTACTTCCAGTATCTGTTGTTTAATGGTCTGACTAGTTGCTATACTTAACTCTTGAACAAATACCTCGTCGAAAATAACAAATGTTTTGGTTTCCTAGGTAATTCACATGTTGTTTATTTAGCTTGTTTTATAAATAAACTAAGTTAAAAGTACTTTGCTGTTATTTATTCTTAGCGGAGTTTACCGGAAGTTACGCCTTGACCACAAAAGACGCTTTTTTATGTTATTACTGCTGAAACCGTCTATATATGGATTAAAACACATATTCACATGCCCGCCTTTCAGTTGAAATAAAATGTAAATTCAAAATCTGATCTTTATTACATTAGAAGTGGAAATAAAGAGATAGCATCACCTGTTATGACAACATATGTCAATTTTGGAAAAGCACCAAATTTAGGCGTCATTTGTCCATGTTTATCAGTATTCCACGGATCACTTGCTCATTTATTTCTCTTTTGACGATGATGTTAGAGAAGTCATGAAGCTGAAGAAATAATATGAAAAGTTTAGAGGTATTGCTGTTGTTCACCCTGTGATACTGATTCATTGTCTATGTTACCAACAGGCCCAGACCAGTTTTGTGTTTGGTTTTTACCCATTATTTCAAACAATATATAAAAATGACTGTAAACATAAAATGTGTCAATAAAGGCCTGTAATTATTATAGTTTTTTCAAATGCAAATCTTTATCATTAATTCAAAACTGGACCTGTTTCAAACAGAATTTCATCTAGCTGGAGCTATAATGTCTTCCCATGTCAAGCTGTGGAGAGACAAAGTGGGAACCGCAGACTATGACACCCAGATCAAAGGTAAGCACTTCTTAACAATGAACGTTTTGAGGAATGGAAAGTAAAACCTAAATTTAACTTCAAGATGAATCTTCTGGTCGCTTTCTGATGCAAGTTGGTTTGTCATGCAAACATCAGGACTTCCCGTATCACCGAGATAGCATTACCACATAACCATTGTTTACCCCACAGTGGACTATTAAGATAAATTATTTGTGTCAATTTTTGTTGTTTCATGACAATTTGCTCAAATTAGAAGTGCGACTGCAGCTGGCAGAGCAGCTGAGGATACTTGACAGTCACGTGGAGCAGAAGGGCCAGATTTTCCAGGACCTGGCGGATTATTTGCGGAGGCGAGGTGAGATCGAAGGGGAGTATGCACGCTCGCTCGACAAACTGACGGAGAGATTCTCATCTAGAACCAGGAAGTGAGTATATACTAATGAGCTATTTTTGATTGTTATGTTTTCCTGTTGTAATATATTGGCTACACTTATATTTACAAAATATTAAAGGTGCATTGTGTAGAAGGATCTCTTTTAGAGTCTCCATCTTTTAGAGGGATCCCTTGACAGAAATGCAATATAATATACGACAACTATATTATCAGTGGTGTATTAAGGCTAGCTGGGGTGTGAAAGCTATGTGGTGTATTCTGATACTTGTGACAGACACTACGAGTCGTGGCCTTTAATGCGACCGACTCTCATGTCACGCCCAAACACCAGTTCGAATCCCGATTTGAGTAGACTCTGATGTGTTTAATAACATTGCTTTGCTTTCTTTGGATAAAATACACCTGCACATAGAAATATGTGCTTCCTTTCCATTGACACTACCTATGTGCAGGTGCAACTCTTTAGATATGTAACCGCAAGTGTTTAATAAATATAAAAGCAATGCAATGTTAGTAAACACATCCGATGCTACTCAAAGCTGTTTCGAGTGGGATTGGAACGGGCACACTAACCATAAGGCTAAAGGCCACAACCGGTAACATATGTGACAAGCAGCGCGGCCATTAATTTATTTTTCAAGGGTGCACGATGCGAAGCTAATCACAACATGTATGTAGCCCATCATATGTGTTGTTCGTCATTTCAAAATATGTGTTCTATGCGCCAAGTGAACCTATGTGCATCACATGTCTTGTTAAAAGAAGTGCCTGCTGCAGATGCATCTAAAGGATTTATGATAAAAGAGACGCTCGTGTTTGCCAGATACTCGCATAATCTCATGTGTTATCAGAGTTTACTGTTAATCTTGCGTGTATTTTGTGAACATAAGCGTCTCTTTTATCATAAACGGTTTCGACGCATGTGCAGCAGGCACTTATTTGACAAGACACGTGATGCACGTTTCACATGACCCTCCGAACGCATATTTTGAATTCGCACCCCTCGGACCATTGGTGACAAGTATCTTGATACGCTGCACAGCTTTTTCACACTTCAGCTAGCCCAAGTCTAATGTAATGTGGGAGTATTTCAATGTATTTCACCTCAAATGGCCTCCCATATATCTCAATAGGTAAGAAAAAATGCACAGCTTGTTTGATGGAATTTCTACTGAAAGAGGAAGTAAGGGCGGGACATATTGAGTGGCTCCTCCCATTTATATTACATTTAGTCATTTAGCAGACGCTTCGCTTTTGTCCAAAGTGACTTACTAATGTGGTAAACAATAGAAGCAATTATAGCAACACAAGAACAGCAATACATAAGTGCACTGGAAATATTCTCATCAAGTCTAACACGTTATACATAGCCATGGGTTGGTTAGTTGTTGTTTTTTTAAGAATGCATAGATAGAGATCAAGGATAAATAAGGAAAAGATAAAGATAAGTAAGTCTTATATTAGGAAGTGAGGTAAAAAAAAATAGCCAATGTAGTTAAGTTTACCTCAGAGCTTGGAATATGATAAAAGGATGAAGTGCAGAATGATGTCACAAAAATCATTGATCCGTATTAGCTGAAGTAAGTGACTGTACGCTTTGAAAAATAAGATATGAAGAGTTTGGTTTCAAAACGAGATAACATTTTTGTCAAAACATATTTATTATCATGTTATTGCGCTACTTGCATGTCTTTTATTCGTTATGAAGATTTAAATCAAAACAAACCAACTGCAGTTTGATTGATATTAATGGGAATGCACAATCAAAAAAAACTTGATTTTTGAAAATTTTTAAAAACAGAGGTTATCTAATTTTGGAACCAAACTCCTCATATATAGATATCACTAAGGTGAACATGTTCATACTCAGGGTTTCCCGCAGAAAATTAGTTAGTTAAGGTGGTGCAGGTGGGCGGGCCGGGGGCGTGGCAATCAAAGGGGCGGGGCGTACGCATCATGATGAAAATATTTTTATTTAAAACACTCAAATAAAACTCAATTTTGAAGAAACTATGACAGAAAATTAACAAATACTAGATTATTAATGAATTAAATGTTTTATAGGCTAGTACAGTCTAGTTATCCTCCAGACATTGACGGACCATGTCTTTCTCTCATTTCGGCCATGTGGCGCGTGCCCGCTCGCAGTGTGAACGCCTCCACGCTATTCTCCGAGATGCACTTGACGGCCTTTTGTGCAGCGAATTTTTTTTTTGGACGACCTTGTTAAGGTGGTAGGGTATCCCAGTTTAGGTGGGCCGCCCGAACTGAAAAGTGCTGCGGGAAACCCTGATACAAAAAAATCTGGTGCAGTCTTGTAATGCTTCCTCCTTAGTCGCTACTAATCGTTTGCAGAATGTTTACATATATGTGGGTGTACTGTGTATAATAATTATGTATAAATAAATATATACACATGCATGTATAATTTAAAGAAAAAAAATTTTATATAATAAATATTTCTATTTATTCACTTTATATACACATGCAAATATTTCTTAAATATATACATGCATGTGTGTGTGTGTTTGTATTTATAAATAATTATTATACACAATACACCCACATATATTATGTAAACAAAAACTTTTATTCTGCAAACGATTAGTCACGAATAATCGTGAGGCAGCACTACAGTCTTGGCCTGATGGTTAAAGAGTCAAGTTCGATTCTCAAAGCCGACGGGTAGCGACTGAGGTGCCCTGTGCCCAGTTGCAGTGATATCTGCCCACTGCTCACGACTTGCAGTGCCTGTGATCACTACTCTTTAATGCAGAGGTTCAGTTTCGAGTATGGGTTACCATCACTTCACTTCAAAACAATGCTTCCATTTTGATTTTGGGGAACTTAATGGCATGCAATATTTACACACCATGTTTATTATAATCTAAGTGGGGTATCTATTGCTTACCGGAAGCTTTCAAGGTAACTTTAACTAACTTCTCTTATCTCCTTCTCAGGAAGGAGCCCAGTCATCAGTCAGTAGTTAACTGCTGGCAGGTGTTATTAACACAAACACGACAAGAAAGCAAAGATCACAGCATGCTAAGTGACAGCTACAGCTACATACTGCCTCAGCAGCTTTCACACTGCATTGAGAATGCCCAACGCCTGGCCAAACGAGTGAGTACTCACAGTCACACCCATCTCTCTCTCTCTCTCTCTCTCTCTCTCTCTCTCTCTCTCTCTCTCTCTCTCTCTCTCTCTCTCTCTCTCTCTCTCTCTCTCTCTCTCTCTCTCTCTCTCTCTCTCTCTCTCTCTCTCTCTCTCACTATCTATCTATATATCTACTTAGAATGTTGCAAGTCATGGAGCCGTGAAGTTCAAACCGGTACACACACTCATTTTCACATCCTTCCACATTTTCAGATATGCAGACAACAGATAACACCTACACATAACCACGATACTTGAAGGAGCACACAAGCCAAATACACCCATCTGCGGCTTTCTCTACACCGGCATATGTTTGCAGACAGTATTGCAGAGATAAATAGCCACTTGCTACTAGGGCTGTCACAATGATTAAATAATCGATGATTTCAGATCACCGCAATGATTGCACATCTCTTTAAAAAACACAAGGTGGAGCTGCAGCGCCTGTATAAACGAGACCGTATCAGATGGCTCGATACATTGCGACATTGTAGTTATAGTATAGTACTGCCAGTTAAAACATACTTTCCAAAACAGAAATTCCAAATTTAGGGAAGTGAAGGACGCTATTTCTAAGGATCTGTGGTCCAGTACTTTTATGACTTGTTCTGGTATAGTCAGTTTATTTTGAATGCATTTTTATTTTCATTTCTTTTTCATACACTTTATTATTATTTATTTATTTCTTATAAAGAATTTTCTTCTTTCTTAAGGATATATTCATTAAATTATTACTTTTGCGTAATAGTATTTACTGCCAGGTAAACTTGCAAAATATTTAATTTAAGTAATCACAACAATGTGTGAAAATTATTTCATGAACAAACATAAATGTATGAGAATTAAATGTAAAGGAAAAAAACAGGCAATTAATCGTTATAATCGTCACAATTTATTAGACAATTAACCATCAGCCAAATTCCATAATCCAGGGTTCCCACTGGTTCTTGAAATCCTTGAAAGTTTGTGAATCTGGGGGAAAAAATTCAAGGCCCTGGGAAGTTTTTGAAAATATACTACATATGGTACATAGATACAGGTCATTGAAAGTGCTTGAATCTATTGAAGTGTTTTTGGAAAAAAATCCATATTATTCCCTGTGTAGTGTAGGATAATATCATAAAAATTCAAGACTGTTATCTTCTGTATGCGAATGTTGATTCATACCAAAATGCTTTTTTGCAAAGTAGTGTTTGACACATGAAAACGTCTCGGGTTACATATGTAACTGTTGTTCCCTGAGAAGGAGAAGAACGAGAAGCTGCGTCTCCCTTGCCATACTTCCTGCGTCCCTATAACGCCGTCTTTGGCAATATATCAGATAGCGATATACTTCCTGGCTCCCACGTCACCTGGTCTTTGTCATTAAGCCTCACCATTGGTTGAATTTGATAAACACATTTAGATGCACTTTCCCCTGGAGGCGTCCCCAAAGTGTTACTGCAGTGATGCAGCGTGAGTTCCCTCGAAAGGGAACTGTAACAATGTATCTTAAAAGGTAACACAGTGTAACCTTGTTCTGACTTGAAATGTGTCCCCACATTTAGTCCTTGAATTAGAGGGAATTGGACCTGGAAAGTCCTTGAAAGGTCCGTGAATTTGAAGTTAACAAAGGTGTGGGAACCCTGATAATCGTGACAGCCCTACTTGCTACCCAACTCAACAATCCAAAATTTACTGTGCATCAACCCCAGATCTGTCCACTAACCGCTATTTTCATTTTTTTTTCAGAGCAGGGACATTTGCACTCAGCTGCAGGATGGACTTTTGAAGGTCACCGCAGAACTTCAGACAGTACGTTCTCTTTATGAGGCAGTTATTTAAACTGTTTGCTTTTTATACATTGTATGAATTGTAAAACGTCCTGTCCATTCTTTTTTTATGTTTGTTGAAAATCAGGCCTTGAAGACGTATTACCAATATTACACAGAGTTTCTGTCAGCAGAAGGCAAACTGAAGGAGGCAACCAAACTGGAAGAGAAACAAAAGCAAAGTGCTTCAAAAAAGATGGAAAGACTTATAGAAAAAGTACAGTATATCTTTCCTATGTTGGAAAATCGATATTTGGTTATAATTATAGCATTTAAAGTACCACAAAAGACAGACAGTGTTTTCTTCTCACATACAGTACATGGGCAGCGTTTCCTCCATGCTCGGCATATGACTGCCACTTCCTAGATGATACTGTTTGATTCTTGTGGTTAGCACTTGTGTTTGCAAGGGTGACTGAATGTTTGTGTGGGCATACAGTTGTTCCAGTAACTTCTCAGGTAACATCTGAGCAATTTTTTGTGTGCAGAGGCAATTTAAAGTTGAAGAAATTCAGCTAAAGTGCACAAAGGCACGCAACGACTATCTTCTCAACCTGTCTGCAGCTAATGCGTGCCTGAACAAATACTACCTTAAAGATCTCTCCACTCTCATTGACGTGAGTCCTTAAATTCCCTCAAAGAGACTGTATCTAATGTACTGTAGTTTTTTTTATATTAAGCAGACCTCTCTCCTTTTGTCCTCAGTGCTCTGATCTGGGTTACCATCAGTCCATATCAAAGGTGTTACAGTTTTACTTGGCCCGTCGCCAGCTGGTCCAACAGAACTTGTGCTCGGGGTGGCAGCAGTTGAATGCGGCTGTCTCAGAACTAAGCCAGAACCAGGACAGAGACGCTCTTATGCAGACCAACATCTCAGCATTTTGCATGCCGCTTCGCTTTCTGTACCAACCTTATGAGGGTGACCAGGTATTACAAACAGTGATTCAGTAACACTTTACAGTAAGGTTCAATCTGGTTCATCACTACTTAATGAATGAGGTAACATCCAAACAAGCAATGGTTTTATTCTTTATTCATATTAGAAAATACCATACGTTCATTGTTTGTTCATACACACACATTACAAGTTTTATACAACTTTTCATCATTCAGGTCTGTGAAGTGTCCGCCACGCATGACACCATGAGTGATTTAGTGACGCGCTTTCAGCAGCTACAGTCCAGGCTATCTTCTATCACTACTGAGGTTGAGGAGGTAAACACACAAAACAATATTTGTGGTGCTACAATCATAATTTGGTTGGTTCTTTTAAAGCTTGTTCATTTAAATATGTAATCAAAATCCATTGCAGTCCAACAAGATACTCCAGTCATCTCAGTCTTCAGTGATCAGTAGTATTTTTGAGGACACCTTTGGATCTGTCCTTGACGTACCCGACAGCCCGTCACATGAGGGGAGCGGTGATATATTAGCCAGCAAATCTCAGCAGATAAAACGAAGGGCCAGCCTGCCAGATACTGAAAATGTGTACTTTATGGTAATGATTTAAAAGATGACTATGACTGCTTAGACTAATAATAATAATACTTATTGGGGCGGTTTCCAGGACAGGGATTAGTACGGAGCCCCTAAGGGGACATGGAGCAAAAAAAAAGTTTAGTATTGCGTGCGCACGTGGAACTACCGCTTTTAGTTTTGCGTGCTCACGTGAAACTTTCGCGTGCGCACATGAAACTATCAAGTGCACACGTGAAACTTTCGCTTTCACATGCGCACGCAATAGTTTCACGTGCGCGCACGAAAGTTTCAAGTGAGCGCGGGAAACAAAATTAAAAAAAAAATCTGCACATGAAGTTTTACGTGAGCACATGAAACTAAACTTTCGTTTTTTTTACTCCAATGTCACCTTATGTGCTCGGTAGTTTTGCCCCAAAATGCACACAAGTAATATTTTTAGTAAGGCATGCTTGTTAAAAATGGTTATATTTCCTAATTAAACTAAGGCCTAGTCCTGGCTTAAGCTAATCCGTGTCCAGGAAACCGCCCATTAATTTATAATATTTTTTTGTTATTTTCTAATTTTTCTATTATTTTTTTTGTATATATTGTAGAAAGTAAAGGACTATTTATGTAATAGCTCTTTAATATCAAAGCTGGAGGCCAAACATGATCTTCTTAAAGATGCTATTCAGCGAGGTGAGATAAGTATCATACCAAAAATAACATAATGCTTAGGCTGAGCATATGAACAAATTAATATTTTTTATTATTTGCTTTTCTATTCAGCTGCAAATCTTGATGTTAATCAGTCCAGGTAAATACAAAAAGGTTTTCTTATACTGACTAAAGTTTATTTGGCCAAGTCAACAGGTTTTGTAATAATAAACGCACTGTAGTGTGGTCGCATGGGCAAAAAGAGCCTGTTTAGTGTGGCTTTGATTATAATTTAATTTTTTTGTGATTTATTAGAATACAATCCAAAAGATCGGTGCGACAAAGAAAGAGTCAACTCAGTACTCATATCGACCAGAAGCTCTTTAATGGGAATCTGCTATCATACATCCAAGTAAACTCTATGATTCAAGCAGTGTTCTGATTCACTAAATACCAAGTTAGGGTCAAGGCATCTGATTAATTTTGACTGAATACTTTCTTCATATCAGGTGTCAGGACAGCCAATTCCTGCAATCGTGGAGAATTGCGTTAGGTTCATTAACATCAACGGTAAGTACAAAAATTTTACTGAGTCATTTTTCCATTCTTTCTGTGTTAATCACTGATTTCCCAACCCGTCTGATCTTTCTCATACGTTAAGGTTTACATCATGAGGGGTTATTTAGAGTTCCAGGCTCTCAGATGGTGGTGAATCAGCTAAAGGATGCATTTGAAATAGGTATTGCATTTGCTCGGTGAGCGTGACTGTATTCTCCTCCTTAACTTCAGTATTAGTAATAGTCTGTGAATTTTTTTTAATCATCTATAGGAGATGATCCTCTCGCTGAAGGGATGTGTGATATGGACTCTGTGGCGGGAGTGCTGAAACTTTATTTTCGAGGACTAGAGAAACCCCTCTTTCCTGAGGACAGCTACGATCAGCTGATGGAATGTGGACGTAAGGGAATTTTGCAAGACTTGTGTGTTTGTTTCGTAAGCTTGGGTTAACATATTTCCTGTCAACATTTTTTTACTTTCATGTCATTTAAAACCTGTGACTCTTTCTTTAGTGGAACAGAAAAGAAGATATGAAGAGATCAGATGCAAAACCCTTTAAGTGCATCTGACATGTTTTCTTGTCAATGAGCATTTTTTTATCAGCACTTCGACCTTGGGTAACATTATCACTCCTGACTACTCTACTCCCCCTCTCGGTCAAAATTTCGTCAATATTACTGCGTCTGAGGTCGAAGTGCTGCAAACTAAGTGTTCTTCCGCCATAAAATATAGTTCTCATTTTTATCAGCTTAAAAAAATTGGCACGTTTAATTCATTCCTGTTTGGATCATAAGGAATGAATGGGGCTAGGGTACATGCTAACACATTGAAAAACGGTGGTGTTTTCCTTTAAGCAATTTCAACTTGTTTTTATGAGTTGCTGTAACTAATAAAAACAAGTTGAAACTTTACCTTATCTAATAAGTGTAGTCAAAAAAATAATAATTTTACAGCTGGTTTGATTAGTTAAAGTTAAAGCAGCTGAGAGTTTTTTACAATGTAAATAATAAAAAAATTTAATTTAAAGGATAAAAATGTAAAAAATATGACATCAAATCAATTTTATGTCATTTTAAGTTTACAAAATAAGTTAAATAATTTTAAGTATCAACTTATGTCAAGTTATTATACAATAAGTTTATTATATTAATATTGTTGTTTTAACTTCATGCTGCATTTTTTTATTCAATCAGATATACCCAGAAATAATGCAGATTTTAAATGCTTATATCTGATTTAAAATCAATGTTTTAGTCAGATTCTTAAATTTTTCTTCCTTGTTTACATAATTGTTGTGCTTTTTTTAATTGTTTTGAGGTATAACTAAGTAAGTTATATGAATATTTGGAGCATGGGTCGATTATTGTAAGCTCTGATTTGTGGATAAGGGGTGGGATTAAAGAAGGGTTTTCTTCTTCTTCTTATCCCTTTTCGAATAGGCAAAGGACATTGACTATAGTTATAAAAAAATATTTGGGTATATTGTTAATTATTATTTTTGCATAAATTGGAAATAAACTCTACTCTATTCTAAAAGATTTTCCTAGAAAGAATGTAGATTTGAAATGCAAATATCTGTTGAATATGCATAATTTATGCATTCAAAGTAAATTTAAGAATCTTACATGTAAAGCCTCACAGCAAAAAAAAAGGGAATTTAAAGCCATAAAATGTAATTTCAATTTGAATGTGGTCTTTATCTGCTACCCCCATTCAGAAATAGATGACGAGACCAAAAAAGCATTGCAGCTGAAGAGCATCATCTCCACCTATCCAGCTCCGCTTACCATCGTCATGAGATATCTGTTTGCATTTCTTCACCAGTGAGTACCACAGCTTTGAATTTAGTCTTTTTCTGACTATAGAAAATCCTTAAATGTGCCTGCTTTGTGTGTACAGTGTATCCCAGTACAGCGATGAGAACATGATGCAGCCCTATAACCTGGCGGTTTGCTTTGGCCCCAGTCTTGTGAGAGGCCCAGACATCGGAGATGCGGCTGAACTTCAGCGTATCAACTTCCTGGTCAAGAGTATCATCATCCAACATGAAAGCATCTTCCCCAGCCAGACTGAATTGCCTGGGCCAGTCTATGAGAAGTGCATGACATTAGAAGAAGAGGATTGGTAAGAATGATCAACATGCATACAGTACACATGCACACGTGTGCCAAGAACATTTAACATGTTTGGGTTTATTCATGTCTTTAGTGAAGCTGTGGCAGAGGAAGGAGACGGAGAATCGGACCAGTCTCAAATTAAAGAAGCAAAAGATGGTAAGTTTGATTGGCTTACTTTTCAAGATTTAGATTTATTCAAATCGATCTGTTCATAATGTATCACCATTGTTTTTGATATGCAGAAGTACTGGGAGTGGCCATGTATGACTACACAGGCCGTTCCCAATCGGAGCTGTCTTTTAAACAAGGGGATCGCCTTATTCTACATAGCCAGGCCTCTTCCGAGTGGTGGAGAGGGGAAGTGAATGGGACAAAGGGTCTAATTCCAAATAAGTATATTAGTGTGCCAAGGTAGGTTCCCAACTCTTGGATCAAAATTCATAGCCTGTATCTATTTAGTTTATAAATGAATGACTGACCAATCTTACATTTAAAGAGTCCAACCAATCCTACCAATAGCCAGAGCAGAGTTTATTATATTACAAAATATACATCATCATTACATGCCATAAATCAATTAATTATAACAGTAAAACGAAAAAAAAAAATTTTTTTCATTGAAATCCTTGCTTAGGAATTCAAGTATGCCTAAATAAGCCACAGTTATTAGCATCAATCTATAAATCAAAGAGAGTCCTCCTAACAGCCCCTTAATGTTCTTCAGTATGGATGGAGTACAAGATCAGAAAGGAAAAGATGCTGTGAAATCCAGCAGTGGTAGAGACCAGTCAGAAGAACAGCCTAAAACAGAGCAAACCATACGGTAATGCACTTACAGATTGTTTAAATTGTCTTATCTAGTAAGAAATTGTTATTGTACCCGAATTGTTTTTTAGCCATTGCATGTCAATCTCCTTCTTTATAAAAGCAATGAAATGTTGAATAACACAACATACCCACACTGAACACATATAAAACCACAGGAAATGAAATCATGATATATTTAATAATAATAATAGGTGTGAACCTATATAAAGCTCTTACTTCACTATAATGGTGAGTCAGTAAGGAGATTTCCTAGAAACTAGTTCTGTATCTGTTTATATTCTAGGCCCAAAGTTTCTAATGACAAGTCCGGGGTTGGTACAAGCAATGTCGCTTCTGGAAAGATTTCATTACAGATACCCACAGGACAATATATGCGGCCCGGAACTTCTCCAGGAGCTTTACGGAAAACTTTAGAGTGTGTAATAAGAGTTTGTTTGTCATTAATGGATTTTTAACACCGTAAAGATAAATAAAATTTATTCTTGTTTATGATTTATAAGATTTAATAACAGCCAGTTGGTTGCTGTTTTGAAAGTGAACACTTCTTAAATGTCAACTAATGAAGGGTTTGTGTCTGTGTCACTCTGACAGCCCTCAAATGAGACGAACCACAGCAGAGGGAGGAACCAAAGTGGAAAGTACAATAGAAGTGGATAAGGTCTGAATGTTTTTTATTAATGGTTTTTAAATATTTTTACTAGGGGTGCTCCGATAAATTCTGATATACACTAATAATACGTTGCCGATAACTATTCTGAATCGCACAGCTGATTTATGCACAGCTATTTCATGTACTACGGCGTTTGATAAGTCCTTATCCATCGGAAATAACTGTTAGTTTGAGTCGTTCATGCATTTGAAAAAGCAGCACTCGTCAAACATAATCATTATACATATTCTTTATTATCATGAAAATACCTGAAAAGGTTTGAAGAACAGCAATATAAATATATCCTTAAAGCAACACTAAAGAGTTCCTGCTCTTTGCTCCCCCTACAGGTTAGAAGCGTAATTGTTTATTAGCCCTGTCGTAAATACTGCAGCATAGCTGGCTCTGATTGGATTGTAGGTCTGCCGTAAAGCAAGTTTTTGTAGTTTTCACTCGAACTACAGGACCACTACCCGACGGTTGGAAACTTCTTTAGTGCGGTTTTGGCCGATAGAGGGCTGCAAAGCGAATGTGAAAGTGCCACTCACCCTGTTTTGAGTGGATGAACCACTAAAACTTTTTTTGGAAACATTATTTTAAGGTAAAAAAAAACTCTTTGGTGTTGCTTTAAGCCATTTCCTGGAGCTGCGTGTGTATGGTTCTTCGTCTGCAGCGCATATTGAGTGTCTGCACGAGAGCGCCCTCTGGCTTTTGGATGTAGCGGCATTTCACCGTAATTCATTGAGAAGCATAGCAAGCATCATCGGCCGATCACTCACTCCAATAATTTACAAAAGATATGTGACCCTGCGTATTTGTGAAATCCAAAAAAGTCTCATAATCTAAAATCTAAATTAGAGTACTAATTTAGGCCTACAAGTACAATATTTACACTAAATCTATGCAGATTTGAATTAGACAAAATGTCCACCTGATAAATTTGCAGACAGATTTTGTCAAAATTATTCATATTAATCTGCATAGTCATAACAATCTCCAAAATAATAACCCACTGAAGTGGCTTGTAAATTGACAACATTACCTGATACAGTATATTTTTAGGTGTTCATTTCAAACCTTTGTCATAATTTAAATACATTGTTGCTATTCAGTCATCTTCTGGAATAGCCATCATATCTTGACCATCTTATCTTGCAGGGCGTGTGCATAATGATGAACTCAGTATTTCAAGAGCTCATTTCCCGACAATCATCCTAGGACTCAAGCATTATGTTCATCTGCAAACTCATTCAAACCTGTGCACACACTGCACAGCACAGATGAACTGGTGAAAAAGTGAAAAAACTTTCTACTATAAGTATGGACTCTTTGAAAAAGTTTTCTTGTCATTAGTCAGATTGTGGTCATTGCCTGTTTATTTGTTTTTATGTATGTGATGTAAATATTTTACAATTTTAATAAATTGCAAATTAATGTTATTAAAGTGAATTTTTTATGGTAAAGGTGGATTGTAATGTTACCTAATAAACACATGAGGGCAGTCAGACTCCTCACGTGACTTCTTGAAATTCAGGACTGTGCACAAGTGTCTTATTAATGTAATCATAATAATAAATGTAAAAATATGTTACTATAAAAGTTACAAAAAATCTAAAATACTGCAGCAGCTTTCAGAAGTTTTCTTCAAATTTTTTAAACTTAGGGAAAAAAATCGCCTATTTAATATTCAACACTTCAACACACAAAAACTGCAGACAAGTGACTGAGAAAATGTATGGCATTTAAAAACAAGTTTCTTGACTGTTCAGTAACCACCAATTGCTAATATCTTGGCTAGCAGTACGGGTGGTCTAATTCAAACTGAAACAAGAAGACAATTCTTGGGGGATTCAATATAAATATATTTTAGAGAAGTGAAACGTGTGAAAATTATCAGCAGCTTTCTAAGATCATCACTCTAAGTTTATTATTTTCCCTTCTCTCTCACTTTTAATGTTTATATAACCATCCCCAGCTTTTGTGACTGTACACTGTTAGAAATAAAGGTCCTAATGGATACCATTTAGGAATGGGACCGATTCCCTCTGAGGTACCAATATGTACGGTACCAGTATCTTTGAGGAACTAATATGCACCCTTTAAGTACAAAGGTCCCAGTACCTTGTTTTTTTTCTGAGAGTGTATGTAATGTGTTGTTTTCACTTTCGATCTAATTTATTTTCTGTATATGCTAACCATAATTACTTCTTCATAGAGAGGTTTCGCCGTTGAATGTCAATCTCCTTCTTTATGCAAGCAATAGCAATAAATTTGAGATTGACATTAGACAAAACACACCCTCTGTTATCAAATTCCATTGTCAGCACAAAATGTTCTTCTGTGTTTCTCCTAAAGCCTGATCACTTGCCCGGCAGTTCAACCAAGTTTACTAAAGCTCTTCATTCATTTCCTGTTCTCAGAGGAAACCAGGATTCAAGAGATAATCCATACTAAATAAATGCAGCATGAAGTTTAAATAACTTAATTATGCAAGTCAATTCAACCTCCTTTTTTGACTTGTTTTGACTTGTGATCATTTAACACAATTTAGAAAAGAAGCTGAAATTGTTTAACTAAATTTGTTAAGTAAAAGCAACACAAACAAAATATGTTGAAATGATATTTTTTACACTGCAGGTTTTCAAAAAACATAAAAATATCATATAATGATATCAGAGGTTGTGTTTACTGTGGGAATGGATCCATCTGAGGGCATTTTTGCCATAATATTCTGTCCCTCCATCAAGTAAACATTTAATTTGCTTAATTTTCTGTTGTACTTTGGAACCATTTTTATAGCTCATGTTGTCTTCATATAACAACAGGAAATTAACATCTTTAAATATATCTCAAAATATCTATAATTCTATTTAATACATTAACATGACATTTATAATTATCTCTCTCTCTCAAATGTACAGAATACAAAATTTACAGATCATCATCAAGTACTGACACAACAATAAATACAAATGCAATATTTCAAACCCATCAATTCCATCAGCTGTTGGGACTAAAAAAATACTTGATAAATGCATTGAGAATTTGCCAAACTGTTTAAAATTAATCCACAGTACTCTTAAACTGTAAAGAAAATGCAAATGCACAAGTTTTGATTTGTGATAAGTTGGAATAACTCATAAAACAAGTTGAAATTGTTTTACTTAATTTGTTAAAGTAACAGAAAAATATTTTTGATTTGATATCATGTTTTTCAGTGCTGTTCATTGTCCTATTATCCAAAATGTGTCTTTAGATAGCTATCTGAATGATCCAGAAGCCTACCTTATAAATGCATTTGCTCCTACACTTCAGTTTCCATTCCAACCTTAGGAATAACACTGCCGCTCAATTTCCTCATTTTGTTTGCCATCTGCCTGAAAAAGTGGTTTTGTAACTGTTTGTAAGTCTAAATCATGAAATTCATTCAAACTCTTACTTACTATTGTATATGTGGTTTACAAAAACATTTACAAAACATGTTTTGTGTTTTCTAAAATATTTTTGGTTTTTACAAGGTAAAAACCCTTTAATATATAAAAGGAAAGAAATGCAATCAGATAAACAACTGATATTACTCCCATTATATCTGATGTATTTTATATACAGGTAATGTAGGCATTATGCTATTCAAAGAAACGGTTTACTGACTGTAGCATACAAGGCACTTGTATAACCTGATATTTTTTTAAGTGAATTTTCTCTCTCTTTGCCATATTCTTTATGACTTCCCATTACGCTCTCTTCATAAAAGCTACAGTATGAATGTTGTTTTTAAGTGCTCTATAAATAATTTAACCGATATTGTGCAATCTAGTGTTGCTCTCTTTCTCAAATTGCTGGTGTTTTAGTGAAAACATAACTTAGTTATTTTCCCACAGCTTAGTTATTATTTAATATGTGTCACTGCTATAAACATAAATCACTCAGTGTTACCACCTCATGTTGAGTTTAAGGACCCATGCCTTGTTTTGTCCAATATGGAATCCATTATTTTAACTTTTAAGTCCTGGATTTTTGGAAAATAACCCTTTTTATAATCTCTTGTTGCTGTATTTGGGTATACTTCATATTTGTCATTTTTATAGTTCTTGTTACTATGTTTACACCATATTTATTTTGGCTTGAGTTTTTATTCCCCTGGATAGTATTTTCACCCATAAATCACACTCTCTGGGGTTAAAGCCTCCATCCTTACCTCCTTCATAGTTAAGACTTTGTTTTTATCTCCCATGCACAATGATGGACAACTTGATCCAATCTGGTCATTAATCTGACATGCGTACAGTATGTTCTGGATGATGCAGATCCCGCATGTCATTAAAAATCCGCGTAACGAGTCTAGCAGATGTTATTAAATAATCTGCATGGGACAGACACACCTGCAGCTACAGCATAAATCTCCATCGGCCCTCAGGAGTCGGGTGGTTTGGTTGTTTTGTATGGATCAGAACTGGTTGTCCTGATGATAGAGGTGTGGATGTCGCTGGAGTGGTCGTGCAGAGAGCCCCTGCGGGCCTTTGGCCGACAGCGCAGCAGTGTTAGGAGTTCACGAGAAACGCTGCTGGAGAACGCTGTGTAGATCCATGGGTTAGTGCAAGAGTTTAGATTGGCAAGCAGCATGAGGATGGTGAAGGCCACACCTGAGAGCAGAAAAATAAAGCCATTTAAATTGTGACCAAAAATAATATACCACTTTGTTTGATTTCATCTGTGGCGATATGTTTATATGCTCCCTGCTGGAAAAAACAGCATACCAGCATATGTTGTGTTTTGGTGCTGGTTTGCTAGTGAACACCAGCTAAACCAGCATTAGCACCAGAATCCCATGCTGGTCATACCAGCAAGACCAGCATATATTGTGTTTTGGTGCTGATATGCTGTTGACCACCAGCTAAACCAGCATAGACCAGCATAATTCCTATGTTGGTACATGCTGGTTTGATGCTGCTTTTTTCAGAAGGGCTTGAGAAGAAGCTGGAGTAAGAGTATATGTGTGTGTACTTTAGCAGCTGTGAGGGACTTGTGGTGATTAGATAGCAACATCTGGTTAGTGATGGAGGAGCAGCATGGGAATTGGGTAATTTATTGGTGCTAAGACATTGGGCTTTACTGTGCATGCTGTAGAGGACAAAGAGAGCAAGGGCATCTGCAGGACATTTCCTGTAGGAAACAGCAGCATGACCACGAGCAGAGAAATGTCAAGGTTGTAGGGTACATCATGCTTGCAACATATCCTCCAACCCATACGATTGATTTGGTCGTTTGTCCATTTCACCAAATACGACCAAAAGATGTGTTCACTAAATTAGAGCCTCTACCGGCAGCAGGTGAAGCTTAATATATTAGGGTATTACATGATATTTTGTGGGCTAATTTTGCTATGATGACATGTACTGGAATAAGATTTTCAATTTAAACCGCCAGGATTAATTGCATTTTATTACATATTTCACTATTCAGGCATTTAGGGCAAATAACTTACCCATTATTTATTATTATTTTATATAAACACAGCTTACAATTTTTTTAAAATGTACTTAAAATATTCCAAGTGTACCGAAGTCAAACGATCGATTTATTTGAAGAAAAGATGCAAAAGTGATGACAATCCGCTGTAAATATCAGATCGGGTGTACACCATAGACTGTAAAAAAAGATGGACGACGCGACGTCACCTCCCACCATTGTAATGAATTGAAGCCAAAAATGTCCGACCACGGTCGCCGCCATGTTTCGTAAAAACGTCAGTTTAGAGCCAAGGCATGCGCAGAAGGAATCGTCCGTGGAGCCAGAGGCGGAGCCACGGTATCAAACCGCCGCCTAAACGCTCGCGCGACCAATTCAACCACGCCATTCAAAACGACACGCCCCATTTCTATAGCATCAAATTACTAGCTAAAATGAAACTTACCACAATAATGAACACTTGAACATATATCAGCGTGATGACAACTACCTGAAAGGACCAAAACCATCTTTTGGAAACTTTTATTGGAAGTGTAAATTTTTTTTTAATTTAGAGCAAAGTCCCTTTCGTTTGAATGGAGAGAGCGGGGTTTATGACTTGTACTGCAGCCAGCCACCAGGGGGCGATCAAAGAGCCAGAGGCTTCACTTTTCAAGGCTTATGAGGCACACCCGGTGTACACCGATTCAAAAACTTCCGCCAGAAGAAGCGATGATACGTCATTTATGATTGTGAAAAGGCATTGGCTCTCGGGTGTCTCGTGACCGATCGCGTCATTACGTTAGCTAAAAGAATGTGAAGCGCTATTGGCTCTTGTAAACGACTACGTGATGCGGTTTATGTTTAAATGAGATCTGAGTGTGCGCTTCGATGATCACAGAGTTCTTCATATGAAGTAATATGGCTTCAGTTCGCAAGGTTTGCAACGCGAATGGTTTGTAATACTTTTATACTGTTTTATGCAATAAATACCTGACTGTACTTTTACTTGCGTGTTGTGTTTTATATGGTTGAGAAGTGGTTGGGTTTAGGGTAGGGTTCTGGGTGGGGTTAGATGCTCCAAAATATCTTTAAAACCATCAATGTTTATGAAACCGTTTCTACATTTACAAATTCATCTAATCTGATGTATAAGGCAAAAAACCTAAAACGTAACAACAGGTTGTATCATAGATATATACACTAGATGTCGCCTTGGGATCTAAGCATGCGTCAAAACTGCCCCCATCTTGAAACAGGGGTCTTGTCATAGGACGTAGCTAGGTAACGCTACTATCTCCGCCTGTACTTCGAATTCATGGACGATGCCAGACTTTTGTGCCGTGTATTGATGTAAGGCATACTAGCACTATGCATTACAGTTAGGAAAAAGTACATTTTCATAATATGAAGAAAAAAAAATTCTAGACTCAATGCTAAATACATGTCTGACTGTTGAAACGAACCAAAAGAAAACCAAGATAAACGCATTCATGACGAATTATAATGATTTTATTTCCGTTACACCATTGCATACAATGACGCTGATGCGGGGTTCCCCTGTTTCAAGATGGCGGCTCTATTTGACGCATTCGGTCCAATGAACTGCCGTAGCCAAGGCGACATCTGCCCTGCGTTCCAGTTCGTTTTTTATGAACTTGCCTCACTAACTTCCCTCAGTCTCGTTCACTCGGATGTACGTCATTGCTTACTTGTACGAGTGGCCACTACTGCTAGAACACTTGAAGTGGGTTCAAATGGATCGCCCTAAGCCCTTGATCACATGGAAAGTGGAGACCGCCCCCTCCATGTGCAAAGCGCGAGTTGCTGAAGTGACATCACAATCGTGTTGCATTGTGGGATATGAAGCTGCATGAAGTGTACATATGAAGTAGACTCGCTCCCTCTGTCAAAATCGAGGGAGCGAGGGTCTGTCCATACAAACTTCCCTCTTCCACTTCACGAAGTGGAACGCACTTCAAAATGGCGACAGGGATTCTCCCGAGGGGAAGTGCTTAGGGAAGTTTGCGAGTATGTGTCTAAAACTGGAGTGGAACCCTAGTGTACATATCTATGAGGTTGTATAAGCTACTGCCGCTAGAGGACACTAATCCTTTAATACGTCACTTTACGTTGTAATAAGGTGCTTGCACAAACGGCATATGAGGTTGTTATTGTTTGGAAGACAGTCTCCATGCTTTAGTTTTAGTTTTACCTGGATCAGCTGGCTCTGGGTCCCAGGCTACCCAGAGTTGTACGATGAAGAAGGGGGACCAGCAAATGATATAGACCAGCACAATAACCAAAGTCATCTTCACTGTTTTGGACATAGCTCTACACACTCCTGTAAGAGGTGAAGGGGGGTGGCAAGGTGAAAAAGAGGGGTTTGAGGAAGGTTTGGTGTTGTTGTAAGAGTTCATCTGAAGAGCAGAGTAACAGTTTGCCTGTAAAGTCACAACTTTGTGACTGTAGCTGTCTGTGCAAGATGTTTCACAGCAATCTGGGTCCGTTGAATCCTTGGGGTTGTAGGTGTTAGAATATGAGAAGTCACTGTTGTTGTTTGCTTTATAGAGATTATCTCCTGTGTCTTTCTGTCTGGTTTGCTTTTTGAGGATGGAGAAGTGAAAGAGCACCATGTTCTTCCTCATATCAGCAGAAACCATATGCTTTGATTTCAGGTAGATGTTGTCGTGGATCTCTTTGAATATTCGTACCTAGATGCACAAAAATCACATGCTTACATTCAAATATGATATGTATTATTAAAGCAACAAAAACACATTGATAATTGTGTTCAG
Source organism: Paramisgurnus dabryanus (assembly GCF_030506205.2). Classification (NCBI taxonomy): domain Eukaryota; kingdom Metazoa; phylum Chordata; class Actinopteri; order Cypriniformes; family Cobitidae; genus Paramisgurnus; species Paramisgurnus dabryanus. Next base: position 14,272,436 of record NC_133357.1, on the reverse strand, counting down.
ATTTGGTTTCAGTGAACTTCTTGGGAACCGCATTAGCTGTAGGAAAGAAACATCTGCACGTTAGAGAATTCTGCTCCTGAAATAGAACGACTCCGACCAAAACTCCTAATCCAGGTCAGAGATCACAATCTTAACAGGGATGCTAGAGAACTGAAACATTATGATGCATGACAGAGGATCCAACACACTTCAAAATACTGTCAACCCACTGGAAACACTGCTAATCCCAACAGTGGATTGTCAGCATAATGTTATTCATCACCTTGACAGTGTGAAAATCTCAAAAGAGGACAGGCATTAATATTTCTGTTCTGGTACACGATCTAAACCTCCCAGTAGCCAAAACAGAGCGATCTAGAGTGTAATTTATGTCATGCAGACCAAAAACAAAGCAAGGAAAAATATATTAAGCTTGAACTTATTAATATGGCTCTTGACACATAAAGAAGACGGAAATCATATTTGGGGAGTATTAAAGTAAAAAAATGATGATGAAGTTGTCACATCAGACATAACTCTGGTTGATATCCAAACAGCTGCTTGAAATAATGATGAGATTTCCGTAGTGGCACACGGGATGAACTCGGACTTATTTTGGAAACATTTTTGAAGAAGAGAACTTGGCCATTTGCCTTTACAACTACAATATCAGAAAACAGAGGTCACAATATGTACCTCAGCTGTTACTGGGGCAATACTTTTATAGCTTTGAATCTAAAGAGTTCATATTAGTACCTCAGATACACATATTCGTACTATCAAAGCATGCATATATTACTATCTCAAGGGTATATGCTACTAAAATGAATACATATCTGTGCTAATGGGTTGGTACATATTATGAAAGGGGGGTGCTCCAGAAAAAGCTGGGGTACATATTTTTTCAGTGTACCATATCTCTTTACATGTGGTACTGTGTTGTCACTCATACCAAAAACACCACATCAGAGTTATGAAATCATTATAAACTGCAAAAACTTACTTTTTTAATTAGTATTTTTGTCTTGTTTTTAGTAAAAATATCAAGGTTTATTTTTTAGATGAGCAAAATTATCTAAGAAAATAAGTCTTGTTTTCAGACCAAAAATATCAAATTTAAGTGAATTTGTGCATAAAACAAACAACAAAAATCTGCCAATGATGTAAGCAAGTGTTTTAGATTTTTTTATCCCATTGGCAGATTTTTGTCTTGTTTTCAGTAAAAATATCTAAAAATTCTTAAATTAAGATGCTTTTTCTTGATGAGCAAAACGACCCAAGAAAATAAGTCTAGTTTTAAGACCAAAAATATCAAATGTAAGTGATTTTGTGCATAAAACAAGCTAACAAATCTGCCAATGGGGTAAGACATTTTTTCTTGAATTTAGTTAGGGTTAGGGTTAGGGTTAGGGTTAGGGTTAAACAAGATTTTGTTGCTTACCCCACTGGCAGATTTTTTTTGCTTGTTTTATGAACAAAATCACTTACATTTGATATTTTTGGTCTTAAAACTAGACTTATTTTCTTGGGTCATTTTGCTCATCAAGAAAAAGCATCTTAATTTAAGAATTTTTAGATATTTTTACTAAAAACCATTCAAAACTACTAAGAATATTTTTTTTTGAAAATAATTTTTTGCAGTGCAGAACTGCTATTAAAGTGATTCACTAATATCAGATTCAAATAAATGACATGAGAATGAAAACAAGCTTGAAGCACCAGATATGGAATGTAAAGAAAGTAGCAATACCTGGCATACGGTGATAATGAAGGCAGGAAGCACAAATACCGCTAAAGTCATCCAGGTGACGTAAGCCTTCACACCCCAGGACTCAGCAAAGTTTCCCCAGCATTCAAACACTCCTGGAGCAATCTCTGACCTGGAGAAAATAAATACCTGTGGAGAAGATAACAAAGGGTGGGAAACAGAAAGTAAACACAAAATATTTGCTACAGTATTCACTGTGATTAGAAGTAAATTAAAATCCATTTAGAAAACCCTTTGTAGTTCATACCATATAATTTACTGTATATGTATCTATACGATTTTTAGCATAAGCTAAATATTCTTGCAAAATTTTAAGTTATAAAGTAGGCTACGATTACTTATTTATTTTAGATTTTCTACATTTTAAATTTATAGTATACTCATCAAAACTGGAATAACACTACTATGGGAATTATGCTAAAATAAATTATCTGCAACATTATCTCACGGAAGAGCTTTTAATGAATCCAGTAATTGGCAGAGCATGCCGTCTCAATCTTGGCAGCACATCACACGAATCACCCGCGGATAACTGAAAATAGGTTAAGAGGCGGGACGTGGGTGAATGCCTGCATAGCTCAACGGTTGTGAAAGCAGTGGCAATTCACCTGTCACTCAAGCGACCACACCCTTAATTATGCAGAACTTAAAGGCTTAATATAATTTAAATGGTTGAGTTACAAAAAAACTCACAGTTATGTCATGAAGGGCAAAATTAGCTAGACCAAAATCACTTTTTGGACCAGGCTGTAAACATATTGGGGCGGTTTCCCAGACAGGGCTTATCCTAGTCCCAGCTTAAATTGCATGTTTAAGTTTTATTCATTTCAAAACCCCTTGCACTGACATATTTTAACATATATTAGTACCATTGTTTTGTCTTAAGATGCACACCACCAGTATAGTTTTTTTGTGAGGTTTGTTTGTAAAAACTACTTAAATGTCCTAAAAAACTATAAAGGGCTAGTCCTGGATTAATCTTAAAGCTGTCCATGAAACCACGCCATTATTTTCTACTGTAAAGTTGGGCATTTTAAAATGGGGGTCTATGGGAATTGACTCCCTTTTAGAGCCAGCCTCTTGCGGCCAGTCGATGAATTACAGTTCAAGTCACTTTCGTGTTGGATTTATCAGAGAAATTGGAAGGTTGCCCTCGATCTGTACCTAAATGCTACATATTAGGACCTTAGTGTACTGCCCCAGTGACACCTTGGACCACTTTTTTAATCGGAAAGTGTAGAGTTTGTAAAAATCGTGCTTTTGGCATTTTATCAAGCAACTTCTTGAGGTTTCACCCTGAGACATTTTTTAAGTTTGCATCTATTCTTGGCTCTGTGCAAAGCTTTAAGATTGTAACAATTGAACATTACTGTAACTGTGTGCTATATAGTAGCAATTAGATATATAATATAAAATAATACAGTACCTGTGGCACACTGAGAAGAAAAGCAAGACCCCAGGCCACTATAATACTTCTGTTCCAGCGTGAAACGGCCCCTCCTTTGTAAGTCTGCAGGGGGCAGCAGATGGCATTATGGCGGTCCACTGTCATTGCAACAATCATAAAAGAGGATGCAAACATTCCCACAATCTGCAGATACTTCACAGAGCGACACAGCATATCAGGGCCCTGAAACCTCTCTGTGATATCCCATAAAAGCTGAGGGAGCACCTGCAAAATAAAATCATGCATGTGAATACATTTTTGTAAGTATTATGATCATTACAGTTCTACATTAAACTCACCTGAAAAAATGCCACCACAAGGTCTGCAAGGCACAGATTGACCATGAATAGGTGCATGGGTGCATTGTGTTTGCGTCTCCTCAGCAGAACCCACAGTACCAAGCTGTTCCCTAGTGTTGTGAGAGCCAGAACCAGACCAAGAACTCCAATCTCCGCTCGAGCTAAAGCCATGTCCCTCGGTCTGAACAGAGCGGGTGACTGTGTGCCGTTGATGGAGCCATTTTGAGATAGCAACCAGAAGTATGATCCATTTCTTATGGTGCTATTGAGTCCAGTATGCTCAGAGAAAGAAGAGGAGGTGAAGTTGGTCAATCTAGCAGTTGCATGGACTGATATATCCCAAACTTTCTCTCCCGAGTAGCTCTCCATGCCTGCAGAGAATAGCATAATACGCATTAAAGTGGCACTAAGGTGTGCCAAGAAAACAACCCCCAAACCATTACACCATCACCACCAGCCTGCACAGTGGTAACAAGGCATGATGGATCCATGTTTTCATTCTGTTTACGCCAAATACTGACTCTACCATCTGAATGTCTCAACAGAAATCGAGACTCATTAGATCTTCAACTGTCCAATTTTGGTGAGCTCGTGCAAATTGTAGCCTCGTTTTCCAATTTGTGGTGGACATGAGTGGTACCCGGTGGGGTCTTCTGCTGTTGTAGCCTCTCCGCCTCGAGGTTGTGCGTGTTGTGGCTTCACAAATGCTTTGCTGCATACTTTGTTTATAACGAGTAGTTATTTCAGTCAAAGTTGCTCTTCTATCAGCTTGAATCAGTTGGCTCATTCTCCTCTGACCTCTAGCGTTTACAAGGTATTTTCACCCACAGGACTGCCGCATACTGGATGTTTTTCCCTTTTCACACCATTCTTTGTAAACCCTAGAAATGGTGTGCGTGAAAATCCCAGTAACTGAGCAGATTGTGAAATACTCCGACCGGCGCGCCTGGCATCAACAACCATGTCACGCTCAAAATTGCTTAAATCATCTTTCTTTCCCATTTTGACATTCAGTTTGGAGTTCAGGAGATTGTCTTGACCAGGACCACACCCCTAAATGCATTAAAGCAACTGCCATGTGATTGGTTGATTAGATAATTGTAGGGGTGTCCTCGAATCAGAATTTTCGAATCTTTCCATAGTCGACCGATAGTCGAATCATATCTATGTTTGTATGCATGGGTTGGGAGGGGGCCAGACCAGATACAAACTGGTAACTTTTATTTTCTTTCACAAGCAGCACACATAAACAACTTTCTGATGAAGTGACCAAAACTGTCTTTCAAGTGATGAACGAAGACAAAACTGACGATGCATTTATATATTTATTTTTTTAAGGTAAAATATATAAGGCAACATTTGTTTATTTATTCCTCATAACATTTTAAAGCCACGATCTACAGAACATCACACAAAAATACATTTTGATAACTAAACCTAAAAAAATAACAAAGGTGATTCTGCCTTGGCTAATTCAGTGTTTTTATTTATTTTGGAGATATAGCGCGTCAAAGCAGTCATGACCAAGAAAAAACCCGACAAATGAGAAATAACAAATAATTTGTGATTGTGACTGTAAATGATAAAAACTAATCTTTATTTACAATTCATTAAACGTTAATTTATAACATGAAAAACACTGAAAGTAATGATTTTATAGACACTACGCGTTATTATTTAGCACAGAAATACCTGCTTGCTTGCTCTGACTTTGATCATCTCTGTATTCACTTTAGATACAGAAAGACCGGATGATATTATTTATTTCAGGAATCTCTTTGCTATCATTTAAAAGTGAACACCAACCATAATATTAAATCACAAGAAAGACATTCGTGTCAGGCAGAAATAGGTTCGGTGCAGATAGTTTCCGTTTCATCACCGAAATTTAAAAAAACGGCTTACCTGTTATGTAGTTTAACTTTTGACAAGATAACCAAAATGTATGATAAATACATTTTAAAAACTTATTCCCGTCGAAAAACATCCGTTTTTTAATGTTTAGTTTGATGAACTCCTAAATATGAGACGCAGAGCACCTAGCCCATTCGGCTAAATTACATGCGCAAGCATGGCCAGCACGCAATAGCGCAACATTGATACAACGAAAAGCTATCCAAAATTTATAAACTTAAATTAGATCAGAATTTATGTTTATAATAGATACATTTTTTAAATAAAATAAGGTCAGAAGTAACAAAGTGCAGAACAAATATGCAAAATGCCTCAAGTGCACAGAAATGTAGAAACAAAGAGGCAATGGTTTATTAACGAAGAAACCTCCGTGTAGCCCGGTCACAGGGGTTGTTGGATTTATTAATGCATTTTAAAAATATTTATTGAAAGCTGTTACTTCACATATTATTTGCAGCATTATCATAATATGCTGTATATTAATATATTGTGAGAAAGCTGTTATATGTGAAATCAGATAATGTGTGCACCCATATACGGCCAAAATTGAATGATCCTCATTTCATAACACATCTGCGACGATTCGACTGTAAGATTGGTAGTCGAATCAGGCTTCTTCTATCGATGCATCGAATCTTCGACTATTCGGGGTCACCCCTAGATAATTGCATTAATGAGAAATTGAACAGGTGTTCCTAATAATCCTTTAGGTTAGTGTAAATGTATGTTAGCAGTGTGTGAACACAACAACCCTACAATGAAAAAATCAACCCTCTCCTTTTTTATCCCCATTCAAACAAAGCAGTCTTATTAGACATGCTGTTTTGATTCTCTTGTTAATGTGATGTCACACTGATAAAGCCCTGCCCACAGCCACTGACTGACAGTCCTGCATTTCCATAATTTCTGCCCTCAGTTGTACACTGTCAATAGTGAGATACTATTGTCTCAGACTGTATACACTGGAACCACATTAATTTTAAAGGTGCAGTGTGTAAATTTTAGAGGCATCTAGTGGTGAGGTTGCGAATTGCAACCAACGGCTCAGCCCACTGCTCACCCCTCGCTTTTGAAACACATAGAGGAGCTACGGTAGCCACCACCGGACAAATGTGTCATCATCAGAGACAACTTCTGTAGAAATATGGCGGCCCAAAATGGCGACTTCCATGTAAGGGGACCCTCGGTGTATGTAGATAAAAATGTCTCATTCTAAGGTAATAAAAACATAACGGTTTATTTTGAAAGGTCTTTATACACTCCTGATAATATAGTTCTGTAAATAATTTTGCATTTCTGTTAAGAGATCCTTCTAAAATTTACACACTGCACCTTTAACTGAAAGCGCTGAATGTCTCTTTTGGTAAGGGAGTGAGGCGCAGTAACTCATTTGGATTTAAAGGTACACACACAAAAACAGTGCATTTTTGTTCCCACCCAAATAGGGACATTTTGAACATGCTATAATAAATGACCTTGTAAAAATGTGTATGTGCCCTTTAATGCAACATGAACTACTATACATTTGGCAGACATTTTTATTTAAAGTAACTTGCATTCAATGAATACATTTAATCAGTATAGTGTTCCCTGGGAACCGTACCCATAACCTTATAACGTAATGCTTTAATAGCTGAGCTACAGGAACTATTAAGTTAAAGCAGTCTATTTCCTCTTGATACAAATCTTTTATCCATTTTTCCCCAAATCGATGTGAATCCCGAAAACCCATCCAGATTTGTCCGTTATGTTCACTCCCTTTATATATCTCTCTCAACGACCATGTTCTCTATCTGCTTTCATTCCATCGCCCGAATTTCTATTGCTTTTGAGCGTTTTTTTCATATGCTCTCTGATCCTTTTAAAATATGGTTTATTTTCTTGACCCTGCAAATAAATTATACAAACAAAAATATCGGTTGCACAAGTGAGACTGGCAGTGTGAGAAAGAGGGGACGCCTGAGACTTTGACTTACATAAATAAACAGAAAGGAGGAGGTGCGTTGAGAATTGGACACTGATGGATGTACATTACAGTGAATTATTTAGTGATGCCCTTCAGAGGCAAAGATTTTTACATATTTCCCACAGAACAAAATAATAATTAACACTGATCAAGTGTGAAAAGCTTAAACTTAATATCATACAATATGTATAAATTGTTTCAGCCCCAGCAACATAAACAAACAGCTTTTGTGGCCCAAACTTAACTTCTGGTAAACTTCCACATATAATCAATAACAACAACGTCCTTTTACAGTAGTTTATTTCTGATAACAAGGGATTGTAAATTACCTTCGTTCATATATAATATCTATCACATATCAACTGAGCTAATGTTTCCTGTGTAAAATTCATGTTTACAGTATATCCTACAGATCCTTGAATTCTTGCCTGGCTGCCAAACCTCTCCTCAGTTGTGATCCACGCTCATTGTCTTCCCTCGCCTTTAGCAAACCAAAACATTTTTTTTTCGACTAGGTATTTGTTTCAGATATCAGGTTAGAAACTAGCCAGACTGATAAATAAATAGTCAGGAAATTCCCTTCGGTTTAACCGTGACAATGCAGCATCTCTTCTCAATTGCAAAGTATAGAAGATACTTGAAAACCTTGAGTTTCCCGAAGGATTTTAATAGCTATGCCAAAGAGGACAAATCAAATACATAAAAGTTACAAATATACAACCAGTCATTGAACATTAAGGCAACATTTGTGTAAATGCTGTAATCATTTTGACTTGTGCACTCTATAAACAAACGGTGCTAAATAGAACTAAAAATAGTTCTCTGGCCGGTAATCATAGGGGAACTTTTTAAGTGCCATGTAGCACCTATGTAGAACCATAATGTGCTATATAGAACCATAGTTGGTGCTGTAGTGGTCCTATATCACCCCCAGATGGTTCTTCATAGATGCTTTATACTGTAGGTGCTATATAGCACTAAAATGGTTCCCCTATGATTACGAGCTTTTAGTGCTATTTAGCACAATTTTTTTCAGAGTTTATAAATGATCAGTGTTAAATATTGTATTAAATACAATCCCTAAATTATTTTCTTCTTTATAAATAAATTTTTTATGAGAAAACATTATAGGGAATGTGTACACATATGCACAAAACTGTATGAGGTTACAGTTTATAGCACAAAAACATTTGGTAAAGCATTGCCTTTGCAACATAAACATAAGGGTTTGATTCCCAGGGAACACAGTGATATACCTTTAAATGCAATGTAAGTTGCTTTGCATAAAAGTGTGTGTGAAATGCAAAACAAGTGTTAGGAAATAACATTTCTACTGTTGTTTTCCAGCAAATATAAACCTCTGATTGAGAAACTCCACACAGCAGGTGTCTTTTAGGTGCAGTTATTAATAACACGTTTGTTCCTGTCGCACAGGTTTTTGAGGTCGTCCCCTGAAGCATCTGATGCATGAGCTGTTCAGTTTACCCTTGCTTTGTCATTTTCACTCGTCTTTGAAGCCGTACCCTGTGGGATCCGTTTGTACTGTATGGTGCTGCATAAATGTTGACCTAGGCTAAATATAACTTATGATACAGAGAAAATGCTCTGGTTTGTAAACCGCTTTAAAGTACAAAATACTTCTGTGTTCTAAAGGTGAACCAAGTCTGTCTATTAAATGTGTTTAAGTAATATACAAACCAATATATTCTCTATATTGTAGTGGGTATGTTGATTGATAATCCAGTTGTATACAATTTTACTATGAATTTGCACACATTCATGCACATGCAGATATTCATGATCAGTCTCACCTGCATAACACTCACTGTAAAATTTCTCCCTTATTGTTTCCTTAAAATATATTTTAAATACAAATTATTTAAAATATGACTTTGTGTAAGGTAACATTTTATTTTGTACGAAATAAACACCCTTGCACATGAACACTACAGTTTTGTCAGTGTGACCTGATGTTATGTCTTATAATTAATTGATTTATAATTCATAATTTCATTTTTATAATTTTGTACTATTTTCTTAAATTTTTACTAACCACAAATTTGTCTTTTAACATTTACTAAAACACTGTTAATGATTTCTTGGCACATTTGAATATTTGCTCACATTTGAACTTTGAAAAGGTACCACTTTACAATAAGGTTGTATTGTTAACAAATGCATTAGCTAACATAAACTAACAATAAATAATACTTTTACATCATTTATTAATTTAAGTTCATGTTAATTTTAGCATTTGCAAATACATTTTAAAATCCAAAGTTGTAACTCTTAACATTAGTTAATGCACTAACACAAACAATTGTATAGCATTAACAAATATTAACAAAGATTAATAAATGATAAAAACCTATATTGCTTATTTTAGTTCATGTTAGCAAATGTATGTATTATTGTTAACAAATACTGCCTTTATGCAAAGTGTTACCTTAAGCATTAGTACAAAATGTAATTCTTATCTAAAAAAAATATGGTAAAAAAAAATCATTTATTAAAATTTCTACATGAAAACAAGATTGTTGTTTTGCAGAAAATTAAATAAACTTACTCTGATGTTTTTGGAAATCAGCCGTAATAATCCATGTGTATTCTGAGCTGACAGTACCGATGAATAGCATTGAGTTATTTCAGCATCTTTTGCTTTCTCCCAAGTCCATATACACAGAATTCAGAGTTTTACTTTTTGAAGAACTGCTCCAGCAGATATAAGCAATGAAATCCAAGAAATTTCCATTCATTAGAGATTAAGTCTGAGCATTCATTTCTCATCAAAAGCACCAGTGCAGTGTGCTATAACTTGATCATTGCTTAAACATATTTCTTACATGACTTGCCTTCTCTTCCTCCCTTTCTGTCTCGCCTAAGCACTTCTCCCTTTTCTCAGGTCTCTTGTGTTGTAAGATGGGGGAGGAGCCAGAGAATGATGCAGGGTGTTCCACTTGTATACATCCATCTCCACTGTGACACAAAGTATAGATAGGATGTGAAAGCTTTTTGTCTCAATCCCTCTGGTAGCAATGCTGTTAAGAGTATGAAATCAGTGTAAATATTTGCTTCCACATTTATATTGGACTGGGTGTGTTTGGGTGTGACTCTATTTTCGGCAGTTGTTTTAATGTGTGGGATGACACCATGTGATTGACATTTATACAATGTGTTTCTATTTTTTGTCACTTCTTGTAAAGTGTCATTCCTTTGCTTTTACTTGCAAATAATTTGCTTTACTGGGTTACATTATAAATACATAAAGAGTCACACCTGTCATAACCCAATCAACCCGATCACCTGCACGTCACCAATTATATAAAGTTGTTTACCTGCTTGATGTTTGCTTTTCTTTTGCGGTTCTGCTTTAATAAACTTCACTTATGCTTACCCTTGTGCGGTCTCTTTTGCGTGACAAAGAAATTGTTTGTTTATGCACATTTATAAGTGTTTTTTACGATTTGGACAAATATCTTTGAGACACAATTTTTAGCACAAATTAACCAGACATGCATAATACAAATCATCAGGACATTTATCATAAAAAACCTTAGAAGAATAAGGGTCAGATAGCTGCAGTTTTATATCTCAATGTCCCTACACAGTATGTGTTTTTAGCTATTGCTCTCAAAAATTAAGTTGCAATTCAAGACAATTCTTTGGCAGGGAGTAAAACAGTGGCAGCTGTTTTCTTCTGAGAAATGATTTGTTTGGCAGCACATTCATCTCATTGTCATCAAAAAACTTAACAGAAGTGCTGAAGGAACCAGATCATGTCAATGCCTCGGGTACAACATTTTAACAGGTTCCTGACAGAAATTGGTTAAGACAGAATCCAAACTGAACTTAACCTGGATGTCCACTTATGTGGACCTAAAATATTTTTGATGTTTGCACCATGATAGTTAATTCTGTGTAACTGGAACCTGTTGTACACAAACATGGACGAATACACTGCTTCATGTTCTTAGAAAACAATTTGGTTATTATATGTATTGGTTCTTCCTAACCCCAAAATAGCTGGTAGAAATCTGAAAAAAAAAAGACAAACCAAAACCCGGGCCTTAGGAGGTTAAGTTTAGTTGTTCAAATTGGAAGGTAAAAAACCAATAGTTGTTGTAATAGCTGTTTAGCAAAATGATTATAATTCAATGTGCATATGTCGATTTTGCAACATGATCTCATGGAAAGTCTTGTATACATTTTTTTGTGTCCATGGCACGAAATCCAGCTTTTTTACGTGCCTTGAGCACAAGGGTCTTTTTCATGTCATTTTATGTATTGTTTTCTCATTTTTTATCCTATTTTTAACTCATTGTTGCTTGGGGATGGCATTAGGATGTACTTTTATAAATTGGTTTCTTCATGTTTTTCTTCCACTTTTTAAAACTATTCTCGCCTGGAGTTGGGGTTAGAGTTGTGGTTTGGGTTAGGATGTCTAAAAATGCCAAGCGACAATGGTAAGAAAATAAGAAAAAACTATGAGAATACAATATATAAAATGAAACAAAAAGAAAGTTTTGTACGAGTGTCACGAAAAAGACATTCTGAATTTCGTGCCATGGACACAAATAACTTGATCAAATTTTGCGTGACTATAACACGACTTTCCGTGAAATCAGTCTGTTACAAGAAAACAGAGATGTGAAATGTGTGAGGATATGTGGAGGCTCTTGAGACTTTACAAAAGATTGGCAAGGAGGTGACACCGTACTGACAAGCAATAAGCTTAACGAGGGGACTCATGTGGGAAAAAGACATGGGATATTGGTTCACTTAGGGGAATTTCTCCTGGGATTTTATTGTTGAGATAAAAGGTACACAGCATCAACCAACATTAGACAAAATGGCGACAATTATTGACTGCTCTAAGCAACATTCTTAAACAACGCACCTTAAAACAAACTCACAGTTCTCACAAGCATTTTGTCTCATTCTGGATCTGGTTTGCTTCTGTACATGTATGTAGAATGTTTTCATCATTTGTATTTGTTTCTTTTACACAAAAACACAAAGATATCCTGGTTTTCTTTTTTTTAACCAGATCTTTGAATTTCAAAAAAAAAACTTTGTCTAATAGACAAACTTCACGGTTTGATGTGTTTATACTATACAAAATGAAAAGAAAACACATTTTAGGAATCCGTCTCGGGGCTGGGAAAGTTAAAGAGAAAACAAACCAAGTCAGACCAGTACAAGTAAACCAATCTAAAGTTAATTAAATAATTACATTTTGTTATTATTTACACACTGATGTTGTCCTAAACCATATATGTTTTCTGTGAAACACAAAATTAGACATTTTCCAAGAATGGCTACACAGATTTTGCCATAAAAGTACTTTTTCAACCATGTCTGTCAAGCTCTCTAAACAAAATAAAAAGGTCCACATCTTGTTTGCTGTTTAAAGGGGACATTTCACAAGACTTTTTAAAGATGTCAAATAAAACGTTGGTGTCCCCAGAGTACGTACAGTATGTAAAATTTTAGCTCAATGGCAGTGCTGTGATTGGGTAGTGCAGATTAAAGGGCAGTATTATCCCCATCTGACATCACAAGGGGAGCCAAATTACAATTTTACAATGAGCTATTTTTTCACATGCTTGCATGCAGAAAATGGTTTACTTTAACTAAGTTACTGGGTTGATCTTTTTCACATTTTCTAGGTTGATAGAAGCACTGGGACCCAATTATAGCACTGTAACATAGAAAAATCATCATATGTTCCTTCAAGTCTTTCCAAGTCTTCTGAAGTCATAGCTTTAACAAACCTAAATTTAATCCATTATTTATTTTGTAAATTATTTTTCTGCTATCATCAAAAGCTGATGCTCTTAGCTGCTAAGTTGTTAGTTTCTTATAGGGCCACTGTTATGAATATGGAAATTTACACTGCACGTAAAGTAATGCTTTACACAGGTTGCTTGAATATCACTCATGCTTGTGTTATGAAGTGTAAGTATATTAAACATTTCATGCAATATCCATGAATGAGACCTGACACTATACTGAAAGTGACTACAGGGCAGGATATTATTTTACATAAAAGGCCCTGACTTACAGTAATTACCTTGAGCTTATATCTGGAGTTTGCATAACCACCTTTAAATGTATAAGTATATGATGCATATGTTTGTGTATATTATATACATATATAGTTTGTATACATATTATGTGTGTGTATAAGGCGTTCTTATCAGTGTACTTAACACATGTACATAACAGAGGCATTCATGTGTGAAACTGGGACAAGTTGTCACAATGGATAGCTATTAAAGGGATATTTGACCTATGAAAACTCTGTAAAAAATGATACACTGGATTTTCTCAAAAAATGAAAATATAGTGCATCATTTTTGCATCCACTTTTTAAGTAAGTTTCACATGCAAAATTGCAATTGCTTAAATTGCTTAAAATTCAATATGAAACTTACTTAAAAAAGTGGATGCAAAAATAATGCACTATATTTAAAAAATGTAAGTAAATCCAGCATATTATTTTTTGGAGTGAAGTGAACAGAGGAAGATGTTGGAAACTTCAATTTACAGAAAACTGCACTGCATCACAAACACAAAGTATTTAATTTTACCCACTCGGGCAGTTAGATGGGCAGCTGAGAAAATGAAATCATTGTGCAGTGCTGTCTTTTAACATTTATATTGGCTCTGCCTCTCATACTAATGATTTGAACAAACATGTTTTATGTGCATGCGTGTTGTTTATTTACTTTTTTTGGAAGACTGAGAGAGTGTTGATGTAATTCAGTAATTCTGGCAATGATGATTATTATTATTATATTCATTTGTGAAAGAAGCTGGAAAAATGTGGTCTGAAAAAAGCTATGCTGCAGGTTGATGGTAAAAAAAGAGGTATAGAATGAATATTAAATGCATGGTACGCATTTAAACAACTTGCTTTTGCAAGTCAATTCATCCTACTATTTTAAGTTTGACTCGTGATAAGTTGATGTAACTTAAGAAAAATAAGTTTAAATTGTTTCACTTAATTTGTTAAGTTAAAGTAAAAATAAAAATATATGTTAATTTGATATATTTTTTACAATGTGGATAAGACTGAATTTGACATCTTGTTGGCAATGTAGACATATTCATGATGCTTTCAGAAGCAAGAATTACAAAGCAAGAGAATTTTTTTAATTTAATCAGATCTTTAATACAATTCATTTGGTCGAAAGCTGAAAGATTTTTTACTGACAGTTTAACTAACTTAAATATTATATATATGTTTATAGAGAGTAAATCCTTGTTGTCAGTCTAGGTGGAGTCAGAAGAGTAAAGGAGCCACAGGCACAAACTCATATAGACTTTCTTTACCTTGTACACAGATGCAAGTCACATTAGAGTAAATAAGGGTTCCCTTCTGCAATGAAACCCAGCCAGGTTCATTGACAAAGATATGTTCATCATGTTTATCTTATTAAAAGTAGATTTGAGTTTATTTGGGTTTATGCTCAACAATAACTGAGATATTTTGTGCAGACCAAATGGTTGCAGGAATTATCATTTAATAAAAAAATGTATGAGGTGGTCTTGTTCTTGTTTCTATTGATGCCTTACATAAAAAAAATGAAAGAGAAAAGAGACACTTGTTTTCAAAAAAAGGTTCTCAGAAGAAGCAAGTGGCCCCTTAAAAACATTTGGATGTGAAATTTAATGAAAAAACAAATAAATCATTACAAAAGAAAAACAGGAGAAATATTACTAAGAAATATATAAGCTAAAGGATTTTCTCACTGAGATTCAAAATCGTAGCATGAATTAAAGTGAAGAAAGTCTTACTTTGCCATGATTGGCTGAATAAACTTAAAATGGAATAATGGCCATCTTTGCAATGCATTTGCATATTGACATGAATGTGACAAACTGGTGAAACGGGAAGGGCTAATTACAAAGTCAATAACTCCCTCATTTGTTCATTACCGGTTTTGGTCACGTCCAAAAAAAGATCTTTAAGTGAGCCAGCTTTTAGTGTGCAGTTGGTAAAGGACTAATGTTCCGAAAAGAAGTTGACTTAATACAGCTGGTCTTAAAATGCTAGGTTATTTTCAACTCAGCGTTGGGTGAAAAAGAGATGAACATTACTTGCTGGCCCAGCAGCTGGGTTAAAATTTAAAAAAAAATTCTGACTTTGTACTGTTACAGTTTTTTTGAATTGCTAAAACACTAACCCCCAATCTCTGAACCAAATTCATAGTGGCCTAAACCCATTTGTCAAATCATGCACTCTTTTTGCAAAATTCTAAACACAAACTTCTCACTAAAACACACATTTCACACTGCAATGCACTTGTTTTATAAATGCTAAACACAGGCAGGCAAAAGTTGAACACAACTAAAACACCGTTATCATCGAGTAAACACAACAACTCAAAATTCTACACACTTTTATCTAATGGTATTTTTTACCAATTGTGTGAATTGGAAACAGTCTGAGAGGCAGATGAAGAGTATGAGGAAGAAAAGGACACCAGAGACAAAATTTGCAGTTGGATTGCTGACTTTTTACAAAATACAAGTGCTGCTTACAGTAATATTGAAAACTTACTATTACTTGCAGTACTTACAGTAAAGTATTCACTACATTCACTGAACTAAACTTGTGATTACAGTACTAGAGATTTTTAACAGTATATTTGTCAAGTGTGTTGTTTTTTAAGGTAGTTTCTAATGGATGCTTGTAGTGTTTTATATTATAGACTTATGTGTTTATGATTTGAAAGCTTAGTTTGATTTTGAGTACAAGTGAAATGGTTTTGAAGCAATTGTTTGATTTTGCTAAAAGAGTCAGGGGTTCTGTGAATTTTGTTTAAAATTGGGATTTGTGTTTAAGGTTTTGAGAAAATGAGTGATGGTTTCAAAAAATGTGTTTTAGCAATTCAGAAAAACTGTAACTGTAAAACCATGAAACGTGAAGTTAGTACAATACACAAGCACAAAGACCACACTTGTGCCGAGGATCATTTTACATTAATATAGTCCTTGCAAAAATCATGCATCAAGAAGTGTCATCCCCCATTTACTGTTATTTTTTTTTCTCAAGAAGCATTCGTAATATTAGGTGTTAGTCTTTGTAGCCTGTGTGCATATTTAAGAAATAGGTGTAACAGGCCATTAGTGTTTAATGATACTGACTTCAAAGTGTATTAAATGAACTTAAATAATGAAGTAGTAAGGAGAGAGAGACCCAACACATCTATTGTGTTTTTGTTTTTTCAGGGTATCATTACTTTGTTTTTTATCACATTTACTCTCACAAGAGCTAGTGTATAGACGGTATAAAAAACATGTCTTAAACAAAAACATAAGATTTTTGCTGTGATGTGGATTTAACAAACCTGATTCATCAAATGTTTTTTAGACATGGTCCCTTGAGGTAAGTTGAGTAAGAGAGAGAGAGAGAGAAGAGAGAGAGAGAGGTAAAGAATTTGATCTCTCTTTGACGGCTAATGTGATGGAATCCCTTTATTAATGTATTGTGCTCTCTTAAATCTATTGCATATTAATGTCAGGGTGTAAGGAAGGGCGCACATTCACAAAATTGATGGATTGATTTCAGCACTCAGGGGAAATTGGGAGAGTTGTAAAATAAATCATGAATGATATGACAGTAGCTGAAGCTGATGTAAAACTCTATTACAAATAGCTGGAATCTAAAGACGGAAACAAAATGACCAAGGCCCATGCTTTAAATTGAAATACAGTCCTGCTTACTTTTGTGCTGTTTATAAGAGGTATTTGCATAATGAAATAGAGTCATGGACATAATGTGCATATTTTTGTGTTTAAATACTTTAAAACTCACATACTTTGGCATTATTTTATGTTCGAAACCTTTATAAACAAATTTCACAAATATCAGTAGTTATTGGGATGCTAGGATAATTGAAAAACTTTTGTCCAACTATCTGGATGTTATATCAAGTGCAATCTCAATCAATGAGAACTTAATTAAGAACACTGTAAAAAAATCTGTAGAAATTACAGTATTACTGGGTTTTACTAGCTGCCAGTAACTTACTGTAGATTTTACACTTATGTTATTTACTGGCAACAGTTTGTTCAAAGTTAAATGAACACAAAACATTTTCAGACTTTATCTTCTACAGTAAGTCACTGGCAACCAGTTGCATAATTATAGGGCAAATGTTTTACAGTGAAGTTAGGCAAAAGCCGCTAAACGGCAACTTAATTAAATTAGATAATGATATTGACCGAATGCTCTTGGCATTTATTATATGTTAAATACTTTCGCTTCAAATGTGCTTAATTCCAGCCATCCGCTAATCGCTACATTGATTTGTTGTCAGAATCCGCTAAACGCAATGTCAACTTAGTGCACTTGTGCATGAAAGATGAATTAGATGAATGATGACATGCAAAATAAAAATACGTTTTTACACGTTGATCATTTGCAATGTTTAGTTGCATATTTATGAAAGTTTTTGCCACAAATGCCTGCATGCACTGAGGAGTTTTTGCAGCTAAAGACAAATTTGCTAAATAACAATGAAATAAAGTGACATTTGTGAAAATAAGGCATTTTAATACCTGACTAATAACCTTTTCATTGCTATTTAAGTGAAATGAATGAGCTTTTAGATGGTTTTGCATCTGAACTTTAAACAGTAAACATGAAATCATGTGAAATCCCAGGTGGTCTTTATACCTGAAAGAAAAGTTTGTATATTTATTTGTATATCTGAAAAATAGCTACAGAAATGTAATGATAGACTGGTACAACCAATGTTAAACTAGAAAATGCTGATTTATCAAACACATTGTAATTATATTTAAAAAGTACATTTATGAATTTAATATCACAGGAAAACCTTATACCAGCATCCATGTCAAAGTTTTAAAATGTAAATAAATTGCAGAGGTCAGGTGGTGCAACTAGAAAGTCAAAGGGTGCAACTGCTACTGTATAAATGCCCCTAAGAAATAAAAAAATAAGCTAAATCATTTTTAAAAGCAAATAATTTAACTAGTAATTTTCGTTTTAATAAATGCTAGTTAGACAGAGTGTGACAGAAAGTGATTGGTTGCACCCTTATGACATTTTTAAAGGTTGTATCAAAAATATTATGAAATAAATCATTCAAATTGAAATGTTGTTCAATAAACAAAACTTTTAAACACATTGTTCCTGACTCAAAAATATGCATTACATTAATTAAAAAAAAAAAAAGTTTTGAGGAGCTTGTCTTTGATCCAATTAACAGTTTGGAAATTTTTGAATATAGCAACCTTTAACTGTACCAGCTTGTGTAACCTTTACAGTATTGTTGGTATATAGTTGGTAAAATTAGGTCTATTCCCTATCTAAAACTGTGTTTCTCATTGTCTTATACTCTATGTCGGCACCAACTTACTGGTAAATCATGTTTAGCCATGTTTACTTCAAAGCTTAGATGGTTTTCATGCAAATAAGATCCTTTAGATATCCAATAACTAACATGCACTGAACATGAACATTTGTGATTTGTTTGCTGGATCAGTGTGTATTAGCGTTTAAAGTGTAAAAAATACCAAACCTCTTAATTTGTTTCCATCCAGCTCTTTTGACATTCATTTGTCTCAGTATTCTGAGTCAGACACTGGCATGCATGTTCAGAAAACAACCTTTGGGAAAACAGTGAGAAAACGTTTATGAACCTTTTTGGAATTATGTGATATATCTAAGTTTTACGATTAAAAAAAGATTAATTTTAAACAAAAACATTTCATATGTTCATATATTTATTAATGAGGAATTGCTTAGTTAAAACTATAGAAGATATCAGACTTCTAAGAGGCCAAAGACTACACAAATCAAGAACCTTAGGGTTTTACATATAAGGGCCTTATATAATGTTTGCATGAAACTACCATGAAAAATAATAAAAGTTTTGCAGACAGATGAACAAAAATGTTCATGTGTTTGGAGAAACTAACACCCCATATACCCAGTGCCGGGTTAAGCCTTTGTGAGGCCCTGGGCTAACACTGGTTTGAGGCCCCCCCCAATATACACTGAAAAAAATAGGCTGGATTTACTAAGTGCCCCATTGCGAATTTTTTTTTGTAAAACTTACTAAAAAAAAGGGATGCAAAAACGATGCACTGTCTATATTTTTTAGTAAATCCAGTGTTTTTTTACAGTGTATGTGCAACATTAAATGGCTAAAATTATTTAAATAAATTAAACAATATTATCAAATAATTTTACAATCAGAAATAGACCAGAAAATAACATTTATTTAATAAAACTTACAACAAAAAGTGCTTCTTTCTGCTCTTCTTTAAAGAGAATTCTTCAATTAAATCATTAAAATCAAGTTGATGCAAAAGTAGGCTGAAATTATTTAAATAAATTAAACAATATTATCAAGTAATAATTTTACAATCAGAAACAGCCCAGAAAATAACATTTATGCAACTCACAACTAAAAGTGCTTCTGTCTGTTCTTCTTTAAATATAATTCCTCAATTAAATTATTAAAATCAAGTTGACGCAAAAGTAGGCTGAAATTATTTAAATAAATTAAACAATATTATCAAGTAATAATTTTACAATCAGAAACAGCTTAGAAAATAACATTTATTAAATGCAACTCACAACTAAAAGTGCTTCTGTCTGTTCTTCTTTAAATATAATTCCTCAATTAAATTATTAAAATCAAGTTGATGCAAAAGTAGGCTGAAATTATTTAAATAAATTAAACAATATTATCAAGTAATAATTTTACAATCAGAAACAGCCCAGAAAATAACATTTATGCAACTCACAACTAAAAGTGCTTCTGTCTGTTCTTCTTTAAATATAATTCCTCAATTAAATTATTAAAATCAAGTTGACGCAAAAGTAGGCTGAAATTATTTAAATAAATTAAACAATATTATCAAGTAATAATTTTACAATCAGAAACAGCCCAGAAAATAACATTTATTAAATGCAACTCACAACTAAAAGTGCTTCTGTCTGTTCTTCTTTAAATATAATTCCTCATTTAAATTATTAAAATCAAGTTGACGCAAAAGTAGAAGCCCAGAATTCTCAGCCCGAGTCCGAACTTTTTAATTCTCCCCATTAGGAATCTGTTTCCGCAGATATAGTTACTGCATCGCGTATGTTTGTGAGTAGAAGTCTGTGCTGTCTGCAGTGAGGTTTTTATGAGAGCAGCACAAACTTTTTAATAGTCTATTTAATATGTAAAACTTGAATTTGAAATAAAACTTACTGCGGAGAAGTTAATGAGATCTCTATCGTCTCTCTTGCTACGTGACGCGACAATTATTTATTATTTCAAATCCGTTTACAAGATAAATATATATACATTGTGTTGTTAAACTGATGAAATTATCTTGCTATATACGCTATATTTATTATGAGAAGCCTTTTCTTTTTACTGTTACACTGTAGACAGTAATATATGTATATAATAAAAAACTCTATGGTCGTGAAAGCACATTATCCATTATCTGTTGGTTCATGTTGGTCTAGTTTAATTCAGGGTAATCCTTTAATAAAATGTATAATATGTTATAAAATATTTTATTGTTTTGTAATAGGCTATTTACAGCACACATTCTCTCGGATCGTTTTAAAACATTTTAAATCATTCTGCAAAATTCCGCATAGATTTTGCAAAAGAAATCCGCAGAAATAGCAAAAAATAACTGCTTACACAGCTTGTACAGCTGTACTCTTGCAGCAATTAAAGCAGTTCAGTTTTGTTTTAAATTGCAAAAATAGTTATATTTCTGTTTTATTTACTTTTTAGAGCAGTTTTTGTTTGTTAAAGTTTTTATGATAACTAGTGGTTAGCGGCCGACAGCAAGTTGACGACATGTATGATGAATTGAGCCTCTCAAATCAACACTTGCCTATAATAACAACTATTTAAATAAATATTTTTAGCATATCACAATGTTAGTTTAAACGTTTATTATCAACACATACTATTTTTAAAAAGCGAAGGCAGGTTGCTCTGCTGCTTGCAGTTGCAACGGGTGCAGAAATAAAAAAAAATAAAAAGGGCTATACAAAACGAAACGAAATAAACATGAAACAGAATAAACATGCATGTTTCCTTACTTTACAACTTCGCTTTTGCATATATATATTTTTTTTTAATGTAAGGACTTACCACAGAAGATGGCTATTCATGCATCCATCCAACAGTTAAACTAAGAAAAAAGTCGATCCATACACAAACAAGAAATAAAGACACAGCCTTCTTACACGAAATTAATACAGGGAGAAGTCTTTAATAGATTATGTCTTGGATGCTGTCTGTATAGATTATGTACAGTATCCAAGGTTTTAATCTAGTACTCCATTTATAATTTTTCCTGGTGGGCTGAAGGTCCCAGAGAGACCGCGGCCTTGTACAAGAGTGGAAATGATCGATGTTATTTGTCGGCTCTTAAAGGACAAAATATCCCATAAGCTATTACGTAGCTATTATACATTTTTTTTTAGAACATTCTTGCGACCCAGTGGTTGGGGGCCTCTGCTCTAGGTAGCACTTACGCATAATTACGTCAATCAAAATGTTTTTAAAAACTCAAAATAGAATTGTCTCGGAGGCCCCCTAGTGTTCGGGGCCCTGGGCTGCAGCCCATGTTGCCCATTAGGATAACGCGGCCTTGCATATACCAACTCAAGGTGCAAGGTCGCGACAGCTTACAGTTTCTCCAGATGAATGGTTAGCTGAAATGTATCAACAAGTTCCCAAAATTATAAAACAGAATTTCACTTTGTGTGTGATTGCAGAAACCTAATCCATTTAACAGCCAATTCCCAATAATATGCCTAAACAAACAAAAAGGCTAACTTGGAAAAATCCAAAACTCATGGATGATCCCCAGCACCTCCGAAACAGTCCATCTACATGCTCTGATTTACAAACCTTCGAGAATTTACCAAAAAATAACACAGTCCTTGAGATGGCTGCTATTTGATTTTAATCTACAAAGAATATTCCACATACTTTTGTCAGATTTAAAAGCAATCAAAAGGCTGAGGGAATTTACATCTGTTTAGTCTGTGATTTATTGTATCCACTTGTAGGAATTTTTAATATTAAGCAAAAGTCTTTTTGATGTTTTCCTAATCATAACAGTGTGCTATCTTATCAGCAAAGAAACATTCAACAACAAACATTCAAAAATGTATGATTTATGGAGGAGAACCAACTGAAACCAACTTATTCAATACTGTTACATAAAGACTTTATATTTAAGCAGACATTTGTTGCCCCCTAGTGCCTAAAAGTCTTAATTATCAACATTCTGTTAGTTGATGAAACAGTAGAAATCTATAATCCAAACTATTATCAAATATCCTTTTAATTGGATTTTCTTTTGTAAACTGCAATGCCACAATATAAATTCCTTATATGCATTCCTTATTTAACATCTGATTAAGCAACAGGATTATTTGAAGATTTGAATTATGGCATTTTACAGTACGTGGGGACCTTCAGGACTAAGAATGAAACATATTTAAAAAGCATGACTGCATAACTGTGGACAGTTAATAGCAGCAGGCCACTTTCAGTATTTTTTTTTTTAATAATGCAAATTCAAGGTGAATATTTAAAAGAAAAAAATAATCTTGACATAAACATTACACGTTACAGTGCCTGCAAGAACCTGCGGTTATTAAAGTTGACAATACAATAAGAAATCATCCATATTATTTATTATATATTATTTATTCATTTTTGAGCCATTAAGGATTTGCGTGAGATGGTCCAGATATCCTAACTTTACAGTCTCATCAGGGTTATCAACTAATCTGTAGCAAACCACATGCAAATGAGCAAGTTTTGTTGAAATATCATTAACTCAAAAGATGACAGTATTGCAAATAAAAATGTATACATGATGCTCAATTACCAACAAGACAGTTTTTTTTACCAATAATACAGTTTAGCACTGTATATCACAAGACACAGTACAACACCCAACCAGACTTACCCAACAGTACAACCAAATAATACAATAAGTTTAAACTAAAATAATGTATAAAAAGATTGAGCACTGTTATTACTATAAATAGAGAACAATGCAACAACAACATGGCCGCTCTGGCAACAGAAGTCTGGCCTTTCAGATAAAAGAGCCAATCATCAATCACTAAAGATTATGATTCTCTGAGGCGATTGCTAATCTGTGTGCATGCGCAATTGCTGAAATGACCTCACAAAAAAGTGTTTGTTGCACAATTTTAGCTTAAGAAACAAAAGTTGATGCCAGGTTTAATTGGTGGTCAGAAATATGGTGCTTCATTGTGATTTTCAAGTCTTGCATGACTAAAATAATAACTGCCAATAGGAGTTTCAAACATGTCTGTGACTTCCCTACGAAGCTACTTTGGTTTAAACACGAATATAATATTAAGTCTAACAAAAAGTTCCCCTGGAGGCCATAAAAATTCAACTTTGCAAGGCAGTAAATCTATTTAGAAACGTAAAATACTGCTTCAGTTGATAAAAAATTTTTGAGTTTGAAGATAACATTGGTAAGAATGGATAAAATATGGAATGTAACCAAGCAGCGAAACCCAAAATAAGACCCTTATAATAAAATACTGCATTAGCATAAAACCAATATAAAACCAACATAACCATTAAAATATCCCTAAATCTATGCAGTTCCCATAAACCGACCACCGTTACCAAGAATGACCACACGCACAATGCTGAAGTATGCTTCATTTCTAAGGCTCTGGGCTAAAGTTAACGTGATGATCTCTTAACTCGTGATCCATGGTAAGGCTGCGTGGATCAAGGTTAAAACTCCTGGCTCGTGTGAAAGCAGCATTTAGTCATAAAATGAAGTGCAGGGGCCAAAGGAGTTGAACCACCTGTAGGAAGAGTGAGAAAAACAGGTCACGCTGCCAAAGTCCTTCAGAGCCACAGTAGCATCAAAAGCCACAGACAGAACATCTAGGTAGAATGAAAAAATTAAGAATAAAAACATTTATAACCCTTCCTAATAAACAAACAAATGTGACACTGGATGTCACATTTTTGTAATTGAGATTTATACACCATATAATAAATAAGATGTATGGTTTGTTCGAATAGGACAATATTTGTCTGGGATACAAATATTTGAAAATCTGAGGGTGCAAAAAAAAACCCTTAATTTTAAGAAGATCACCTTAAAGTTGTCCAAATGGAGTACTTGGCAACACATAATATTAATGCAAAATACATTTTAGATATATTTTTGGCCATTTCTACAAATAAAGAGTTTCGTTGCAAAACGAGATAACTCAGTTTTTAACATTTTTGTTTATTATTATGTTATCATGTTATTATTTTGTTTTATGGTGCTACTTAGCTGTATTTTTTAAGTTATAAAGGTTTAAATAAAAAAAAACAACTGCAGTTAAATTGATATTAATTGGAATGCACAACCAAAAAAGTTCTCTCGTTTTGCAACGAAACTCTTCAAATATACCCGTGCCACTTATTAGTCACAAATGTCTGTTCAATACTCCTACAACAAAGGCTGCAAAGCAATAAACAGACATCAGACATTGCTTTATTCCCAGAACAATACACTGAGCTATCACAAAAGATCTCAAAGTTGAAATATAGCAAAGATAAAAAAGC
Source organism: Paramisgurnus dabryanus (assembly GCF_030506205.2). Lineage (NCBI taxonomy): Eukaryota > Metazoa > Chordata > Actinopteri > Cypriniformes > Cobitidae > Paramisgurnus > Paramisgurnus dabryanus. The sequence continues at coordinate 14,247,427 of NC_133357.1, read as the reverse complement.
AAGGACTTGTTCAGTACCAAGCAATGGTGGAGTGACACAGACTCGACTTAAATCTCAGTAGTGAGGGGACCGCTGCTCTGGATATTTCTCATGATAGACTGAACCACATCTAGGGTTGTGCCCTGCCCTCCAATATCAGGTGTGTGCAACTGCAACAGAGAGAAGTCACTTTGAAAAAGACAACCAGGCGTTGTGTGAAAGATATTCAAAAGTGCAACAAGCATAACAGTGTAACATCTGCAAACAATCTCTGTATATAAACTACCAGTTGATTTTAGTATAAAGACCATGATAAGGAGTGACCCGCCTTATGTGCAATTAAAAAAGCTAAACATCTAATTATGCCTATACGTTACTGGATTCATGAGTATGTCCATTAGCTACTGTGAAAAAAGTTGTTATCAGAGTTTTACTGCCAACATCAAAGTTGACAGGCAGGTAATCACACCTGACATTGTCCCTATTAACTAAAACTAGCCGTACAAGGTGTGTCAGGGGATCACTCCCAAAACATATTGCGTACAAGAAAAATACAAAGAGCATAAGTATGTGACCGACCCCAGTTTCATTCATGGTGGTAAGGATTGCACCTCGAATCATGTTGGCGAAGGCATGAAGTCTAAAGAAAAACAGAATGGTTGAAAAACTACATTGCTTTAAAATGTTATCACACAAAAGGAAGTTTGAAAGATGACAGAAGAACCACAAAACCACAAATACCACAATTAAGCTATCATAAATGCTGATACTTATAAAATAACTTGCATTTACTTACTCGAGATGATCTAACATGAGACAGCTGGCAAGCAGCATGGCAGTGGGATTGGCTATGTTCCTGTTGGCTATGCTCTTTCCTGTGTTCCTGGTGGCCTGTTATAACATAGTTCAGTTCTATTCATTTAAATGTTAACTTAATTGCAGTACATCAAAAATATTTCCTTTCTTTCAAAAGGGTGTGGGAGAAATGTTGTACCAGAAGCAATATGTATAAGCAATATGGTGTGAGAACAACGAATCTGATTCAAAAGTAAGTAGCGCTTTGCAGAATGAAGAGGAAAAAATTGGACTCAAATAAGATTTTATCAGGTGTTGTATTAAAGTGTTTCTTGGCATCATGCTATCACCCGGCCAAATTTAAAGGTCCCGTTCTTTCTGTGTTTTTGAAGCTTTGATTGTGTTTACAGTGCACAACATAACGTGTTCATGTTTCACGTGTAAAAAACACTGTATTTTTCATACAATTTCCTTATCTCTATAGCGCTGTTTCACTGTCCTAAAAACGGGCTGATGTCTTCCTTGTTCTATGAAGTCCTTCCTTCAGAAATATGTATCGAGTTCTGATTGTGTAGTTTGCTTAGTGTGTTGTGATTCGACAGCAGCTTAGCTTAGCCAGAGCCGTTTGAGCTTAGCTGGCGACTGACGTATTACTGTGGGCGGAGTTTAGTCAAAAGCTCTTTTATTGATGTCATTAAACAAGGAAGTAAAGGGCTGTAGTCCAAACCGGCCATTCGCTGTAGGCTTTGAAAGGGGAATTCTATTAAAGATTAAACAAAATAAATCGCCTGGCAGTGAACTTTGAGCTTCATCATTTTACAGGTATTATTTATGCTCATTACATTACACACTAACTAAAGTTTGAAAAATGGGATCAGGAAGAATGTGACCTTTAAATGATGAAAAAGTTAGTTTATGTCCAAACCAACCGTTTCAAACACAGCGTAGTCTCGCCCATAGTTTGCACCAGGCACCAGACCGGGTCCACCCACCAGCCCGGCACACACATTGCTAACCACATTGCCGTACAGGTTGGGCATCAACATGACATCAAACTGCTGGGGCTTGGCAACGAGCTAAAACAAACAATAAATACAGTAAGTTTCCCATTTATGCTAGCTTATGCAGCACACATCAAAACAATGCATTAATAGTGTGAAACAACTCTTAAGTAGGATCAAAGCCATACCTATAATGTAAACTAATATGTGACCATGGACCACAAAACCAGTCATAGGTCACACAGGTATATTTGTAGCAATAGCCAACAATACATTGTATGGGCAATGCTGCATTCACATCAGCCGCGGTAGAGGCGTCAAATGATTTCAAAGTTAAGTCAATGTGAAGACGCATTGACGAGCGTCCGGAGGTTTCGCGCCGCGAATGAGGCATTTAGCGCGGAGCGGTACACACGATTCCGCCTCAGTCGCGCGTCTAGTTCGTGCGAATGGTGCAAATTGAGATTTGAACTTTTGCGAAAAAACAGGCCGTGTTAACCAATTTAGGAGCTTGCTCTAGTAGTGATGTGATTACAGGAAGCGAGCGGAGTCGCAGAGGCCTATGGAAGGCCCTCCCATGACGCAAATTTCCGCGTTAATGTCTCGATGACTAGAATTTCACGCGCCAAAGAAGCGAGTAAACTCAAAATGTTCGAGCGGCAAACTACACGTGGTAGACATGATTTTGACGCCTCAAACGCGGCTGGTGTGAACCCACGTAAAAATTATCGATTTTTATGCCAAAAAAATCATTAGGATATTAAAGGGGACATCAACCTAGAAAATGTGTACATTTGGTCCCCGTTGTGATGTCAGAAGGGGATAATACCGCCCCTTAATCTGCACTATCCAACCACGGCACTGCCATTTAGTGCAGAGATCAGCTCATTTGCATTTAAAAACGACACTTTTTTCCTCAAACCTACAAAATGGCAATTTTAACATGCTACAACAAATCATCTATATGGTATTTTGAGCTTAAACTTCACATACGCACTCTGGGGACACCAAATATGTATTTAACATAAAAAAGCTTTTAAAAAGTCTTATAAAATGTCCCCTTTAAGCAAAAAATCATATACCATGAAGATATTTTGTATTTTCCTACTGTAAATATATTAAAGATTGATTCAACGCATTGGTAATTTGTGTTGCTAAGGACCTCAAGCCATTTGCACAACTTTAAGCCAAATATTGTACTATCCTAACAAACCATACAGAAATGGAAAGCTTATTTATTCAGCTTTTAGCTGATGTATAAATCTTAATTTCAAAAAATTCACCCTTATGACTGCTTTTGTGGTCCAGGGTCAAATATGAGAACATCGTGACTTGTTGGATTATCAATGAGTGCTCTACCTGCATGGTGGTGTTATCAACAATCATAGTATCAAACTGAATGTCAGGGTATCCAGAGGCCACCTCCTTACAGCACTGCAAGAACAGACCATCCCCCAGCTTCCTGTTAAGAGAAGGAAGTGAGAATATACAGTATTATGCATACAGCAACATAACTGGAAAGTTAAACTGCAGAAAACCGACTAACTTACATGATGTTAGCCTTGTGGACAGCCGTAACCTTGCGGCGACCTTTCTCACGGGCCAGTTTGAAGGCATAGTCAGCGATACGGAGGGAATTGTTGCGGGTAATGATTTTTAGGCACTCCACAACTCCAGGTACACTCTAAAACACATGAGAAATAATGCTTCAGCTGTTCGTTGTTGTCACTTAACTGATATTGCTTTTATGCTTTCATGTCAAATAAAGCAAGTGTCGAGTGTGTGGAATAAAACTTCTGACCTCATGCTCCAGGCTGCTGTACTCGCCCTCCGTGTTCTCTCTGATGATGATGATGTCTATGTTTTGGTGGCGCGTATGGACCCCGGGAAGCGACTGGCAGTGCATCACATTGGCATACAGATCCAGACTTGTGCTGAAAGAAAGTGAAAGTGTGTGTTGAGAGCAAACTAAGGTGGACCAGCAAACTGCCACTGCCAATTCTAAGGTGCTCAGTTATCACCCATCAATTTAAAACTGAGCACAATAACATTTTTTTTTATTGATAAAACATGATTATTTGTTTTTCTGTGTAGCAGCATTACCGTAAAAGATTATTCCTTGACTTGTGATCAGGGGGCATGTTGTGAGGGGTCTCAATGTTACCTGCAAATGAAATTGTTAATGTTATTTTTTCCATCTACAATGCCACTAATTATAAACAGAAAATTATAAGATTGTTAATTGGTAGCTGGATGTCAACACTGACCCTTAAGAGCAACACCATTGCGTCGAATGGCTGTAATGGCATTGTTGATGTCATCCTCACTGGCTGATGCTGAATTTACATTCACCACCTCAAAGTCCACAGGAACACAGCTGAACCTAAAATTCAATAGAAAATATATTTATTTAGGTCAGCCCTTGCAATTCTGCCTCAGTACAGCATCAAATAGTTATAGAGGAATTATTTATATTTATGGAAAGTACTGATATGACAAACCTGAAGAGTTCCCGCACATGGTTGAGCAGCTCTGGTCCAATCCCATCACCAGGAATCAATGTTACAGTGTGCCGACCTCCATACTTGGCAGGAGGCGGCTGAATGCAAAAATATTTAACATTTCATTGACTATAATACATATGTGCACTACTAGAAAATAGATTGGCATATGGTTACATGCTTTAAATATGTGCGATGACTTACTATAATTTGTCCCTTTAGATGGAGGCAGGGTCATATAAAAAAAAGGTAAGAGAGAATTAGAAACAACAGAAAGTTTTTAGTATTTTAAATATATTTAATAATAGATTTGACAGAAATGTAATATCTTCCTTTTGTTTTTGAGTGACAGTACTATGCAATAAATATTGTTATCATAAAAGGTGAATTGCTTTCACTCACTAGTACAGAAAAAACAAAAGCACTGACTGAGCTGTCAGCTAAAGACAGTAACCCACTGTGTATGTAGCTTTTCCTTTTTGATTGTTCAGTGCTGCTCCAAAGACCTGAAAAAAGAAAGAGGTTAAGCATCTCTCACATTATGACATTATTCAAGTTTTCTGCATACACAGCATTTGGCGCATGCGATCAATAATGACAGGTAGGCAGCTCTGTGTGTAAGTCAACTCATTAGGTTTCGAAACCCTTATAGTAATCCAGGACATATTAACTCGATCGCTAAAGTCAAACTTTATTTTTTTCCTGACGAAGTACTTTAATTTTTTTTATATTCATACATTAATTTATTGGGCTTCATTTATGAAACACGCGATGTTATCGAGCTCATTTTGACCTTGCCTTAAGGTGTCACGGCATGCTCGTCTTTCACGCTTTAAATTATTTTATGTATTTCTGATCATATGTTTATATTTAATAAATGACTTGCCTTGACTGTATTTCCCAATCGCCCTCCAAAGATGGGTTTTAAAGCTTTGGTAAGAGTAGCCATCTCGCCAGTGTGCGTGTGCTTTATGTTTCGGGTTAAACAAGAACCGGAGGCGAAAAGGTTCCGGATTGTTTTTAATAAAAATAAATATGTAGTCATTAAATACGAATAAAACACATTTTGTGGTCGTGGGTTCTTTACGACAGTTTTCATAATGGCTGTTTTTGATTTATGAGTAAATTGAGGTTTATAGTTGTCCATGGTTATGGTTGTTGTCTGTTATGGTATATTATATTGTTTATTTCCTCATTTAAGACAGAATGTGAACGTCAAATTAAAGTTAATTTGAATTTGAGAAAAAAACAGTAAGACAAGTAGATTTATAAAACACATACTTTGCATACTTTTGTGCCAGGGTTGCCAGATCTGCATTAGAAAACCAACGCACAGGCCAACTGAAACTAGCTAGTGACATCCCAAGCAAACACTCACACTCAAAATGTGCCACTTCCCATTCCTTATATACAGTTGTGTTAAAAAAAATAGCAGTATAATGAAATTGAAAAAGTGCAGAAATGTTATAAATAGATTTTATTTCCTCATTTGAAGTGTATCGAAAACATTACACATTAAATTCCAAATTTAAATAAGTAAAAGTCAGTCTTGTTCTTTTAAAGGGAAGTAAAGAAAATTATTATTAAGCTGTTTAAAAAAGCAGTGTTAGCATTTTTCTTTCTAGGCACTTATAAACTGAAGAAATGTCTTAAAAGTTAGCTTAGCTTTATATTGAATTACCAGTTGCATAAGCATTGTTGTTCATAAACTGCTGCACATCTTTGCATAAGCATTGTTGTTAATAAACTGTTAATCTGTGTCAAATCGAGTTAACCAACTTCTGGCACCTAGAAACAGGTATTTCAGTCTAGGATCCACAGTCCCTGTCAATTTTTAGGTTTTGCTTCAGAAACTGTATTTTTATGTGACCTCACAAGTTTTTAATGGGTAGAGATCAGGGGATTGATCTGACCACTCCATAACCTCAATCGTTTTTGTCTGGAACCAATATTTTGCCCTCTTGCTTGTTGGATCTAAAGCAGGAGTGAGGGCCACTGTCCTGCAGAGTTTAGTTCCAACCCTAGCCAAACACACCTGAATTTCATTTCCAAGTAATCCTGAAGATGTGTTTAATTAGGGTTGAAACTAAACTCTGCAGGACAGTGGCCCTCCAGGACCAGGGTTCCCCACGCCTGATCTAAAGTATCCAGGAGGGTTGGAGACCACTGCATTAGAGTATGTGAGCGGTGTGGAGTGGGAGTGGAGCGAGAATGTTTTTCTTTCACTCCAAGAGCACTCCACTACCACTCCATTCATGTTAATGGCCCATACTGCATCCTGGTTTTTTTTGGGGGGGGGGCATAACATTTCTCATGGAAAAATTGCCTTGGGCTAATATTAGCAAGTTTTCCCATGGAGCGAACACAGAGCGAGAAGTAAATGAGAGTGCAAAATGGTAAACATGGACTGAAGCTGGAGAGTGATTCCAAAAGCGAAAAGCGGAAATTCTGGCTGCTCCACTCACATACTCTGGTTTGCCTACATTCCAAACATAGTTCATTCAACAATTTTGGCATGTGCACTGTATGATCAATGACGTACTAATAACAAATCCAAAAAAATCATTTACTCAGGGGTTGTTAATAAAATAAAAATTAATCACAAGGAAGCAACAGTAGATCGATCAGTTATATTTGAAAAGAGCCCTCCAGCTCACATTGTTTTTTTATGTGGCCTCGTGGTATAGAAAGTACAGTTTTATTACTGATAGAATATAAATTGTGTAGAGTAGATTATTTCAATACAAGCAAAAATCCACATATATGCAATCAAACCTTTTCCTTACAAAGCATATCGGTTCCGCGTAGAAACCGCAGACTTGGCAACACTGTCGGTGCGAGCCAGAGACCACGTGTTCACAATACGTAGCCCAAACCGGAAGAGTGTAAACCGGGCTGGTAACTGATGTACACATCTAACATTAGTGTAGAGGACAACGGACCTTGAATTATTACTGCTATGGTATTATGTGAAGAGAACCTGTTATTTTGTCGATTTCATTTGTAACCTGCCGAGTAACCGAGTTTTACTCGGTGTTTTAAGATGTACGTGCTACGTTGGACGCGAGTAAATTAATCATAGCAACTTCACATCCCAAAGGGACGAGCTGTTTGTCATCAGTACAAACCTGCTGAACGGGTTCAAACCCACAATCAATTCAAAAGGTATTTAAACAAACTTACTACTTCAAAGAACAAATGCTATATGTTTCGCGAGTTAGCCGCATTTTGATAAATTTGACATCATAATTTGATGCTTGTGTCTAGGCGTCAACTCCAGTGGGAGTTTGTCTTCACTTAACAGTAACAGATCTAATGTGATACATGATAGGTTAAGAAGAACTCCACAGTCTGGGTTTAACGCATTTGTGAGCCCCTACCTTGTATTATAGATGCTAGTGTTTGAACTTTAGATATGTACAGGCATAATTTAGATGTTACTTAAAGGTATCTTTCTTTTCTGATTAATTTGGTGTGAAAGTTACTTGGTTAAAACATAAACGTTTATAAAACATGCTCTGCTTTTGTTAAAATGTGCTAAATGTGTTGGCTTTGTTACCCGCATCTTGTCACTTTCTCCAAACAGAATATTAAGCGTCCAGCTGCTGACCAGAATTTGAGATATAGCTGCCATGAGGCTTGCAGGTTTTGCATTTTTATGCTCACCCATTCCCATGCTTTTATACACTTAAGTCTGTTTGACAATGGGATCTAAACGCTATTTTGCTTTTGTCTTTGTCAGTGGCCCTGCGTGCTGTTGCATTGGTTTTACTGTTGGGCTTCACCTGGCTTCTAGCCAATTCTATGCTAGGAGGGGATAGTAACTCCTTAATACGTGGTCTCTTTAGCGGTAAGCATGCGGCAAGGCTTTTTGACATTAACAAAAGAGGAGACTAATAGCAATCATTTGGTAAGTAATGTTTCGAAATGATAATGAATTAAGTTTTTTCTTTTATAGGAAAACAAGAAGAGCCTACTCCAGGTAAAATGAATTTGGATTGAAATTCCACACTTACCCATTTCATCGAAACATTTTTTTTTTACATTATTTGATGCAATTACATTTTTCTTTTGCAGAACCAAGACCACACAAGTACAAGTGTGGTCTGTCAGCTCCATGTCCCCCCAAACATATGGCATTCAGGCTGACCTCTGGGGCTGCCAATGTCATCGGCCCAAAAATCTGTCTGGAGGATAAAGTGCAAGTTTTTTTTTTACCTTTTCACTTCTGCTGTTTCACTGGCTATGTATTTAAAAAGCTTGCATGATTATCCCAGCATCTGTGCTTTGCATGTAACTTGGGTTACTTATTATTTGCATGTATCTGCCTCATGGCCAGACTCATAATGTTTTGGGGAATGTGATGCAAAGCATTGGTCTCTTATTTTTTTATATAATTTATTACATTTACTTCTAAAGCAAAACACATATTGACTGAATATTCTCTGCAAGTTTTACACGTTCATCAAATACTTTTACTTTAAATCCACTTAATCCCGGCCTAAGACACTTAGAAATACCGGTTTGTTTGCAGAATCTGTTTAAATATCACATCAAAGTGTATGGAAGACAAATGTTAAATGGATCACATTCAAACTTGTGTCACTTGTGAGTACTTGGGCCTAAATACAACCCGAATTTGGCAGCTACCTAGCACCCCCTAATGTGTGGTTCAGATTTTTCATTTTTTACAACTTCATTCATTTGCAATGTTTCTAGTTGCATCTTTAGTGATTTTGCAACTGTTTACTGTGTGTTGTCCAAAAGTATTTTTTTTTAGAACTGGCGGTTTTTCCAAAAAGCCTGCATGCACTTAGAGGATTTTGCAGTGAAAGACAGTCAAATTTGATAAATCACCTAAACAAACACATAGAATCTGGACCTTCTTTTGATAGACCCGCCCCACACATACACAACCCAGGCAACGATATTGGTTAGTAGACACGCCCCTTACTGGCAACTGGTGTTTAGGTATTCGTCCCCACTCCCTTTTCCAAAGCCCTTTTCAAAAATCACGCACCCCGCCTTTAAAGTTGTATATAACCGAGAATATTCCTAACTAACAGTGTGGACTTATTAAGTTCTTAGTAATTCCTCTTCATAAATGTGATTTTTCTGATGCTTATTGACTTGATTCTTTTCTGGTCTTACAGTCTTATCAGCAGTGCCAAAAACAATGTTGGCAGAGGACTCAATATTGCTTTAGTAAATGGTAAATATCTCAACTACTCTGTGTTCTTTTCAAGATGTGTAATTTTGCTAATGCCACATTTGAATAAATTTGCGATCTTTCAGGAGTTAATGGAGAAGTTTTGGACATAAGATCCTTTGATATGTGGGCAGGAGGTAAGCTTATATTTATAGTAGTATACAGTATTGTTTGATTGGATTTTGTCAAGAAGTGTTCTATAATCCTTTTCTCCTTCACAGATGTTTCAGAACTGCTAAAGTTTATTCGTCCACTCCATGAGGGAACGCTAGTATTTGTTGCTTCCTTTGATGACCCAGCTAGCAAGTAAGAGCCTGTTGTTTTCAGCATTTCTTATTTACATCCTGACACATGACATAATATCTGCCACATGCTTCTATAGCTTAGTTGGTTGAGCATGGCAATAGCAATGCCATTATTATCTGGACACAGACTGGAAGTTAAATGGATAGTTCACCCAAAAATGAAAAGTCTGTCATAATTTACTCATCATCATGTTTTTTTTCAAACCTGTATGAGTTTCTTTACTCTGTTGAAACTCAGAGTTGATGGTGCCTATTGACTTCCGTAGCTGGATAAACGAATACTATGGAAGTCAATGGGTACCGTTAACCATGTGCTCCCCATCAAAATATCTTTGTGTTTAACAGAAAAAAGAAACTCACACAGATTTAGAACAACATAAGGATGAATAAATGATGACAAAATGTTTACTTTTGGGTGAACTATCCCTTTAATGCTCTAAAGCCTATACACCTTGCTGCCAACAGGCCAAACGTCATTTCTTATAAATTGCTTTCTTTATGGTTAAATATGTGGTGTTTATATATAAACACTGTTTGAAGCAGTGTAATGCTTATTATCAGCACTTGCCACTATGGGGCGGTTTCCCAGACAGGGATTAGACTAGTCCTAGACTAAAATAACTTTAAGAGCTGTCCAAACTGAAAACAACTTGCAGTAACATATCTCAAAATACATGAGTGCCCTTTGTTTTGCCTTAAAATGCACACAAATAATGTTTTTAGTAAGGCATGTTTGTTAAAACTAGTTAGATATCCTAATTAAACTAAGGCTAATCCTGGCTCAAGGTAATCTTTGTCCGGGAAACCGCCCCTATATGTTTACTCTCAAAGTTTCAGACTTATTCTGACTTATTTTGTGCATTATGGTTGATTTTTGTAAATGTTTTTTTTTCTGAAAGTTGAAGTCTGAATTTCTTGCTAGGTGAAATCTTTTTTTAAGAAGCTATTAACACTGGTGTTCTATGTATGTATTAAACAAAGATAATACTATACTATAGAACTGTTATCTGTAGGGAGTAGGGAGTAACATTGTGGCTTGACTTGCAATTTACCCAAAAGTCATTAAAAACCTGGCCTTTGTTCTTCAGTTTAATTCATCATATTTACGCTGAATCAGAGTGATAAATTCTTATTCACAGGCTTAATGATGAAGCACGACGTCTGTTTGAAGAGTTGGGGAGCACAGCAGCAAAGGAGCTAAGTTTTAGGGACAGCTGGGTGTTTGTTGGAGCAAAAGGAATAGAAAACAAAAGCCCATTTGAACAGGTAATATATAAGAAATATGCATTATTTTTTTCATTTATAATACAATTTGTGATTCATCAGCCGGCTTCCTCTGGTATTTCAATTAATCTCAGGATTTTTAATAAGCCCAGTCATGTTCTTTTAAACCACCATATTTATTAGGGTGTGTCCACATACTTTTTAAGTAGAGGGCACTATTAAGTAATGATGTTTTTTGTCTTTGTGATTGCATGTAAAGAAAATAAGAGCCTTATCATTGGCTCCTAATAAAACTAACATACAAAACGTCAAAAAAAAAAAACATAATAATACAATTATTATTGATAAACAATTATGTATCATACAATAATATATATTGCTGACATGTGCATTAAAAAAGTGTAATTGTTACCTGGATTAACTGGTTAATCACTTTTTTAGGTTTTTAAGGTAGAATCCCTAAAATGACCTTACCATGCATTCCATTAATGATAATGATTTACAGATACATAGAAAAGGGATTTTGCCTTTTGACTCTGCTGATCTTCTTTCTCTCCTCTTTTTCTCAGCGAATGAAGAACAGTAAAAGCAGTAACAAATATGAAGGCTGGCCGGAGTCTCTAGAGATGGATGGATGTGTTCCTTTGCGTGCACCTTTGGAAACTTAAGTCCTGCTGGGACTTTGAACTTTAGTACTTTAATAACAATGAACAAAGCTCAAAGCACAAAATGTTTTGAGGAAGTGAAAAGTTCTAAATTATTTGGCTACCTAAATGCTTTACTGATTTAAAGAGTCAGTGCAGACTTTTTAATAACTTCTCTACAGATAATTGCGGGATTTATGAAGCATTTTTTTATAAAGGCGAAGGAAGAAATGGAAACGAAAAAAACTGGAAGTTGCGCCATTGAATTCGATGTACAAAGAAAGATTTTAAAAAGAGAAAAAATGCTTGTACATTACACATAACAATATTTAAATAGTATCTTTAGAATTGTTCTATATATATAAATATATATATATATTTATACATTAAAATGCATTTACATTCATAGACGTAGTTATATAAATTGGAGAATGTGAGACCAGCAAGGATAGTTACCAATTTTTTAAAACCATGCAGTGGTAAGTGTCATAAACGCAACATCATTTAAATTTTTTACTTTTTCTCTGAAATAAAATTATGTTGGTGTGTTGGTTAGCGGATTAAATGACAGTTTTGCTTTTAGTATTTTTTTGTAGTGTTTTTGATGAACGAAATCATTGATGCAACCAACAGAGAATGCTGATTTAGGCGGATTAATTTGATTAAATTAACATATATTTATCCACTAGATTATATTCTTTGAAATGGTGCACTTTTTTATATGAACCACAGAAACATTGTGTTTTTTGCATTATTTCGAAAAGGAAATGATGGGTATTGTTCTGTATGTTTCGCCAACGCTAATATGCAAACAAGGACCATGGACAGCGGCACTACCTGCTTTTATACACTAGGGCGCAGCAAAGAAGGAAACATTTGTAATGATCCACGAAATGGTGTTTGCACAGTTTTTTTTTTAACTTCAATAAGATTTTTTTTTAACATTTCTGAAATTAAACTATGTTACGTTACAACATCTAGTCAATTATTCCTATATAAAGATATCAAAACAACTACATTGTTTCCTGGACTGACATGTCCAAGGTGATGAAGCAATTTGTAAAAACAGTTTAATACGCAAGCGATAGGCAAGACTATAATCATGGCTTACACAAACGATATATGATAATTAAACAAATCATGTTTTTATTAAAACAAAGTTTTTTTAGCGGGATGATCACATTTCTTTTGACAGTTTTACAGCAAATGTCATGATTAAACTATGATGTCTGTTTTGAGATAATGGCAAATTGCAAATACCAAACAAGTAAAACCACAGCTAATTTTCACATACACGAGAAAACCCCCACTTAAAATGAAAATTAATGGCCAGAATGTCAAAACTCAAATCTTATTTTTGACCCGAATCTGGTCAGTGGTCTTTTCTATTATGCACTTTAGGACAATATATTAGGACAAGATAATTTCCCTTTAAAAAAACATGATTAACTATGATTAATCTATTACCATATAATACGTTATAATTATAATATGCGTATGTAGAACCACTAGGGGGCTCTTGATTTTTAATTTCATACGGTGCTGCGCAACCATATTGGCGTGTGACATCACTGTGTCGCGAGAGCAAGTCGAAAGCTTAACAAGCAGCCTGATCTCACGGTATTTTGATGTCAAACGACAATCGCTCTGTGCAAGCGCTGCATGCAGTTGAACAAGCTTTTCGACATGCGGGTATGGTTTTCTAGCGTACCGAGCAGAGAAGACAAAAAAAGCGCATGACTGCATGATCATATCACCGTATTATTTACTGCAATGCGAGCCACAAATTAAAGCTTTGAGAGCCGCAGGAGGATCTGTACCAGATGCTTGCCGAGACAACGCGCGACCCCGCGTGGACGGAATCAAGTGGTCGCGCGCATAGTTGGAGCACGCGGTACGAGCGCGCGTCTCTATCGCTAACCGAAAAAGGAGAAACGATTTTGCTCGATTGAACTACCACGGACGCTGCAACGACGGTTTTGTAAATTATGTAAAATAAATAAAGAAATACGTGTCACACTCCACACCTCTGAATACGTCGTCGTTGCATTCACCGGAAGAAAAGGTATGCTAAAAACCTCTCGGAATAGAAAAACGATGTTTTTTAACAGATGATGTGTCCAGAAGGAATTGCAGGATTTACACCCGCTCGTGAAAGAAAAGGAATAAATTCCAGCAAAGTTACACGACAAGTGGCGTTTATACCAGTCGACATGATGACGAACTGTTGACTTGAGACAGATAAATTGACTGAAAAGCTTTCAGCCAGCGGCTTTAACGTTAACGTTAGTTGACATAACGACAAGAGGATGCAGCACACCGGTGAGTATCACTGACAGCTGCTGAGGTAAATAATGATTAGCTTTAGTATTCACCGGGTTCATCTTAACGGATGTAACGTTATATTGTAAAATAAAAATCCATGTTGTGTACTGTAGCTGTGTTGTGCCTTTCAGACAGGTATCCCAAATATAGCTTAGCTGCTGCTAACACAACAAGGTGGTGCTGAAATTGAGATCGCAACGGACTGGGCGTGCGAATTTACCGCTTTCGCGGTATTTCGGGAATTTCTCTTTATACATACTACTGTACATGGCTGTCGTTAAACGGGTGCTGTTAACGTCGTTATCCTTTTTCTAAATGAGCCACCGTAAAGGTAGAGTACGATTTATGCAGTCTTTATGTCCCCATTTTGCTATACACGACCCGGTAGATTTTCGTGACTTTAAATTTATCTATATCTTTAGCCTTGCGTTGACGTTGAAGTTTTAACCTAATTGCACACGTTTGAATATTTACTGGTGCCGTGTCCTCTGTTGCTAAGGCATTGACAATGTTGGTCACTCTTCTGGATATAATATGGTGCCAATGTAGTAGCCCTGTTGTCTGCTCTTTCAAACAATAGATTGAGATGTGCCAGCTAGAAGCTAAACTAGTCAAAATAAGATTGACTTGAATCTTTGTGCCTGCATGTCAGATATAGAATAGATAAAAACACCAATAAAGATATCTTTACTATATTCTAGACAACATAAAGATTATAAACATTATAAACAACACTGACTTTCACATGCTTGATTTAGATTGGAGAAAAGTGTTTCTTTGTTGTCTTATTGGGAACAAACTTTATGCCTCTTCAGGTGTCAGTTGGTCTGTCTGCTTGTGTTTCAGATTTTAGTTTAGCGCCCTATTTGGAAATTACCAACCACTGTCTTGGTACTGTCTTTAGTGGGATCAAATTTGTTATTTTACAGTGGTTTGGTACAATACTTTTGTATTCTTCTCAAGTCAGGCTAAGCATGATTAAATTGGTTTGAAGCATAACACACAATCTCTTATTCCTAGAAATAGCTGTGCAGTAGTGTGTGGTTAAAATATGTGTCGGTGTGATTGGTCAAAAACCAATCAATTGTGACAGCAAATTACCCAGCCCACTTATATCACTGCCTGAAGCAAGTGCACAGAACCACAGTCTGAAATTATTGATGTTGAATGTTTCATGCTGTTCACCTGTTCAGAATAAACTAAAAAAAGAACTTGTGACCACCGTCAGACCTCTGTTGCCACACATAATTAATTTAGTTTGTGGTGGGCTAAGCCAAAGCGTCATCTGGTTTTACTAAACTGAGCTATTTACCATAGGGCAAACTTAGTTGCAAACTAGGCTGTTAATTATGTAGATACCTGTAGTAATTCTAGACAGACACCATGGGGTGGTTTCCCGGACAGGACTAGGCCTTAGTTTAATTAGAAAATATAACTAGTTTTAACAAATGCTATACTAAAAACATTACCTGTGTGCATTTTAGGCAAAACAAAGGGCACTGGTGTATTTTAAGATGTGTCAGTGCAAGGTGTTTTCAGTTTGGACAGCTCTCACATTTATTTTAGTCCAATCCGGGAAACCGCCCCCATATCTCTATGGGTTGAGTTTAAAATAAATTGTTATTGTCCTGTTTGCTTATCAAGAATTGAAGAAAGCTACTAAATGCCACCTCAGTCAAAACTGAGATAATGATATTGACCAAACATTATAGACGGTTCCATAGGATGCACGTGCCGTGACATGTTTACGTGTCTGAGCCGAACTTTACCTCCGGTCTCTGTTTGTTTAATGGTCTGACTAGTTGCTAAACTGAACTCTGGAACAAATACCTCGTCGAAAATAAAAAATGTTTTGGTTTCTGAGGGAAGACGCCGGTGATCATGGATTACCGCTATTTGATGGGAGGTTTGGCAGCCGATCTGTAGTTAAGATTGTATACATTATATAGTACACATTTTACACGTTAACGTTAGCTAAGTGTAGTTTTTGATATGCTTAAGCTATGATTTAAACTCATCTACTTTTCGTTTATTTTGCTTGTTATCAGAAATAAACTACTGTTAAAGGACTTTCTTGTTATTGATTCTTTGCAGAGTTTACCGGAAGTTACGTTTGTTCGACGATAGCCGTTTGTTTATTGTTACTGCTGAAACCATCTATACGTTCATGAAATACTTTCGCTTCAAATCTGCTAAATCCTGGCCTCAGGCCATTCAGAAATACCGGTTTGTTGGCAGAATCAGATAAACGATTTTTCAGCAAGTCCTCTAAGTACACTGCAGAAGAATTAGATGAACAATGGTGCAGGTAGGTCAAGATGCAGTTTTTTTAACCGGTTTACAGAATATATTTGGATATTTGTTCAGAAAGGACAGTGAGCTGTGACTGGAGGCTTTTAGAAGTAGATTTTTTTGCCATGTACTTAGAGGGTTTTGCGGCGCACAATTGCAGTCAAATGTGTTAATACCAATGAAATGACTAAAGTGACATTTGTGAAAATAATAAGGTATTTTAATCACTTACTACTAACCTTTCATTGCCATTAAAATTAATTTACTGAACCTAATTACTGGTTTTGCCAAAAAAAGTGTGCACGCACTTAGAGGATTTTGCAGTGAAGGACAGTCAAATTTGTTAAATATCAATAAAATGACTAAAGTTCCATTTGTGAAGGCGTTTCAATTATTTGACTTATAACCTTTACATTTACATTACATTTTTGCATTTGGGCTTTTTAAATAAGGTCTGTTCATCTAATACTTGCTTTGCCCTTTGTCATCATACTCATTCTCTTTACTATCCTTTTAGTTTCACTCAAGTGTTTTGTTGTTTTTGTTGCCCTGGAATTTCAACTATTGTTACTCACAGTAGCACGTTTCATCACGGGAAAATCTGCCCATCTCTTTATTCTGAACGTGCAACAGCCCCCATCTCCCCCTCTTGTTTTTTTCACACACTTTTTTCCCACCCATTTCACCACAACCCCCCTTCTTCTCGGCCCCCCCTCGATTTTTTTTCTCCCTACCCACAATTCTTTCCTGTCCCTGCTTTTTATACACACTTTTCATCTAACTTCATAATAGCCAACCCCCCCAGCCTATCTGTCTGCCCCCTCCCAAAACACACACACCCCCCCTACGTTTTTTGGCTACCTCTTTGTCTGCCTCAGTACATCAGTAGATCCCGCTCAGTTCCAGGGAATTAATGTGTGTGTGTGGCTGTGAAGAGAGCAATGAAAAACTGCGAGGGTGCTAGGGCTTAATTTTGTGTAGCGTCTGTTGTGTTTGGAGTTTCAGAGCTATTGAGGGAACATAGCAGTAGTGAAGTGAGAATACACTTTTAACAACACTGTGAATAGTTTAGCTGTACCATCATTAATAAAATAGCTCAGTCATAATGTTACTTAGACATTTAAAAAATCTTGTCCAATATGGGTTGGACTTTCTGAAAGAATATAACAGAGAGAAAGTGTCGCTGCTGCGCATGTCAAAAAGGATTAAATCGGATCAAATTGGCAATACATCTGGGCGAGGCTGAATAGCATATGTTTTGTTCAATACAACATGCTTCACTGAATAAGCTGATGCACCTAACTAAAACTACCTCAGTGAGGTGACTGGGCTTGCCTTATGAAGGTTTGCCCAAAGCATTGTACTGTATGCAGAACATATTTACACATTATTATACAGCTGAGTTAAGGTTGCTCTGTCTAAAGATGCAATGATGCATTAAAACCATTATAAAAATACCTGCTTTGACAACACCTCGGCCCCTAGTGCTGACTTAAAATGTAATGTTAATTTAGTTTCTATATGCATATTTGATATTTAAACATTTAATTTATGCATGCCATCTGTTTAAGTGCCCTCTTTCATAGTATATATGATGCTTCAGATGCTGCATTTTCTTCAAGAACCTTGCAAGCTATATTAAACAAATTGCGTTTTATATGAATGAGCACTGCAGTATTTGTGCAACTTGGTATGATCTGAAATGATCATGTCAAATGAGTTTGAGTGACGTGTGTGCTGTATGACTTTGACGCTCTGTAATTACTCTGCACTGTATGGTGTTTTCATTGGAACTCCTTGTCCTCAGGACAGAGGCAAATAAGCTCGTTTAAAGCATAACTTCCTCCTCCCATGGTTTGTTTTTCCATGTCATCTTATTCCCAAACACTCAGCTCACTATTATTTTACTGTGCATTATATTGCTGTAATTACTTTGGACCGATGGAACTCCTGTTTTATGTCATTCAAGAGAATCATAACCATTAAACATGAGGAATAAAATCTGAAAGTCTCATTCTTTTACCTGGCATGTTATTTTCAGGAAGATCATTGAATGAAAGGAGGAAATGCTCGTTTTAGGCGTAGCATAGCTAATGGCATCCTTAAATACATTTTTTAAAATAGTCTAATGTGAAAGAGGCGCACATACCTCCCATCCCTTTGTGTATTTAAAGTTTGCATTTGAGTGTGAGAGAAAAGAGGCGAACAAAATGTATTCAGACTGTCAACTTGCATTTTAGTAATATATTGTCTGCGGACGGATGTTAGATAAACCTGAATTGCCAGCTAAACCCGAGTTGCAAGATATTTTCTGAAGTAAATGTATAACCATAATCAAAACAAAAACATTTTAGTGATGTTACTTGTAAGTACAGGTTTGAACTCGAAAGCCTTTTGTAGACATGCATCAGCTTATTTTTGTGCTTATTTTTATGAATACTTAGACATAAATTTATATGTAGGCCTAATTCTTAACCAATAATAGGGCTGTTTCACTTTCACATTTGTTTTTTTCAGTATTTTTTTTTCTTAGAGTAAGAAACCCCTTACCATGTTGTTATCATTGGCATGCTAAGAAACTAACCAAACTGGTAAAGACAGATGGTTATTAAGAGGAGAATGAAGATAATGATGTTACCAGGAAAGGGATGAAATGCGATAAGAGGCAGGGTTTAATGGGTTAAAGGAAGCATTGACAATTACGAAAGCTTGCGTCAGGTGTTGCTGTATTTAAATACCCAAGGCACACTTATTAAGAGAACTCAATATTCTACGACATGTAATGTAAACATGAGAGGCTATAATGCTTCCTATCTAGGGGGCAATACTGCTGACTACAATTAATATTCCATTTTAGTGCATATGTTCCCTTAGCGATAATCTATGTTGGTCACTCGTACTGCATCCTCTGAATTATTTAATCCTAAAGAGCCTTAATGCCTTCATTTATAATTAATCACAATTGAGTGTTGTATACCTTTAGATTGAATAACATTTTTAGAGTTATAATGTACCATATTTGAGTTATTCCTAAATCAGGTTTTGGGTTTCTTAAGAATAAGGAAGTTCCTTATCTTGAAAATACCTGTTTAGGGCCTTACTGAAGGTTCTCTTTAGCAGATGTCTCCAACCCTGTTGGATTTTTTACTAACAACATAACTCCCATAATTATTTTTGATTTACATTATATTATTTAGTTTTGGATGTTTAAAATTTACCATGCAGCTACTTAATTGTAAATTCTATTAATTGGCAATAAAAATCACAATTACAATATCAAGGTGAATAATTGACAATTATTATTTTTATCATAAGCGTGCAGCCCTAGTTAAGCCTATATTTTTCTTCAGTGATGCATGTCCATATTTTATATAACCGATAATTGAAGAAAGCTTTTAGTTTGCAACCTTTAGCAGGTTTATTTACAAATTATAAATTTGTTTTGCAGGAAGTGTTTTGGCAAATTGAGCTTCAGACAGCCATAACAGGGGTAACATATCAAACTTGACGTGTTACTGGGAAATTTCTATATTAGTTTATTAGTTAATATGTAAATGTGATGTATATTTGATATTAGGGATGCTTAACAATCGTGATTAATTTATAGCAGAATAAAAGTTTTTGTTTACATCATATATGTGTGTAAACTGTGATTAAAAATTATGTATATATAAATAAATATGCACACATGCATGTATCATTTTAAGAAAAAATATATATTATATTTTTTAAATATAAATTATACATAAATAAATATACAAATGTATAATGTAAACATTTCTTAAATATATACATGCTTGTGTGTGCATTTTTTTATACAAAGCTATTATACACAGTTAACACATACATGATGTAAACAAAAACTTTTATTCTGCCATAGATTAATCGCGATTAATCGTTAAGCATCCCTATTTGATATGTTTTTCTTTTGATACATTGCATTTTTTGTACCTTATCTTAACGCTCACAAAATAAGAACAGTATTTATTATTAAATAAAAATCTTAGAAATGCTGTTAATTGAGCCAGTTACTGAACAGTAATGGCCTGTGTTTTTTTTTTTTTTTTTTTTTTAGGATACACTTGAAAACAATTCTCCATTTATCTGTGTTTCAGTCACTTCTGGAGAAACTGTAGAAAATGAAGATAAGGAAAGTATATAAATAACTGAATTAAACTGTAAGGATATACCAAGAAGACAAACACTCTCTGATACTCCTGTAAACTCAAAGGAACATTGAAGATAAGAACAAAGAAGAAATAATTTATCCTTTTGCTGACAACTGGCAACTCTGGAAGTGCAGCTGAGGATCATCACTGGAGGGTGAGAGGGTGATCACAGAGAGAGAGAAACGGAGACTGACAGAGAACCACAGCACAGGAGGGGGCGGAGGAGGAGGAGGGGGAAAGGTCAGTCGCCATGGCGACAGACCCAGGAGAACCCACTGCCACAGAGGAGTCCTCTGGAGAGAAACCTGATGGAGATAGGGAGGAGGAGAATGACCAGGACAACAGCGCTGCCCGTGAGGGAGAGGGGACGCACGGTACTCCATCTGGCATTGTTTCCACTGAGACGCAGGAAAGGAGATCATGGGGAGCAGATGGAGCTGAAGGAGGTGCAAAGGACAATAAAGAAATGAAGGTGCCAGTTAAACCTCTGACCTTCATGTCATCCTCCCCAGCACCCCTCGAGCCTTCACGGAAACGGGAGAACAAGCGTTTTTTCCGGAAGAGTGTGGAGATATGTGAAGAGGATGACGAGGTGGAGGAAACCCCTGGTGCCCCCCACAGCGCTCCTCACCTTGAGTTTTGTGCCTCTGACTCCGTTTTCAGCAGCGGAGCCCAGCAGTTACCCGTTAGTGCCTCTGCCGCCCTGGGTGAGGATGGCACACAGGACCCTGATAAGAGTGGACTTGCTGCACCCACTTTGAAGGGAAAAGAGAGAGATAGAGAACAGGAGGAAGAGGCAGGGATGAAGGCTGTAGCCACTTCACCGGGTGGTCGCTTTCTCAAATTTGACATAGAACTTGGAAGAGGAGCATTTAAAACCGTTTACAAAGGCCTGGATTCAGAAACCTGGGTGGAAGTTGCCTGGTGTGAGCTGCAGGTGAGTCATTTTACCCACAACTTGGTTAAAGTTATCCTCTTAATGTGTTCAACTCAATCAAGTTGCAAAGATTTTGAATTTGTTTATAGACGGTTTCATCAGATGCACGTGATACACGTCTGGATCCGAACCTTACTTACGGTTTCGTTTTTTTAATGGTCTGACTAGTTACTAAACTGATCTCTTGAACGAATTCCTCTTCGAAAATAACAAATGTTTTGGTTTCTTAGGTAATCTATGTGTTGTTTTTTTGCTTGTTATATAAATAAACTACGTTTAAAGAACTTTGTTGTTATTTATTCTTAGCAGAGTTAACCGGAAGTTACGTGCGGACCGCAACAGCCGCTTGTTTGTGTTGTTACTGCTGAAACTGTCTATATTATGTGGCAGTAATTAGCATTAGCCGTGTTTCTTGAAGATGGACTAAATGTTTTTCTACCCAAGTGCTTATACCTTGCTGGTATGAGGATGTTGTTACTCAGGCGTTTTTCCAAGCTTGTTGGTGAAACCGTAGCCTCTCATGTTTCCCCTGAAACTGTTTCAGTTCACCGCAGCAAGAACAGTAGGAAAAACAGTTTCAAAGTCAGAGCTCAATAGCTTTATAGATTACACAGAGAGTAACCGTGGGAGAGGGGTCAGGCCTACTCACGGCGCAATGAACTGGACAAACAAAAAGACTCAAAGAGGCTTACTTGTTTTGATGTGAATTTTTTTGCCTTCCACTATGCTGAACCTATTGTTGCCCACTGTGGATCGCAAAAATGCACTACTGAATGGAGGGTCTTTGCGTCAGGGACCCGTCTGTTTTACAATGCTATTGTCAAAAGGGGGGTGTGCATAAGTAGACGCTTGTCATGGGGCTGCACTGACTGCTTACCGCAACAGACTATGACGTGCTGTAGCGTATATATTTTCGTGCCATGTATCGTTCTCCACAGAGCATCTGAGAAGAAACCTTATTGCATTAAATGGTGCTGGTTATAATAATTGGCAAATACAAGTCTGTGTACGTTAATGCCAGCTTTGTACGAGGTTTAGTGAAGTGGATTATTGATTAAAAGGTTAAAGTGGCAAGTAAATCATGAGTCGGATCAAAGTAAATTTATTTAAACAATGGACATGTACATGGTTCCAACTTATTTAAATTCCCTAAGGGATAAAGGCTGTCATTAATGTTCAACACAAATCTCAACTTAGCCTGCCATGGAAGGTGCTTTTCTTATTATTTTCTTGAAAAAAAATGTATCAGTTTTCAGCCTTAATTTTTAACTATGCTAATGTTGCGTAGTTCCAGTTGAGTCACCAACATCATGAATTTTAATACACTAAAACCCCTATTTAGTCCACTTATTCAATGGGGTTACATTGTTCTGTTGCACTGTTTATACTGCTGTTGGGTTACAGGCCTACCTCCTTTCTGTTTTGTCTGTCATGAATAGACAGTCTATGTCCTTCATCAAAATGACAATTTTATTGTTAGACAGCTGCCGGAAAATGGCAACACAACACTTGTACATTTATGGCAATTCTGCTAATATGGGCACAAACTGTGAGCTAATAGAAAGATTTCGTCATAATTCAGCTTTACATGTTGTTTAAATAATAGAAAAATGTTCAATAGACAAAGAGGTTGTGGAGATAATGTTAATGATGTTGTTGTAGGATTCATAGTAATAATTATGTCAATAGAGAGGCATTTATGGATTCATGGTACTCAGAAGGGATACGGAGAAAATGTAAAATAGCAAAGTAGCAACTGAATGGCCAATGTAATGTTTGTTCTCAGTTCTCCCATGTGGTTTGTTTGGTTGCTTTGTGTTGTAAGCTTGAAGTCATGTGTTTGGCTTGCAGCTAATTACACACGTACAAGCGCGCACACTAGGGCTGTCACTTTTGTGAAAAAATCATTTTCGATTTTTAATATATAAGTGTTCATTGAATCGATTGTAAAATCGATTTTCCATGTCTAAAAAGACGTTTCCATTTTCAACGCCAAATAACAGACAAATGTAAAGAGAGCGCCTGAAATGCACAAGTCAGCAATATTTCTTATTCATTGTCATTAAGTTTCGTGCAGAATAAAAAACAGCAACAGTAGTGCAACATTCTCTAAAAAAATATGCAGAGTGGACTACTGCCATAAATGAAAAACATTACTGCGGGCTTCAACCGGCTGCTTTTATGATTTAGGCAATTCAAAAATTATTTTAAATAATGATTCGATCCATTTCAAACAACTGTTCAAAAATGAAACTTTAAATAGACTTACTTGAAGTTGAGAACATGCTGTGTATTTTTTTTATTAAACGTAACCGACACTTAGACGGCACTAGGCAGGCATAATGAAATGCGCAAAAAGACTAGGGCCATTACAAATTATTGGTCAGGAAAACAAGTCGATCAACATTTTAGGGGTCAAGAGCAGAGCGTTTTTCATTCACTATATGTCCATCTGTTGAGAAGACGCACTCCGACCGCACTGATGTCCCAGGGAAACTCGGGTACTTCGTTGCCAGCTGCGTATTTTGTACTGCCAATCTTCCATCACAAAAGCGGGTCGCTGTCAGCTCGCAAGGGTGGCTCCTTGTCATAACTCCTTCATCTCCTGTAAGGTCACAATTTCGACGCTGTCTCGTGTTGCACAGGTTTATTGACGTTGTCCTCCATTTTCTTTGCAAAACACTAGATGCAGCGATTGAAAGCGTGAAACTATAGGTGCGTAAAATTGCTGGGTATTTTCTGTCTAGCTTTCGCACACCGCACTTTCGGAATTCTTTATTTTCTTTTTCTGCTTGTTTGTGAGTTTTGTTACATCTATATTTTTAACTGTTTAATTCTTTTCAAATTAATATAGTGTACATATTTGGTTAAAATCGATTGCCTATTTTCGTTTTCGAAACTTTTTTGGTTGGTCCGATCGATTGTGCAATCGATTTTCGAACGAAAAGTGACAGCCCTAGCGCACACACACACACACACAATTAGTGTTTTAACACAGTTTATGAAAGTGCTGTCATTATTTGAAACTTTTGTTAACAATAAAAATAATTGCATTCATATTTTAAGGGCTGTCGTGATTAAGAAAAGTTTAGTGATGATTAAATGTTATAGAAAAGTTTGTGATGAATGTAGAGGTGTTCAGGTACCATCTTTCTCCACCGATTCCGATAGCTAGGCTTAGGGTATCGGCGGCTACAGAGTACTGATCCGACACCTGTATATACAGCTGTATATACTACTAGCCTTGTGTGAATTGATTAAATTATTTTACGTCAGATTTATCCCTTAATTGAAAACAAAAACTTTTATTTGGCAAACAATTAATCATTATTCAGCCCTACTAGAGATACAAGCTGTCTCATGTAAAGTATGTAAATCTGTTTCTTTTTGCTGACGCCTTTCACTCAATATAAAAAAATCAATATAATCTTCGTGGGTACACATTAATCACGTCTATCATGTGAAAAATGATGTGCTTGGCTTAAATATGCTTGTCATTTCCAATCACTGTGTGAACTAATCCCATTCATGTGAAATGCAGTCAGATCAGATGTTATTGGTTATGACGTTTGTGGCTTTCCTCAATAACACAATCAAAGCATCCTGTTCCTTTCTCACTCATGAATCAGTGGATGTGTAAACTATAAAAACAGAACTGTGGCGTTCTCACCGAGATGAGATTATATGAACATGAAACAGGTGAGGTGTAAAGATTCACTCTCACAGTTAGCACACATATCCTGTAAAATCACACATGAAACGTCCTTCTCCTAAAACTGTTTTATTATGAAAAAACGTATATATGCAAATGTAAGAAACAAATTATGCATT
Organism: Paramisgurnus dabryanus; assembly: GCF_030506205.2. Taxonomy (NCBI): domain Eukaryota; kingdom Metazoa; phylum Chordata; class Actinopteri; order Cypriniformes; family Cobitidae; genus Paramisgurnus; species Paramisgurnus dabryanus. Next base: position 14,222,215 of record NC_133357.1, on the reverse strand, counting down.
AGTAAACACATTTTATATATAAATGCACACACATGCATGTATATATTTAAGAAATATTTGCATGTATTTTGCTGGGGCTACTCAGTGTAGCATTGAATCTTAATCTTTTGTATTATTTCCTGGATATCCTTAAATGTTGAATAACCTATTTGTGTCCGTTAAGGTGTGAGACCTGGATAGCTTTGCTGCCTAATGATTAGTCAGACTATTCGTTTGCAGAATAAAAGTTTTTGTTTACATTATTATTATACACAGTACATCAACAAATATTATGTATATGTAAATACAAACACATGTATGTATATTTTAAGGAAAAATATATTGATATAATGAATATTTTTATTTATATATGATTTAAATAATATGTAAATATATAAATGTTTATACAGATGCAAATATTTCTTAAAGCAACCGTATGTAGGATTGTGGCCAAAACTGGTATTGCAATCACAAAACTTGTGGCTAAAACTGGTATTGCAATCACACAACTGGTGGCCAATACACAAAATGACAACATAAACATCAGTTGAGGGCTGCAACTTCACTTTTTAAATGACTATATCCTGGCCAGACCACTGTTGTCAGTGATATAAGTATTCTAGTGACATATTAGGGCCATTTTATGATTAATTGATATCCATTTTTACATACTGTTTCTTTAAATATATACATGCATGTGTGTGCATTTTTATATACATAATTATTATACACATTACACACACATTTAATATATAAAGAAAACTTTTATTCTGCAAACGATAAGTTGTGACTAATTGTTTGGCAGCTCTAGCTTCTCGCTTGCACACATCCATCCTACACAGAGGTTGCGTTAGACTTTTTCATTGTCTGTCATTTTGACGAACAGGGTCATAAAAAAGTCTTCAAAAAATTATTATCTGTCATTTTAAGAGAATAATTAAAAGCTGTTGTTTTTGTTTACATTTTCATTTTTAGTCATGAATTTACAAGACGAGCATATAATTAATTTTTTTTGTGGAGTGCCGCAGGGATGACGTTTTCCAGGTTTGGCCTACAAAAATACACTATTTTATCAGCGTATGCGCAGCGCTGTGTTAAGTCAAATGCGTATTTGCCACCAACTGAACAGGGCTGGAAATTAGATTTACAAGTTGTAGTGCAATCTGTCAAAATGATGAATGGCTTTCATATTTTTGCACCAATCGGTCAAAGACTGAAAATTTTGGTTAATGAGACCTTTGTTCATTTAATTCTGTATATTGAAGGAAATCTCCCATCTGTTATGTCCATATAAATGTAGTGAATATCAAAGAGTAAGCAAAAAGCATCTCAATTTATTATTCTATTTACTACCTCTCTCCAGCCATATTGGTACCAGGCGCCAGTAAGTAAAACCGTGAAGGTTAGAAGTCATGTTGTTTTGTTATTCTGTTGGTAACATATTCTCTTTAAATGGACTAGAGATAAAAGCAGCATGAGCATCAGCCTATAATGTGAATTTGGCAATGTTTCCAAGTAAACAAGCCTGGCAGAGATGGCTTGAGAGATATTCTGCCTCAGGTTCTTTATTAAAGATGGTTTTGTCTGGCCAGTGTGTCCTTTAATGACACCTTGCCTTTTAAAAGCTTTAAAGTCTGTTGTTTAGCATGTATATTTATTGTATACTGGTTGTATGTAGTGCAAGATGTCCAAGTTTCCCTTCCTTTTCTGTTATCTCCTAAAGGCCAAGCATATATTTCTTGACTCACAATATGTAGAACAGAGTTGAATAGACTGCGCATGTCTCTGTCAGTGTAAAGTGCAAATCAGATTTATTGTGCTCTCTGCTTCCTGCAGCTTTGTAGTGGACTGTGTGTTCAAACTACAGTGTTTTGTGTTGCATGTGTATGGGGTGTAAAGTGTTGGGAGGGTGTTCTCTCTGTCCTTGTGATTGAGTGTACTGGGTGATCCAGGGAGTTAATTACAGTTGGTGCCCATCAGGCTTGAACAAAAAGCTTGCATAGACAGCACAACTGGTTGGATACAAACCTACCAAAACAGACCAGTCGGCAGATCAGTCAGCCCCAGCTTACAGTAGCTCCTACAACAGGCTGTATAACTATATATTACTACAAAATCATTACAAAATCATGATAAGAGAGGGTTGCTGTTTTTAAAGGGGACATTTCACAAGACTTTTTTAAGATTTCAAATAAATCTTTTGTGTCCCCAGGGTACGTATGTGAAGTTCTAGCTCAAAATGCCATATGGATCATTTATTATAGCATGTGAAAATTGCCACTTTGTAGGTGTGAGCAAAAATATGCTGTGGGTGTGTCCTTAAATGCAAATTACCCTCAAATGGCAGTGCCGTGGTTGGATAGTGCAGATTTATGCCTGGCTCACACCACAGGATAATCGGGCCGAATTTACCCCGATTTTCCCCTCCCGAGAATCCGAGGGAAAATCGGGCAATGGACCTTGATCGGCTCCGAAGTTCGGCCCAGATTATCCTGTAATGTGAGACGTTTAAAAGTCTAAACTTACACCTTGCGATATGCTCTCAAGCAAATCGGGGCCGCCCCGATCTTATCAAACATGTTTGATATTTAGGATTTTAAATCCGCATAATTACGTCAGTACTTTCACAATAATCAATGAGAGACGGAGATGATTGACAGCTTTCGGGACCGCGAAACAAGCTGCAGTACGGGTAGACAGCGCAGCCGGAGAAATAGTTTGTGGAAGTTAATGTTTCATTCTACTTTCATTCTGCGACAACTGCAGCTCGTTGGGGCAGACAGGCGATTTAAAATATCGAAATGAATTCCTCGCTTGATTCACGTTGTTCACTCTTTTATAAACATTATCTAAAATATCTTAAAAACAACAGAACATGATGATGGTCAGTCACATCACGCACCTGCAGCTATTCTGTGTATAGAGGAAATTTAATAAAATAAATAGGCATACACGAAATATGTTGCACTTAAATAATTAGCATATTAACAAAACGAATTTAAATTGATATGACGATTTTCAGTTCTTTTTTGTGACGTGCTCCACAAACGCACAGAAACTGATTGCTGAAACACCGCACACTTGTGAATCTGATGCGCCTCATTTCCAGAATTACAACGTTTCACATTAAATTACATATTTGTCCAGAACCATTGGTAATGTAAATACTGAATTTAACACTAGACACTACACTGCAAGATAGAATAGATTAGAATAAAATAGAAACTTTACTGTCATAATAAAACTATAATGAAATTTGTTTAGAAGCTCTCAAAGACCAGTAGCCTCAGAAGAATAAACAAGAAAAATAGAAATTACATAGTATATAGCTAAAAATAATACCACTGTAGAGCAGTATATATACACAGTGGAATTAAATAATGCAAACAACAGTGCAAAATAGAGTTTAACCAAGCATAAGTCATTTAGCAGCAATGCTTATAAACCTACAATAATATTCCTGTTAGGAAGAAACAGGAAAACAGAGCATTGATAGAAATAGCATACATCACTTAATAGTAACTCCTAAATGTGCAAAAAAAAAAAAAAAAAAAAAAAAACCACAAGTGATATATAGACTAGCCAATTATATTTAAAATATGTTTTTAAATAGATGTTTAAATTTAAGTAAATCTTGCATAAGGATAAGACCTGAGTTGGTGCTAGATTGTGCATACATCTACAGTATGCATTCAAACACTGCCGGCATAACACATCCTTAAAACATATCATGATCATTGCCATAAACAAGAGCTGAGGAGGAGAAATCACCTAGGTTTCAAAATGAAAGCTGCTACTTTGTAAATATTTAAAAAGAAATCATAATAAATGTATCATAATCTTCATTCCTTTATATACTCTTCTCCTGAGGTGACGTGAAGTGCTTGCTCTGGCAAGATAATCCTAATAATATCCTTTAGTGTGTGATGCACTAGGATTTTAAATTCCTGTAGTGTGAGCATGTTTAAGATTTGAGAGAAGAATATCTGACAAGATTCTCCTTATGTGTGTGCTGCAACCAGATTTCATAATCTGCCAGGATTTAAAAAATCCTGTAGTGTGAGCCAGGCATTAGGGCCGGTATTGTCCCCTTCTGACATCACAAGGGGAGCCACATTTCAATGAGCTATTTTTTCACATGCTTGCAGAGAATGGTTTACCAAAACTAAGTTACCAGGTTGTTATTTTTTACATTTTCTAGGTTGATAGATGTACTGGGGACCCAATTATAGCACTTAAACATGAAAAAGTCAGATTTTCATAATATGTCCCCTTTAAGATCAGCCTGGTTTTAGTGTGTATTAAGAAGCCTGTAACATAGCAAAACTTATTCAGTGTAACAGGTCGTTGTTTACAAACATGTTAATGAGGGACACAAAATGTAGCCACAAAATACACAAGGCAGTGTCAACCTATAAATTGCACAGAAAATTCCTTTAATTCGCATAATATGAGTGCTTTTACCCCATCTGCTGTGACCGGGTTTGCACTGTGAGAGTTGCATTGAGAAATGCGAAGTGACATGATGTGGGGTAAATAGAAACTGAGGCAATGGCTCAGTGTAAACGTCCTCTTTCTGATGGTAGAGCTCTAAGCTCTCTGTAACACAGTCAGGGTGACTTTTTGACCCCTATGTAGAGTTAAAGGACACAGATATCACAAATATCACAAAAACACAACTGGTGCATCGCTCAACGACTCATAAACAAAGCAGAAGTACCATAGCAACCAAAGCACTTAGTTGAAAAACGCTGGCAAGCACCCATAGTTGGCATCGACCTGGTGTTTAAAGCATGGGGCAAGTGACTTAAACTGCAATTCATCAACTGGCAGCTAGAGGCTGGCTCCAAAAGGGAGTCAATTCCCATAGACCTCCATGTTAAAATGCCCAACTTTACAGTAGAAAATAATATATTTACAACCTGGTACAAAAAGTTTTGTAGGTCTATATAGCTTATTTTGCCCTTCATGACAACTGTGAATTTGTTTTTGTAACTCATCCGTTTAAAATCCAGCTAGACGGGTGTGGTTTTAGCAACCAGCCACCTTAGTTTCACCCATGTCCCGCCTCTTTACCCATTTTCGGTTATCTGCGAGTGATGCGTGGTGACGCGCGGCCAAGATGGCGACTTCTGGAACCCCCTACCTTAAGCTTCAAAAAAAGCACTTCACAAATTTATGGGTGATGTTACGGACACTACGTCCATATTTTTGTACAGTCTATGGTTTAAACGCTTTGGTGTACACGATCCCTAAGTGATGTTGTCATCTGTGCTTTGTTGTATAAGTTCTCAAACTCCATTTTGGTGGTGAAAAATATCCACATCAAGAATCAAGAAAACCATTCCAGCGAAATGCTCTGTTGCTCCCGTGTAAACAGTTGTTTGTAACACGTTTTAACAATGTCGTCACGGTAGCAGAGGCGGTGAAACTGTAACGTTAAGTGTATAATCCCACCCACTCTGAAGATGCACTAAACTATGGGTAAAGCGAGCTGAACCCGTGTTCAGTGGTACCCATAGACTGTAAAAAAAGATGGACGAAGGCCGATTGCTTTGAAGTCGCCAGTGTCCCGATACGGAGCTGACATTTTGGGTCTTGAGTCTGCGCATTGGCGATTTTGGGACCAGTCCTACACAGTAGTGAGCAGGAAGTAAAGCCGCAAAATCAAGGCCCCGCCCTCGCCTCGAAGAAAGTGCGCATATCACAGCTGTCAATCATGATGTGTCACCACCATTTTATAGCATTAAATAACTAACTAATAACAAACTTATTTTAAAAACAAACACTTAAATTTACATCAGCGTGATAAAAACTACAGTTAATGACAGAAACCAGCTTCGGAAAAAAGATAACTGAAGTGTAATTAAATTGTTGGTCTCAAGTCCCATTAAATAAGATGGGGGCGGCGGAGCTTTATGACCTATACTGGGACTAGTCACTGGGGGGCGATCTAGATGTTTTGGCTTCAATTTTCAGGGCTTGTGCTGCAAGCTTGGTGGTACCGTACCGAGCCACACTATCAATTGGAAAAGCGCCATTTGTGTGTTCACACTAGGCTTTGACCAATAAAAAATTTGGCCGAAACGAGTATTTTTACTTTTTAATTATGTTGCAGATAGCTGACATTTTATGTATTTAATAGATGTAAGCATAAACGGATGTTGAGCAGAAAATTATGCCAAACCCATAAAAAAATCTGATGATATGATATTGACTAAAGTTTTAAAGTGAATTGTTAAACTTTCGCCTGTAAATGTATTTGTTTTATGATATGTGGGCACACTTTATTTCAGTTTTAGCTGCAAGACCAATTTTGTGTAGAGTTAGCAAACTATTAGTGTGTTTGTCATGATTTGCACCCCAATCAGTTACAATCAGTGTGGACAGACATATTGCTTGTTGCTTAAATCTTAAAGCAACTAATTGTCAAAATGCTAGTTTGCTGTTACTAACAGTAACAAACCACACCTACACGTGCACACCTGTGCATTTGACACGGATGCACAGAATGGCAAGCATGCATGTGTCTTCGTAGTGCACTGAACCAGTTGGTGTTGTATTGCTTTCACAGTGCTGGTGTATTACAGTATCTGTGTTAGTAATATGAGCTAACCATCCCTCCCTTACCTCTCCACTGCAGTTAAACCCAGACATACATACAGGTTGCATAATTAAGTGATTGTATACATGATTACTTTAAATGTCTGTGGGGATTAGAGAACTTGGTTATATGTTTAAAGGGAGGTAGAGTGGGCGACCTAAACTTAATTTATAAACTCAAGTGTACACAATTGTGTACTAATGCATATCTCGAGTTTCATTAGCACACTCAGCAAGGCCGGAGTTCAGCAAGCATTCATAGACCACCTAACTGATAACTAAACCTTCATGACAGGTCATAAAGTGTTTCTTTTTGTAGGTCAGTCAGGCTACCCTTGGCTTTTCTTTATTTATGACTGACCGTAACTTAACTGTAATGTGACAATTGAATAAACAACATAAAAGTTTGTGTATGTGTTTATATACACTCCCAATATTTGTGTGGTTAAAGCTATGCCCAGTTTATGCTCATAGCGAATAAATGCTACAATTAATTTAATCAATTTTATATCTCCAGAGGTTGTGAAATCTCTTTTCAATGGACATGGAATATTAGTAAGTCAAGGACTTTCAGATATACTGAAGGTGCTTTTTAGATCGGTGGTCAAAGGTCAGGGCATGTGACCCAGAGGATTTAGGTTCTTACTGATATTTCTAAAAAGGTAAATGTCACCCTGATAAATGAGTCAAAATGGTTGTTGCCCCTGTGGTTTTTCATGCCATCACTAATGATTATCTAAATTCTCAGCTTTTGCTGACCCAGGTAGCTGGACATAGCACAATAACAGGACAAGAAACTTCCATGAAAAGGGTCAAAGGGCTTGTGCAACACAGAGATAGGAGATGCTGTATAAGACACTACCTCAGCAATGAGTTCATCAGCAGGACTATATGTGGACACACAGATACACACAGCTCAGCATAAATGCAAATTGCATCGTAAAGCAGGAAGCATTTGTCAACACAGAAACCCTTGGTTTAGTGCTGGAAATGATCAAAGTTCAAGGAACAGAGGTCTTACATTCAGTGACTAAGGCTGTGTCCCAAATCGTGCACGTCATGTGATTTTCGGCGCCACGTGCACACGTCTGTTAAAGAGCCATTCACATTATAACTATATTAACTTTATTAGCTAATTCGCTTGTGAGGTGCAGCTCGCGCAAATCGTTTACCTTTAATGGCATTAGCTAATATTGCATATTTGCTTTAATAAAAACGCTTGTAATTGTTCACATGTGAATATGCTATTCTTGTTGCATATACACAGTGGGTAATCAGCAGATGTCCTCAACTCGCTGCATTTGTGTAATATCTTAGCTTCTGGCGTTGTCAATGTAGTAGAATAAAAAGCATTACGTTGTCAATTTCACAGCAATTGCATCAGTGCTGGTTATCCGAAGTAATTTTATGTTGTAGATTTCAGCATGTCATCTGTCATTTCAAACGCGCGTGATCCCAACGATATTGTTCATTGAATCTTAGTTCATTTAACTTAAGCATATAAAATCCATTAAACTAAAACATTCAAGTAAAACAAACTATTATATTATATTTATTGCACATTTTGTAAGGAATACCCACACTCTTTGTGCCTGAATATTTTGATTTGATTCACAGAATAAACAATTATAAGAACTTTAACTACTTAAATATTTGTTAATAAAATGTCATAAAGTTTTAAGCTCCAATATTATTGAAGTTGTTTTGTTGTTAATTATAATTTTGTGAAGTCACTGTTTGGGTGATCAGTGTTTCCTTACATGAACCCTGTTCAGAACATTTTATTGTATTTCTCTCCACAGTGCTGACAATGCATGTCAAAAAACACAGTTTTCTGTGCGTTTTTGTAGAGAATCAAGTTTATTCAATGACTGACTTATACTCAATCCGTCATGAATTTTGTGTTATAATGCCATTTATAACACTAAGAGTAACTAAGTCCATAGAACTATGTAAAAGAAAATAACAAACAGTAAATACAGTCTACCATACAACAGTCAATACGATTTATTAAATGTTTTTAGGACAGCAATGCTTCAATATTTTAAAAAGTGACCGACTTTACCTAAACGATTAAAATTATTCTAACTTCTAAAATAAAATAATTAAGTGACATTTAATTAATTATTTATTTTTCATGCATTATTAAGTAGATTTCATTTGATTTAAAGGTGGAGTGCACAATGTTTGAAAACGAATGTTGATATTTGAAATCACCTAAACATACACGCCCCTACACCAATTGAAACTGGACCTTCTCTTGATAGACCCGCCCCACACATACGCAACCCCAGCAAGGATGTTGGTTAGAAGGCACGCCCCTTACAGCTGATTAGCTACAAGTGTGTTTTGGTAGTCGGCCCGACTCCCTTTTCCAAAGCGTTTTCCAAAGCACTTTAAGTTGTACTTTAAAAAAGCATTTACTTAAAAAAGTGTGCAAATTGTTACAAGGATTTTTTTGGTTGGTTTGTTCAGTGTAGTTCTGGTGTGAACTCCTATTCTCTTTAATATGAAATGATTTTTAAAGCTATGTTTTTATAGTTATTGTTATAATGTGAATGGCCCTTAAGTCCACAAGACTGTGTCCCTTTGTCTTTTTAGGTTTGAAAAGAGTGCTCATGGGCCCCCCTTTCTCGGTCAATATGCATCCTTGAACCTCATTACCTCATTGGCCTCTTACTGTGCATTCACACCAGCCGCGGAAGAGGCGGCAAGCGCGGATGATTTACATGTTAAGTCAATGCAAACACGCGATTAGGCATCCTGCGGCGCGGTACACGCGTTAACCAATCAGGAGCTTGCTGTAGTAGTGACGTGATTACAGGAAGCGAGCGGAGTGGTGTAGTCTCCGTGGAGTCGCAGAAGCCCCTCCCATGACGCGGATTTCCGCGTGAATTTCTCGAATGACTAGAATTTCACCCGCGGCTTTCACGCGAGAATGAAGCGAGTGAACTCAAATGTTCAAGTGTCCAACTACGCGCGAATAGCGCGTTTTTGCCGCCTCTTCCGCGGCTGGTGTGAACCCACAGTTAGAGATTGGTGCTCCAATTTTGAATACTTCTTTTACTAAAAAAACATTTAAAATCTGATCTACAGCAGTAAACACAGCAGCTACACCTGCGTTTACCCAACTATTTTAGTTGAACGCATTGTTTTCCTCCCTTTTGGATGTCTATTTTTTAATAAAATGTCAATGTAATGTTGTAAAAGTAAGGGTGGACAAACGCACCTGATAGTCAATATCTGGTCTGTCTGCATCTGTGGTTTTAAATTTGCTTAAACAAAAAAAAACTTGAAACTTGTTTTAGACTCAAGTCAAAATGTTAATTTAACATTTTTTTAATGATATAAAATTGCATTTAAGCTTGTCTATGCAATGCATTTATAATAATGTAGCTATATTATGGTAGCTATACATCATTTGAACATTAATGCAATAACTGCTTAGTAAGCTGTAACAGGGAATGTAGGAAGAGAAACCAAGAAACCTCAAGTACCACAGAAGGCCTTCTAGAAGTAATGTCACGATCATTGATGGATAAGAAAAGTGTTAAGAGTGGATAGACATGATCTATGGATAAATGTTTAACAAGAAACAAACCTCATTACGTTGCAAATCAGATTGTACAACCTAAAACAGCCTCCAGAAATTAACCATGTTTGTTGATGCATATACCACAGGCCGTTGTTGTAAAGTAGTTTATAGAAATGAAAGGTAAATTGTGTCTATAAATCTTACGTAGTGATTTTGCCAAGCTGTGAGAGCTGCAGTTTATTTAATTCAGTTGGTTTACTGTTGTAGCTTGAAGAAAATGGAAACTGAAGCAATGAGGTTATTGTTATCTTTGATCTAAACCTCTATATTCTTTCTAGGTCCAGCAAATGAACATACTACTAGCCTATAGAGGATAGAAATGTCAAAATATCAATATGTGTATTTGTTTTGTGCTAGTGTACATTTGCTAAGAGATCTAATCATTTTTTATCTGTGAAATAATATAGATGTTCCTTCATCTCACAGATTAAGGATTACAAGGCTTTTTTGGCTCTAGTGTCAGTTTTGATTCATTGGAGAGCAGAGCTGAATCACAGCTTGTTCATTTCATTTAAAAGCTTTTAAATTCAGTTTTTGAATTAAGTTGCATATTTTTCCATTATAATGTCTTAAAGTAGACAATATGTTGACTCATTAAATGTATTTTATTAATAGCATGTAGTAGATTCAGTAAGCTAATCTTATCTATATTCTGCTGAATAGAAACTGTGGCATGTGCGAAGGAAGGGGTTTAATCAGCATCCGCCGCAATGTGGCAATCTGGTCATGGTCGCCACTGTAGCTGAAATGTGATTTTTAGGATGCTGGGTGTTGCCTCCCTGTCATGTGTGTCTTTTTTGTTATCGCCATCTGGTGGTCATCAATAGGTAGTGAGAGCACCATGGTGTGCTGCCTGGGAGGAATCATCTTTTCATTTGTGTGTACCCATGCTAAACCAAACAAGCTGCTTTCGGCATGTACAGTACCCCCCATCTCCCTCCATCCCACCTGAAACAGCGCTGCATTGAAACAACCAAAGATGGCAGATTCGCTGATGGTTAACATATTGTAGCGTGTTAGGGAGGGTACATTCTTGCAGCAAAAACTGAATGGATACAAAGGTTTAAACATTCCTCTCTCACACAAGACATTTTTTAAAGGGGAACACATTTCTAGTGGCTGAAAATGGCTCTGAGCTATGCGGAGATTCATAGTTAATGGGGCAATAAAATATAATTAATGAGTACTTTGCTGTTATAATTAAAATCACATTTATATGAAATCGCAGAAAAGATGATACGGGTATTAACATGATTAATAAGCACTCGCCTAGAGTGGAAAAAATTATATCCTTTAAGTCATTGAGATGATTTGAAACAAGACCCAATCCGTTTCATAATTATTTCAACCATGATCAGGTCATTTGCAGTAGCAGAGCAACAAATGCCTTCATACTAAATCTGTTTATTTATTGTCATCTGCAAATTATTGCATGCCAAGCATTTTATTGTTTTTAAATGTAACCGAGTTTATAGTTCATCTTTTGGTGTCATTCTGTTTGATATTAAATGTTTAAAAAATGTTGTATTGTACGTGTGTGTTCATGTATCAGGATCGAAAGCTGAACAAGGCGGAGCAGCAACGGTTTAAAGAGGAGGCTGAAATGCTAAAAGGCCTACAGCACCCCAACATCGTGCGTTTCTATGACTCCTGGGAGTCCGGTCTTAGAGGAAAGAAGTGCATCGTTCTTGTGACAGAGCTCATGACCTCAGGAACGCTCAAGACGTGAGTATAATGGTTTATAGAAGATATAATAATCTAATTATAAGATTAGGAGCATCAAAGTTTTATTTCAACCATTAATTTTACTATGACTTCAATCTTTGACATGACCTTACTCAGTCAATATTAAATATATCAAGGTTATATTTTCACAGAATGTCCTTTAAATTATCTAAGATGATTTCATATAAAAACAGTAAATCACAAAAAATGACTTTAGCTAGGTTTTCTCAGGCAGGGTCACGTATACTCAAATTGCTTTCCATTGTGTTTGTTAGTAGTTTCACATTAACTCAATATTAAAACCGGTGCATATTTTCTTTTGTTTTAGGTACCTTAAGCGTTTTAAAGTAATGAAGCCCAAGGTTTTACGTAGCTGGTGCAGGCAAATTCTAAAGGGTTTACAGTTCCTGCACACACGTACGCCACCCATTGTGCATCGTGACCTCAAGTGTGACAACATCTTCATCACTGGCCCCACTGGGTCGGTAAAGATTGGTGACCTGGGCCTCGCCACCCTCATGCGGACGTCCTTCGCCAAGAGTGTCATAGGTCTGTGCTGTTGATTCAGTTGTTAATAGTTTGTGTGCTCTAGAGGTTTCTCTAGCATGTTTGACTGACATTTTATGACCTTTCGGTTAGACAGTTGTCCAGAAAAGAGGTCAGATCTGTCACACAAGTGACTATGATTATAGTGTCAATCGAGAGTCCTTGAATCCACACAAGGCTCTGTTCTTTCCTCATTTATCTCATATGCTGTTCTCACTCATATTGCCTTTGCAGCAGTGGATGTCAGTAAAGAGCTCTGCTTGCAGTTCCACATTATCGACAGCTGTACTGTATTTTAAAGCGTAGAAACATCAATGTCTATTGATTTCTTTTGTTTGAATATCTGCTGAAAAGACAGTATAGCGATGGATATTCACATGAGGGCAAACTAAAGAAGCACATTATTTTTAACATGGAGGGGGGGCTTCGCTAAAATTTTACCGCCGGTACTCCAGGGTGATGTATTGATCAACTTTTCAATAAAAACTTTTTTTTTAATCTTCATATTCCCAGATTTAAACAAGAAAGCATGTTTGGTTGTGTTTATAAAGGCTGTCCCTTTTTATTCATGACTATTTGCATAGTATAAGTGGCTATAGTCCAGTTTAAAAGGAAAACACCAAAAAAAAAAAACTATTTGTGTTGCAACAGTAGATAATAATGATTACAGTTGCAGACAGAGAGCAAGCTGTCATCCAAATGATGTATTGATTCCCCAGGGACTCCAGAGTTTATGGCCCCTGAAATGTATGATGAACACTATGATGAGTCAGTGGATGTCTATGCTTTTGGCATGTGCATGCTGGAGATGGCTACATCGGAGTACCCATACTCAGAATGCCAAAATGCTGCACAAATCTACCGCAAAGTCACCAGTGTAAGCCTTTATATTTATTTAAAAAAAAATTGTTAATGGGTGATTCTCTGAATTGGGTGCCTTTTGGGTCATACTTTTTTTAAAATATATACCTTAAATAGTTATATTTTTGATCATTTCATGTGATAGTGGATTAGTCAAACCTTTAAGAAAATACATTTTCCCACCTCAGGCATGAAATTCTAATCAATATTGAGTGTTTTTTTCCACTTGGACTTGGACCCTGTTTAAATATGATTTAAAAAGATTTTCAAGTAAATTCTTGTAGAAGCTTTTCAATGAGATGTCCCTTGTTTGATATCATTTATTGCATGTAGAATTTTTTTTTTAATGCTCACCATTTGAATACCAAATCAGGTCATGAAAACTGTATCTAACATTGGTCTTCATATCTTATCACAAAATATGCGTTAACATTAGAATTTAATCAGGCTTTCATATTTTTTCAGACTGTCCTGTAAATTCTGCACATAGCAAAACAAACTTTGACCTAATTTGTCGTTTTATCACCAAAATATTAATAAAAACTATCAAATAACAGGGTTGAACTCAGCATAACGGGGTTGAAAATGATAACAGGGTTGAAGTGATGATCATCATTTAATATAGCATGGATTTCTTACCTGTAAAATTAATGATATCACATTCAATAAAATTGTATTTTATTAAAGTTGGCAAAAACAAACAAACATTTTAATAAGTATTTAACATTAAATCAAAAGAATTAAGGATTAATTGATCAAAAACATCAATCGATCTTTCAATTTGGTTTTATTGAACATAAAATACCATAATCGATTATTTCTAACAGGTCACATAACAATATAACAAGTCTACAATTGAGTACTCTACTAAAAAGTGTCAAATTTTCAACCCCGTCACAACGATTCAACCCTGTTATAATAAAAATGTGATGGGGTTGAATGTGACGGGGTTGAAGTTTTTGCCTAACAGTAGCTGTAACTCCGTACTTAACTAAGACAGTAGCATCACATGGCATTTAGGAAATCATACAAGTTTAATGTTTTGCAAAACTATTATTTAATTTTTCTTAAACCGTTGTTTACTATCATTTAGTAATACAACAGAGTTGAAATGTTGAGCCTGACAATCTTAATCTGACAGTGAAAAACATGAAATAAATGTAAGAAAAGATTCTGACACTTGCCTTTCTTTGCAGCATGTTCTTCAAGAGACTTGTGTGATATCACTTTCTGGGTGTGATGCCACAGGGACGTGTATAAATATTACAATTTCATATATAATTAATGCATTTTTATATACATATGTATATTTTAGTTAAAGTAAACCCACGTATGATTAAATTAGCAGTAACTATTTTGCATTAATTGCAGTTTTTATTTGTTTGATATTCAATGAAAATGTAATGATGGTTAGTGGGGACATGCAAGTATGCTTGTTGTCTACTACTTCGGCAACCCATATCTATAAATTAAAATAAAATAAAAGCATTTTTTGTTGCATTATAATGCAAAGGCACCTGGTTCTATTAATTGATTGCGTTAAAATGCATTTTGTGATTTCCTTTAATTAAAAATCTTTGAAGTAAGTTTGGGGGACTTAAAGGGCACCCAATTCAGAGAATCACCCTAATGTACTTCAGTTTGATTTGCATACCATGTCCAGATTTGTGGATCAAGTACTTTTGTCCCATGTAAAGTATTGCTAATGCACCATGTTTTCTCTTAATGCAGGGTATCAAGCCTGCCAGTTTTGATAAAGTAAACGACCCGGAGGTAAAAGAGATCATTGAGGGGTGCATTCGCCAAAACAGATTAGAGCGGTAAGCATGTTGCCAGCGGACGTTCTTCTGTAAGTAAAGAGAGATTAAAAAGCAGTCTAAGTTCCCTCCTCTCAACTTCAGGCTCTCCGTTAAGGACCTTCTAAATCATGCTTTCTTTGCGGAGGACACCGGTGTGCGTGTGGAGCTTGCAGAAGAAGACACGGGATGCAAAGAGTGCCTGGCCCTACGGATCTGGGTTGAGGATCCAAAAAAACTTAAGGGGAAGCACAAAGACAATGAGGCCATTGAGTTCAGCTATGACCTGGAGAATGACAGTGCTGAAGAGGTTGCGCTGGAGATGGTGGGGACATCCATCTGTCTTTTAGACATGCTGCAGTTTACATTCTCTCTTTGCTCTTTCTAATGTAACACCCCCTCTTGTTTTATAGGTGAAGTCTGGCTTTTTCCATGAAAGTGATGCTAAGGTGGTTGGGAAATCCATCAGAGACAGGGTGACATTAATTAAGAAGTCCCGTGAAAGGCGCCAACATCAGCTCCTTCAGCAGCAAAGTCTGGATGAGCGTCGTGACTCCTCAGCCCTCACCTCTTCTTTTTCATCTGTCCATCCCTCCTGTCCTGCTGCACTGTGCCCGGGAGCTTTTGCAGCTGCTGGTGGTCAAGCGGAGGCAGAGGAGCTGCCCGAAATGGACCAACATGTCCAGCAGCAAAGCACTGCACTGGGTCTTAAAGGTGCACAGTAAATTTAGACTTGAGATGTAGTCAATAGCTCTGTTCCAAAACCTAGTGAGTTGCCCGATGCCAGGATCATCACTAAATCTTACAAGCATTAAATTAGCAGGTCACAAGCATAAATTCTTTAAATGATTATTTGCTAAGTTTTGGTACAGAGCAAATGGCTGGAGGTATTGATTTTTAAAATAATGGGAGGATCTGATTTGTCCCCTCTGTTTTATATAAATGAAATCTATTTGGATCAGACAGGCACGTCTAGCTGAACTGACATATATCTGGATTTTCTCTTTTGCATAATCAGAGGGTGAGAGCGTTTCTGCTGTCAGTGGAGATCCTTTCTCAAGCAGACAAAGCCAAGCCTTTTCGCTCCCCGATTCGGGGAACGTATGTGCTCATGCTCAAACCAGCTACCCCACAGGCACCTCTGTAAGTACAGCTCCTTCGATAACAATATCATACGTTGCGTCCGTGTTCATCCACATATATGTGTTTTTTGTCTAGACACCACTCCGCTGTCTATCCACCACAACTCTTGTGCAATTCAACAAAAAAATGCTATGTTAATGTACACTATGGCGGGATAATAATTGTTTCCTTTATTTAGGGAGTGAAAGGTGCAGGGGTTGTGTCTCATCCCCAGCTGCTCCCTGTTGGTCAGAGCAGAGGGGTTGCAAATGTGCTTGTTGGCCAGAATTGTGGGATGTCTGGGATTTCAATTGGCCAAAGTGGTGGTGGGGCTTCTAACGTTCCTGTGGCGCAGACTTTCATTCATCCAGTCACTATTGCATCACAGGTCCCTTTAAGTGTGCCTCAACAATATTCTCAGGTGATTGTCTCTCTTGTGTCCAGTTTTGATTTTCCTGTTCTCCAAACTATTCTCTTAACTCACTGGACACATTGCAAACAAATCAATTAGGGGGTGCTTAGTTAATGCTATTTTTTAAACAGTCCAAACATAAAAAATATGGAATATGTTGAGTCGCGTGTAGGGTATTTGATTTCTAATGTGTAATTCATTTAATGAAATGTGAGTGCGGTAGTTTATGTCTGCTTTAATACACGATAGTTATGGCACTGAAATGCTGAATCAGATTCTCCCAGAATAGCTCTCTGTGGAGTCTTTAATTTTCATGTAGGTCATGTGCTGTGTTACATGATGTTGCTGATCTACATTTTTAATGTTGGGTACAGAGAAAGCATATATTTAATTCCTTTTATAAATTATTTGAACCTTATACATATACCCATATACGCTTATTATATGTTATTATTATATGCTAATTGGAAGGTGCTATTCTTTGTTTCTTTTAAATTCATATCCAAATGTTTCCAAATCTTTCAATCTTTTTTAAGTTACCCACATGGCTGACCTTGCCCACATTGTGAATTGGTCAAGAGGCACAATACTTCTTTATTTAGTTTTTGTTTAAATAAGCAATTGTGATAAAATGTTTTAAAAGTAATAAATACAGTAGTCTATTAAATTTGTCCTTGGAATTTTCTGATCTACCATAGAATCAAAAAGACATTTATTATAGTAAGCATCTAGCAATAACCTAACAGCCACAGAATCTTATCTTTGCTCATATTTCTTTCTAAAATGTCCTGTTTCCATTGGGTGATTAATGAACTGGACTAATACTTACTCTTACTTTCTCTCTCTCTCTCTCTCTCTCTCTCTCTCTCTCTCTCTCTCTCTCTCTCTCTCTCTCTCTCTCTCTCTCTCTCTCTCTCTCTCTCTCTCTCTCTCTCTCTCTCTCTCTCTCTCTCTCTCTCTCTCTCTCTCTCTCTCTCTCTCTCTCTCTCTCCCCATTCTACCCCCCTTATCCTACTCCATGTTGTGTGTTACCCAACCTTCCCAAATTATTTCCAAATGTGTTTTTACCACCAGACCCTTCCTCCTGACGTCGCCCCCTTACAGATTTTACACCCTCGGTCTGGTGATGCCCCCACTTCTCACAGTTCCCTTTTGCAGTCACAGTCATACATCCCCTCAGTTACTCCCCAGGCCCCAATGACTGTCCTCACTGCCTCCATCCCCGCTGGCGAGTCTATAGCACCAGGAGGCAACATTATGCCCCTTATGCAGACCCAACCTAGTATTGTTCCTGTACCCACTGACATTTTGCCCCAGCAAACTATTGTTCAGCCACAACAGCCAATGTCAGATTTGCCAGGAACTTTACAACTAAACATCCAGCAACCAACACCACAACAGCAAGCAAATATAGTGCAGCATCACCAGGCAGTCCTGTTACCACATCAGACAGACCAGGTTCAGCCCACGACTGTTTTGTTACAGACACAGCATGTAGAACAGCCACAAGTGATTTTACAAGAACAGCAGTCACAGTCCAGTGCATGTCAGCAGTCATATATTCAATTGCCACAGCAGCAACAGCCAACATTGTCCAACCCGCCGCAAACTGAGTTGCAACAGCAGGTGTACATACAACATCCAGCAGGGCAACCGCAGCAAGAAGTTGTAGTACGTCAGCATCAGTCATTGCAGCAAGTTGCAGTACCACAGCCTCCAGTGGAACAATATCAGCAACTCCAGACTCAGCAAGTATATTTGCAACAAATAGTTGAATCACAAGAGCAGAACTTGGCGAACACCATGGTACAGCAGCCACCAGTACTTCAAACAATTCAGCAGCCACTACAGTTGACAGAGGAGCAGCAAAAACTTCTGATTAGGCAACAAATGGAGCAACAACAAATGACTGTCTTGCAAGCCAGTCAAGCAGAGCAACAACGTCAACAGCAAGTTTACCTTCAACCTACTCAGCAGCAAGTTGAGCAGCATCAATTCCTCCAGCAGCAACAACAGCAAAGCATGGCAGTGATGCACCAGGCAGAGCAACAGCAGCAAGTGCAACAACAACAGAAAATAGAACATCAGCAACAAACCATTTTGCAACAACAGGTGGAACAACCAAGGCAACAGGTTTTGTTTCAGCAGCAGCAGCTGGAGCAACAGCAGGCGGTATTGCAGCAGCAGCAACAACATGAACAACAACAAAAGGCTCATTTACAGCAACAACAGTTAGAACATCAAGCCTTACTACAACAACAACAACTGCAACAAGCTTTTTTACATCAACAGCAGTTAGAGCAGCAGCAGGAATTGTTTAAACAGCAGCAACAGCAGCAAATGCTTTTAAAGCAGCAGCAGCAGCAAGCAGTTGTTCAACAACAAAAACAATTAGAGCAAAATGTACTTTTACAGCTGCAACCACAGCAACACATTGAACAGCAACAGGCTTTATTACACCAGCAGCAGATTTTACAGCAACAGCCTCAACTACTGCAGGCAACAGAACAACAACTCCAGCAGCAAATATTTCAACAGGCTGATTATCAACAACAGAATATAGAGTCACAAATGAAGCAGCAACTTTTGGTGCAACAGCACAATATTGAATTACAGCGACAACAGGCCTTACAAGCTGAGAAACAAGTTTTATTGCAGCAGCAGCAGCAGCAACATTTGGAACAGCATATAATTCTGGCAGATCAAAGTGTGCAACAGCAAACAACTATAGGGAAAGCACAGCCTCCAGAAACTATGCAACAAATTAGTCAAATACAACACACTCAGCCTATAATATCCCCACAGCATTCTCTGGTAGAGACCATGATTCAAGCTGTACCACAAATGGCACAAGTACCAAGTCAGATTCCAGCTCAAATTCTCGTGCAACAACAGATACCACCTCAAGCGTCTGTGCAAATGGAGGGGCAACTTTCAGCAATTTCTGCTCAGATTCCTCTGCAGACACAAAGTCATTCTGCGCCGCAGTCAGTAGGAGGACATTTTCAAGCAAACCAGTTGCAAGTTCAACAACCAATCCAACAGATGACATCTCCAACACGGACTCCACACCCAATTCACTCTACTGTCCCATCTCAAACACAGATGGCCTCGCAAGGGCAAATCCTTTCATCGCAAACTCAAATGGTCCAAACTCAGGCTGCAGCTTCTCACCAGTGTCAAGTTCCAGTAGTTCCTCCAGTGCAGTCCCAACTATCGGCTCCCTCTACACTTCTCCCCACACAAAATGCTCAAGTACCTGCTACTCCGCAAACCATCCAATCAGGTCAGCTAGACCTTATACAAACCATGAAACAACAACAGCTTCCTTTACCACAATATCAGCAAACAATGCTGTCTCCAGTATCACTTGCAACCACTGTAGACACGATGGCCACTTCTTCAACACAGTGCTATTTTCAATCACAAATTCAAGCTCAGGCTCAGCCAAACACACCAGCTCTGCAACAACCACTTAGTGTGGCATCTATGCAGACAGTCTTGCAGCCAACAGTGCAACCCTCTCAACAGTATGGGCAGCAACCTCAAATCCAACCTGGGCAACAGCTTTTGCCAGCAAGTGCTGTACTACCCCAAGATCCCAATAAACATCCTCAAACTGTTCTCCAGCATATTCTTCCTATAAATATTACACCTAGTCAGGTACCCCAGACCCAAGCTGGGACAGTACCTTATTACAGTCAAGTAGTATCAGGCCCACCCTCCCAAAACCATACACCTGTTCAAACATTCACACAGGCTAGCATGCAACCACAGTCACATCCTGTCCAGACACAGGTTCTCTCCAACACAGAGAATTTTGAGCAACAACCCCATTCGCGAGCTGTTTTTAAACCTTCACAGATCTCCCAAAGTCCATCTCATACTTCCCTACAACCCTCCACTACTCTCCCAACTATCCCAGTTTCAGAAATTCCTGTCCCTGCAGAGGCACAGCTAACACAGACAAGACCAGTTGACTTGATCCCTGCTTCCCATCCTACTGCCAATGCTTTACAGTCCCATTACTCTAATGGCTCTGTGTTGCCCACCACCTCCCTGGCAGACAGTGATGCTGCATTGCTGGGCATTGCTCAGGTACAAAAGCACATTAATCTATTTAACATCATACTTCTCTACAATCGCAGTACGTCGTAAAAACTATTAATTTTATACACTTTGATGAAAGTAGAAGGAATATAAATATCCCCTGACGTATTAACTTACAAGATGTAGGACATACTAAAATTCAGTCCTTACTTGTTAACACCTGTGAAACCAAAGTTCAACTTACAAAGTAAAAATTTCAGCTTATGTTTTCAAGAGAATTTGTTTTTAGTTTTTGTTTGTTTTTAAACGATATTCTGTAATGTTTTACATTTTAGTTTTTGTATTGCTGAATTATTTGCTTATTTATTTGCAGTCATAACTGATGGTTTGCTTTTTTGTTTGTTTGTTTTTCTGTTGGTATGTGGTGGATCTTGTGTGGTTTTTTGTTTGTCTTGTTCTCTGACTAAACAGGAGAGCACAAATCAATCTGGCAACAGAACCATCACTTCATCTGGGTAGGTTTGAAGTGTATATATACTTCAGTGTTTAACAAACATTTTTGTACCAAACTATTTTGGCTACTCGTAGTCAGACTATATCAGGTCCATAGTTAACCTAGACCAGGGGTGTCAAACATACGGCCGAACACGGCCCGGAAAGGTGTCCAGTCCGGCCCACATGATGATTTATACAGTTTTATTAAATATAAAATACATATTTTAAAAACCCTTTCAGGCGGGTGTCTAGTTCGTTTTTAATATGAGAGATTTGCGGAAAGCCGCAAAACGCGGAACATAAACAAACACGTTGTCTAAAAACCTTGCCGTTTTATTGATACCACTCCTCTAAAGATCCACTGATTCCGACAATCCACTTCGTGTCTTCCGGTAATGATTTGCTGTTGGTGTTCTAAAAGTGCTAACAACTTAGCAAGCAAACAACAACAAAATATCCACATTCTTAGTATTAACGTTACAATTCTTCTCTAATCGATTTAATGTCCTCTATCAGATCTAAGTTAATATAAACACTAAATTTGCTGTTGTTGGCACACTTTGTAGACAAAAAAATACAAAAAACATCAATGCCTTTTACAAAATAAGGACAGAGAACGGAAAGGGAGGTTGCTAAAGGCAGTTCAACATTGCAAACATGGATTCAAAACTCCATCAAGCCAGCAGGTAAATCATATTGAATATTTTGCAGATTGTCGCACTTTAATTCATGTTTTTATATTTCCCATTATAATCACTTGGCTAAGTTGATGCTAGTTATATAACACATCATATTTATTATACTGTATAATATTATATAATTAATAATAGGGGTGACCCCGAATAGTCGAAGATTCGATGCATCGATAGGAGAAGCCTGATTCGACTACCAATCTCACAGTCGAATCGTCGCAGATGTGTTATGAAATGAGGATTATTCAATTTTGGCCGTATATGGGTGCACACATTATCTGATTTCACATATAACAGCTTTCTTACAATATATTGATATACAGCATATTATGATAATGCTGCAAATAATATGTGAAGTAACAGCTTTCAATAAATATTTTTAAAATGCGTTAATAAATCCAACATCCCCTGTGACCGGGCTACACGGAGGTTTCTTCATTAATAAACCATTGCCTCTTTGTTTCTACATTTAAAAGACAAAGCTGGCAATTATATTATGGCTATACTTTTCTATTCTTTTAATAATTTATTTTATTTTATTTATAAATCACTCTGGGTTATCTGATTTAACTATTTGGCTTGTGTTTTGTTTCTGTGCACTTGAGGCATTTTGCACATTTGTTCTGCACTTTGTTACTTCTGACCTTATTTTATAAAAAAATGTATCTATTATAAACGTAAATTCTGATCTAATTTAAGTCTGTAAATTTTGGATAGCTTTTCGTTGTATCAATGTTGCGCTATTGCGTGCTGGTCATGCTTGCGCATGTAATTTAGCCGAACGTGCTAGGTGCTCTGCGTCTCATATTTAGGAGTTCATCAAACTAAACATTAAAAAACTGATGTTTTTCGACAGGTATAAGTTTTTAAAATGTATTTATCATGCATTTTGGTTATCTTGTCAAAAGTTAAACTTCAAAACAGGTAAGCCGTTTTTTTATTTCGGTGATAAAACGGAAACTATCTACACCGAACCTATTTCTGCCTGACACGGATGTCTTTCTTGTGATTTAATATTATGGTTGGTGTTCACTTTTAAATGATAGCAAAGAGATTCCTGAAATAAATAATATCATCTGGTCTTTCTGTATCTAAAGTGAATACAGAGATTATCAAAGTCAGAGCAAGCAAGCAGGTATTTCTGTGCTAAATAATAACACGTAGTGTCTATAAAATCATTCATTTCAGTGTTTTTCATGCTATAAATTAACGTTTAATGAATTGTAAATAAAGTTTAGTTTTATCATTTACAGTCACAATCACAAATTATTTGTCAATTCTCATTTGTCGTTTTTTTTTTGGTCATGACTGCTTTGACGCGCTATATCTCCAAATTAAATAAAAACACTGAATTGTAGCCGGGGTTTCCAAGGCAGAATCACCTTTGTTATTTTTTTTTAGGTTTAGTTATCAAAATGTATTTTTGTGTGATGTTCTGTAGATCGTGGCTTTAAAATGTTATGAGGAATAAATAAACAAATGTTGCCTTATATATTTTACCTTAAAAAATAAATATATAAATGCATCGTCAGTTTTGTCTTCGTTCATCACTTGAAAGACAGTTTTGGTCACTTTAACAGAAAGTTGTTTATGTGTGCTGCTTGTGAAAGAAAATAAAAGTTAACAATTTGTACCTTGTCTGGCCCCCTCCCAACCCATGCACACACATAGATATGATTCGACTATCGGTCGACTATGGAAAGATTCGACAATTCTGATTCGAATATGTAAATCCTTAGTCGAGGACACCCCTAATTAATAATAATAGTACTACCCCCCTTAGTGATCTTTTTGCCCCATCTAGCATTTTCATTTTTCTAGATTACTGTTCTCATTACAAATATATTCCAAAGAAAAGTGAAGGGTTTATAAATAATTTTGGCATTAAGGTATAATGCAAAAGAAGTTAAATTACTGCTTTTAAACCTAGAGCCAGTGGGTTTTGTACAGATGTAAAATTGTGTGTATAATATGTACAGTATGACTGTGACTTATGAAATGTAGTTTTCACAGAGCTGTGTGTTTCTCTAGTTTTTTTTTTTTTTTTTTGATAATCAATTTGTTTGTTTAGTTAATCTTAACACAATTATCAGCACACTAGGTTTTAAAAAAATTATCCGACCCTCACATCTTGGCGTTATTTACCATCTGGCCCTCAGCCTAAAATGAGTTTGACACCCCTGACCTAGACGGTGAAATGATGACTATTGCTTTATGGGTATGCACAAGCAAAACTTTGATCTATTTTTAATATTGTAATAATCCAGCTCTGCTCCTGCCAATGGAGATGATGTGGTGTTGGCTAATGGGAAATCAGAAAAGGTCAAATCTCAGAGGAGATTGTCCTGTCAGAAGACTGAAAAAAGTCATTTTCAACTCAGCATGTTGCAGGTATGCATATTGAAAATACATTTATCACGGTTAATTAATTATTATATACAATTAAGCAATTGATTCACCCTTTAGGTTTCAAACACGGGAGACAACATGGTGGAGTGTCAGCTGGAGACCCATAGCAACAAGATGGTCACGTTCAAGTTTGACATCGAGGGAGATGCTCCTGAGGACATTGCAGATTATATGGTAAGTAATATATTTAGGTGCTAGATATTTGTGCATTTGCTGTTAGAGTAGCAAGAAATAAAATAACATTGTGCTGTGTTTTATGCATGTCTTGATCAGTAAATGCAATGTCTGTTGTGTAGGTGGAGGAGGATTTTGTTCTTGAGGCTGAGAAAGAGAGATTTGTTGAGGATCTGAGAGCTATAGTGGAGAAAGCACAAGAAATTCTAAGTACTCAATCACAGGTCTGTCATTCTCAACTTTACAATCTCACTGATAAATGACCAGAGCTCAGAAACTATGGAGCTAGAAGAGTCTCAATAAAGATAAATGCACACACTACATTCACATATGCACACACAGGATTCATAAATACACACGCAGGATACACAAATGCACACAAAATTCACAAATGCACACACAAAATTTAAGAAGCACAGAAGATTCACAAATGCACACAAAAATCAGAAATGCACACAAAATTTATAAATACACAACCAATTCAGAAATGCAAACAACATTTACAAATGCACTCAAGATTCACAAATGCACAGGACAAGATTCAGAAATGTATTTCTGATGCACACACAAATATATCTTGATTAACAAACTGTTTTTGGTCTGTGAACTTTACTGCATTTGTGTGTGAATTTTGAGACTTCCCTGACTTCAAAACCATTGGCAAACCAGCTTAAAGGTCTTGTGATTGGCTAAAACAAGGGAGATATCTAATTGGTTTCAGATCATTCCCTGTTTAAAAAAAGGCAGTAAAGTTCACAGACCAAAAACAGTTTGTAAATCAAGATATATTTGTGTGTGCATCAGAAATACATTTCTGAATCTTGTCCTGTGCATTTGTGAATCTTGAGTGCATTTGTAAATGTTGTTTGCATTTCTGAATTGGTTGTGTATTTATGAATTTTGTGTGCATTTCTGAATTTTGTGTGCATTTCTGAATCTTCTGTGCTTCTTAAATTTTGTGTGTGCATTTGTGAATTTTGGGTGCATTTGTGTATCCTGCGTGTGTATTTATGAATCCTGTGTGTGCATATGTGAATGTAGTGTGTGCATTTATCTTTATTGAGACTCTTCTAGCTCCATAAGAAACCCACAAAGCATGTCTTAAAAAAAAGGGATTACTCCACTTAAATAAAAAAAGAAATCACGATAATTCACTCACCCCATGTCATCCAAAATGTTGATGTCTTTCTTTGTTCAGTCAAGAAGAAATTACGTTTTTTGAGGAAAACATTCAAGGACTTTTCTCACTTTAATAAACTTTAATAGACCTCAACAGTTTACAGTTTCAATGCAGAAAATTGCATAACGAGAAGTTGTGTTTTAAAAGTGCTTATTTTGTATTTTTCTTGTCAAAAATGACTACAGTTTCCCTAGATAAGACCCTTATGCCTTGTTTGGGATCATTTAGAATCCTTTGAAGCTGCGTTGAAACTGCAATTTTTAAACTGCATTGAAACTGTAAACTGTTGGGGTCCAATAAAGTCTATTAAAATGAGAAAAAACCTGGAATGTTTTCCTAAAAAAGCGTCAATTCTTCTCGACTAAACAAATAAAGGCCTAAACAACTTTGATGACATGGGGGCGAGTAAATTATTGTGATTTTATTGTTATAAAAGTGGAGTAACCCTTTAAAACACCAGTGTTGTTTTTTAAGATTATTCATTGGTTGTTTTTAATTGAATTCCTTTTATAGACTGGGTCAGTTGAGCAGCTTCAGGTGAGCACCCCATCCAGTACAACAGGTAGGTGTGCCACCAAATACAACTGAAGAATTAAGTTCATGTTAAAGTTTGAAATTAATTAAGTAATACTAAACTATATTGTATCTTTTCATCTTAAAAGTAATTATTTTATCAGCCAAGTCTTTACTTATATTTGTAACATATATTTTCTTGTGTTATTCTTTATCTACCATAGTAGATTCGGCCCCTCAGTCTTCTCCAGTGGGTCGGTGGCGATTCTTTATTAACCAAACAATTCGCCATCGCGACTCGCACCCCGGCCAGGGAGCATCCACTCCCCCACCTGCAGGGGAGAGCAGAGTTCCCAAATCCAAAGAAACTGAGAAAGGTATTAAAAAATATATATATATATATATATAATGAATCTGGAATACTTTCTTATCTTGAATCAGTTTGTTTTCAGTTCTAATGTTGAGTGGTTTCAGTTAAATTTGCAGTGCCAAAAACAAGTAAGACTTAAGTAAGTATTACATTTTTTTATTGCCACTAAAGAATATCAATTTTGTCGTTTTGCATTATCAGATCATGAGAGCCCTCAGCGCTCCGAGTCTTTTGCCGGAATAGCCTCTTCCCCAACTTCCTCTATATCTCCATCTCCTCCCGTATCTACTGCATCTGCCCCAGCGTCCATGTTGGCTTCAGCCATTGCCACCCAAAAAGACACAGCACCCCCAACCTTGCCAGCAGTAGAGCAAGTCTCCTCCGCTAACTTGACTGCAGGCTCAGTCCCTGCCACATCCTCCAGCATTTCTGCCTCTTCATTCCCTTCAGTTGTGGCCCCCACATGCCCAAGTTTGACTTCAGACCAAGGAGATATGGCAGCAAAAGGGCAGAGCATATCTGAGGCTGAACAGACTCCCTCTAATGTGCCTGTTTATAGGACTCCACCAGCATCACTGGTGAACCACACTGATCCATTGGTAGCTCAAACCCAAATACCAACCTCACAGAAGCCTGAGATACTTAAACAAACCATGGCACCTCACCAACTCAAAGACACCCAGGCAATACAGACAGCAATGGGCACCACTGAACAGATGCAGATTATGCCTCAGCCGCAGCAGCAAATGGTGCAGTCAAAAACACTTTCACAGGCAATGCCAGTGGAGACGTTAATGCAACCTTTGCAAGGAGGTCCTCCAACAGCCCAGGAGCCACAGCTGTACCAAGTTCAGCAGTCTGTGCAGCAACAGGTCCCACAACAACAAGTACCAGTTGAATCTCAACAACCGCCAACTGAGCAGATCCAACAGCAAACAGTAATACCACAACAGGCAGTTCCTACAGAACAATATGTGTCTCAAGAAACAAAGCTGACCATGCACCCACAGCACGGTTTCCAGAATCAAGATCCCCAGTTTCAGCCTGTGATCCCACAGCAGCTCCCCACTGAGCAAACACATGTACCACATGATATAATACATTCTCAAACTATGCCACAAACTGCAGTGCAGAAGGAAACATCTTTGCAGCACTCAGAATTGGAGCTGTCCATGGGGGAAGCCGGTGTTGAGGACACCATCAGTCACCCTGCCCCACCCCAAACCTCAACAGACACCTCTCTTCCACCCCTCCCTCTTTCCGAGACAACTCTGCCCGCCCTTACCCACACATTTACCCCATCTCCAGCCCAGCCCTCATCAGTGGTCGAGTCAGACAGTGAAGGCCCCCCTAAAATCGAGTTTGTGGACAACCGTATAAAGACTTTGGATGAGAAGCTAAGGACTTTGCTGTATCAGGAGCACAGTGGCAGTGGAGCAACACTGGGAGCTGGCTCCACAGCCGGCACCGCCCCTGCTCCTAACGCCACCTCTTCATCTGCTGCACCTTCCACTTTAGTGGGAGGTGACGAATCACTCCTCCCTAATGCATTCTCCCCTCCTCCTGACGCCTCATCTGACACCTCTCCACACTCCACCTCCTCCACTACCCCTCGCTCTTCCTCCACGTCTCCAGATGGAGAAAAAGAGAGAGCAGGTGAGGAGGAGATGCTCCCATCTGCTCCAGCCTCTTCTGATGCTGTGCAACATCAACCTGCCTCATCCTTCTCCTCTACATCCCCTCCCCGCTCTCTTGTCACCCCCCTACAGGAGCCTGGATCACCATCTTTGCCAAGTGAACCCTCAGTAAGCATAAGTGGTGTATGCATTGGTATTAAAGGAATAGTCCATTTTCTTAAAAGAAAAATCCAGATAATTTACTCACCACCATGTCATCCAAAATGTTGATGTCTTTCTTTGTTCAGTCCAGAAGAAATTATGTTTTTTGAGGAAAACATTGCAGGTTTTTTCTCATTTTAATGGACTTTAATAGAGCCCAACATTTAATACTTAACTCAACACTTAACAGTTTTTTTCAACGGAGTTTCAAGGGACTCTAAACGATCCCAAACGAGGCATAAGGGTCTTATCTAGCGAAACCATTGTCATTTTTGACAAGAAAAATAAAAAATATGTACTTTTAAACCACAACTTTTCGTGTAGGTCCGGTCCAGCGCGACCTAACGTAAATGCGTAGTGACGTAGGGAGGTCACGTGTTACATATATAAAACGCACATTTGCGGACCATTTTAAACAATAAACTGCCACAAAGACATTATTAGTATCAGTTGACATACAACAATGTAGGAACGGTCCTCTTTCAAGACGCTTGTAAACACTGGGGCGGAGTTTCGCGTTCGTCCTCTGTGACCTCTTGACGTCATGACGTATTGCGTGGGGTCACGCTGGCGCATCACGACCGTATCTACATGACAAGAAGTTGTGGTTTAAAAGTGTATATTTGTTATTTTTATTGTCAAAAATGACAATCGTTTTGCTAGATAAGACCCTTATGCCTCGTTTGGGATTGTTTATAGCCCTTTGAAACTCCGTTGAAAAAAAAGTTAAGTGTTGAGTTAATTATTAAATGTTGGGCTCTATTAAAGTCCATTAAAATGAGAAAAATCCTGCAATGTTTTCCTCAAAAAATATAATTTCTTTTCGACTGAACAAAGAAAGACATCAACATTTTGGATGACATGGTGGTGAGTAAATTATCTGGATTTTTCTTTTAAGAAAATGGACTAATCCTTTAAGGCTGGATACATTTATATATATATATATATATATATTATTGGGTGTCTAAATGCTCACTGAATTTTTGGAAATGTCTAACACCAACTTTCTCATGCATATCCCAGTTCAGCTAACTACAGATACTGTATTTCAATGTATTTGTTACCCTTGTCTTATTCATATGTTGTGTCCAGGCTGCATCTTCGCTCCCCAAAAGTTGCACCCATGGAGATTTTCTGGTTCCTTCCTCCTCCGAGCAGCCTGCCCCCATGTGGCCTGGACAACAACACAATGACGGAGGTGGATATTTTGGCCTAAACCTGACATGCCCTAGTATCAGAAATCCTGTTAGCAAGAAATCCTGGACTCACAAATTCAAAAGCTGGGCGTGCAAACTGCGCCACTCCGCCAGCTTGTTCAAGAAGCCCAGAGTCCAGCAAGGTAGTGACCACAGGGAAGAGCGCGAGAGAGAGAGAGCGAGTGA
The DNA here is from genome assembly GCF_030506205.2 of Paramisgurnus dabryanus. Classification (NCBI taxonomy): domain Eukaryota; kingdom Metazoa; phylum Chordata; class Actinopteri; order Cypriniformes; family Cobitidae; genus Paramisgurnus; species Paramisgurnus dabryanus. The sequence goes on along the minus strand of NC_133357.1, from coordinate 14,192,473 downwards.
GGGGTGTGGGTTGTTGGGCACTGACCTTAAATATAGTCATGTAGTTAAAATAATGTAGCTGACTCTTACCTTGCTAGTTAAGGATTTCTAAAAATACTGAATGAATAGGAGTATTAGAATTAATTCTATTAATCCTAATAGTTCCTCCATGTTGATGTGGTTGTTGATGTTCGTAGTCTGTACTGATATCATTACATCAACTAGCATTTTGCTTGTTTAATTTTTGGTTTGTACAAAAAAGCTCGGCTGTTTATTAACGTTTATGTTGTAGCCTTCTTTTCGTTTTGTCTGCATGGGATACCCAGGGGTAAGAACAGAGGAGTGTAGAAAGGGAAGACTCTCTAGGATGATGGATGACCGTTGTACGCCACACCTGGATCTGAACCTCAAGTCTTACAGTATGCAGTGCCCCCACCCCTCACCTTCCTGCACCCAGACTCGCATAGCCAGGCAACCTGCGAATATAGTATAGGGCTTGCTCATTAATTTCACAGACCAGAGACGCACTAAAGTTTGCACCTGTTCGCTTTCTGTTTGTTTAGTAAATATAGAGGTATGAAACTAGATGCGTACATCATACCTGCATTTTTAGTTCATTATAATTAGAATGTTGCAGGTGCAAACTTGTTTTTAAGAGGGAAATTCATCTGGTTTTTACTGTGAAAAAAGTTCTTAAAGACTTAGCAAGTAAGTAAATCCCATATCAAGCAAAACTATCAGCATTTTCTAAATATAAGCCATCTATTTCTCTTCTGATCATATATTTATGTCTATCAGAATTATTAATTATATTCTGTTCTTTCCTACCTGGGTAGACTAGTTTGGATATGTTCTATTTTGTATTTTCTGCATGTCTAAGGCTATGTTTGAAATAGTATACTAGCTTACTGCATAATGCATACTGTGCAGTATATGCTATAGACGGTTTCAGCGGCAACAACATAAACAAACGCCCCAAACGTGACTTCCGCAAAGAATTATTAACAGCAGAGTCCCTCTAGAGTAAAGTTACTTTTGACAACAAGCAAAATAAATAACGAGTTAATTACTTTAATTCAAATTATAGCTAAAGCGTATCAGCTACTACACTAAGCTAACGTTAACGCTAATGAAAATCAAAACTGACTTATAATTCTTATTCTATTTTTTGTAATATTGCAGTGCTTATTATTAACAATTGATTTGTTTATATGTCTTTTTATTCATGTGTGATTACAAACTGATGACGTCAGCTAGACTGCTTGGGTGGAAGCATTCGTTAACTCCGCCCCCTCAAACTTTCCGTCTGCTGCCAGTTCCATTTCTGAATGAAACGCCTACTTTTCTATACCCAATCAAAGCACAGTGGAAAACTTAAGCCACGCCTACTATTTTTCTTTGCGTGATATTCCGTTTCACTCCGAAATATGTCACAACATGGAAGTAAAGTCATTTGCGATTACCGGTTCACAGCGACTTTAATGTGTAAAATGAATGTATACAATGTTAGCTACAAATCTTTAAATTCTTGCCTGGTTACCGAACCTCTTCACTCCATGCTTGCCATTTCCCCTCAATTTTATAAAACATTTTTATTTTCGTCAAAGATATTTTTTCCAGAAATCAGTTTAGCCACTAGCCAGACCATTAAACAAACATAGACCGGAAGTTAAATTTGTGTCGTGCGGGTAATCATGATAATGCGCATACGTCCAATGAAACCATCTATCTAAGAGTTTGGTTCCAAAACGCAATAAACGCCTTTAAAAAAAAAAAGAGTTACCACCAAAATCAGTATTCTATCAGGTCAATATTAACAAGTAAATTCTTAATTTTACATAAAATCCAATATCCGCTGTTTTATTCTGTCATCTTTTCTTCCTGTTTTCCCAAAACGCAATAAACGCCACTCCTCCTTTTTTGCAGAATGCAATAAATCTTTTTAACAAATCACAGTGCACCAATCCACGCATTGAAAACAACAATGGCTGCACATTGAATACACAGAATCCTAGTTTTCCTCATTATGTACTTCGTGATTAGCAAACAAACAAAAACAAAAAATACTTTAATGGCATTGCTAAACCTGTGGTGGTTTTCTGTGAGGTGAAAGAAACGTAAGCCATCAAAATCTTATGTGAGAGGAACTCGGGAGATGGAAAAATGCCAATTGCTTGTTCTCCTGACAGCATCAAGCTTCTATTATGCTAACACATTGACCCCAGGGGATCTTATGAAAAACATTTCATTATTTTACGAGTAGCCAATGAAAATCAAGCAGGACCAAAACATTTTACAGCTGATCGCTGTCAAAAAAGTTTAGCGACGACGTCCCAAGTATAACAGCAGCAATAAGAGTGTTCTTAATATGACAAAGTAAGTGTTTTGATTAATGCCGTTAATGTTTCTTTTTTTAATCAGTGTAAACCACAAGTCAACTAAATGAATATTACATGGCAAAGATGAATGCGAATTTATATATTGATTCAATAGATTTATAGCATTTTGAAAAAAACTCGTCATGGACTCATTGCATTTTGTAGAAAAAATAATCAGTTCTTATAATAAATCTTTGAAAATCAAATAATGGATTAAATTTTTAATGTTTTTATTACCTAAAGATGCTATGTGAAATTTTGTAACAGAAAATTTGGGTTTTCAACTTGTCGCTTTCTTTGTACAGAAAACACGTTTTTACCGAAATTAGTCAAAATGGATTAATTGCGTTTTGAAACCAAACTCTTGTATGACCTCACTACAGTTGTATGTTAAAAAAAATGAAATCATGGGATCTTTATTATGCTTGTGTGCTATTCCCAACATAGCCTTAACATATTATAGCATATATCCTAATACTTTTAATATTTTTTTATAATTTATTTTATTTTTTTGTATAGATGAAAATATGTGCCTGACAGACTGACATGCTCGGCATGCATATGTGTGTTTATATGGTTGTGTGTCACAAAAGCATCAAGACCTCATCATTAACTAAAATGAATCCGTATGCACACTTCAAACATACAGTAGACGTAGATTATTCACAGACATCACACATGCCGACTGGTATCACTGTCAGTCAGCTGGAGGTACAGTAATCTCCAGACAGTGATATTAGAAACTGGCAGATGAATGCAATTGTGTGAATGTGGAAGGATGGATGGATGGGGGCAAATTTCACCACATGTTTATTGCTTTTAAATGTTTTTTTAATTGCACAATTGTTCCATGAACTGGTTTTATTTTCTGTTAAAACTGCTCCCCACCACCCCTCCCCACACTCATTCTCCATCCCACTCAGCATGGTGCTTGAGATCAAAACATAATCATATCTGTATTCAAGTTCCTGAATGTCAGCTATGGTGTAGTTTACTCTCATCATCCCCTATGAACGTGCATGGATGCTGATTAGTCAAAGATCGTATCAAAAATAGTCCTGTGGTTATTAATGCAATCTTTTGTGTCTGTGGTGTCGTTTGGGTGTTTGTCTTTATGTGCTTGTGTACTGTTTTTTTTATCTAATTCATGTTTGTTAATATTGTATCTGTGCTTTTTTTCATTTTATGTTTGTTTCTTCGTCTCCGTCTCTCTCGTTTTTCAATTTCTCAGAAGATGGTAATTCCAGCTGTCAGGGGATCAAGGAAGAAACAGAGGCATCTACAGATGTCCAGCCCGTCTCACGCACAGGACGTTTCCAGGTGCCTTTCTCAGTTATGTGTAAAGTATGTAAATGCAATAAAATGGTACTTAATGTATTTTGAATGAACAATTGTCTGATGCTTTTTCACTTAGGTAATTCCAGTGTCTCAGCCCACGGAGCCACTACACCAAGATGTACCAAGCCACGGGGTCACACAGAGAAAGGTTGGACGCTTTTCAATCACCCAGGCCGAACAGAGAGAGGAACATTTGACAGACAGCTCCCCCGTGTCACCTGACCTGGAGCGAGAGAGGAGGAAACTGAAAGTGAGGGACGGTGATAAAGATGAAAGGAGAACCACAACATCCAGCCACCCATCCAGGAGTCACACTCACTCACGCCTGGGCAGCAGTGATGATGAGAGTGAGGTGGAGGATGAAGATTTGAGGAAAGAGCTTCATAAGCTGAGAGAGAAGTGAGTGAAGGGGTGGATGCTGGAGTTTAAAGGAAAACACCACCGTTTTTCAATATTTTACTATGTTCTTACCTCAACTTAGATGAATTAATACATACCTATCTTTTTTTAATGCATGCACTTTTAATCTCTGTACAGGGCTTTTTTGAATGTGTTGGCATTTAGCCTAGCCCCATTCATTCCTATGGCTCCAAACAAAAGTTTTATTTTGTGCCACTATACTTACTTGTGTAACTACTCATGTAACAGTCTTTAAATAGGGAAAACATGGAAGTGTTTGGTGGCTTCTAAATTCATCCCTGTTTGGATCCTAAGTAATGAATGGGGCTAGGCTAAATGCTAACACAGTCACAAGGCACTGTACAAAGATTAAAAGTGCATGCATTGATAGGTATGTATTCATTTGTCTAAGTTGAGGTAAGAACATGGTAAAATATTAAAAATGTTGGTGTTTTCCTTTAAACTTTAACAGTACTGCTTTTTATTAGTTTTTATGTTGTTGTAAATCAATTTCTTTATGCAACAAAAATCTCTCAGACGGGTTCCCGGTGCCAAGAATATTAATCTTTATTGTTCGAACAATAAAGCTGAGATGCCTAAAAATCACCTAACATCTCAATATCTGACTCCCTACTTTATACACCATGATTTAACTGTAAGGTAACTTACACTCCCTATTCCTTGGGGACTTTCATAGGGTGTGCAACCATTTATTATAAATGTCCCATTCTTTGCTTTAACTACGGTGAGAGCACAACTGCACTACTGTATTTTCCGGACCATAAGTCGCTCCGGAGTACAAGTCGCATCAATCAAAAATGCGCTATGAAGACGAAAAAATATAACATAAGTCGCAATGGACTACACGTCGCATTTATTTAGAAAATTATTTCACAAAATCCATAACAAAGAACAGACATTTAATCTGGAAAGGCAAGTTATTCAACTAAACAATAGCACACAGAACAGCAGGCTGAATAGATGTCCGTACGTTACGTAATACAAACAGTTATTTACATGATACACAATAGCATACAGAACTTACCTGTAAGGCTGAATAGGATAAATGAACAGAACATATGGAGCTAGAAGAGTCTCAATAAAGATAAATGCACACACTACATTCACATATGCACACACAGGATTCATAAATACACACGCAGGATACACAAATGCACACAAAATTCACAAATGCACACACAAAATTTAAGAAGCACAGAAGATTCACAAATGCACACAAAATTCAGAAATGCACACAAAATTCATAAATACACAACCAATTCAGAAATGCAAACAACATTTACAAATGCACTCAAGATTCACAAATGCACAGGACAAGATTCAGAAATGTATTTCTGATGCACACACAAATATATCTTGATTTACAAACTGTTTTTGGTCTGTGAACTTTACTGCCTTTTTTTAAACAGGGAATGATCTGAAACCAATTAGATATCTCCCTTGTTTTAGCCAATCACAAGAACGCACCCCACGTGGGGGATTGTTTACTTATAAGCCAATCACATGACCTTTAAGCTGGTTTGCCAATGGTTTTGAAGTCAGGGAAGTCTCAAAATTCACACACAAATGCAGTAAAGTTCACAGACCAAAAACAGTTTGTTAATCAAGATATATTTGTGTGTGCATCAGAAATACATTTCTGAATCTTGTCCTGTGCATTTGTGAATCTTGAGTGCATTTGTAAATGTTGTTTGCATTTCTGAATTGGTTGTGTATTTATAAATTTTGTGTGCATTTCTGATTTTTGTGTGCATTTGTGAATCTTCTGTGCTTCTTAAATTTTGTGTGTGCATTTGTGTATCCTGCGTGTGTATTTATGAATCCTGTGTGTGCATATGTGAATGTAGTGTGTGCATTTATCTTTATTGAGACTCTTCTAGCTCCATAAGAACAAGCTAATGAGCATCATGTTGGCAGGCTCGTCAATCCACATCACTGAATCCATTGAATTACATAAATACAGGAGCAGCATATAGCAGACTCTCGCGGCTTTAGATGGTAATGATGTCTCTTGGTTCATATATGACAAAATTAATTCATACTGACTTACAAGTCGCCCCTGACTAGAAGCCGCAGACCCAGCCAAACTATGAATGAAAGTGCAACTTATAGTCCGGAAAATACAGTATTTTTTAAAATAGTACAAAACAGCATATAATATGAACATTGATTGCATATTATTCTTAAATGTGCATATATTGTCTTCTCAGAATTGTAATTATTGTGATTATTAATCAGTAAATACATGCCTATTCAGTGAATATATGTGAGCCATACATATATAAAAATATATACTATATTATTTACCATAAATCCTTTCAGGGTTTAATAAGGATAAAGGTATAGATTGTGATTGTAGGTCATCTATATCTTCAGTTTTGAACTTTTTTTTTCTTTTGTAGACACATCAAAGAGGTGGTGTCCTTGCAAGCACAGCAGAACAAAGAACTGCAGGAGTTGTACAGGCAGCTTCGCTCCCTTAAAGACCACCGACAACCCCTAACCCTCCCACGGACCTCCCCACTCCACAATACATCCCTCGCCATCTCTCCACGCAGACCCCGTCCCGCCAAATCCAAGCTCCGGCCCCGACCACACTCTCACATGGACAACAACGGAGTTACACATCAAGGTACCACTCTCTGACAGACTAAATATAATCTCATTTGAAAAACATATCGTAGTTAACCCTAAAATACCCACATGGTATATTATCTGTAAATAGTGTCTGGATTTTCCTTGTTTTTATGAGATATCACTTTAAATTGAGTAGCTAGCACATGTTTTCATTGTAATTTTGTCCATCTGACTGTATTCTCTTCAATCACGAACACTAAAGGAAGTCTTCAGCAATCTAGCAGTTATTCGGGTGGGGAACAAAGCAGACTTCACTCATACTGCAACCCAGAAACGACAGCTAATAGAGGTAAGCTGACTGCCAATCAAAATCCATCTGTGGAATGGCATCCTGGTTCAACACTTCTATCATTTTGTTTTCAGACCAAAATCCTACAGTCCAGGGATCTGCCACTAGAACAAGCACATTCACAGATGATCTACACAAACTTGTAGATGAGTGGTCAAAAGAAACCGTTTTCCCCGTTCAGCCCAAGCCTTCGCTAAATCAAATCAAACAGATCCAGCAAGTGCAGGAGTTAGGCGGGTGGGGCCAACCTGCTGAGGTAAAACATTTGTGCAACAAATCCAATGAATGAAACATGCAAATGCATATTTGGCTGCGTTGAATTATTTTATGTGATATGCAGTGGGCTCTCAGTGAAGGCTACTAGTAAAAATTGATGTTTTGCATTTTCTTTACTTTCAAAAATAGAAATCTTAAAGCTTCCAGCTTTAAATACAGGGCCCGGTTGCATAAAGCACCTTAAGTGTAATTCTCCCTTAAGTTCACCCTTATGTTTCCCTTAAAATTAAGGGGGTGGCAGAAAAACCCTTAAGTTTTTTCTGTTGCATCTCCATGGCAACAATAGTATTTTATAACAACAAACTGGGGTCGCTGTCATGAAACACTTTACGATTACCTTTACCTAAGAGAACCATTTAAGGGATTATATGCAAAACACTTTAATTATTCTCTTACAGTAGTTAAGGGGAATTTACCCCTTAAGTGTCATACTTAAGGGAAAAACTTAAGGTGCTTTATGCAACCGGGCCCAGATGTTTATGGTCATCTCAGACTTTTGGCCTTGATTAGATTTAATGTTTTCTGTCTGGCAGACATCTGCATCTGATTGGTTTTCTACAGCACCTTTGAACCTTCCGAGTGCTCCCGTCTCAGTCACCTTGTCTACAATAGCCTCTGCTCCCTACATTGGAGGACAAACACAGCTGCCACCGATGCAATTTCCCATCACTTCTTTACCCCAGCAGAATGCACATCTGCAGTCTGCCCTGCACCATCATCCCCTGCAGTACAACCAGCCTCACTTGCACCTACAGCAGGTCCAGCTTCAGCCCTCACAAAGCATCTCCCCCTCTATCATCACCACAGCGGGGCCTCTGCTGCCCCCTGCCACCAGCATTACAGCTGCCCCGACCTCCACCGCTGTCAATCAAGACACAGTCACCACGGCAACCGTCTCCTCCACATGCACCTCCATTTCTTGCTGCACCTCTTCTCTGCCTTCCAGTGCCAAACTTCAGCCTAAACCCACCACCTCCACCCTTCCTTTAGGACAGCAGTGAGTTTGGGTAAACATGCGATGATGGAGAGGAGGGCACGAGATAACTGAATGATAATAAAAAGTTGGAGGACTTTACATTGAGCTCATTGTTGTAGGTTTACAATATGTTGTACAGGAAGAAATTAAGTAGCAAGCGTTGAATGTTTGTTTGTGTGTGTGTGTGAGTATAGGGGTGTATAATTTATGTAGTGTGTGTGTATTTGTGTGCGCGTGTTTGTGTTGGATTATTCAAAAGATATTCTGTGTGTGTTTCCGCACTGTCAAGTTTCATAATCCAACTTAAAACAGTTGGATCTGAACTCTCCTTACTGTATGTAGAGAAAACTTTCTGACATGAAGTTTCAGATCATGTTTGTTTTTATTTATCGATGCTTCAATTGAAAGGACTATTTGAAATTTAAAAGTGCAATTAGTAACTGATATTTAAATCTTTCATCTTTTCTGTGTTGTTGGTGACGTGGATCTGTATAGCTTAAAAGAATATTTTTTATATATATATACGCACAGAAGCAACAGCCAGACATTAACAGCGAAGCGCCATTTCGTGTCGATAGAGCACAACTTATTTAGCAGGCAGTGAGATCAAATGCATTTGCGGCAACAGCAGCATGTTACAATGCAAAGCATGGTAACCATAACCTTGCGACCATCATCATAGCTATGGGAGCGGTTAAAACACTGTTGTGCACGGACAAGGCATGCTCGTGTATTATATTTTACAATGGTAAATAGCAGTAATGTTATAGATCAGCAAAGAATTTTATAGAATAACACAAGTAGTGATTAATTCATTTTAAAATTCTTAAAAAAAACTCTTTGGTTCTTTATTTGATTTCAAATGAAATGAGCTAATATGATTGCAGTATTTTCCTTTCTTTTAACACAAGTTCATACTTTTAAGGTTTACGATATTAACATGAATCCCACGGTGATGAGTGTAAGACTAGACAGTTGTTTTAAAAGCTTAAATGAAGTGAACGCAGCTTGTACTTGTTCTGTATTTTGCACAGCCCTGTGTGAGCGTGCGTCTGTGCACACCAAACTGTGATCTGTGAACTGTGAGTTTTCTTTCTGTGAATACAATGCATCAGCAAAACACCGACAAAAAGATGTGTTCCTTATCAAATTCAAGATTTCACTATATATATATGTATACAGTACATAATTGCCAAGCAAATTTACCATTGAAAAAAACTTCCAGAACTAGGCTGCATTTCTGATGTTTCTAAAGTGTTTTTCGTACATATTAAGCTCATGTATGTGATTACGCCGGATAGAGAGATATCAATGCCCACCTTTTAAAAATCAGCAGCTAACTCTGTCATGCAGTGATGTTATTTCAGTTAAACCATTCTGAAGCCCAACAGCACTGTAAAAAAAACTTTGCTGCCTTAAAATTTTTTGTAAAATCAACTCAGATTTACAAGTCATGTCAACAGAAATTAGTTGTCACAACTTATAAAATATAGTTGAGAAAAGTCAACTTAAATTTATGAGTGATAACAACTCACCTGTAGTTATAACAACTCATCTTTATTCAAGATAAATAATAGTAAGTTGAAATGACTTGTAAATCCGAGTTGATTCAACAAAAAATTCTAAGGCAGCAAAGTATTTTTTACAGTGAGGGGATTGGATAATATTTATTACACACAGCAGATCTGCAGACAAGTATGGATTGTGCTTTACGAATCTGGTCAGACAAAGTGTAACATGTGTAACATTCAAAAACATGTAGAGATGGTGACTGTGCTTTTAAAAGCTTGTTGGGAAAAATTATGAACGTGAATGAGGCAGCCTGCTGTATAGTTTAATACAAAATCCTTCGCAGATTGTCATGAAGGATTGTACTGTGTACAGGGCACATGGTATAGAGAATGCATTGAGAAGGAGGCATTTGCTTTGTTTATTATTGTGCTAATGCTTGTGGATATTATTAAAAAAGTCAACAGGGACCCTGTCTATAGAGGGTTGTGGTCATTCAGTTTCCAGTATTGTATGTCCTGTTTTTAAAAAGACAAAACCTTACAGTAACCCTCGGTACAGCAGTGGTGGGTAACAAGGCTGTTGTGTCTAAAAGAAAACTGAAACATCCATTTGATCTGGGAAATGTTACCAAATTAACATGAAGTGTTACCAAAATGTAATTTAAAACGAAAGCATTATTTTTGTATTTTGCAAGGGGTTGTAAAAATGTAAAAGTGTGTGTTGTGCAGTGTGTTAAGAAAGCTTTGGTTTTCTGATCATCGTTTTTTTTTTTTTAGTTCCCCTGTCCTCCAACTTTACACCAAACCTTCAACCTGAAAGTACCACAAGATGCTAATTTTTTTTTAATTCAGTGCAAGTGATTGAAACAACTGTAAGCCAAATCAGTCTGACGTCTTATTGGTGAAGTGAAACCGGAGAGACCGCACCAATAATGAAATTCCAAATATTTAAATGGAAAAGAATCTGTAGTGGACTAAACTTGTTGCTGGTGATTTAACTACTGTAAATTGTAACTAATTCAACTGTTGATTCTATTTATGTTTTGTAACTAATAAAAAATAAACATCAAATGTTCATTATCAATGTATTTATTTTCTCTTTAATGGCTAAATTATTAGGCATTTATTCAGATATTAATACTACGAATAATAATATTAGTTCAGTAAAAGTGAACTAGAAGTGCACCTCTTCTGCTAGATTTTAATGTTTTAAATAATGTTTTTTATTTATTCTTCATTAAGTTTAAGGGTACAACAAAATTGAATAAAATTTTAACAGACCCTTATAAGGGTAGTTCACCCTAAAATGAAAATCCTGTCATTTTCTCACTCTCATGTTGTTACAAACCTGTACAAATGTATTTGTTTTGATGACCACGAAGGAAGATATTTCGAGGAATGTCGAAACCAAACCGTTCATGAGCCCAGTAGGAAAACTTAATACTGTGGAAGTGAAAGGTGCTCATGATAGTTTTGGTTTCAAACATTCCTCAAAATATCTTCCTTTGCGGTCATCAGAACAAAGACATTTATACAGGTTTGTAACAACATGAGTGTGGAAATGATGACAGAATTTTTTTGTGAACTACCCCTTTAAGATTTTTGTTACTGCGATTACAGCTGTACCTGTAATATTCCGTCACACCAGTAGAGGTCTCGCGGTAGTCCTACATTATAACTAGTTTATTACTCGTCTGCTTGCCACATGAGTAAATAATTGGACACAAAGTATTGATTTTAAATATTATATTAACTCATCTGTAACAATTTCTAACCTGGCATGAGAACGAGACAGTGTACGTTTAAAATAAGTACAGTAGTACCCGGATGAGTTCTAGGTGATGTTGCTATTGAGGATAACAGACCTCGGATTGTGGCCACTGCCCAATCAGAATAAAGTATTCCAGAGCGCCGAATTTAACCATTAATGCACCAATTAAGCATTATTTAAGTGAGGATAAAAGTTGATGTTTTTAATAATAAAATAAAAAATAAGTAAGTAGCGTGCCTTCGATTGAAAAATTCATTCGCGTGTCCATTAACTTGTTTGCGCGTGTTTACCACTGTACAGTGGACAGTCTGTGATCAGACATGTATTTCTTATACGGGTTCACAAGTCACCAAACCCCTTGACAATGTGCCTATTGTAATAGCTCGGTTTATATGCATCAATGGGGTGATTAAGCGGTGGACATGGCAAGAGTACAATAATTCTCTTCACTGTGAACAAGAACCCCATGCAAGACCCCCTGCAAATAAAATGACGACCCTCTCATAAAACTTGATTATTTCTGAGGGAGCTGCGAGGCGTTTTCTATGTGATACCTGAAGAGTTATTACCTCTTAACCCGTTAATAATTAGCATTTGGGCTAAAATGGGTCACACTGTTTATTGGGACGTGTAAATATAAGTGAGTCACAACTATACTGCTGCTGTGCTGGGTGGAGAAGCGCGTGCACGCAGTGATTGGCAATCGGGCTAGTTCAAATCTGAACATTACAAGTGAACACTCGGGGAGTGGTGATGCGCGAACGTCATACTTTTAACGTCTTTTCCTTATTAACCTTCTAATCTCTCTTAAACCTCGTAAACATTTTATTATCAGTTCACCAGAATTGTGAGGAAATCCAATGGGAAAGGCGCGGAACTTTGTGGTCCAAACTGTGGATTAATTGACGGGGTTTTTCCTCAGGGAGAGGAACCGAAAGAAGTGGAGGAATTTGATGGATTTTTATCTTTTATTCACCAACGTATAGTATTATCTATACACTGTCCATTTTCCATCAAGAAGAGTTTTGTCACGGCTTTTTACGGCGCGCGGCATGCTGAAGTGCGCTCGTGTCATCTCCAGGTGATCGTTTACGCACGAGGCAAGATGAGACAGCAGGTGCTCGCGCTCAGCGCGCTGATGTTTCTGTGTGTACCACAGCCAGCCACTTTACAAACACAAGAAGGTATAAAAATGTTTTTGTTTATGTTAAATGACATATACTATATTGTTTCTTATTTAACGATAAATGACGGGGTTGCCAGTGTTGTGGCTTACAATGCAGAACATGAGGTTGCCTCGTGTCTCAATTCCTGTAAATCATGCTTGTTTAAAAATAAATGTTTATTAGGTTTTTATGGGTCTGCCTCTCAGTGCCCTCAGGGTTTGGTCCCATTCCTTTTAAAGGTTTAATGAGTTACGCTACCTTTAAACTAATTAGCATATGCTACCTGATATTACATACACATGCGTAGCTGACATATAACATGGATACCATGGGTATATATACTTAAATACTAAGGTTCTTATAGTTTCCACATGTTAGAATAATAACTACTCATTAATAACACGAAAATAACTTAGTGAATTATGATGTGACCAAAAGCATCCACATAAATCAAAACTATGTCGTATTTTAGCATCTTTAAAGTAGACACCCTTTGCCTAGAATTTACTAAGATGTCCTGTTGAGGTCTCATCCTGAAATGCCTTTTAAATAATTTTGAAGAATTTCCCATGTATTCTATATTATTGGCTGATTTTTACCCATTTTTAATAACACTTTTTTATTAAAATGTTTGCTTTATAATGAAAAGAAGGCACAAAAAGTAATAAAAAAAACCAGGGAAACATTTATAGTGACCCTAAACTAGTGACAAAATGTATATCTTATATACTAAGTTGCTGACATTTTTTTTTTACATTTCCACCATTTCATCACATTCAGCTTTAAGGTGTCCTCAATAATCCTGGAATAGCTGTTTAAGATTTTGGACAATGTCACTACTTGACGTCATATCTATGTAAACTGCCTTCTTTTTAGACATTAACTAGCACTGATCCTAGATCAGACCTTCATTTAACCAATATCATATGAAAATCTCATCACCCAACAGGCAAGACAGATTTACCTGTCTTGTGTTATGTATGGGATAATTGTTTAATTTATATTGGTCTAAGCTTTAATCTGTGCTGCCATGTTAAGTTTATGTATTGACATTCCACCTTCTCCTTAAACAGCTTTTTACACAAATATCTCTTTCCCACAAATATTTCCTACAACTCCACAGGATATACGCTGTAAACAATATAGGGGAAATGAACATAGGGTCAACCTTAATCATGGTAACTTCACCTGTGTATCTGTATCTGAGCTATAAAAGAAGGTGAGAGACTTTATTGCCATATCATAAACCACTCTTTAATTACTCCTTTCCTGTCATAACTCCAAAGTTCACCTGTTTTGAGTACACATGTTTTGATGAAGTGTAAGTTAATATGTTAAACACCTAATAACATTTAAATGGCTGACATCAGACATGACCTTTAACATGAATGTGAGCTCGTACATATAATACATTATTAAAGAGGCAGTGGAATGCACCACTTCATTGAACAAATATCCAAAAAGATCGAAACTATGTGTACCTTCCACTGACAGCTAACAGTAATGCTTTGCGGTTTAGAGAAGTCTGTACTTGCAGAGGTTCACGTGTATAGGCGTGGATGTATGTTTTGGAAGTTGGCTCTTATTCTTGACACCTAAACTTTATTCATTTTTTTTTGTATATCTACTAATGCTGCCATATAAGTGGATTCCCTCATGGATTCTTCCCTTCTTTGCTTACCTTCTTTACTGTCCATCAAAGCTGTTAATGCTCTTTGAACTATACTGCTGGATTCTTTCTATTGTAGGTCCTCCTTGCTCGCTGCAAGGCTGTTGACTTAAGATTACTTGTGTGAATGTGGATCGAAATCCATAAATTATTGGTGTCCGGGCATCATGTGTGTGTTTGGAAGAATTCATCCGTGCAATCTAGACAATAACTTGTGCAACTGCAAATATGAACAAGTCATGTGGGTGTGTACACCTGTACATGTGCATGTCTGCCTAGCCTTTTGTATCTGGGTGTTTCTCAAATTTCATTCAGCAGTCTATCACTGAAATTCCATTCATTAATGTGGTAAGGCTCTAGGACAGATAACATTCATACTTAACATATAAAGCACCTCAGCCAATACAGCACGGTCGGTATGTAACCTATATATCAGAAACTAGAAACGAAATGGCCATGTTTAGATATAACGCCATTTAAAATTAATTTTGCATGCACTCTTTGACATGCATATTAAGTATAACCGCATTTCATATTGCATGCAGTAGATGTAAAGTCTTTACACAGCGCTGTGGTTATAAACACACCCGCAGATGTATTCCATAATAGCATATAGAAAATACCAGGAGAAAGCGGTCACTTATAGCATACACCCCTATGCCTTCCTGCCCCCCTTCCTAACTGCCCCCTTACAATTTATGGAGTAGTGCGCTCACACTCATCCTATTGTCTGGTTGTATGATCTCAGCTCTGGACACACACAAACAGAGTCACTGTCAATCACAGCTACACATTAACAGAGCCGCACATTTATAGCTAAGTGACAATACTGTGCTTTGTTCATTAATAATGCCCCTCTAGATCGCATGGCCAGATAGAGCCTTAGGCTCCAGACATGCAGCTGAACATTAGACACTGCCAGTCTCTGAAATATACCATTTAACCCCTATGAAAAAATGCCCGCATCAATAAAATTGCATGCCTTACAATCCCATGCTTCTCACATATAAACATTCATCCACCTAGAAAGCAATCATTTGAACGAAAGAAAAGTCCAAAAATGGTTCCAAGATGTCACTGATGTCCTACATATATGGGTAGCAATAAATACCTTTGAGGTACTACTATGAACTCTTTAGGTGCAAATGTGTACTTTTTTAACAGTGTATGCAAAGTTATTTATTGTATTTTGTATATATTCAACACATAGCCATAGTTAGTCTCTAACATGTTGTACACATGCACATGCAGAAAGATCCTCTGCACTGCCAGCCTTTCAGATGCACTGTGGTATAAGCAAGACTTATGGCTTACAGTAGGAGTCAAAGAAATCTCTGTGTATTTTATGGGTGATGGCGAGGGAGGGACGGTATGGGAGCAGGATAAAAAAAGAAAAAGAATGAGAGAGAGAGAGTTTTGTTTGTGTCTTGTTGTCTTGTCATTTCAGCATTGAGTATAACGGACATAATGATGATTTGCACCTCGGGCCAGTGACCCTGGATTCCATCTCTATTTAAAGCTTTCGTGCTCTTTCCTTTGTAACTTTGGTTGTACTACAGTTTTCTTGTATTACATGCTTGCCTGTAGCATCTCGGTGACCTCTGACCCTGCCTTCATTATGTTAATGACCTTGTGTTATGGCCACTGCATGAAGTCTTTATGGGAGGCGATGAGTGAAGGCCTTGTGTGAAAGTGGCCACTTCAAAAGAGCTATATTTGTGTATAAATCCTCTGTGTAAAATTCCTTTGAAATTGAAAAGGAAAATACACATCCTTATTTCCCGTAATGCATAAAGATTAAAGGGAATATTTTGGGTTATGTACAATTGTATATGGCTGCGCATAGTGTTTGTGGCATTGTGTTGAAACTAAGTTACTTAGAATTTGTGTAATAATATTAAGTAGAATTTTAAGTAAATACATTTCTATAAAAATTGTTTTCTCTTCCCACCAGTTTGCACAGGCACCAAAAATGCACTGAGCTCCACAGGCACCCCTGCACAACACTACAACAACCTGAAGGAGCGCTACAGCGGATGTGAGATTGTCATGGGCAACCTTGAGTTAACACAGATGGAGAATAACCTTGATTTGTCCTTTCTTAGTGTAAGAAAATCTTTATGCATATACAATAGTATTGTGCAAAAGACTTAGGCCACCATCAGCTTTGTTGTTTTTGCAAATTTTTAATTTTTTCCTTGCTTTAAAGGGATACTCCAGTTTAAAAAAAAAAAATACTTATTTTCCAGCTCCCCTAGAGTTAAACATTAGATTTTTACCGTTTTGGAATCCATTTAGCTGATCTCCGGGTCTGGCGCTACCACTTTTAGCATAGCTTAGCACAATCCATAATATTTGATTAGACCATTAGCATCGCGCAAAAATTAACTAAAGAGTTTATGTATTTTTTCCTATTTAAAACTTGACTGTTCTGTAGTTATATCGTGTACTTAGAATGACGGAAAATTAAAAGTTGCAATTTTGTAGGCAAATATAGCTAGGAACTATACTCTCATTCTGGCATAATAATCAAGGACTTTGCTGCTGTAACATGTCAGCAGCAGGCGTAATGATATTACGTACTGCCCGAAAATAGTCCCCTGCCATTGAAAGTTACTAAGGGGACTATTTTCGGCTGCTGCGTAATATCGTTGTGCCTCCTGCAGCCATGTTACAGCAGCAAAGTCCTTGATTATTACGGCAGTATGAGAGTATAGTTCCTAACCATATCGGCCTGGAAAATCTCAACTTTTAATTTTCTGTCGGCCTTAGTACACGATGTAACTACAGAAGAGTCAAGTTTTAAATAGGAAAAATATCGAAACTCTTTGGTTATTTTTTAGCGCGTTGCTAATGGTCTAATCGGATTCAATGGATTGTGC
The DNA here is from genome assembly GCF_030506205.2 of Paramisgurnus dabryanus. Classification (NCBI taxonomy): domain Eukaryota; kingdom Metazoa; phylum Chordata; class Actinopteri; order Cypriniformes; family Cobitidae; genus Paramisgurnus; species Paramisgurnus dabryanus. Next base: position 14,175,181 of record NC_133357.1, on the reverse strand, counting down.
TAAGCTATGCTAAACGTGGTAGCGCCAGACGCAGAGATCAGCTGAATGGATTTCAAAATGGTAAAAATCAAATGTTTAACTCTAGGAAATAGGAAAATTAGTATATTTTCAAAAAAAGTGGAATGTCCCTTTAAGATACAAACTTACATGAAATATGTTCACAAAATGAAAAAGAAAAAAATTTGGCACTAAGCACATCTTGAACTCTTTTGAGGAGACTTGATTAGTTTTTAGATTAGATAAGAGATCCTGCAGGTTCCTGCTAAGTGTAAGGGGAGGTCACACGAAACACTTAAGCTTATAATTTTATTCTATTTTGATATTACTGCATACAAATTTCCTGTATTTTCAAGTCGTATATATAAAGAGACTGCAAAATAATTATATACTGTACTGTATGATCACTTTACCAATGCAAAAACAACAAATTTAAAGTGACAGGACTTTTGCACAGTACTGTAGCATGATGAGATATGATGCACCTTTAAAAATGAGTCCTAATTATACTTTACTTTATCTCTTTAAGAATATCAGAGAGGTCACAGGCTACATCCTCATTGCTATGAACCAGTTCAGCAGGCTGCCTTTAAACCGGCTCAGAGTGATTCGCGGAAGCAGTCTGTATGAAAAGGAATGGGCACTTTCTGTTATACATAACTTCGAGGGCAACAATGGCCTGGAAAGTCTGGGTCTCACTAACCTTACAGGTAAGACAAGAATGAAAGTAACGGGAATTAATAAAAAAGCAAAAGCACAACAAATGGCACCTCTGTGATCAACCATGTGTGCAGTGCATTAGCAAAGGTCATGTGCGTGAACACATATACTGATAAAATGTGTAATAACTGTAAGTTGCTTTGAATAAAAGCGTATTGCATAAATGTCAAAATGATTAACGAATATGTTAATCCTGCACAGATGAAAGGCACACTGTTGAAGGAAGTTTCTTTAAGTCTTATCTTATTAAACTGTTCTCATAAAACAAATAGATATGAATGATCAGTACATCCGCTGTCACAGAGCATATTTGACTTTCAGTGATTGCAAAAATGTGTAGGAGGTTTTTGGAATCTGACAAATTTGCATAGCGGAGCACTGACACTCCCATGCCAGACAAAACGCAAAAGAAGCAGAGCCTAGCAGAAGTGTCTGTGGGTTTTGTAGATCACATCAATCATGCTACATATTTAATACGGTTAGGCTTGTTGAGACGTATCTGGGACATTGGCAGAGGTACACTTGAGAAGACACATAAGTCCACACTATTGTTATAAGAACACCGTCCCTCCCAGATTTTCCAAGAATCACTTGTAACCAACGTTTGCTTCTCTCTTGATGGGAACTGAGACTCCATGTTCAGTGCTTTTGTCAGTTTTGTTAACATTTTGGCAAAGGTTGTTACTGTTGAACCTTTTGCACTTTACCGAGGGTGACATATATTAGACAGTATCTTAGACAAAGGCGTGCTATTTTTCCTACAATACATTACTCTCCCCACTTTGTATAGAAAAATGACACAGACTTTTATTTGTTGAAATTCTAGAGATCTTGGAAGGCGGAGTGCAGATCATCTGGAACAAAAACCTGAGTTATGCTCCCTCTGTCAACTGGACAGACATTGTCAGAGACAGTACTGCTAAGATCGAGATCCAAAACAATGGAAATAAAGGTTTGTGTTTTGAGATAACATGAATGCAATTCTACAGTATTTATTTAATGGCATTTATGCAATAAATCATTCATGCAAAAATATCAATTGTGCAATTAATATAATAATTGCAAATATTTGATATCCTTGTGTGTTTTACAGGACTTTGTGATTTTACATGTAAATACTGCTGGGGTCCAAATAAAGATCAGTGCCAGAAATGTAAGTAAATGGCATGCATGTGTTATTATTATTAATTTTTTTACAGTCATCCAACATATGAAGAGCTCAGATGCAAAACCCTCTAAGTGACTATATCATGTTTTCTTGTAAATGAGCATTTTTATCAGATTCTTAATAATTTCACCTTAATGGCAATGAAAACGTTATAAGTCAGTAACTGAAATGCCTTATCTTCACAAATGTCATTTCATTGCTGGATTCACTCACTCTTCACTGTCCTTTCTGAATAAAGATAAAAGGCTCAAAATTCAATTAATATTCTCATATATTCAGTAAACCTCCTTTAACCAGGAAAAAAAACTCTTGCAACTTTGATGTGCACATTCTGTAGTTCATCCAATTCTTCTTTCGTGCACTTAGAGGACTTTGCTGAAAAAATGCTTTGGCATTTAAAGGACAAGTTCGGTATTTTAGACTTAAAGCCCTGTTTTCAGATTGTTTATGGTCAAATAGAATGGTTTTGACTGAAATTTCGACATTTTCGGCTGCCCTGAGAATTTTCGCGTGTTTGTGTTTCAGCTCAGACTTCTACAATGGGTTTATAGGTGCACTGGAACAATCCTTCCTAAAATGCATTAAACTTTCGTTTACAAAGACGTGAAACTCACCGAGTGGTCAGGGGTGTTCACTGGTATGCTCACACAAAAATCGCTCCAAAAGACGCATTCCAACAGGTTTTATCGTAGTTTTTACCAACTCCATTGACTGTATTAGACGTCCTGTGAGGTACGGTATTACTCCGCGCCGGGAACTTTGTTTCTATTCTTGCAATTGGCAAAGGCGGATTAGCGCCACCACCTGGGCTGGAGTGTTTATTATTCAAGCTCTAAGCGGAAGAATATACCGGTGTGAGGTGTTTGGGGAAATAGGTCCACAAGTTAACAACGAATGCTAAAACAGCTGTTGGAAAGCATCTTTTGCAGCGATTTTTGTGTGAGCATATCAGTGAACACCCCTGACCACTCGGTGAGTTTCACGTCTTTGTAAACGAAAGTTTAATGCATTTTAGGAAGTATTGTTCCAGTGCACCTATAAACCCATTGTAGAGGTCTGAGCTGAAACACAAACACGCGAAAATTCTCAGGGCAGCCGAAAATGTCGAAATTTCAGTCAAAACCATTCTATTTGACCATAAACAATCTGAAAACAGGGCTTTAAGTCTAAAATACCGAACTTGTCCTTTAACAGATTTTGCCAACAAAACATCATTTCTGAATAGTCTTAAGACCTGGATTAAAGGGACATTCCACTTTTTTTATAAAATATGCACATTTTCCAGCTCCCCTAGAGTTAAACATTTGATTTTTACCGCTAGCACGTTTAGCATAGCTTAGCATAATCCATTGAATCTGATTAGACCATTAGCATCGCTCTAAAAATAACCAAAGAGTTTCAATATTTTTAAGTAACATGCAGTATAATGCATGCCGAGAGCATTCAATCAATTTCATTATCTCATTTTGACGCAAGTAGCATTTAGTGGCTTTTGCATCTGAGCTTTTCATATAAACAAAATGAGCCTTTTAAAATGTGTTTGTATGTTTTAGTGACAAAAACAGTGTGTGCACCTCAGTGCCACGGCCACTGTTTTGGGACCAACCCCAATGAGTGCTGTCATAGAGAGTGTGCTGGAGGCTGCACCGGGCCGAGGGACACTGACTGCTTTGTGAGTGCTGGCACTGTTGTCATTATGTCCTCACTGTTCATGATCCACCACATTTATTATCAGTGAACAATCTCAAAACTTTTTTAATACTATCTCTTTTGATACAGGCCTGTCGACATGTCAATCACTCGGGTGCCTGCGTCTCTCACTGCCCATGGCCTCTGGTGTATAACCGACAGACCTTTCAGCTGGAGCCCAACTCTGAAGCCATGTACCAGTTTGGTTCAATCTGCGTACCCAAATGTCCCGGTAAGTTATCATCCTGCAGCTAAGCATCATAATCAGTTTTTTTTTTTTGGAGTAGAGGTGAGGTAGAGGCTTGGTGATATACATGTGGGAAGTAAGACGAAGGTGGTTGGTTCCAGTGATTCTGGTGATGTACTTTAATTGAACTGTGAATGAGTTCAATGATGCATTTGTATGATATGCCTCATTGAGAATGAATTGAGTATTGCAGTGACGTATCCATGGAGGACCATTAACAACAATGTAAACAAAGTTTAACCGTTGCCACGCCACAGCCTGCTCACCATGTTATACCTTTTACAAGAAATAATATGTGGCATTAGGGTTAAAAATTAACACTCACTATGAGTGTAAACAAGTTGGGTCTCAATGTTTTTGTGAAAAGGACTGACTTGAAATTTTTTTTATGAGTAATCTTTTTCTTTCAGCACACTTTGTTGTGGATGGCAGCGCATGTGTGAGCAGTTGCCCTCCTGGTAAAACAGAAAAAGACAAAAATGGCATTAAACAGTGTGAAGCATGCATTGGTCTATGCCCCAAAGGTAAAGTGCGTGATTTGTATTGTGTCAATTGTGTTTTTTGGACTTCAGCATCTGAATGCAGTGCACTTTTATCTTTATAACAAAATGAATTATTTCATACCAGACGGTGCTATTGTCTCCAAATGTTTTACTGGGCACAGAGTGTTCCAGATAAAATTAATGGCTCTATATTCTTTCTCTTTTTCTCTTTCTCTCAATATAGTATGTGAGGGCACTGGAGCCAGTCATAGGCAGACTGTGGACTCCAATAACATTGACAACTTTATCAACTGTACCAAGATCCAAGGCAGTTTACACTTTTTGATATTAGGCATCAAAGGGTAAGACATAAAGTTTAAAGGCTTTTATCTTTCCGATAACGTACGAAAAAATAAAGAAGGAGGAGTTACTACCTCGGGAGGAGCGAGTACGAGTCATGCAACACTTTATACAACACTGTTTAACTTATGATTCACTACATGTTCGTCTCATTTATATAATAAGCACGTGCCTATTTCTAACATAAGACAGAAGTCTTACTTACCGCATGCAACTCATGACCCGGTTGGGACTTTTCAATTAAATCCAACGTTAAACAAACACAACTCCGCTGCTATCCCGGATAAACAAACTATATCCATTGTTTCCATAATGCTGGCTTTCTTCTGCTTACATCCAAAAACACACTTCTTCATTCATGCCATTGTTGAGTCTTGATATTAAACAAAGCTGTCGCGTGATGTGATGTTTGTAGGTTCTAGCGTCTCCCGCTGATTGACCGGTGGGCGGTAGTTTTCCGGGGGAAGTGCCCATAAAAATAAGTGATACGTTTAGAAACCCCTGAAATGTCAGCTGGATTATTAATCGAAAAAAACTTTCAGAAACTTGTATGAACCCTGGCGAGGTGCATTCAGCACAGAAATACTCTGTAACACGTCCAACTGCTTTTTTGTCCTTTGCCTATGATTAGCATGAGGAAACAACTCTCAAACTTGGTTAATAAGTCAGAATGCATGAAATACCACTGAACCACCCCTTTAAAATAGTTTGGACGGCTCTTACATTTATTTTAGTCTAGGACTAGTCTAATCCCTGTTCGGGAAACCGCACCTAGGTGTGCACAATATTTAAGAAACATGGGATAACTTCCTAAATGATACAATATGCGATACAATAATGATTTGTGTTTGTAAAATTGATTTTAATAATAGTAAAAAGCATTTCAAAATTGAAAATTAAATTACAACATACATGTTTCCAAACATGTACGTATATGCATTTGAATGACGCTTTAATCCAAAGCGTTTTAAAGTGGATTACAAAGTATACATATTTATCAGTTTGTTTAATTTGAGTTCGAATCCATGACCTTTCGCACTCCTAACGCAATGCTTTAACACTGAGCTCTACGGGAGTACAAGGAAAGCATAATCTGCATGGACCTAAAACTTTGACTATACAAAACTTTCATTCAGTTATTGAGAACCATTGTGGTGTGTGTGTGTGTGTGTGTGTGTGTATTGCGATATGCACATGTATTATTGTTTTCCTGGTGGTTTCGGTGTATTTTGCCCTACCTCAAACAGTGTTCTCTGTATTCCCGACCTTTACCTTGCGATGTCCTCTAAGGCTTTAATTAGGCCTTAACATGTGATTTACCGGGTCCTTATCTCTATAGTACAGATTCTGTGACTGTCTTCAATAACATTTCACATTATTTATTGATAAATAAACAGAGAACTGATTGGTCCCTGCATTTCTGCAATGATGTATGAGCGCTGTCAGTGAATGTTTATGCTAATTTAAGCACTGCTTTATTCTGCAGAGACAGCTATAATAACATATCATCTCTGGAGCCCGAAAAACTCAAAGTGTTTAGCACTGTCAAAGAAATTACAGGTATGATACTTTATTGATGGATTATTTTGTTTGTCTACTTGTTTCTGTTTATTTTATGCCATTCAGTATTTTTGTGATTAAACTTTGTGTGTATGTGCTGTAGGTATCTTAAATATTCAGTCTTGGCCCGATGAGCTCAATGATCTGTCCGTTTTCTCCAGTCTTACTACTATTCAGGGGAGATCTTTGCACAAGTAAGACTAATATTGTAATACTGAGGTGTGTGTGTGTGTGTGTATGACGTGAGTCTATGCGTGTGAAGTATGTCATATACCAATGACATCCAAGGCGTTATATGTTTGTCTTTGTTTATCGCTCATTCCTGCAGTTTAACAATCCGTGCATGCGTCTCACCATTGTTTTTTGTGTTCCCTGTGTTTTTGTATGTTACCTTCCCATTCCCACCTTCTCCACATGTGCTTATATCTGTCTCCCAGCACTAAGAGGTATGTACTCCCCGTAACCTGCAAACCGTTTCATTACTAACCATCTGTAAGCCATCTCTGTAATACCAACATGTCACATTGTTTTTTCTACTGCAAAGTAATGACAACCGTATTCTTGTTAAACTGTGAAATGTTTCTGTAGGAATATTAGGGCATGTATGAGCAGATACAGTGACAGTTGATGAGGTCATTATGAGTTTATCTGCTTTGGTTTGCTATTGTCTGGTGGGGTGGTGAAAGACAAATCCTCGAGGGAAATCTCTTGGTCTTTTTATTTCTGCACCGTACTTTATTTTCCTTTTATGCCGTGACGTCCACTTTGCGATTCATTTTACTCTGTTAGACCCTTCTCATTGTTGGTGATGAAGATTCACTCCCTTACTTCTCTGGGATTACGTTCCCTTCGTGAGATCAGCGACGGCAGTGTTTACATCAGTAACAACGTAAACTTATGTTATCACCACACTGTCGATTGGAGCAGGATTTTCACCGGTAGCCGCCAGCGGCGCAGGCTTTACAACAACGACATCAAACAAAACAAACCCCAGGAACAGTGTGGTAAATTTCGTTTTTTTTTCATGTGCTTGCTTTTATTTTTTCATACGTTGTTCACATGTACACAAACAAATGCTTGCTTGCATGTCTTTATGTGTAAACAGAGGCAGAGGACCACATATGTGACCCGTTATGTTCGGACGCAGGATGCTGGGGTCCTGGGCCGGAGCAATGTTTGTCATGCAGGAACCACAGTCGGGATGGCACCTGCGTAGCCCAATGCAACCTCTACAGTGGGTCAGTCTGGGTGCTGTTTTTTACAACATTACTTAATTTCAATGATGTCTTATTGCAGGGTTACTTACTGTATCGTGTTTGAATTTAATATGTATGTCCACAGTGAGCCACGGGAGTTTGCAGCAGCTAATGGAGAGTGTCTTGCTTGTCACCCCGAGTGTCTGCCTCAAAATAAGAATCAAACATGTCAAGGAAAAGTATGCAATTTCTTTTTTTCTGACTTATTGTTTCCTACATAAATCATCCTACATAATTTACATTCGGTGAAAATTACTTATTCATTTAGCTGACGCTTTTATCCAAAGCGACTTACAATAGGCTTTATGCCCAGCTGCACTACTTCCTGAACTTCAGCCAGCTCCTTGTTTCCTGTCTGCCATTATTGGACAAACTGATTAATCCAGATGTGTCTGATTATTGTTGTTGTGACTACTGATGTCAGGCACACCTGGATTAATCAGTTTGTTTGTGACTACTGAGGTCAGGCACACCTGGATTAATCGGTTTGTCCAATAATGGCAGACAGGAAACAAGGAGCTGGGTGAAGTTCAGGAAGTAGTGCAGCTGGGCATAAAGCCTATTGCTATATATGTCAGAGGTCGCACACCTCTGGAGAAACTAGGGGTTAAGTGTCTTGCTCAGGGACACAATGGTGTTTGAAAACATAACCTTGATATCTTTAAAGATGCCGTAGAATGTAAAACTGTATTTACCTAGGCATAGATGAATAATAAGAGTAGGGGAGAGCAGGGGCGAAAATTTTCAGATGGTATTGACATATTGTGAGCCTTAAACGCGATTGTTTCCTCCTTCTTATGTAAACCTTGTGCATGCAAAAGAATGCTGGAAAAAAGGTTGATCTCCACAGAACACCGACTGTGATGTAACAGTAGAGATGTACGCCCCAACATTAAATTACACATAAAATTAATTACAAAGTTGTAACAATGCTAAAAACAAAGTTGTGACTGCTTAATTAGCGCTATATGCTAGTTAATGCTATATGCTAGCGTTTAGGTTACAGTTACGATTTGCAGGTCTATACTGAAATACTCAGAAACGCCCATTGACAATCTCTGAATAATTAAATATTCCTCAAAATCTGTATTTTCGTCTATTACAGACTCAAACATAAGGGCTGTTTGCACGCACACATAGCTACTGAAATTAGCTGCTCCGAGAAACAGCCAATCAGAGCAGACCTCAACATGTTATACATGACCCTTTCAAACAAAGTATTAATAGACCATTACATTCTAATGCTGAGTTCAGACCAGCCGCGGTAGAGGCGTCAAGTGCGAATGATTTTAATGTTAAGTCAATGTAAAGACGCGTTGACACGCGTCTGGAGGTCACGTGGCACGAATGACATGTTTAGCGCGGCACGCTAGATGCAATTCCGCCTCAAGGCATGAATTGAGCGTTGTCACGGGAAAAGCGTGAATTGAAAAATTTGAACTATGGCAGAAAAACGTGCCGCGTTAACCAATCAAGAGCTTGCTTTATTAGTGACGTAATTACATGAAGAGAGCGGATTCACAGAAGCCCCTCCCATGACGTGAATTTCCGTGTGAAAGTCTCGATGACTAGAATTTCACGCGCGGCTTTCACGCGTGAATAAAGTGAGTAAACTTAAAATGTTCAAGCGGCAAGACGCGGTAGATGCGAACTTGACGCCTCAAACGCGGCTGGTGTGAACCAACGGTAAGGCAAATCCTAGGATTGTAAATGGACATGTAAAAGCGTCTTTAGATATTTTTTGCCCTTATTAAAGCCACATACCTTCTATGTAGATATCAGAGAAGAATTTAACATATTATTTCAATGCATTCTTTGACACCTTTAAAATTACCTTTAATAGTGAAATCACACTTAGATGATCCTAATTTCATAGTCATAGTTATATTATGAGACATAAGCCTGGATCTCAGGTAGGGTCACACATTTTTACTTTATTTGGTTTTGCTTTCTATCTCAAAATAGCTAAAAGGCATCTTTGGCATCTGTCAACCATTTTAGATATGTAACTATGTTGAAACTTTTAAAAAACACTTGTGGTTTGTATCAGTGCAGTCCTCATTCCAGTGAGCATAGCTCATAGTCGTCTCACAAACACCTTAAAAAATATTTCTTGCTTAGATTTGCAATTTATCATAGTGTGACTAAACTTTAAGGTATCCAAGTCTTTGTTTTTACCAGTGCCTGTTTGGCACATCTGCCTCTTACGTCTTTCTAACTGTATAGTGCTTAAGGGTGTTATTATAATGACGTAAACATTAACAAGAATATTTGATAATAAAACATCCAACCCACACACACATACTCTGGGTATTGTCTGTGGTTGGTGATTACGGTAACCTGCCAGACAGGCTTTGCAGGCTCTTTCCTTTAGATGTTTGTTGTGCAATACATCACTAATAACTCTGATTTAATAAAGGAAATTCACCTGTACTGTTTGTCTTCGTGCAGGTGCTTACTGATTCAGAAAACTGGATTATTTTTTCCGTTTATATGTAACTTTTCTTTTCTCCGAAACAGGGTGCTGATCAATGCGTAGCATGTTTACACCTAAAGGATGGTCCGCACTGTGTCTCCAGCTGTCCCAGTGGAGTGAATGGGAAAAAAGGTCAAACCATATATAAATACCCTAATGCCGCGGGTCAATGTGAACTCTGTCACCTTAACTGTACTGAAGGGTAAGCTCAAACAATCACTGATGTGCTCTTTAAGTTGTCAGTCGATATGTTGTTATGTAATACAGACATGATACACTATTATAGAAACAGGATAAGAAAACATAGAGTGGGGTTTTATCCATTAGAAATTGAATAGATGGTGTTTTGTAACAGAATGAGTCAGACATGTTTGTTAAACTAGATAAAATAAATAGCTACAGTGTCTTTCAATAGTTCAATAAGTAAGATCACTTTAGGGGGAGAAATTTTTTGGAGTAACATGCATCAATTAAATATTTACAGTAAGACCAGCAATGCACAGACAATTGGTAATTAATTCCTAGACTAAGAAATCTATTTTGTCCATTTCACTGTGACATTACTGTTATATTTGTACCCTCACCAGATGCACAGGCCCAAGACTCCAGGACTGTAAAGATTCAGGCGGAGATGAAAAATAGTTAGTATCACCCTCTACTGGTGTTAATCTGAATCTGCAGAGTTTTTTAATCTTCAGACAAATGCATCAAATGTGTTTCCCTCCTCTCAGTTCTCCTATTGTAGGAATAGTAGTTGGTGTATTTGCTGGTATTGTTGTGCTCCTGGTGTTGTTTGTGCTCGGGATGTTGTATCACAGAGGCCGGGCAATCCGCCGAAAAAGAGCCCTCAGAAGGTACCTGGAGAGTGGTGAGGTGGGTCCCTTAATGCTCTTTTAGTAAATTGATGTCAGACTTATCAAAGTAAAAATAAGATTACAGACATTTTAAAATATTAATATGTTAAGTGATTTTTATTATGCTAGACCGGCCATTCCCAAACTGTGGTCCGCGGACCACTAGTGGTCCGTGAGGGTACTGCAGGTGGTCCGTGTAAAGGCAAAATTTTTAAGAATCTGTAGTACTGATGTGATGACCATGTATAGTTTTAGTGCTAGTAAGCCTTTTTAGAGGTGCAGATAAATTCAGGACTTTGTGTAGACATATTTTATTATGAGTATTATGAGGGGGTCCGCGAAAATTCTTGATTACAAATAGTGGCCCACACACACAAAAAGTTTGAAAACCCCTGTGCTAGACAGTCCCTCCAGAAAACGTGATTATGCGATCGCATGATTTAACGCATAATCAGCCAAAGTCTGCATATTTATGCGGGGGACACATTTTTTTTTTAATACGCGCACTTTCGCAGCATAAATTACAGATTTCCATGCACAAAATATGCGGGGCTTGCACGATTTCATAATCCCCGCATTTTCCTAGCAAAAATCACATTTATCTTAGCAGAAAGTTGAAAAATTTTGCATTTACGCAGGGTGGTGTCACAAACTGCCAACACACATTTACGTCCAAACACCTTGTTAAAGTGGTTTTTTGATTTTTGATTAGATTTTTACCGTTTTGGAATCCATTCAGCTGATCTCCGGGTCTGGCGGTACCATTTTTAGCATAGCTTAGCATAATCCATTGAATCTGATTAGACCATTAGCATCGTGGTCAAACATGGCTGCAGGAGGCGCAATGATATTACGCAGGGCCTGAAAATAGTCCCCTGCTTTTTAAAGTTGCCAAGGGGACTATTTTCGGGCAGTGCATAATATAACTACGCCTGCCGCAGCCATTTTACAGCAGAAAAGTCGTTGATTATTACGCAATAGTGAGAGTATAGTTCCTAGCCATATCTGCCTAGAAAATCGCAACTTCTGTCGGTCTTATGCTGCGTTCCAGGCAACCTGTAACCCGTAACTCACGACTTCAAAACCACGACTCACGACTCTGAACTGGGAGTACATTGATCTAGTACGAGTTCACGGGTGGGAAGTAACGGGTTTGACTGCCATTCCAGTGCACTTTCACCGGTAGAAGGATGTAAAGACACGAGTTACAGGCTGCCTGGAACGCATAAGGTCGTGAGTCGTGGTTTTGAAGTCGTAACTCACGGGTTTAAAAACCTGCCTGGAACGCAGCATTAGTACACGATGTAACTACAGAAGAGTCAAGTTTTAAATAGGAAAAATATTCAAACTCTTTGGTTATTTATTAGCGCTATGCTAATGGTCTAATCAGATTCAATAAATTATGCTAAGCTATGCTAAAAGTGATACCGCCAGACCAGGAGATCAGCTGAATGGATTCCAAAACTGTAAAAATCAAATGTTTAACTCTAGGGGAGTTGGAACATGAGCATATTTTCAAAAAAAGTGGAGCGTTACTTTAAAGGAAGGTTTGCATATGCCACTTGGCTTGATATTTTGTACTTAATGCAATAAAATTCAGATTCAAAAAGCGCCCAAATGCTTTTAGTGGTCACTGTACCTTGTGCCTTCGCTGATTCACATGTTCTTCTATCTTCACACAGGTCATTGAACCGTTGGATCCAGGAGAGAAAGGGACAAGGGTTCACGCTCGCATTCTTAAAGCACAGGAGCTGCGAAAGGGCAAACTTCTGGGCTATGGGGTCTTTGGCACTGTCAATAAGGTCTGAACACCGCTCACATTTAAGTGTTTCTTCGCACAATTAAATTATTATTATTCGTATGTGATTAAATGTGTTATTTTCTCCTCAGGGTTTTTGGATGCCTGAAGGAGACTCTGTAAAAATCCCAGTGGCAATAAAGACCATCCAAGACCGTAGTGGGCGGCAGACCTTCACAGAGATTACAGATGTGAGACACTAGCTTGCATCTAGCATACAATACACATGCACTAATTCAGCACAGTCTTTCTGCTTTATTTAAAAGTTTGTCATCAGATTCCTCCTTTTGTCCTCTCCATAGCATATGCTTGCAATGGGAAGCCTAGATCATCCCTATATAGTGCGTCTCCTTGGGATCTGTCCAGGGACAAGTCTCCAGCTGGTATCTCAGCTCAGCCCTCAAGGATCCTTGCAGCAACATCTTCGACAACACAAAGACAGCCTGGACCCTCAGCGTCTGCTCAACTGGTGTGTGCAAATCGCCAAGGTGAGATCACTGGAGACGAAACATCGAAGTATACCGAAAATTTCGCTTTGTAATATATAACATCTTTGTGTATCTCTAGGGCATGTATTATCTTGAGGAGCACTGCATCGTCCACAGGAACCTTGCTGCACGGAACGTGTTACTTAAAAGTGACTACATAGTCCAGGTTTCAGACTTTGGGGTTGCAGACCTGCTTTATCCAGATGATAAAAAATATGTGTACAGTGAACATAAGGTAATTTACATATTCTTACACCTCCAAGTGAAAGGTAGTGATCATTACATGACATGTTTACTTACGATGATCTTTTTTATTTAAGACACCAATTAAATGGATGGCACTGGAGAGCATCCTTTTCAGGAGATACACTCACCAGAGTGATGTGTGGAGCTATGGTGAGGCTCTCTATATATATCTATATCTTTCTGATTTTGAATACTGAGTTTTCGTTTATCATGATACATTTTCATGTTTCTATATTTTAGGGGTGACCGTATGGGAGATGATGTCATATGGAGCTGAACCATATGCAGCCATGCATCCTCATGATGTGCCAGGTCTACTGGAAAAAGGAGAGCGATTGGCTCAACCACAGATCTCCACTATAGATGTCTACATGGTCATGGTCAAATGTAAGACGAAAATGTTTTGGTGAACATAATACACAAACTGTTAGGACACAATTTTAATCTCCTTTGTCTCCAGGCTGGATGATCGATGAGAACGTAAGACCTACATTTAAAGAGCTGGCTAATGAATTTACACGTATGGCAAGGGATCCACCTCGGTACCTTGTGGTAAAAGTAAGTTTACTATGTACTTTATAAGGAGTTTTTCAATGTTTCAGCAGTGTTGCTTTTACTTTCATTGACTTTGTTATGCTATGCAGCCTTCTCAGAATTGTAATGGAGCAGTTGAAAGCCACCAACGTGATGGCCCTCATTTAGAAACACGCTTGCAGCATGATGACGATGATGATGAGGTACTGGAGGATGGGTTTGCCACACCTCCTCTCCACCTGTCGCCAGCTAGGAGTCATTCACGCCTTCGTATGGCTTCTTACAGGGTGAGATGTAATCACTAAATATTTGCGTCATGTACATGTTTGTTATTCTCACTTGATAACTATAATAACAATAGCAACACAAATATTGATTTAGAAATGTGTGGCAGGTGCTCTTTACATAAGGATAAATCATTTTGAAATACTGCCATTTACTCTGAGCCATTCATGTTTTGACTGTAATATCACCTAAAAGGTGTCTCTATTTCTTTAGGGAACCTCAGACCATATAACACCAGTGGGTTACCTACCCATGACCCCTGGTCCTGGGGGTGACACTAGACAGGTCAGCATCATCTATATTATAATGCTACATTCTGAAAACAGACATCAATGTGCTTTGGTTTAATTATAGTTTTAATATGCATTAGATCGCATTAACTCTTTCCCCGACAGCATTTTTAAAAGAAGTTGCCAGTCAGCAGTTTTTATGATTTTTATAAAAGTTTAATGCCTTCCAGAAATATTCTTTAAACATATAAACATACAATATATCAATAACGAACACGCCCTTTGCTTAAAAAAAGAAAAAAAATTCATCCTATCTTTATTTGTTCTCTTTTTATCACTTCTCAAATATAGGTAGGTTGCTTTAAAAATATTCATGTTGAGGAAAAAGATAATTGCATTTTTGTAAAGGACTTTTGTTAGCAGATTCAGAGTGATGATTAAAACATGATTTTTTTTTATATTTTTGGATCAGTGATTGGTTCAGTGTTTGGTTCAATTGGGTAAGCTCACCACCTAGTGGATAATAGCAGACATAACAACTTGTCATTTGCTGCATTTGTGTGTTATTTTCTAAATGTCAACAAATGTTGTTCTTGAAATCCTTGAAAATTCAAGGCCCTTTTTGAAATTATACGCACACAGGTCATTAAAAGTGCTTTAATCTATTTTATGCAAGAAGTTTACTGGAAAAATCCATATTATTCTCTGTGTAGTGTAGGATAATTTCATAAAATTCTAGACGTTTAAAGCACACGTGCTAAACTGTTCTCTTTAAATGCTTATATCTTCTGTATGCGAATGTTGATTCATACCAAAATGCTTTTTTGCATAGTTGTGTTTGACACATAAAGTCTTGGGTTACGTATGTAACTGCTATTCCCTGAGAAGGGAACGAGACGCTGCGTCTCCCTTGCCATACTTCCTGCGTCCCTGTAACACCGTCTTTGGCAATATTTCAGATGCCCATATACTTCCGCGTCACCCTGTCTTTGTCATTAAGCCTCACCATTGGTTGAATTTGATGTACACATTCAGACGCACTTACCCCTAGAGGCGTCCTCAAAGTGTCACCGAGTGTTCCAGAGTTCCAGCGCAAGGGAACTGTTATAATGTATCTTTAAAGGAAACACGATGTAACCTTGCTCTCACTTGCAATGTGTCCCCACAATGAGTCCTTGAATTTGAGGTTATTGGACCTGGAAAATCCTTGAAATGTCCTTGAATTTGAAGTTAACTAAGGTGTGGGAACCCTGATACTTAGAAGCAGACACTTATTGAGGTGTTTCTGGGAGGTTTTAGTACATACCGCGTCATTTTAAAATAATAATTATGACTGACTTACATCAGGTGACCTGAAAATGTGAATAAAAGAAAACTGTTTCCATTGCAGTTTTGCGAAATACACATCTTCCAAATTGCCTTTAAAAAAAACACCTCATGCGGGCGTAAAAAGTTTTTTGCAATATATGGGAGTTTTTGTGAAATTTAAAGGGTAATGGAAACGCATCTATTGGCAAGGAAGCATTTTCTCGTAATTGATGGGATAACTTGTCAATGGCGAGGAAAGAGTAAAGGGACATAATGTAAATTGACATGTTTGTGCACACATAGAAATCCCAGAGGAGGAGAATTGGATCTGCAAGGACAGAGTCAGAGTGCTCGGAGGGCAGGGGAACCATTACAGACATTGAAATGGTCGAACTCACCTCTCAAACCGGCAGCCTACGCCGAGGTCGCAGCCGTATGGACAGCGCTTACATGTCAACCAGTGTGTCTCTGGCTTCAGATCCATTCTCTCCAGGTCTGGAGGGTGTAGACCATAATGGATACGTGCTGCCCACAGACACCCACATCCGAGACAGAGGTAACTAGACGTGTATCTAAACTTTGGTTTGCAAGCATAAAAATATTTATTCTCCACTTATTTGCTCTTTGTTCCTTTTTTAAAATGCCATATCTTTTTTCCACCATCTCGTTTAGGTTCCAGAAGTGCTGTTCATCCTGCTAGAATATCAAGAGGCTCCAAGACTGCTCTCTCTATACCAAAAACAGACACCACACAAGAATACGAGCTAATGAATAAACAGCCCCATCGACTCTCTCCCTCACCCACAGACACCACAGACAGTTCACCTTTACTGAACAAACCATCTACCCCTGCCGAACCTGTAAATACATGCAGTGACAGTATTTTACCACAGACGAGAGATTCGGACCCAACGCAAAACGAGCCGTCCGATGATGGAGACAGCCTGCCGTCTGCATCTTGCGGGGACAGTCCGTCTAGTGAAGAAAACCAGTCCGAAAGGCTTCCTTCCCAGAGCAGTGATCTAGACGAAGACCTTCCAGAAGACAGGCAGCCGCAAGAAACAGTAGTAGAGTATGAATATATGGACATACGTACTGAAACAGTGCCACAACATCAGCAAAAGACACCAGCAAACTCGAAAGACAAAACCAGTAATCCAGATGCAACGGTGAGTGGTGTCAGAGAAGCAGTTTATCAAAATATAAGTGAACTGCCTATGTTGAGTGGGAGGCGTAGAGACAGGAAGGATTCTGACAGCACTACAGGGCCGGGCGAGTATGTGGACATGGATGCTTCTGGAAGACCTTGCTCTGATGGAGATCAACCGGAGTATCAGAACATTCTGGTTAATGGAAGGCCAGGAATGGGTGAAGATTCTCAGAAGACCAATCTGAGGTCCTGCGTGAACGCGTATAATGGAATAGATGAGCAAGGGACTTCTTTTGACAACCCGGACTATTGGCACAGCAGACTATTCCACAAGCAGGATGCTGTATGTACGTAGTCACCGGAGTAAGACTTTAAAAAACAAATGTAAACAAGATGATGAATAGAACAATGGAAACAATAAGGACCTGCATAACCAGCATGTTTCTCAGAATATGTATATGATCTGATGTGTTGATTTATTGCCAATGAAGTAAAATGCTATACTTCATTACGGTATGTGACCCTGCCTGTGAAAACCCAGCTAAAGTCATTTTTTGTGATTTACTGTTTTCTACATAAAATCATTCTATATAATGTTAAGAACATTCTGTGAAAATATAACTTTCATTTCTTTAATATTGACTGAGTAAGGACATGTCAAATATTGAAATCAATGTGAAATCAATGAGTAAAATCAAATGTTTATGCTTCTAATCTAATAATTAGATTATGAGACTTTAGCCTGGATTTAAAGGGGGTTTCACGTATGATCTGTCCTGTTGAAGATTTGCCTACCTCCACTTGTTTGTCTTTGATGTCCAACTCCTATTGTTTTATATACAGTGTATGTTTTTGTAAATAGTTATTTGTTTACTGTTTTATAGAAAAATTGTTAAACAAAATTTTGTATTTTGATTTGCTCAATCAATAAAGTAATCTGTATCAAGTTTAGTCTATATACTTATATTTTTCCGAAATATGTTGCTTGTTGTCAACAATGTTAGGTCTCTTATTTTGTGAAGCTGGCAATGCTTAGCCCTTTAAGACCCAAATAAAGTAACGTTGACATTTTTTCACTGTTTATATGTTGTTGTAGGAGGCCTCTAATGCAGAAATAAATGTTTTTTTTTAATTTACATTTTAGTAAGTTTTTATGGAAATGTTGTAATATTACAACATAAGGCCTTTGGGGTAGCAGAATTTCTGCAATTTCACTCACTGTCTGAACAAATGTAGAGAACATATAAGAGTTCATACTGCTCATGTAGCCCAATAGCCTATATGTCCATATACATAATCACACAATACATAACAACCAGACAAACCATATTTTTATGAAAATGTATTTATTATAAAAAATATGCTCAGAAGGTATTTACAAAACCAGATAAACTGAAAGAAAACTGGTACTTACTGTTTTATCTGTGTTTGCAGACATATTTAATGATAGTTGTCCCATTTTGTTGTTTATGAAAACTCTTTTTTTTAAACCGTACTTATCGGTGTTATCTGTCAGAGCCGTGATCATGTCTTTCGACAGAAACCTTCAGAGATACTCCAGTGGTATATGGAGGGAGATGGAATCATTAGCGATATCAATAAAAGAAATATTAGTATTGAGACTGATAAAATCCTTTTTCAGACAGTATACCCGTCATGGGGCAAGGTCTGTGTTCTTAAATGGCTTGGTTTTGTTGCCGTGATGTCCACATAATCATATGGCAGATTTAGAGTTTTTAATTTCTCTTTTTCAGTTCGAAAGGCATCGTCACATACCTCCTCATCAGTTATCAGAGTCCCATCCCAAAGTCACTTTTTCCAAATTTGGATAATATAAATGACATCATACGCATTGTAGATAAGGCAGTCCTGGCTAGTAGCATTCTGAAATTAAAAACACACTGATTATTTTTTATGCTTATTAATCTTGATGGAAATCAATTCCAATCACACGTATACATTTCAAAGAATTCACAAAAACACTGTCTGGTGAGCTTTTTGTCCTCTATTTATATTCCTAATAGCCCCTGTACCCCCATCCCACATTCCAAAACATTATCACCTTGCCCTTATGCAGCAAACAGATATTTGAGCAAACAAAGCCCTGACAAGAAAACAGCACCAGCTAAGTATATTTTATAAATAATACGATACAGATAGTTTCAAATATTTCTACATAAATACTTTTAAATTCTTAAATAAATAATCAATTTCCTAAAACGTATTTAATAATCTTAAAATGTTTTGTTAAAACTCAAAATAGTATCAAAGATATTTAAAATCAATATTATATTTTGTTGTCACAAAAAAAAAATGATTAAAAATGTACATTTTTAACAGATTAGAAAGACAGTTAATTTATGTAATGTGCAAGGTGCACAGGTAAATTGCTACCCTTCAGACCCAGCGTGGTAAAATTACAACATTGACATAACAAGCTCAGAATCTAATATAATCAAAACATTCAGCTGTATCTTAAGATCTGGATGGTAGACATATACCAAATCACAGAAAAAAATATATTCTAGGCATCTTACTTGTGATTGTTGATTTATTTAGTCCAGTAAAAAAGGTCATGTTGTTCAAAGCAGGTTTGCAGGTTTTGTAAGTTTACGGACAGGAAAAAAAATCTATTTACAAAGTCTACCATTCAAAATCATTGCAGGGTTAAACAATAGGACTTTTTAGTTGTGTAAATGTGATTTTTTTTTAGAGAAAAAAACATGTAGGCCTACAGGTATATTTTATTAGACCTTAAGCTGATGTTGTAATATTACAACCGAGGGTTTTACATGGTTAGAAGAACTCATTAAATTAAAAATAGACCTTTTGTAAATACAATTGATTATACAAGCCTTTCTATGCATTAGGTTTTCTTTACAACCTCTTGCCAAACCAGGGTAATAATCATAGGTTTAGTCACATTTAACTATATTAAACAATGAGTATCCCTTACAATTTACAATGGTATCTGTAAATTATAAAACAAGGGGGTGGAAATTATTAATAAGCATTTCTTAAATTTGATGAAAGTGTGCATTGGTGCTTGGATGGCTGATCATGTATTACTACTAGTCTATAACACTAGCAGAGCTGATTGGAATATGTGACTTTTATTATGAACAAAACGCTGACTGACAACCAGTAAACTATGCCAAAAAGAAAAAATAAATTTTCCGCGAATTACAATTATTTTCTAGCGTTCTTTAGTGTCAAACTCAGAGTTTTTAGGTGGGTAGGGTTAAATTGATTAATAATTGCACCTCTGTCTTTTACCTGTGACTTTTATTTTGAAGTGCAATGTCGTATTCCGCCATCTTGAACGTTTGTACGGCTGCTCGCGGGTGCTTGTGACGCAGAATGTGAAGCGTGCTTCTGCTCCATCATCCCACGAGCGAAGCGAGGGAAAAAGTTACGAGCTCCCCTTGAACCTTATCGTTAACAAACATGTCAGGAGACGACGAACAGCAAGAGCAAACCATTGCTGATGACTTGGTGGTCACCAAGTATAAGATGGGGGCTGACATAGCAAACCGTAAGCGTGACCCTGCAGCTTTATTCTTGATTTAGGGTTGAAGTTGAGCGAGCGACGGTACCGCTTGCTGCTCGGCCATGTGTCTGTCTGGTGTCATGAGCTGGAGTGAGATACGAAACAATGCAATATTTCCAGCTTTTCTGCAGTTGGTTTAAATTGACATCGCAATATGAACCGATATTTTGTAATCGCAAATGCATTGCTGTGTATTTTTTCGCTTAGCGGATTAGCAAGCTAGCGGCAGTTTACGATTCTGAACGTGCTCAAGTTTTGAAATTAGTGATATATGGTAGATATATCAGCACGTCTTCATACTGTTTGAATGTAATAAAAAACTTATTTTAAAAACAAAAGGGTGAAAATGTGTAATGTTGGTGTGCAATTTTAAGTAAGTTTAATAGTAATGCTGAGTAAGCTGTTGCCACTGTCAGTCTGCGGCCAGTCAATTTCTTTGTCACCATTACTAATGGTAGAAATGCGTAATGGTTTAATGTGTATTGATCTCCTTCAGACTAGACAATGTTGGAGTTTTCTGCTTTAGAAAGAGCTCTAAGATTTGTTGGTTGAAAAAATGATATTGTTTTTATTCATATTATTAAATTTATCCACCCACAGAGGCTATAAAAGTTGTAATTGAAGCAGCCAAGCCTGGCGTGTCTGTGGTCAGCCTGTGTGAGAAAGGAGACGCTTTTATCTCTGCTGAAACAGGCAAGGTGTTCAAAAAGGAGAAGGAGATAAAGAAAGGTAAGCATGCATCTGAAAACTACAAAATATACTTTAAAAACCTCAAACCAGAAGTTTTTTAACAAAGTGATGTTGTGCAACAGGAATTGCCTTTCCCACTTGCGTCTCTGTGAACAACTGTGTGTGTCACTTCTCGCCACTGAAGAGCGATCCTGACTACACGCTTAAAGACGGTGACTTGGTTAAAATGTGAGTTATCTTGTTCAGTTTCTGTGCTGTTGTATAATGTTGTGAAATCTTTTTTCTCATTATTATCTTGTATGTTTGCACAGTGACCTTGGAG
The DNA here is from genome assembly GCF_030506205.2 of Paramisgurnus dabryanus. Lineage (NCBI taxonomy): Eukaryota > Metazoa > Chordata > Actinopteri > Cypriniformes > Cobitidae > Paramisgurnus > Paramisgurnus dabryanus. The sequence goes on along the minus strand of NC_133357.1, from coordinate 14,153,771 downwards.
TGCATGTGGACGGCTTCATCTCCAACGTTGCCCACAGCTTTGTGGTTGGTGCCACCAAGGTATGGTTCTCTTTCAACTTGGTCATTCTGTTAGTTGGATGTTTTTGAAGTTCGCTAAGCTTTTCTTACTTTCTAGGATGCTCCTGTGACAGGACGTAAAGCAGATGTGGTCAAAGCGGCCCACTTGTGTGCAGAAGCTGCTCTTCGGCTGGTTAAGCCTGGTAATCAGGTTAGTTAGAATGAGGCCTGTCTTATTAACAGCCATTATCTTCATAAATAATGGTAATAGGTTATTAATTGCTAGTTAAATATTATTTAATTTTTAACTCCTCAAGGGGCCTGCACACCAACGTTTTTACGGCCACGTCCGGCGTATGTTTTCAATTGTTTCTGTTGTTTTTTTTGCGCTGAAAGACGGCGCTCTGCGGTTTTCTGCACTCAGTGCTTAGTGCCGAGAGTTGAAAAATATTCAACTTTGGGTGAAAAGCTCAGCTCGTCAATGTCAGTTCTCACCCAGCCGTCCAATCACAGTGGAGGAGGGGTGGAACGACTGATTAGCAAAGCAGAAGTATCACAGCAATCAAAGCACTCTTCTGAAGAAAGCTGGCGCTCAGCTTAAAAACAGCTGGCATTCGGCGTCCTCCAGGCGTTTTCAGATGCGTTTAAAATCTTTGGTTTGCACGTTACCTAAATGTCACCCACCTTTTTAGAGTGGTAGGGTGAAAAGTCAATGTTCTTTTGGATTCTCTGGTTTAGAAGCCTAATCTTAGTCTCTTTTAAAGAAGACACGTTAGTGTCTGCAGTTGTTAATATTAAATTTAAAAATGGTTGTGTTAAAACTTATTTTAATAAATAAAAATAATGCAATAAAGATTCAATTTAATATACTCAAAAACTATAAAAAATAAAATGTTTCATGCCCAACATGTAAAAAAAATAAAGCCACAAGTCTCTTGATTAAAATTTCAAGTTAAGTATTTATCACAAAAAATAAAGTTTTTTTGTCACACTTCTAGTGTTTTAACGAACAAAAGCCACTAGGTGTCATTATTTGACTGTATACTAATGTCACAAATTAATAAAATACTGTCACTGCATTATTATAAAATTATTATAAAGGTCATAATAGATCAGCCATCATTGTCTGAGTATCTTCTTTTGTCTTTTTCTCAGAACAGTCAGGTCACTGAGGCCTGGAACAAGATTGCCCAGTCTTTTAAATGCACAGCCATAGAGGGTAAGCATATTAAAACGATCTTATAGTTGAACTCACCGTTAAAACACCATTTCACTGTTATTAATGTATGTCTGTCTACACAGGCATGCTGTCTCATCAATTAAAGCAGCATGTGATTGACGGAGAGAAGACCATTATTCAGAATCCCTCTGATCAGCAAAAGTAAGGACAATCAAAAACACCCAATCGTAGTCCATGAAAGTGTTCTTCACTTCTAAATGCTTATTACCCTCGTCGCTTTCAGAAAGGATCACGAGAAGGCAGAATTTGAAGTGCATGAGGTGTACGCTGTGGATGTGCTCATCAGCACTGGAGAGGGAAAGGTGAAAAAATGTGTTATACATTTTTATTTTACTATTAGTGTGTGTAAGTAATGCTCTTAATACTGATCACTTCCCTGTTTCTGCAGGCTAAAGACTCTGGCCAGAGAACAACCGTTTATAAGCGAGACCCCAATAAGCAGTATGGCTTAAAGATGAAGACATCCAGGATGTTCTTTAGTGAGGTGGAGCGACGATTTGATACCATGCCATTTACTCTGAGGTACTTAATTTTAAGTGGAGTTAAAGGGATAGTTCATCCAAAAATGAAAATAATGTCATTAATGACTCACCCTCATGTCGTTCCAAACTCGTAAGACCTCCGTTCATCTTCGGATCACAGTTAAAGATGTTTAAGATTTTGTCCAAGAGCTTGTTGTGACCCTTCATTGAAAATCTATGTACGGTATACTGTCCATGTCCAGAAAGGTAATAAAAAAATCATGAAAGTAGTCCATGTGACATCAGTGGGTCAGTTACAATGTGTTGAAGCATCGAAAATACATTTTGGTCCAAAAATAACAATAATTACGACTTTATTCAGCATTGTTCTCTCTTTGGGTTCTGTTGTGAACCGCGTGCATGAGACTAAAGTTAAGTGACTGCAGTGACGCGGCTGACGTGTTATCTGGTGCGCCTCAGCTTTTTGTTTTGCATCACTTCAGTCTCATGCATGCGCTTCACAACAGAATCGGAAGAGAAGATAATGCTGAATAAAGTCGTAATTTTTTTAATTTTTGGACCAAAATGTATTTTCGATTCTTCAATACATTCTAACTGACCCACTGATGTCACATGGACTATTTTGATGATGTCTTTATTACCTTTCTGGACATGGACAGTATACCGTACATAGATTTTCAATGAAGGGTCAGCAAGCTCTCGAACTAAATATAAAACATCTTAAACGGTGTTCTGTAGATGAATGGAGGTCTTACGAGTTTGGAACGACATGAGGGTAAGTCAGTAATGACATTATTTTCATTTTTGGATGAACTATCCCTTTAAGTGTAAATGGTTTTCTCCCCACTAATGGATTATGTTTAGCTACATAGTAGACTCTTCCTATAAAAAAACACATAAAATATTAAGCTAAACGTTTAATTATATATTCTATGTCAGTTCATAGATGCTTTTATCCAATGTAACTTGGGTATATGTTTTAAAGCACAACCCCTCAGGAATCTCCAGACCAGTGCTTTACCAGTTGAGCTACTTAAACTATTCAACACCGTCCTTCATCACATTTCACTTTATCTCTTTGTCTTTCTCTCTCTCCCTACCCTGGTGCCCGACTTATCTTGTCTTTGTGCGCTGTCTGTCAGGGCATTTGAGGATGAGAGTAAAGCTCGGCTAGGTGTAGTTGAGTGTGCCAAGCATGAGCTGCTTCAGCCGTTCACTGTCCTGCATGAGAAGGAAGGTAAGACATAAATGTCACAGTAATAAAATGTTATCATTCATATGTAAAATGCTCAGCCAAGCATGAAAACTAGTTGGACCTATACAAGTAATCATATAAATGAAAAATTATTTCTTGTTATCTAAGAAGTAAGTCAAAGATCAAAGATAATTCCCATTTTATAAGTTTGATGCCATCAGCAGGATCGTGTAAGATCTTTGACATTGGTAACCATGATGATGTATGTTTACTCAGATTTGTTTCCCATTTTTTTTTCTCAAGGTGAATTTGTAGCACAGTTTAAATTCACAGTGTTGCTGATGGCCAACGGCCCTCTGCGTATCACCAGTGGATTTTTCGAACCAGAACTTTACAAGTCTGAGCATGAAGTACAAGATCCAGAGCTGAAGGTAAAGGACAGGAGTTATTCATGCAACTGTGAAAAGGATACACAGTTGGATTCTCCATTGCAATGTAATATGTAGTTTATTGGTAAATACAGTCTCCTTTGTTTTCCACAGGCTTTGTTGCAAAGCTCAGCCAGCCGCAAGGCACAGAAGAAGAAGAAAAAGAAGGTCTGTTAAACTTAAATGCAATGAAAGCCTTACTGTGGGTTCACACCAGATGCGTTTGAGGTGTCAAAAACGTGCTTTTCGCACGTAGTTGGATGCTTGAACAATTTGAGTTTACATTCGCGCATGAAATTCAAGTCATTTGAGACATTCACACGGAAATTCACATCATGGGAGGGGCTTCGGCGACTCCGCTCGCTTTCTGTAATCACGTCACTACTAGAGCAAGCTCCTAATTGGTTAACGCAACACGTTTTTCCCCCAAAGTTCAGATTTTTCAACTCAAGCTTTTCCTGCGGCAATGCTCGATTCGCGTGAACTAGACACAGAAAATGAGGCTATATAGTGTCGGCCGCGCCGCACTAAACGCCTCATTCACTCCATGAGACCTCCAGATGCATGTAAACGCATCTTTACATTGACTTAACATTGAAATCACTCGCGCTTGACGCCTCTACAACGTCTGGTGTGAACGAAGCATTAGAGAACACTAATATTGCTTTTTGAAAACTGTTCATAATCCAAGTGGGCAAACTTTTGATTAAGGTGGCATTCCGGTAGCCAACTCAAAACAACTAGATTTTGTCAGGGATTTCACATCTACTAATAGTTTCTGGTGAAAACTCGCCTTTATTTATTTATAATCTGACTCTAAAGGACTTTTGACTTTTCACTCTGATACCATGTAACAAAGTTTCCTGAAGAACAGGAGTCCCATGTAAACATAAACCATTCTTTTAGGCTAAATTAGGATGCATTGTGACAACTGACTTTATGTGCAAGCTTTAAAAAGAAAAGGACTTCACATCAATAATGAGACTGTTCTGTCTTTACTTTTTATCTTTTATTACTTGTGTAAATGTAGGAGAATCATGAGGTATGCATTGTAGTACAATCACTTTGGATAACCGCTGGGTTTTGTAATATGTGGCCTTAAATTTTTCAAGGAAAGCATTTAGATCAGATTTAAGTAGGACAGTGATTCTCAGTATGTAAGAGTAAGAAGCTCATTGGTCACTGCCAGAGCCATGAAAGTCCACCCTTAGCAAAGTCCAAATGCAAGTCACACCCTAGCGTCTGCCTGCAATAATTTTAAACAGTAGAGGTTGTTTGAAGGTCGGTAGGACGATCACCTTGAAAGGATTGGAGTCACTGCATCTGTTAACTTATTCGAGACGTAAAACCGCTTGCACCGACTTCCTATAATTCTTGAATAAATATGCAAATCAAGCTAATAAGTCGTTTTTCTAATTTCATTTTTAGATGGAGTATTTAATTGCATCATGATTTGTAATGCCACTTTGTTGTAAATACGAATCCATAAATGTGATACATTTATTTGTCACCAGGCATCCAAAACCGCAGAGAATGCTACTGGACAACCGATGGAGGCCGAGAGCCAAGCTGCTGCATAGACTCCCACTGCCAACCCAGCTGACTGACCGAGCCTCTGCACAGCCCAAATAACAGAACCATTAAAGTTAATTATAACCTGCCCCACTGAGAGGCCTTCTGGCCAAGCCTTCTATTTGAATATCTCCTCATTAGTTATACAAGACTGCTGCAGGGTTTGTACAGTTTACTTAAGTTCCCAAACTCCTGTTTGGTTGTCTATGAACCATGCTTCTCTCTGGAGCAGCTGCTACTCATAGAAAATGGAGGATACAGATGAGCAGGTAGATACTGACCAACTGTGTTTACAGGAGGCAACACTGGGGACCTTTTGATCCTGTCAAGAGTTTCACTGACCTTGTACAAGCCATCTCATATACATATGTAATTATGGCACTTATTAGGCAGCATTGCAACAAAGCACTGTTCATGTCATTGCAGAAGGTTGCCTTTTTGTAATGGGTTTTTTTCTGTTGGGAACTATTATAGTAGTTTGTATCAATGACTTGTAATGAGTCTCTGGAGCAGTTACTGCCTAAGTACAACTCAATTATAACACAATCACTGCATTGGAAGTACTGTTAATCAATTTGGTAAACTTTAATTTCTGTCCAGTGACATTCGGCATTCATTTTTGTAATATTTCCCAATTATAAAAGCTCTTTCACATTGCTGTATAAGTTCCTTCGGCTTTCTGGTTTGATTCCTGAAACTATTGTTTGACTAAAACTGACTGACCAAATTATCCTGCCATTTTGTAAGCATACATCTAATAAATTGAATTAGGCAAATTATGATTCAATGTCTGGTTTATTCTTGTTTTAACATAGAATGTAACCTATGTTAGCCAAAAGCTGTCAGGTAATACACATGCATATGGATGGAGGAGCCATTACTTGTGTAAAAGTGTTGGGGGTAACAAGTTCCAAAGTCAGTGGTTTTTAAACTGGTGACTGGGGGCCCAATTTTATGACATTTTATCAAATACATACATTTATCATGAATTTTGTGTAATTAAACCTAAAAAATATATAAGGCTATTAACCAACAGCCCTGCCTTGTATACTTTAATATGTTTTGTCTAATTCAAATGTTAAAAAGTAAAAAAAATGCATACATTTTATTTTGCGGCTGCGAAGGAATGCACCGTACACAAGGGGGCCTGCACACTGAAAAGGTTTGAGACTTTTCCCTTGAAAAAGTAAAGTATGGGATTACTCTTAATTTTCCATAAATTTAATAACAGTTACTTCTGATGTAACTAAATATTGTGTATAGACTGTAGAACAATATGTATACTTTAACACAATAGTGGATTTATGGTAACGCAATGGTAAGTTTCCAATCCTCACAATTAACCGGTTGTTATTAGCATTAATATTACTAAAATGTTGGCTGTTTCCTTAAATGGCACATATTATTCTGAAAACCTTATTCTACCCATTTCTACCAATACTTAGTAAGTAGTTGTTAATTTTAAGTATTAATAAACAGTAGTTGGAGTATATTGAGGCAAAAATGGTTAATTGTGAGAATTGGACCCTAAAGTGGTACTAGAATAATTTATGTACTTTAGTATGATTTATTTGAGCCATTTCAAGTCTATCCTCGCATCATTTAGGTTAAATTAAATTAATAAATTATTAAATAGATTAAGAAAGTAATTAGCAACTAGATATTAAAGTTTGAAGACAAACTTTATGTTGGCTTGAAAAAGCGTAGCTTGAACGTTTAAAACGGTTTGACAGAAGTTTAGTTTAGTAGGCTATCTGGCTGTTAGAATGTTTAAGTATGAAGGTAGCATGATTAGCATGAAGTTAGCCTGATGTTAGCATGATTAACATGAAGCTAACATGATGCTAGCATGATTAGCATGAAGCTAGCATGATGTTAGCATGAAGCTAGCATGATGCTAGCATGATTAGCATGAAGCTAGCATGAAGCTAGCATGATGCTAGCATGATTAGCATGAAGCTAGCATGATGCTAGCATGATTAGCATGATGCTAGCATGAAGCTAGCATGATGCTAGCATGATTAGCATGAAGCTAGCATGATGTTAACATGATTAGCATGAAGCTAGCATGATGCTAGCATGATTAGCATGAAGCTAGCATGATGCTAGCATGATTAGCATGATGCTAGCATGATTAGCATGAAGCTAGCATGATGCTAGCATGATTAGCATGAAGCTAGCATGATGTTAGCATGATTAGCATGAAGCTAGCATGATGTTAGCATGATTAGCATGAAGCTAGCATGATGCTAGCATGATTAGCATGAAGCTAGCATGATGTTAGCATGATTAGCATTAAGCTAGCATGATGCTAGCATGATTAGCATGAAGCTAACATGATGCTAGCATGATTAGCATGAAGCTAGCATGGTGCTAGCATGATTAGCATGAAGCTAGTATGATGCTAGCATGATTCGCATGAAGCTAACATGATGTTAGCATGATAAGCATGAAGCTAGCATGATGCTAACATGATTAGCACGAAGCTAGCATGATTAGCATGAAGCTAGCATGATTAGCATGAAGCTAGCATGAAGTTAGCATGATTAGCACGAAGCTAGCATGATGCTAGCATGATTAGCACAAAGCTAGCATGAAGCTAGCATGATTAGCATGAAGCTAGCATGAAGCTAGCAGGATTAGCATGAAGCTAGCACGATTAGCATGAAGCTAGCATGATGCTAACATGATTAGCATGAAGCTAGCATGATGCTAACATGATTAGCATGAAACTAGCATAATGTTAGCATGATTAGCTTGAAGCTAGCATGATGCTAGCATGATTAGCATGAAGCTAGTATGATGCTAGCATGATTCGCATGAAGCTAACATGATGTTAGCATGATAAGCATGAAGCTAGCATGATGCTAATATGATTAGCACGAAGCTAGCATGATTAGCATGAAGCTAGCATGATTAGCATGAAGCTAGCATGAAGTTAGCAGGATTAGCATGAAGCTAGCATGATTAGCATGAAGCTAGCATGATGCTAGCATGATTAGCATGAAGCTAGCATGATGCTAGCATGATTAGCATGAAGCTAGCATAATGCTAGCATGATTAGCACGAAGCTAGCATGATACTAGCATGATTAACACGAAGCTAGCATGATTCTAGCATGATTAGCATGAAGCTAGCATGATGTTAGCATGAAGCTAGCATGATGTTAGCATGATTAGCTTGAAGCTAGCATGAGGCTAGCATAATTAGCATGAAGTAAGCATAGGTTAGCATGATTAACATGAAGCTAACATGATTTAACGTGAAGTTAACATGATTATCCTGATGCTAGCATGATTAGCATGATGCTAGCATGATTAGCATGAAGCTAGCACTATTTAGTGTGCAGCTAACAAGATTTAACATGAAGTTAGCATGATTTAGCATGAAGTTAGCAAGATTTATCATGAAATTAGCATAAAGCTAGCATGAAACTAGCATGAAGCTAGTATGACATAGCATGGAGCTAGCATGACGCTAACATGACCCAAAGACCCAACCCCCATGTCTCTATGATGTTCAGATCCAGAGATATAAGGCTTTGTTTATTATGTTGCTAGGGTGTTCATATTTGGTTGCTAGGGGCGTGGCTTAATACCTCAATAAGAATCCTAAGAGACTGATTGGATGCCTGAGTAAAATGAGCCCACCCCTATGTCTCTATGACACTCTGGTGCAAAGATATGCATCTGGGCTTTTTACAATGGTAGTCTATGGGAGATGTTGCTAGGGTACCCAAAATTGTTGCTAGGGGCGTGGCTTAATAGCTCTGTGGTGATCCTAAGAGACTGATTGGTTGCCTGAGTAAAATGAGCCCAACCCCATGTCTCTGCGACACTCTAAAGTGAAGATATTCCATCTGGGACGTTTTTATTCCCTTTTATGGGCATGTTTCCTGCCCCATTATAAGTCAATGGGAAATTTTGGGGGCCTCTTACACCCCAGGGGTACAGCTTACACCCCATTGTGAGGTATGTTCTTACACAGCCTGTCAGCCTCCTTAAATATGATAAGCCACAAGTTTCTACAAGTTTCTCACTCACAGCTATGACCCGTCAAAGTTTGTCTCCATGTTAAGTCAATGGAAATTTTGGGGTGTTCGAGCCCCCCGTTTAGGAATTTGGAAGGTCCCATCAGTTAGAAAAGATATAGCACACTAAGTCAGACCAGTCTGAAGGTCTGTGGAAAATTTGGTGCATGTCGCTTGAAAGCCCTAGGACGAGTTAGTGTTTATAATTTGGGGTAGAATAATAAGATATAAGTTTAATAGCAATAACAATATATTGGCTTTTTCAAAGCCAACATAATAAGTAATTAAATATTTTGTGGAGAGAGTAATTGGTACAGTAATCTATCATGATTTAAGATGTAATTAGTAACTTGTACTTAAAGGGATAGTTTACCCAAAAATGAAATTTCTGCCATCATTCACTAACATTCATGTTGTTACAAACCTGTATAAATTTCTGTGTTCTGATGAACACAAAGGAAAATATTTTGGGAAATTTTATTAATGTATGTAAGGAAAGCCCCTTCAGATGCATCATCTTTATTTCAGGGGGGCCTACAACTAAATAACACGTTTCACTCAATGTTTGTAACCAAACCTTTCATGGAACCCATTTACTTCCATAGAATTCTTTTTCTCTACTATGGAAGTAAATTGTGTCCACAAATGGTTTGGTTACAAACATTTATGTTTATCAGAACAAATAAATTGATGCAGGTTTGTAACAACAAGACCGTGAAAGAGGACAGATTTTTATTTTTTGGGTGAACTGTCTCTTTAATTACTTGATTGAGTAACAAAACGTTTATCCAAAGGGGACATATCATGAAAATAATAAAAAAATAAGCTAATTACAGCCCAGAATAGATGTTTATACAATTTTTATTTTTCAAATGTCACGTGTTTGTTATATTGTAGTGTTAAGCTAGCACAAAGTTTCAGAAATGTTCCTGAATATTTCTTACATTCCCCCAATGATAGTCTTTAATTTCACTAAACCTTATAAAACACCCATTTGATTTTGTACTAAAATATACCCATCGACACATAAAATAAAACCATAGTAACTACATAAAAAACGACATATATATTATCAGTACCAATTACGTTCATTTGTTAATTCTGTTCATTTTTAATCAAGACCATAATAGAATTCACATCGGGTTCACACGAGGTTTACTGACAGTGGACGAATTCCAAACGGCGTTTTTGCGCCCTTGATAGGCACATCGGGAAGGGGACTCTGCATAAGCAGTCGCTCCGGATAAAGAGAAGAGTCGTTGTTTTAATTTCTCCATTTGCCAAGTGTATTATTAACGGCCACACTTATGAGACATATACAATTGCGCACCTCCCTCCACAGAGTTTACATGTCAAAAGCTTTGCTCTTCGAGGGGAATAGTGCATAGGGATGATCAATTCAGATTGGAATGTGCCCTAACCGACAGGTGCAGCCTGCAGCAGTGCGGCACACGTTTTTCTTTCACTGTCGCTGAAAAGTGACGCAATCCAGGCGTATAAAAGAGACCGCCTTCCCTCATGACGATCTCTTGAGTCGTTGCTATCGCTTGACGAGGTGAGGAAATGCTTGCTGTTCTTAGCCGTGTAGTACAATCCATAGCAATCCAACATATTTAAGCGCAATCCATCGATATCTTTAACATCTTTTCTTTCTTTACAGAACATCTTCTCATCATGAGAGCGAAGGTAAGTGAAACTATTGTTTGTAGTATAATTTTAAGTTTCTAACTATCAGGCTAGCATTGCTAACAATCTGGTGGCTAGTCAACAATTATAATTGTTTATAACCTAAATTGAATTTATGCATGTTTGACGATTGTAACGTTTGTATTTTAAGTGCAACGTTAGCCATTATTGTCGTGAAATTGATCCCTTTTTTTATTCAAATTCGCTTTTATTGTAATCGGGCCTACATGCGGGACTTTGTTGTGACCATGACGAATATGTTGTTAACCACTACACGTTTGATTTGTATGTAGGTTGGATTACACGTTTACCATTGTATCAAATCGTTAAAATGTATTCGCATTAAAGTGAATTTTATTTCAATTTTATCTCGCCTAAACGGCACGCTGCTTTGCGAGAGCATGGCGGGGGAGGGTTGGTTAGATTTGCGCATGTGCAGATCTGCATGTTCTTCCAAACAGGTTTTTAGCTCGTACAAGCTTGTAATCTAATCAATATCTAATAAATTGACTGCTTTCTCTTTACAGTGGCGAAAGAAGCGTATGCGCAGGTAAGCTTGTCATGATCTGGTCTATGCGTCACATGTTCTAAAATGGCAGTATGTGATATTTACATAAATGCTTTTTGTTTTTTAAGGCTGAAGCGTAAAAGGAGAAAGATGAGGCAGAGGTCTAAGTAAACTGGACCCCCCTGTCGCTGAAGCTGAGATTGATCTTCAACTCCAGTCTCCTTGGCAAGAGTCTGCTGGAAGCCCAATTCAAGATCCTTTCATCCACCACCTGAGAGCCCAGCCATCTTCTCAGCGGAGGCTTTGGTTTTTCCATCACTTGGTTCTGCAGAAACATCCTGGTCTTCATGATCCTGTGAACTGTTTTTGGACATTCCCAGACTTATCAGCGCAGCTTGTATTTTGTTAATCTCGTCAATAAATTTTTGGTTTAACAGAAGTTGTCTTGTTATCCTTAAGATGTTTGCATGCTCAAGCCTGTACTGTGGTTTCTTGTATGGAGTAATTTATTCAGTTTATGAGGGAGTGGATTAAAAAAGGTGACGACTAAAGGCTGTCAGTCATGGTTAATATGGCGCCTTTTCTTTGGTAATGGCCATCTTAAAGGACACCTCATGTTCTAGTGTTAGGAGTGCGTAAATGTGGAGGTTTATAAGGGTTAAGTGACCCAGACTGAATTTTTCCAGCCATTTGTTGCCTGGCAATGTAGTGTTGACTCAGCTGGTTGCTAAATGGTGAAGTTAAAACTGCACATTTAGTTCACCTCTGCCTACTGTTATGAAGTATGTAAGGTTCTTTTGCATTACACTTAAGCCATTTTGCACAAAATTCAAGTTGGTCAGATGCAGAAATTCAATGTAGATCCAAATAAAACCAAGTCCGTAATAAAGCAGGTGAGAAGTTGCTTCAATGTGCATCTAATACACGAGTTCAGGGTAAATGGGTTCAATCCATGCACTGGGCTAACTTAACCCATTACGTTGTGTTCATTTTAAGCCATCAGATGGCTTTTTATAACCAAAGAATGGCTTGGCTTTATTTAAACTGGGTTCATTTTTCTTTAAAAGTGGGAGTTTTTATTATCTTAATTTTATTTCTTTGATTTAATGTAGATTTAAATATATATTCCCTTTATTGCTTTTCATCTGACTTTTGTAATACGGTTTTATTTTTTAAATTCCTTATGTAATAGGTTTTATAAACCTTTTCAATGCGCAAAGCACTTGTATCACTGAATTTCATTATCCCAACCACCAGAGGTCTAATACCCAATGAGCTATTAGATTATTTTAAATTATAAAAAATAAGAAAAGTGACATTAAAGAATTACGGATTATTTTTGTAACAACTACCCGTTTTTAGCCTTGAAGTATTTCAATTGCCTTGAAGTCAATAACGTTGAGATATTCACACTTTTAAGTGCTTTTGGGTTTTTTACGCAGCGCACTTAACAGTAAACAGAACACCACATCACAAAATTATAACGTCTGTGGTGTGGTTTTAACAAGAATCTGGGAGGGTTGAAGGTTTCAAAACCCGCCCCTACCTACACGCCCATTTTTTTAAGCAAACTAGAAATCCACAACTTCGACTGTAACATAGCGCGCGTCAGCATTGAATGAACGAATTATGAAGCGCTTTGTGTGTACATATGTATAATACTTAACCGTTTACAGGCAGTAGTTAGTGTGATTGTGGTACGTAGTGCATCTAAACGTCTATTCGATGGCGAAAAAACCGATGCCATCTGAGGATGCCACTTCGGAGGTTGCGGACTCGGCCCTGCCGGAGGACGCGCAGTCTCCGGATTCTCCGGGAAGACATGCCGTGTCCGTTCTTCTGTCTTTTGGGAAATGCGTCTGTGCCTTACTGCCGGTCTACTTGGCTGGATATTTCGGATTTAGCATAAGTTTAGTTTTTCTCGGTCTTTTAGTTTATACGGGATGGAGACACAGCCGCGATGGGAAGAAAGCGCGAATGCAAAGCGCGATGTATGTTTCGGAGAACGAGCAGAACGTCACAGCCACAAGGGTGTTTAAAACTAAACGCGAGTTACCTGCATGGGTAAGATTTTATATATACCACAATAGAGATCACTGTCGTTTTCAACAATTTGTATTTTGCAACACATCTTTTGCATATGTAGGGAAAGACGCAGAGTGTTTTTTAGCGCTTTAGTACCTCCTCACTTTTGTATAAGAGACGGTAGAGATGTCAGCATCTGCTTATTCATACGCTTTTATTCAAAACGATTGACAGTGCATTTTTACCACATTTCGTTTTTTTCTAGAGAATCAACAGTGTGATGCTTTTGCGCTTCCGCAGTTGTCATATTTTGACAGATTTCGTGTTATTTAAGTAGTTATTTCTTTCAGTACAACCTGTTAACAGTATTAATAACAATGTCTTTCATGCTTTTATCTATGAGTAGTTTCCTGCATTAATAACATGCACCTCTTACAGCTTTTACTGCAGCAGGCTACACCCTCATATGGCTTTTACTACAGTGTTTGATTTCATTAATATCCCAATAGTTTACCTTGTTTTATGGAGCTACAATTTTATAAAAAAGATTTCATGTCATGGTCTGCATTTTCTTATTGATCTTTAACTGCATTGCAGTTATTTTACATTTATTTATAGATGCATTTATTCAAAGCATCTTACAAATTTGTTAACATTCAACGTTTTGTCTTAAGACCACAGCAATAAGCATAGTACACACAGTTATTATTACAAATGAAAATAGTAATGAAGCTAGGAGTGAACACCATAAGAGTTTTTTTATTTTATTTACAATATTGTAAGCAAATTTAAACAGTGGGAAGAGTGGATGTTTTAAATCAAAATGTTATAAAATTGCACGTTTACCACATTGCCTTCACTTTTTGAGGAGGGCTTGCTGGCTACTTTCCACTCCATCTGTCAGTCACATTTTCATTTTCTTTTTCATAGGCACAATATAGACGTTTTGCCAAAATTGTTGTTCTTTACTCCTTTCTTCCGCCATCCTTCATTAACAACATTACATTCCGAAGCCTGCCCAGCCTTTCCTATATTAGGATATCCAGTCCCAGAGGACTGAGCGCGAAATGCCAAAACGGCCCATTTATAGCAAGAATTTGGTTGGAGGAGAATGGAAAACATTTTTAAAAGATTATTTGGCAAAGTGTGACATATGCTCATAGAAGCAGTTTACTACTTTCAGCCTAGTAACTTATACAGTGACTTATGTTTTTATATAAACCTACTCACATCCTGCTAAAAATTAGGACCTTAAACTTTAATAAACTTAAGTTGACTGCTCATGACTAATGATCCCATGATCTGTGTTCACTTTATTCATATATAACTTTTTAATGCTTAAAGGAATAGTTCACCCCCCAAATGTCATTTTGACCTAATTTAATCACTACAGTGTTGTCCAGTGTCATTTTCGTTCCTTTGTGAAACACAAAAGTACATTTTTGGCAGAATGTCCAAATGCAAGTTTATAAAGAAAAAACATCTGTGCACTGTGTGTAATTATTTGCATGTATGTATTTAAGAAACATTTACATGTGTGTGTATTTATATATATACATAATAGTTGCACACAAAACACACACAAATATGTTATGCAAACAAACTCTTATTTTGTATGCGATTAATCACGATTAATCTTTTGAAAGCCATAGAAATAATAGTTATGTGGTTGATATATAGAGAGTGAGAGTAGGAGTATCTTTTTTCTTTCATATAAGAGGGCCTGGTTATAGAGGTTAGTGCTTTTTTGTTTTGTTTTCTCAACTGAAACTAGACTTGACCTTTCACCAAAATTTCCTTTACCATGGGATGTTTGTTAATAAACAGGACTTTAGTCACGCTTGCTAATGATGAATCTTTCTATCCATTCCTATGGCATACATTTTGCAAAAACAAAAAGTTTGACAAAAATGATCAGAGCCAAGAATATTCCTGTGTATGCACAGCTGAGCTCTGGAAATTTCTTCCTGACCCTCACCTTGTTTACCTAGTGTACAAATTTAGAGATCTCCATCCAGTGTGCAGTATGTAGCACTGATCTGTTGTGTGTGTGTTGACATGAAAAGTTAAACTTTTCTCTTATTCATCCACAGGTGAACTTCCCAGACGTAGAAAAGGTGGAATGGATAAACAAGGTATTAGACTGTGTGTTTAAATACACAAATGCACACGTGACTGCTGCGTCTGTTTTCATTGTTTCTGGTCTGTGTCCCCGAGGGCGCAGTGTTTGTGTTCAATCCAGTCCCTGAAGATAAATAGTCAAACAGCTTGGCTTCGTTTCAGCTTGGCATGGTTTTTTCACGGTTTCTGGCTGTTGCTATAATGGATCCTCTTTGGCATAAAAGCACCCACAGGCTATATTAATCATTGTGAAGATACCTTGTAAATCATGTTGCATACACAGAACGTTCATATCTTAGAGCAGTGGTTCCCAACCTTTCTACCTTGTACGACAATATAATCCTTTACATCTATCTTTCATAGATTTTGTCGTTACGTTGATCTTGGCATTGCATACTGGATCCTGCAGCCCGCTTTGAACTTGGCCTCCGGTTGGTAACCACTGTCCTGTAATATGCAATAGACTATCACACAAACAATAGACTGTGAGAGTTTATCAGCAGACTAGACTTGGCTCGCGAAGGTCTTCATGCTCCAAACTCAGCGTCACATGGTGTTTTTTGCACAGTCACTTTCTACTTTCAATGCTAGATTCTTCTTTGCTTTTCCAATGCACTAACTTTTAAAATTCAGCAGACTGTGAGAAACGTTAGAAGGCCAAAGATGTGGTATGTGTGAAGCTGATGTCCAAATCAGTAACACCATCCTTAAAAGTCACACTCAAGAGTTGATGACATTGCCAAACACTTTCTAAGTGTGACAGTGAAGCTACTTTGACAACTGTACAAGGTTTTGAATGGCATGTTTTAAGAGAGAATACTTCCTATTCCAAAGGAATTTTGGAATCATTTGACTACATATGATTTGCGTAAATTGACTTTAATTCTTTAATAAACCATTTAGGTTTCTAGTGCACTTCTATGCTAATAGTGCTTGTTGTTTCCTACAGTATGTGGTTTGACTGTCAAATGAATCTTTTGCCTACCTTCATTTTGACAAATGTGCTGCTCTTTTAAGTCTTTAGTTGATTACGGCATGGTTTAAATTTTTACAATGTTACATACTGCACGCTTAAAAGCAAGAATTTCCTTATAACATGATTTTTGATTGTATTCTGGCTAACAGATATTGCAGCAGGCCTGGCCGTTTATCGGACAGTATCTGGAGAAGCTGTTGGTGGAGACCATTGCACCTTCAATACGATCTGCCAGCGCTCATCTACAAACCCTCGCTTTTACCAAAGTTGACTTGGGAGACAGGGTACATTTCAGTTCCCTACACTTTATAAATGCTAAGTTGTTTCAGGTCATGGTTGGGTAAAATTGGGTCAAACTCAACTGTTGGTAAATTTCCTTATTTGACCCAACCATGCATTTGTAACTAAGTAGTAACTAGATGTTACTTTTCTACTATGCTGAACAAATGTTTTACACATTATTTTATTCTTTAACAGCCCTTAAGAATAGTTGGGGTAAAGGCCTACACTGAGCATGATAAGCGTCAAGTGATACTTGATTTTTATATCAGGTAATGTCAATGTTTTTAAGTCATATTTAAAACTTTAAAAGGACACTCCAAATTTTTTTGAAAATATGCTCATTTTCCAGCTTCAATAGAGTTAAACATTTGATTTTTACCATTTTGGAATCCATTCAGCTGATCTCCCAGTCTGCCAGTACCACTTTTAGCATAGCTTAGCATAATTCATTGAATCTGATTAGAGCATTAGCATCGCGCTCAAAAATAACCAAAATATTTTTCCCATTTAAAACTTGACTCTTTTGTAGTTACACTGTGTACTAAGACGATAGAAAATTTTAATTAGCGTTTTTCTAGTCCGATATGGCTAGGAACTATACTCTCATTCTGGCGTAATAATCAAGGACTTTGCTGCCGTACCATGGCTGCAGAGGAGGCGCAATGTTATTACACAGTGCCCGAAAATAGTCCCCTACTATTGAAAGTTACCAAAGGGACTACTTTCAGGCGCTAACGGTCTAATCAGATTCAATAGGTTATGCTAAGCTATGCTAAAAGTGGTACCGCCAGACCCGGAGATCAGCTGAATTGATTCCAAAACAGTAAAAATAAAATGTTTAACTATAGGGGAGCTAAAAATGAGCATATTTTCAAAAAAAGTGGAGTGTCCCTTTAAGGCCTGGTTTCACAGACAAGGCTTAGCTAAAGCCAGGACTATGCCTTAGTTAAATTAAGATGCTTAAGCATTTTTATAAACATGCCTTAGGAAAATACAATATTGTTGTTTATCTTGATCAAGGGCACTGGCATATTTTAATATCTGTCAGTGCAAGTTATTTTAGGTTGAGTTGGCTCAAACATGTTTTTAGCTCTGTGAAACCAGGGGTAAGAACTTAGCTTCAAAATATGTCATACTTCTTGGCTCTGTTTTTTTAGCTATGCTGGAGATGTGGAGATTAATGTTGAGGTGAAGAGGTACTTCTGTAAAGCTGGAGTAAAGGGTATTCAGGTAAGATAGTTTAGCTGGTAGACCATGATCATGGATTCAATTCCCAATGCTTTAATGTTTGCATAGATTACAATGTGGGTCTCTTTAAAGGAAAACACCACCGTTTTTCATTATTTTACCTAATATTGTTCTTACCTTAACTTAGACAAATTAATTCATGCCTACCTACATATCTTTTTTAATCTTTGTACAGTGTGTCATGAATGTCAGGGTTTCCCGCAGAAAATTTGTTAGTCAAGGTGGTAGGGTTAGGCGGGTGGTCGGGGCCAAGGGCGTGCCAATCAAAGGGGCGGGGCGTATGCGTCATGATGAAAATGTAAATATTTTAATAAATTAAATAAATAAAATATTTATTTTTAAAACACTCAAATAAAACTTAATTTTGAAAAAACTATGACAAAAAATGAACACATACTAGATTATTAATGAATTTTAATGTTTTTAACAGATACCTCTAATGGGAATAGCTGCGTTATGAAGTGAAACTAAAGGGTTAATAAACACAAACTAAAGCAGATGTTGTAGATCGTCTGGCGAACGATGATAGATAGTGCAAAAATGGTAAAAACTGATTATTTCCCACTATTAATTACATTATCTTAAAGGAGTGTAACTGCTGTAGCATGTAAATAATGCACATGAAACTCAAACAAACAACAAAATCACCAGCTAATTAGACCAACTTTAAAATTAGAAGAACTATAGACTAATACAATAACAGGCTTGAATAACCCCAAAACATAAGTCCACTTACAGTTCTCACTGACACGTGTTATATCAACTGGCTGTCCTCCAGACATGATGGAGCAAGTCTTATCTCATTTCGGCCGTGTGGTGCGCGTACACGCTCGCAGTGTGAAGCACGTCCGTGCTATTCTCCGAGATGTTTTATCAACTGGCTAGTTATCCTCCAGACAGTGACGGTCCGGACCACGTCTTTCTCATTTCGGCCGTGTGGCGCGCGTCCCTGCATGCGGTGTGATGCGCGTACGCGCTATTCTCCGAGATGAACTTGACGGCCTTTTGTGCAGCAATTTTTTTTTTTTTTTTGGACAAGTTAGTTAAGGCGGTAGGGTTTCCAAGCTTAGGCGGGCCGCCTTAACTGAAATGTGCTGAAGGAAACCCTGAATGTGTTATTATTTAGCCTAGCCCCATTTATTTATGTTTTCCCAATTTAAAGACTGTTACATAAGTAGTTACAAGAGTAAGCATGGTGGCACAAAATGAAACGTGGCGATTTTTTAAACGGATAAAAGTGAGAATTATATTATATGGCGAAAGAGCACTTAGTTTGCAGCACTTCGACCTTGTAGCGCAGTAATATCATCTCTCCTGACTTTTATTTTGTGCCACCATACTTACAGAGGTGGAAAAAGTAATAAAATATTGTACTCAAGTAAAAGTAAAGTTACTTTTATAATATTTTACTTAAGTAAAAGTAAAGTTACTGGTCAAAAAATCTACTCAAGTAAACGTAAAAAGTAAATCATTTTAACTTTACTCAGAGTAAAAGTTACTTTTTTTAAAAACGGGGAGATGTGGAGGATTCTAGTATAGTTCAGAAACGACAAGGGAATATAAATCTCAAAGTAGTTGTTTTTAATTGTAGGAACATCTTTACAATTAAAGTGCAATAACAAAAAGTTAATAAAATAAAAAGCTGTTTTAAACTAAGAAACATTTATGGAATTGTTTAATGATTTTTACATTTGAGTTATGCACTTTTGAAGGTGGTCAGCAGCTGGTAAATACAATCACTATAGTAAGTTTGTAATTGATGTATTGCTGGTAACATACATTATTTTATTACACTACATATAGTTTAAATGAGCTTATAATGAGATGAGTGCCATGGCTATTCTTTTGACACGTTTATTGTCTTCTAGCTTCCCTGACCTGGGTACCTGATGTCAGACCTTTATTCGTCTCTCTCTCTCTCTCTCTCTCTCTCTCTCTCTCTCTCTCTCTCTCTCTCTCTCTCTCTCTCTCTCTCTCTCTCTCTCTGCAATGTCTAATGACCTGCGCATTCTCGAGGATGTTCTGAAGTTGTGTTTGACTTGACGCGAAGCTGTTAGACCTCGGAAGATAATGCGCATGGTATTAAAAACGCGCGAGCAGTAAAAACCCGGTCTTTTTGTACTTAAGAGCATGAATCCTACCTTTCATATGAAAGAAACACTCGCTTCGCGTCAGTGGAAAGTGGTCGCTTAAATATGACCAGGGGTTTCTTTCATCTTTTCATTCTGAGGCGGGTCTGCATTAGCGCGCGCCTGTCTCGTCCGTCTCCATGGTTCTTTTTGCGCGTTCCCCGCCCATCAATCATACGTTGCGCGTCTTTATCACCTTGCTTTTTTGAAATATTTTTTTACTCAGTAACGGATATGATTTAAAATGTAATGAAGTACAATACTTTAAACAAAACATACTTAAGTAAAAGTAAAAGTACAGATTTTAAAAACTACTCAAAAAAGTAAAAGTATACAAAAAAACTACTCAATTACAGTAACATGAGTAAATGTAATTCGTTACTTTCCACCTCTGCATACTTACTCGTGTAACTACTCATGTCTTTAAATAGGGAAAACATGGCTTCTAAATTCATCCCTGTTTGGATCCTAAGAAATGAATGGGGCTAGGCTAAATGCTAACATGTTCACGATGTGTTGTACAAAGATTAATTGCATGCATTGACAAAAGATAGGTATGTATTCATTTGTCTAAGCTGAGGTAAGAACATAGTAAAAAATTGAAAAACGGTGGTGTGTTCCTTTAAACTTAGTGGTTCTCAAACTGAGGGCGTGAGATTTATGACATTTTATAAAAATTAATTAACAGTCATGGCCAAAAGTGATGGCACCCTTAATTAAAAGCTTTAATAAATAAAAAAATCACAAAAATATGTTTCATAGAAGTAAAACAATTGAAAGTGCGTGGGGGAATTACATTATGAAATAAATGTTTTTATCTAATACACACTGGACACAATTATTGGCACCCCTAGAATTGAGTAAAATATCTCTGAAGTATATTAACATTAATAATAACATTTTCTTAGCAAACCATGATGACTAAAAACATGATGTTGTCCAATCATGGCTTCCTGTTTCACAAGAGAATAAATATTAAAGGGATAGTTCACCCAAAAATAAATTCTGTCATCATTTACTCACTCTCAAACCTGTATAAATTTCTTTGTTCTGATGAACACAAAGAAAGATATTTTAAGGAATGTTTGTAACTAGGGATGCACCGATACTGGTATCGGGTATCGGCCTCGATACCACATTTTCTAAAGTACTCGTACTCGTTAAAAGTCCCCCGATACCTGCAATGGATACCACGGTCTGAGAAATGTCTATGTTTGAGCAGCGTGTAAGGGGTTAATGCCTCTTGTGTTGTCCAAAGAGGCAGAGTTTACAACAAACTGGAAAACTAGTCCTTTGTTTTTTGTTAAATTATATTACTAAAGCTGTTACCTGAAAATTTAAATCATGTTTTTTTATTAAGTACTCGGTATCGGTATCGGCAAGTACTGAAATGCAAGTACTCGTACTCGTATTCCAAAAAAGTGGTATCGGTGCATCCCTATTTGTAACCAAACGGTTTGTGGACACAATTTACTTCCATAGTATTCTTTTTTCCTACTATGGAAGTGATTGGGGTCCACGAAAGGTTTTCTTTTAAACATTTCCCAAAATATATTCCTTTGTGTTCCTCGGAACAACGAAATTTATAGAGGTTTGTAACAACATTAGAGTGAGTAAATGAGGACAGAATTTTCATTTTTGGGTGAACTATCCCTTTAAGTAACACAAACCCCAAGTCCCCTTAATCAGTTATCACAGTAGATAAAACCACAGACTAGTTCTGATGTGCAGCAAAAGATTGTTGAGCTGTGCAAAATAGAACGTGGCTTTAAGGAAATAGGTAAACCATAAAAAACATCTATTTCTGCAATCAGGGAAATAATCAACATGTTTTAATCGACTGCAGATGTTGCAAATCTGCCTGAAAGAAGACGTTTGTCTATATCATCTTAATTTACAGCAAGTAGAATAATTTGAGCGGACATAGAGTCAGAAATAAATGTAAATAATAATAATAAAGGGAAAACATAGTTGTTTGGGACACAGTTTAAGAAATCCTCTGCTCTCATGCAAAAACAAACTCCAGTATATTAATTTGCCGAACTGGAACTTTGAACATGACTTGGTTCTGCGGCCATATGAAACATAAAAGAGTTTTTTTTTTGGCAACAGGAACATAATATGGCTTTGTTGCATACAGGGATTAAAAAGTGCTCTATGTCTACAGTTAAACAAACCACCGGACCCTAATTGTTTTGAACCTAAATTTGTAACAGAGGTCCTTGAAATCATATTAGGTTGCATTGGATTATATCAATGTAATTTTCCCCCCACTTTCAATTGTTTTACTTCAATGATATTTTTGTGGTTATTATTTTTTTGAATTAAAGCTTAAAAGAAAAAAAACATTGTAGATTATTTTTTTATAACTTACTTTGCTCATACTGTGTATATACCAAGGGTGCCAACACTTTTGCCCATGACTTTATTTATTATAAATTCTGTGTAATTAAACCTCAAAAAAATATGGATACTTACCAACAACACGACATTGCATAACGTAATATGTTTTGTTAAATACTAATACTAAGTTTGAGTGTTTTATGTCATAAATTTTCTTTGTGGGGCCTTAAAGGGATGCTCTCTACACAAGGTGGGCCGCACGCCAAAAGGTTTGAGAACCACTGCTTTAAACCAAATGCATCAGGTGGATTTTAATGGGACACAACCCATAAATGTATTACTGAAACCAATCTACTTTTCCTTCCAGCTCCATGGAAAGTTGAGGGTGATCCTTGAACCCCTCATTGGAGATATTCCTCTCGTTGGTGCTGTCACCATGTTCTTCATTCGCAGACCTGTTAGTAAACATTTTGCATGTTGCATTACGTTTGATCACTTACTGCAAATTTAACAAATATGATCTTAGATCTTGAAACATCAGATTTGTCAAATCATTCCTCTTCCTCTTCTTGCCACATTCACTTTTCAGAAACTTGACATCAACTGGACCGGCCTCACTAATTTATTAGACATACCCGGTTTGAAGTAAGTAGATTTGTCTCATTTCATTTTATGTGCTCTTATGATCCTCCTTATCTACCAGAATTACCATACAGTTTAATCCTCATTTGCATCATTCATTGATAATCATCAGTGAAGTGCTGACCTGATTATTCAAAATCTGCAGAGTTTCCCTCTGGTTGAAAAACATGCAGACCATCAGATTAATATCTATCACAGCATAACCCATTGCACTCACATTAAATACAAGCCATCATGCTGTCATGTAGTGTAGATGTATTTTGTTTGTATGTGCTTTTCTGTTGTCCCGTTTTCTCTGTACGAACCACAACCCCCTGCATTCATTTTCAGTGCAATGTCGGACACTATGATAATGGATGCAATCGCCTCTTTCCTGGTTCTCCCCAATCGTCTCACTGTACCTTTGGTGGGCAACCTGCACGTAGCACAGCTTCGTTCCCCTCTGCCACGGGTAACACTTCACTGTGCTATAATGATGTATTTAACTATGTAAAGTACATCAAGTATATTTGAATACTCCATAGTTTCATTATGCATGCATGTCCAGTGTAGTTGTTTACAGGCATATTGTTAAACGTTCCTAAAATAATTGCATATATAAAATCTTTCATTATATGTTGCACAGGGTATAGTGCGTATCCACCTGATGGAGGCCGAAAACCTAGCTGCCAAGGATAACTACATGAAAGGTGTGATATCTGGGAAGTCTGATCCGTATGCAGTGCTACGGGTGGGCACGCAGACCTTCACCTCTCACCACGTGGACAACAACCTTAATCCTCAGTGGAGAGAGATGTATGAGGTGAGAGAGAGAGAGAGAGCATGTGATCAGTGTGGGTTTTGTGTTTGTTCTAGTAGCTGAAAAAAGTGTCACATTTCTGAAGAAAGGGAAGCTGTGGGTTTTAGAAGTACTCACAGCGTGTGGGTGTTTACTTTGCTCAATTTTTGTAACTATTAGCACCCACAGCAAATAAACAAAGTGTGATAAAGCAGGATGTGACTATCATGTGCTGAGATCAGATGAGCACTAAAAAACATGTTTTAAGTTTAAGATTGTGATAAAGCTGTTTTGCAAGTCTTGGGGCTTTAATGTTATTGCAACATTTCTGCTGTATGTCAACACACTGAAATTGCTCAGTGCCATTTATCACGTATTTTGTTTGTGTGGGTTTATTAGGTAATTGTTCATGAAGTACCTGGTCAGGAGTTGGAGCTGGAGGTGTTTGATAAAGACCCTGACCAAGATGACTTTCTTGGAAGGTATTATTATATTGATAAATAATGCGAACAAAATGTTGCACAGCATTGACATTTTTTCATGCATGAATGGAAATGTGTTTTAAATCAACAACCTGAGGAAGACTGGAAACTCAGAAAACTTACTCAACATTCACTCACTCTTTACTCTGGGAAGAAACAAGTTAAGGATACGCCAATATAATCGACCTATAATCAGTATTGGCAGATAAAAGCATTTATTTCCACTATTGGACATCGGCCGATTGTTTATAAACAGCCAATGATCAGGGCAGATTATATCCTGGCAATCAAAAAGGGCGGAAAGCGCATCAGAACTTTTAGGATTTCACAATTATACTTTTGAAACACAAAAAAAGCCAGTTAAAAGCCAAACGATCGGTATCTATCAGTATCGGTAGGTTTTTTATTCCAAGTAATCGAATATATTTGTGCATCCCTAAAAAATGAAAAGGAATAAGAGCGAAGAGAGGAGTTTGTGGGTCTTTATTGTACCTAAAATTCTTCATTTTAAAGGGCACCTATTATGCCAATTTTTACCAGATGTAATATACATCTCAGGTGTGCCTAGATTGTGTCTATGTAGTTTCAGCTCAAAATACCCCACAGATCATTTGTTATAGCCCCTTCCAAAATTTGGGTGGGAGCAAAAAAGTGCTTTTTTCATGTGTGTACCTTTAAATGCAAATGAGCTACTGCTTCCTGGTAAAAATATATTTGATTCATGTGAATACAGTCTGGGACAATAGTATATTAACTCTTTCACCGCCAGCATTTTTAAAAAAAAGTTGCCAGCCAGCGCCAGCGTTTTTCATGATTTTCATCAAAGCTTAATGCCTTCCAGAAAATTTTCTTCTTTAAATATATAAACATCCAAATGAAAGAACAGACCCTCTGCTTTCAAACAAAAAAAAACCGTTTCATCCTACCTTCAGTGGTTCTTTTGTAATCAGCTTTTGAATATGGGTAGGTTTCTGCAAAAACAACACATTTTGAGCAAAAAGCAGAGATAATTCCATTTTTGTGACGGACTTTTCATAGAGATCCCATTCAGAGCGATTTTTAAAACAGACACGGACATGCAGCCGCTTGCCATAGGGCAATACTTCCGGGTTTAAAAAGTTGCGGAAGGGCGCCACCTGGTGGATAATAGCGGTATTGCGGAAAGACGGAAAATCTCGTCATTGGCGGGGAAGCGTTTTCTCTTAATTGACGAGATATCTCGTCAATGGCGGTGAAAGAGTTAATGGCGCTTTTCCATTGCATAGTACCCCAAGGTTTAGTTTGGGTCGGGTCAGCTTACTTTTGGGGGCTTTTCCACTGGGTGCAGTGCATAGTACCCAATACTTTTTTTAGTACCATCTCTGTTGGGGTTCCAAGCGAGCCAAGCTGATACCAAAACGTGACGCAAAAAACCTGTAGATCACTG
Organism: Paramisgurnus dabryanus; assembly: GCF_030506205.2. Lineage (NCBI taxonomy): Eukaryota > Metazoa > Chordata > Actinopteri > Cypriniformes > Cobitidae > Paramisgurnus > Paramisgurnus dabryanus. The sequence continues at coordinate 14,128,161 of NC_133357.1, read as the reverse complement.
ATTGGTGGTCTGAGAGAATCGTCACTAACAGCGTCATCACTATAATGTAAAAGATTAGCTTTTCATTCATGCTAGCTTGCGCTGTCTCGAGTAAACATGTTGTCATCTGTGCTTTGCTGTAAGTTCCCAAACTCCCTTTTAGCGATGAAAAACATCCACAGGTTGAGAATCAGGAAAAACATAACAGTTTTTTTCCAGACTTGCAGTTTGTGGCAGCACATTCGCGACGCTCATGTTCGCATGTATGCTTAAATGTGACTTAAATGAGGCTTAGCGGAGCACGTCAACTGACGCCATGGGTGTTTGTACAGAAACTGTTATATGAGACAGAGGTAGTGATAAACGCGATGTGCAAACATCTATTTTTTGTGGCGGACTGAGAAATAAATGAATGTATGGAAATGTACCACGACGTTCTTACTTGGATGATGTCACAGTAGTAGGCAGCGCAATTATAACGTCACGCCTATAATCCCTCCCACTTCGAAGTGTTACTAAACTCAATGGAAAAGCTAACCATGCCGAGCTGACCTGACCTGACCTGACCTTACCCAAACCAAACCGTGGGGTACTATGCAATGGAAAAGCGCCATTAGCCGCTTTAGTGTTACAAACTGCTAACAAACACATTTAGAAAAGCTTTTAGGTAAAATTAACCAGTCAGTCTGAGGCTATGGGTGGGGCTTTATCAGTGTGATGTCACATTAACAAGAGAATCGAAACAGCATGTCTAACGAAACATGCTTTGGTTTATTGGAGATTAAAAAAGGAGAGCGTGGATTTTTTTTCAACACACATTTATGATTTTTTGCATAATAGGTCCCCTTTAATGTCTGTATTTCTGTATGTGTTTTAGGATGAAGCTGGATTTAGGTATTGTAAAGAAAGCAGTAGTTCTGGATGAGGTACTTACATTTACATGCTTTTATATTATAATTTTTTTATGTTATTGATCCCTCCTTTTCTGTAAAATTTTTCTAAAGTGTTGACTATTAATTTCAATGAACGTTTATGATATTTTCCAGTCAATATAGTTAAGACTAATGGAATACTTTTCATTATGGTTTTAGTGGTTCACTTTGAAGGACGTTTCATCAGGTCAGGTTCACCTCAGACTGGAATGGCTCTCTTTAATGGCATCTGCAGATCACCTGACTGAGGTCTCACCTGTCAGACTATAAAGACTTCTTGATTTGGATTTGATAATATCCTGCATCAGTGCACAGACCTAACTTTGTTTTAACATATAGGTGCTGCAGAGGAATCAAAACATCACTATAGCCAGTAAGACAGCAGATCCTCCATCTGCTGCCATTTTGACTGTTTATCTTGACCGAGCCCAAGACCTCCCAGTAAGTTTGTGTCCTAAATCAGACTTGATTTTCATTTTAAGTCTGTTATTTTATTGCTTCTAATTTGAACTTCTTTATATACAGTTTAAGAAAGGCAATAAAGACCCCAGTCCCATGGTGCAAGTTTCTATGCAGGATACAACCAAAGAAAGCAAGGTAAGATATAATTGCAAGTGTAGGACATTTATACTACTTGAATCGCTTTATTTCATGTCCTTGCATGTTTTTAACAGACAGCGTATGGAACCAATAATCCAGTATGGGAGGAAGCGTTCACGTTTTTTATTCAGGATCCACACAAACACGATATTGACATTCAGGTATAGTCACATTTATATTATTGCTACCAATTGAACCATCATTTTATAGCTTTTCTTATTGTACATACTAAGTACACCACAAATATTTTCTCTGGGGTTGCCCTTGAAAATAAATCATGGTTTTATTATAGTAAAAGTGAAAAATATTATATTTGTGAAACTATGGTTTAACTATTTGAGGTTTAACTATAGTAATTAATTCCAAAGTTAATTTCCGTAAGGTGGTGTTAACTTTTGCTTCAATATGTTTAAGGTGAAAGATGATGACAGAGCTTTGTCACTGGGAAGTCTGTCTATCCCTCTTTCCCGTCTGCTCTCCAGCACTGAGCTCAGCATGGATCAGTGGTTTCAGCTGGAGAACTCCGGACAGGCCAGCCGTATCTACATTACCGCTTTGCTGAGGGTGATTTTGTTATATTTAAACTCCACAATAAAGCATCATCAAATATCAAGATATTTGCAGACAACTTTTAAAAGAATTTAGGAGTTTGTTGTATGTTTTTAGGTGTTGTGGTTGAATGAAGACGCTATCCCCACCACACCTGTGTCTCCATTACCAGGAGAAGGGGATAATGATTCAGAGGTGTCTCCTGGAACCAAAGTGATCCCCACCTCGAAACGTCCAGAGCAAACCAGTCCGGACAGCAGCTTTGCATCCGAGGTAAACTTGTAAAGAGATCTTAATATCCTTAAAGGACAAGTTCGGTATTTTACACTTAAAGCCCTGTTTTCAGATTGTTTAAGATGAAATAGAATGGTTTTGACTGAAATTTCGACATATGCGGCTGCCCCGAGAATTTTGGGGGGTTTGTGTTTCACCTCCCACCTTTACAATGGGTTTAATGGTGCACTGGAACAATCCTTCCTAAAATGCATTAAACTTTCGTTTACAAAGACGTGAAACTCACCGAGTGGTCAGGGGTATTCACTGGTATGCTCACACAAAAATCGCTGCAAAATATGCATTCCAACAGGTTTTATCGTAGTTTTTGCCAACTCCATTGAGTTGTATTAGATGTGCTGTGAGGTACGGTATTACTCCGCGCCGGGAACTTTGTTTCTATTCTTGCAATTGGCAATGGCGGATTAGCACCACCACCTGGGCTGGAGTGTCTATTATTCAAGCTCTAAGCGGAAGAATGTACGGGTGTGAGGCGTTTGGAAAAATAGGTCCACAAGTTAACAACGAATGCTAAAACAGCTGTTGGAAAGCATCTTTTGCAGCGATTTTTGGGTGTGCATATCAGTGAACACCCCTGACCACTCGGTGAGTTTCACGTCTTTGTAAACCAAAGTTTAATGCATTTTAGAAAGGATTGTTCCAGTGCACCATTAAACCCATTGTAGAGGTGTGAGGTGAAACACAAACATACCAAAATTCTCAGGGCAGCCGCATATGTCGAAATTTCAGTCAAAACCGTTCTATTTCATCATAAACAATCTGAAAACAGGGCTTTAAGTGTAAAATACCGAACTTGTCCTTTAAAGGGATAGTTCACCTTAAAATGAAAATTCTGTCAACATTTACTCATCCTCATGTTGTTCTAAACCTGTATGAATTTCGTTTTTCTGATGAACACAATATAAGTTATTTTAATAAATAGTGGTAAGCACACACAGCTGATTGTAACCACTGACTTCTATAGTAGGAATAAAAAATATGATGGAATTTTATGGGTACCGTCAACTGTGTGCTCACCATAATTCATCAAAATATTTTCTTCAGCATTTATCACAATACTTTCAAAATATTGTTTTTCCTACTATGGAAGTCAATAGACACCATCTGCTGTGTGTTTACCATCATTTCTCAAAATATCTTCTTTTGTGTTCATCAGAAAAAAGTAATTCATACAGGTTTAGAACAACATGAGGATGAGTAAATGATGACAGAATTTTCATTTTAAGGTGAACTATCCCTTTAAGCAGGGCCGCATTAATGCATGGGCTTACCTGGGCTTAAGCCCAGGGCCTCGGGCTGGAAAGGGCCCCGAGATGCCGGAAAAAAATAACAACCGCATTTTATAAAAAGTTGATACTCCCTTTAAAATTATGCTTAATCGCTTTGCTTTGAATGTCCGTGCGTGAATGCAGTTCCTGCGCAAGAAAATCTCTCACTTACTGTAGGCTACCCTGCAATCATTAGTGAGCTTTTTAAAATTTCTGTCTGAAATATCCATTATTGCATTTCTGATGAACAAAGACGAAACTGAGGACGCGTTTTTATCTTAATATGAAAGACAACGTGTTCATTAGATGATTCCTCGTAACATTTTAAAGCCAAGATGTACAGAACAGCACACAAAGATATTACACAAAACATTTTTGATAACTAAATCTAATAAATAACAAATTAGATTCTGCCTCGGAAGCCACGGCTAAGTTCAACGATCTTATTTCATTTTGAGATTTAGCGTGGCAAGGAAATAAAAGACGAGAAATTACATATAATTTGTTACTGTAAATTAAGCTTTATATACAATTCCTTAAACGGTTCATTTATAACAAGAAAACACTGAAATTAATAATTTCATAGACACTATATATGCTTTATTATTTTGCACAGAAATATCTGATTGCTTTCTTTCACTTTGATCATCTCTGTATTCACTTGAAACATCTGATGTTTCTTATAACATTTGTTTCAGGAATCTCTTTTCTATCATTTGAAAGTTAACACCGACCATATTATTAAATCACAAGAGAGACAATTGTGTCAGATTCGGTAGAGATATTTATATTCGGTGTCATCACCGAAAAAAAAAACGGCTTACCTGTTTTGTAGCTCAACTTTTGACAAGTTAAGCAACCTTTTTAAATACATTTTAAAACTTATACTTGTCGAAAAAATCTGTTTTTTGATGTTTAGTTTGATGAACGCCTAAATATGATCACGCAGAACACCTAGCGCGTTCGGCTTAATTTAATGTGACGGCATGCAACAGCGTAACATCGACACAACGGAAAGCAATCCAAAACTTACAGAACTTAAATTAGATCAGAATTTACCTTTATAATTAATAAAAAATAAAAACAATATGAAGTCAGAATCAATAAGGTGCAGAACATGGGTGCAAAATGCCTAAATGCGCAGGGGAATAAAACACAAGCCACAAATAGTTTAATCAGATAACACTAAATAATCTATAAATTAAATAAAAACAAAGAAATATTCAAATAAATTTTAAAATAACGAAAGTATAGAATTGCCTGTTTTGTCTTTTAAATTGCAGAAACAAAGAGACTTGAATTTCTGAATATAGACGTGTAGCCCTGTCACAGGATTTAGGCTATTAACAGACTTTAAAAATATTTATTGAAAGCTACTTTTTCACATATTATTTACTTAGAATTATCATAATGGGCTGTATATTTTTTATATTGGGAGAAAGCTGTTATATGTGAAATCAGATAATGTGCACTCTTATACAGCCAAAATTAAATGATCCTCATTTTATAACACATTTGCGACGATTCGACTGTGCAGTAGTCGAATCAGGCTTCTCCTGTCAAAGCATCGAATCTTAGACTATTCGGGTCACCCTATAGGACTATGTGCATATGTTATGCATTGATATTTGTGTATATTGTGGGCATTCTGATATGGTTTAATATTTTGTTACTGCATTTATTCCAGCAAAATAAAAGCCTGACAACTTGCACTTAGTGCCCTGCTAAAAAAACAGCATACCAGCAAGACCAGCATATGTTGTGTTTTGGTGCTGGTTTGCTAGTGAACACCAGCTAAACCAGCATCAGCACCAGCATTAGCACCAGCTAAACAAGGACCAAACCAGCATTAGCACCAGCTATACCAGCACCAAACCAGCATTAGCACCAGCATCCCATGCTGGTCATACCAGCAAGACCGGCATATGTTGTGTTTTGGTGCTGGTATGCTGTGACCACCAGCTAAACCAGCATAGACCAGCATAATTCCATGCTGGTTTGATTCTGTTTTTATCAGCAGGGTTATTATAAAGATTGTGTGAATGTAGGCTGTAATTCTGGTGGATGAAGGGCCCCACAAAAGGGTAAAGCCCAGGGGCCCCTTACAGTGTTAATGCGGCCCTGCTTAAGTCTACAATAATGTAGATGCTACAATAACTGTAATAAATATATGTGTGCAGGGCGTTCTGCGGATACTCCTGGTAGAAGCTCAAAATCTCATCGCAAAGGACAATTTAATGGGTGGCATGATGAAGGGAAAGAGTGACCCGTATGTGAAGATTCGGGTGGGAGGAATGGCCTTCAAGAGTCATGTCATCAAGGGAAACCTGAACCCTGTCTGGAACGAACTTTATGAGGTGAACATACAGATTTAAAACCAAGCTGGTCTATAACATCCGAAGATTTTTAATACCTGTTCGAAAAATATTATATATACTGCAGCACAGGGATATTCAAAGGTTGCTTGTGCTTTAGGTGATCCTAACACAGCTCCCGGGCCAGGAGGTGGAGTTTGACCTGTATGATAAAGACATAGATGAAGATGATTTCCTGGGCAGGTCAGGCAGACTTAAATGCTGGACATTTATTGTAGTACCTGATGTTTTTTGCTATTGTGTATGGAGTGCATTATCATTGGAGTGATTTATTATCTTGTTGTAGAGTCAAAATGAGCCTTAGTGACCTCATCAGTGCACAGTTTACTGATCAGGTGGGTCACTTTACTCTTTATGGTCATTTTTTGTATTTATATAATCTGATATTCTAACGTTTTTTGGTTTATACTTTTGATTTCTGGTGCAGTGGTATAATCTGAATGATGTGAAGTCTGGACGACTTCATTTGGTGATGGAATGGGTGCCGAAGGTTTCAGATCCTACTAGACTTGAACAGGTCGGTTATCGATTTATAACTAGCATTATAACTCGTGAATCTATTTCATTTATATGTTATAACAAAACTGATTTGACTTTGTGTGCTTTCTATCCAGATCCTGCACTATAACTCGCTGAAGTCTTACCAGAATAAAACTGTACCGTCTGTCGGACTGCTGTTTGTGTACACTGAGAGAGCACATGGTCTACCTGTGAGTTTATTTAATTTTCATAGAGTATTTGAACAAACTGGTGTTAAAAGTATTTGAATAATCTCACAAAAGTTTCCCTGAATGGGGTAAATAATATTTAATTATTTCAATATAAATATTTAATGTTGCCTACAGTTAAAGAAGAGTGGAAGTGAGCCGAAACCGGGAGCAGAGCTATCAATCAAAAACGTATCTTACCGCACCAAAGTAAGATGTTAAAGCATGATATACTTGTGCTAAAGTGACTCAGTGCTGGAGACTCACAGATTATTTATATCTTTTTTCAAGATTGCAAATCGCTCAACTTCTCCACAATGGGATGAGGCTTTTCATTTCCTGATTCAAAATCCAAGAGAAGACATTCTTGTAGTCAAAGTAAGAAACTGTATTTAATGTCCAGTTATTCACAACCTTTTGCACAACTAATGCACTGTTGTACCACGAGAAATACAGGGTTCCCACGGGTCCTTAAAATCCTTGAAAGTTTGTGAATCTGGGGGGAAAACTTCAAGGCCCCGGGAAGTTTTTGAAAATATACATACAAGTTTTCTGAAAAAAAAAAATTCCATATTATTCCCTGTGTAGTATAGGATAATATCATAAAAATTCTAGACTTTTTAAGCACACCTGCTAAACTGTGCTTATATCTTCTGTATGCGAATGTTGATTCATACCAAAATGATTTTTTGCATAGTTGTGTTTGACACATGAAAACGTCTCGGGTTACGTATATAACTGTTGTTCCCTGAGAAAGGAAGGAGACGCTGCGCCTCCCTTGCCATACTTCCTGCTTCCCTGTAACGCCGTCTTTGGCAATATTTCAGATAGTGATATACTTCCTGGCTCTTGTTGTTGTTAAGCCACCATTGGTTGAATTTTATATACACATTCAGACGCACTTACCCCTGGAGGCGTCCCCAAAGTGTCACCGCAGTAGCGCAGCGCAAGTTCCCTCGAAAGGGAATTGTAACAATGTATCTTTAAAGGTAACACAATCTAACCATAAAATGTGTCCTCACATTTAGTCCTTGAATTTGAGGGTATTGGACTTGGAAAGGTTCATTGAAAGGTCCTTGAATGTGAAGTTAACTAAGGTGTGGGAACCCTGAAATAATATCTTACAATAATGCTGTATGTGTGTCAATATTTTCTCTGCTCTGTTGTGTTTCATGTGAGTTGTGTATTAATTGTACATGTTGTGTGTGTATGTGTAGCTCTCTCACAGCTGGGGTCAGCCTCTGGGGTCTCTTGTGCTTCCAGTCAGAGAGGTTATGGATGAGAAGGGTATGGTACTGGACCGCTGGTTTAGTCTGGATGGAGCCATGCCTGAGAGTCAGGTTCTGCTGAGAGCTCAACTCAAGGTTAGACACACATTGATCACATGTTCATCACACAGAACAGAAAAGCACACTTACATGAAATCAATCAACATATTTTAAAGCCCCCCATCCTAGAAAATGCACTTTTAAATGTGTTTCTATCAGAAAATGGGTCGCCAGTGTTAAGGAAGAAACATCCTGTTATTATACCAGAGACTATTTTTATTTAAATATTTAAATAAAACATTTATCAATTTCATTTAATTCTTCAGCTCTTAGACAGCAAGTTGGCCCTGTGTAGTAATGTCACAGCCAATGCAGAGGAAGTGAGTCACATGATTCCAAGTGGAGAGGCGGCTGCTGCAGCCAATAGTGAGCTCAGACACAGAACTGTGCCTGATCGGGGGTGAGATACAGAAAGACTCATATCTCCCATGCATTCATATTTACTGACATACAGTAGCCGATATAGACATATTTGTTGATATGTTGTGTGTTTGGTTGTACTGTAAGTGTAGAAGTGAGGATGCTGGTGCGAGTGGGAAAGCCCAGGTGAAGCTCTCCATTGCCTATTCATCTGGGGAAAACAGACTGGTTATTAACGTCCATGCCTGCAAGTGGGTATCAAACAAGTTTATACCTGACAAATACAAACATTTTGGTAACACTTTACTTGAAGGGGTGTTCATAAGACTGACATGACACCTTCATAATCATGACATGACACGTGTCATAAACATGAAGGAGATTTTTATGACAACTGTCATTAAGTGTCATTTTAATGCAAAGATGACATTGTTTGAAATGTCTTGACATAAACCATAAACCAATCCATCATAACTTCTAAATCTGTCACAAACATGACATAGCAGAATACTTATCAAACTTAAGAAACTACCGAGCTTTATTGGTTAACATTACATTAAACGTCATTAAATGTCATTAAGTGTTAATACTATGTCAAATAATTTTAAATGCCTAAACAAAATGCAACAGACGTGTCAAAATATTACACTTTGTGCACAATACATTAAAAACTGACAACTAACAGAGCTTGTTCTTCCTCTAACAGAGGGTTCTGAAATTTTCTGACATAGAAGAAAAAACTAAAAAAAACATTTAATTAATTTAATTTAATACAATTAACTGTTTTTCCAGCGATATGGACCCAACGCTGCATAGTTTAACCCATTATTGTACTCTTTTCATTTAATTTTAGGTGAATCTGTCTCCAAATGCAATAAAACATAATTTTATACATTTTAATTACTATTATTATTATTATTGTTGAATGATTGATTTTATTTCTTAAACACATCGAGAAAACGTAAAAAAAAAAAACATTATGAACTGAAGAATATTCATGACGCTGTGTAAAAACTATTTGACAGAGTATTAACACTTACTGACATTTTAATGACAAATTCAATTTGTATCACTGGTAAAAAGTGGTCAGTTATGTTGTCTTGGTAATGTCAAGTTGTCATGACAAGTTATGATGTATTGGTTAATGTCAAGTTGCCATAACAAAGACATCTCAAACAATGTCATCTTTGCATTAAAAATTACATAATTTAATGAATGACACTTAATTACAGTTGTCATAAACATGCATAAAATCTCCTTTATTGACATGGCACATGTCATGTCATGATTATGAAGGTGTCATGTCAGTCTTATGAACACCCCTTCAAGTAAAGTGTTACTAAAATGTTATTCTTACATGTTTGCTTTTGGTTAATGGTGCATCCATTCCACTAGGTGGCAGTATAAAAGTCTAAGTCATGTCAAAGCACCACCAAACAACAGAATTTAACCCAATGTGCTGTACAGCATAAAATAATAGTTTTATTATTCATAACTAACCAATGCAAGAAATAATTACATGATATATATGTGGTCCCTTATTTTTGGTGCCTGATAAAAACATTGTTGCATTTTAAACAAGTTTAGGCCACTGTCATATTAGTTTTTAGGAAGACAAATGTGAAATACATCAATATTACAGCGTCAATTTTATAGCTGAAATAGAGCCTCTTAACTAGCTTTATGATATCCACAATTATTATTATTGTGTAATATTTTTGTTTTCTTGTTAAGGAACTTGCCGTCTTTCTCCAAAGAACCTCCGGATACTTACATCTCATTGATTCTTCTTCCGGATAAGAACCGGATCACCAAAAAGAAGACCAGTGTTAAAAAGAGAAACCTTAACCCTGAATTCAATGAGAGGTTCATGAGAACATCATTTTTTAAATTGCCTCCTAAAGACACTGAGATCCAAACGTTAACCGTCCATATGTTGTACTCTTCCCTACAGGTTTGATTTTGACATGTCACTTGAAGAAGCTAAGCAGAGGCGCATTGAACTGTTTGTCAAAAACAGCATTTCCTTTATGAGTCGTGATAAAGAACTTATTGGCAAGGTATGTGTCATGCAAAATAAATTTATGTTACTTTTTATGGGTAAAGTAACTCAAGGTTGCTATTTTGTTTCAGCTTCAGGTGCAACTGAGTCAGCTAGATCTGAAAGCAGGATTAACACAGTGGTATGTGCTATATTTGAGTTTATTGACTATTGTAGATTACGTAAGAAGAAATGTTTGCTGATGTTTATTTGTATTTGTATAATTTCAGGTATGACTTGTCGAAGGAGATCCCCTGAATGGCACCTTGTTGACTTAATCCTGAAGTCATTTAAGTAGAAGGTCATGTGCTTTATGCAGAGTTTCACAGATGTTTACTTAATACCCTGATAGCAGCAGGGTCACAGTGTTTCAAATGTCTTTAGTCTGATGGTGTCAGGACCGTAACAGTGTTGTGCGCCAAAAAAGATTCCCGTTATACAAAGGGATAAAAAAGCACCTTGAAACAACATGAAAACATGTTGATTTTTTTGTTGTCGTTTCATTTAAGTTTTTATGTATTTTATATGTAGTTTATGCTTTTTATCTCCTGCAGCGTCAGGTTGTTACAAATGTCACTTTGTGTGTCATTGAAAATATGCGAAGTTGCAGCTTTAACTTTTAGGATTTTTAGTGTTTATTGTGTTTTGTTCCAACATTTCAATGATAGATTATTTAACTGTTAAGTCACAGATAGGTCAACATTATTTACATAAAGAAACTATTTTGTATTTTGTGCTTTTTTTATTTAGCAGAAGGAAGTCATTGAAGGAATGATTCATTTGTATTATTTCCTCTTAAGAATCTATAACAAGGAGTTAACAGAACTGTTTCATGATCTCATGTTTTTATTCAAACATATTTTTATCACTATGTGAAGTTTTTCCTTTTCCAAAGATTGAAATGGCGAATGTAATGTGTATGTGTCAACCGAAAACCAGCATGAAGATTCAAGTTGTACGTCTCTGATCGAGGGACATCTACTCGAAAATGTTACAAAAATACTTGAGTTGTATTCTTCTAGAAAAGAAAAGAGTTTCTTTCACGATGCAAATGACAATGTATTGCTTCTGCACTCTATTACTCAGAGCTTGTTGTAATAAATACACCAATTGCACTTTAAATATAGGTTTGTTTTAATGATTTTAATGGGCTGGTTTGAACTAAATTGTAATATTCAGTCTATATAGTATACAGTATTTCATATAGATTATTGTATTCAATATACACTGTAAAAAGTGAAAAGTTGGATCATCTTAAAAAATTACATCAGTGTAAAGGTAAAAAAAATAAGTTTTGTAAAGTTTTGATCCAACTTTTCATTTTTACAGTGTACTTCAATTGGTAACGCCTAAGAAAATGTGTAAACTTAAATTAAAAAAATTTTTAGGCATTACCAATTGAAGTATTTTTTTTTAGGTTGATCCAACTTTTCCTTAAACAGTGTAGTATAATTTAGTATATTATAGTAATTATACTATAGTATTGTGTACTATAGGATTATGTGGTAACTATATGCAATTGATAAACTGTAAATACTGCACACTCTGAAAGGTACAAAAGCTGTCATGGGGCAGTACCCTTTAAAAGGTCCTAATATGTACAATTTAGATACAGATATGTATACATTTGGTACAAACATTAGTTGAGGTGCACGCTTTAGGTATAAATGTGTACTTTTCGAAAGGGTAGTGACAGCATTTGTACATGTTTTCTTCTGAGGGCGTACTATACTTTAAAATTAGAAAGGTTTAAAAAACTAGTATTTGGGAATTTTAACTACAGTTCGTAAATGCTATCACACTGCCGTATTGTATGTGAGCTGTAGTAAATACTGTAGCATGCTTTAATATTCACTGTAGTAATATTAAACACTATAGTTGCAAGGAATTTATCAAAAGTTTACTATAGTAAATAAAAAATACAGTATTTTTCATGTTCAAATAAGATCCAGAAGTATAAACAGCCGTTATGTTCATTGTCTGGAATTGAAGGAGTTGTGCCTACTCATGAATGAAGTCATTAAAATACCACAGATTGTAAACTTGGTAATACTGAGATTAATAAGAAGTAATTCCAGCGTTTCTCCAGCAGGTGGTGACAAATCAATTAGTCATTCATCTTTAGTCAGTCTAGTGAACAATGGGTGGGCTCTTGTAGGTAGGTAGTTTTCGTTGTGAACACTCAGTTAACAGATGAGTACTATCTGGATAGCACAAAATAACGCACCGGAGAGGATAAACAATCAGGAACTCAAAGAAACTTTTCAACCTTAAAAAAAAGATCTGAAACTCAACAGAACGTTACGTTAACACTTGAGAGGAGGACTGACTGCTTGAGATGGATTGTTCAGAAATCTGCAATACAATGCTTTTAAAAACAAATTGATACTTTGTTGCTTTTGTATTTTACTGAATGATTTATCGCTTACGTTATCTCATGATTTCATGAGACAAACTGATTCGGAATCGGATGTAAAGCGGATCGCTTTAGATTTTTCTTTTAACTTCTTACCAATAAACAATACTGGAATGTAATCGCACGTATTGGATATATTGGATTTATAAAGGCGCATTCATTACACAGAGCATCTGGACATCATCAATCAATTCAAATGGGGAATATTGAAAGTGTGGACGGGCAGTCTGACTTAAAGCATCATATGATGCCTTTAAAAGTTCCGATGCCCGACCCAACAGAGCTTGAAGAAAGATTTGCCATAGTTTTGGTGAGTATACCATAATCATACGTATAAGAGTACTAGTCACAAATTGCTTTTAGTATGCTCATTATTTTAATTTCCTTTTATTATTATTGCCTACTACATACTGTAGAAGCCTATGTTGTAGTATTGTAATGTATACTATGGTATTCTGTAATGTTAACATAATGAAAAATTGTAGTATGTAGTTTACTTTAATATTTACTATGGTGAGGCTCAAAAAATTATCTAGGAGTAGTACTTCAAATATTTACTATACTAGTAAATGCTGAAGTATACTACAATGTTTGCATGTCTGCTATTAATGTCTTTTTTTAAGACACTGCTTGACACCCCACACTTCAACATATAATGGCATGGAAGAGATGAGCTGACAGCCCGACAGATGTTGACGCCTGTCTGATATTTTCCGTATGTCATCCGTAGTGTCAATACCATCGGCTTGACTTTATGACTCTTTCAAATGTTAAACTGGCACAGTCCTCCCACCCCCATTTTGTTGCTCGCACGCTTCTGCTCCTCAGTCCTTTTGTTTCACAAACTTCACGAGCGCTGACAAATGATGTGATATTTCACGTCAGGGTAAAAGGCGTCAAAAATACGTCGCATTACAAATGTTTTCTCGGGTAAATTGGGGATTCTTTTGTGAGGGATAGGGAATTTCATCTTTTCATACAAAGAGCAACATTTTCTGAATTCCCCCAAAACTCCTACGAGCGTGCGACTGCGAGAGATGGTGAAGATCCGCCCCCTCGTTTCTCCATCACATTCTCCAGCGCCTTCAGTTAGTTTTAGAAGTTGTTTTATGTAGTTATAGTTTTTTTTACAAGTAGGCGTTTGAGTTGAATTATAGTTATTTACACTCATCTGTCGATGTGACGCAATAAGGCATTCGGGCATGTTTACTCTTGTAACTAAACTTTAAATCGCCAGCAGAGAATCTCAAGTCTAACAGAGGTCTTTTATTTTGGTATTTGATGTTAACCTGTTTATTGGTGTTTGTATAATTAATATATTTATAAATTGTTACTAATAGATAATTAATATTAACAGATTAACAAAAATAAAATCTCTATTATTATTTATTCACCATCATCTATTTAAAAAAATAAGACTCTTTTATTTTTTAATTTTGAGAAAAAATACTGTTTTTGTCCATACAATGGAAGTCAATGGGGGCCAGTGTTGTTTTGTTGCCAGTGTTTTTCAAAATATCTGTGTTGTGCATATGAAAAACTCATACAGGTTTGACATGACATGAAGATGTGTAAACGATGCAGGAATTTTCATTTTTTTGGGTGATCTATTCCTTTAAATGCATTAGCAGTGGATGTGATGACCTTGTGTTTGTTTTGTTTTGCTTTTGTAGCTCACTTTGTAGCGCATTGCACAAAGACCATGTGTTCAATGCCAGGGAACATACTGATAAGAAAATTTATATAAATGCAAGTACTTTGGATGAAAGCATCATAATCATTCAATTTAAATGTGCATTTAAAAATTTACTAAAATATACTGCTGATTCTTTGATTTATTTGCAACAAAGTGACATCATTTCTTCCATACAGGATAGTGGATGGAAAGACTGACCATCCCAGGGTGGGACCGAGGTCAGTTTTTGGGCCTTGTCGGCAGATTTTGTCTTACTGTTCTAAATTTGTGGAGAAAATAACATGGGAGTACCATTTGTGCCATTGAGCCTAGACAGTGTGCATGTCCTGGGCTCTGTCTCTGTTTTAGATAAAGGGACATGAAAGTGTCTTGTAGACATCTCTTCACTCAGTGGTTTAGATTTACACTATGATGCTGATTATTAATCCTGAAAGAGAGGGTTTCATCCTTCAAAGAGGAACTGATACAGTAGTTAACCATGGTTTTCCCCAGCAGTCATGTACATTCGTGGATGAATGGAACCTGGTAGTGGAGGACCTTGATTTTGGCAAGAGCGATATTTGGCAACCTATTTTGCTAAGAATCAGAAGTGATATATTGACAGCCATGTCTATGAGCATATTTGTTTTTTAAATACTTTCATTTTCCTCCCTACTTCTAATTTAAATCACAACTAATCCATTAAGGCACATGATATGGGATTAAAGGGATAGTTCACCCAAAAATGAAAATTATGTCATCATTTACTCACCCTCATGTTGTTTCAAACATGTATGCATTTCTTTATTCTGTTTAATATAAAATAATTTATATTGATAAATGTTGTTAAGCACAAAGATGACAGTACCCATTGCCTTTCATAATATTTGTTTTTTCTATACTATGGAAGTCAATGGGAAGGAACTGTCAACTGTGCAGTTTCCATCATTTATCATCTTCTTTAGTATTCAAAATAAAGAAACTCATACAGGTTTAAAACAACACAAGGATGAGTAAATGATGACAGAATGTAAATTTTTGGGTAAACTATAACTTTAATTTTAGAATTCATTGTGTCTCAAACTGTGATGTAATCATCTCTGCATCACTTCCGCTCCTGAGTTCCTGTGGTGCACATTAGCTTGTGGTTGTGTCTGCTCGTACCGACAGATAATGGTAGCGTATAATGATGTCATAGGTTAGGGCCATGCCAACGCAGTGATATCCATGCAGTGATGGCTTTAACAGGAGCTTAGCACAAGAGGGTCTGGATTGTGTGTGGAGATGGATCACCAGATGAGACCCCTGGGTTACATCAGGCGACTTCTAATAAATCGACTGCTTCAGGTCTATCTGAGCCCATGTGCTGTATATATCGTTTCCCTCTTTTGCCTTTGTCTGGCTGATTCAAACCGGGCTTCATCTCAGCTCTCTGCGGCTGGAAACACAGCTGCCTGACATTTTTCCCTCGTTTGCAAAAGGAAATTGCATTGTGGAGCCGACTGTGGCCAGTTTCTCCAGCGATGCATATGGGGTTTAGTAATTGGCTATTGGCTTTCTTAATGTTCCCATTTAGCATTTATAACATGCAGCTGTTATCTTATGAATCTATTTTTATCTTTTTATTACCTTTGTTTAACTTAATGTTATCAGGTTGGTTCAGGTTGATGTGCACATACTGTACTGCACCCTTTTCTAAATAGGTGCCATAGAACAGTGTTTCTCCAAATGGGGGCCGCAAAATTGTGCCAAGGGGGACCCAGTTTTATGGCATTAAAAGAAAATAGATTAATTTATCATAAATTCTGTGTAATTAAACCTTAGAAAAAAGTCAACTAACCAACATGTTTTGTCATAAATTTTATTTGGGGGGCACACGAAGGCCACAGTAGCCTAAGGTGGGCTGCACGCCGGAAAAGTTTGAGAACCACTGCATAGAAGAACCATTATTTAGTCAAAGGTTTAGGACCTTTTTTACTTTTAACAACTATTCTAAAGGAGTGAAAAGGATCTTTACAGTAATGCAATCCAAAAAGCATTTATGGTTCCTCAAAGTTCCTCAGTGAAGGTTTTTAAAAGAACCGCTTCTTTGGATGTTCAAAGTTCAAACCATTTAGTCGAAAATTGTTCTTTTATGGCAGCATGAAGCACCTTAAAGGGATAGTTCACCCCAAAATAAAAATCATTTACTCCCTCATGTTGTTACAAACCTTTTTGTATTTATATTTTTAAGTTTAACCCTTATGGGTTATTGAGGGCATTTTTGGAATTTTTTTGTCTTAATTTGGCCACAACTTTGTCTGTGTTTCAGCAAATAGAATGATTTTTGGTGACAAATCTTATATTGACACATATTTTGATAAAATGCTTTGAAATTTTAAAAAAACTCAACAATCTACCGTGGGTAAATTTACTACCCTTTCCGGTTGTTTGTGTACAAAAAAGCCACCAAATTAAATGGCTGTAAAAAATTATCAGTTGAATTTTTATTTTTATTTTTTCCATCTATTAATCAACCTCAGTACTTATCAAAACTACCAAATGTTACCAAAAATTCCAGGATTTTAACTCTTTAATTGGCAAGTTCATAAGTGATGCACACAAAATGACTGATTTTCAATATAAAAAGTAATTGTGGATTAGATTTTTGGTTATGTCAAAGATTAGTAAAAACATTGGCTTTCATGCATTTTTAGTTTATGTGCAGCATCAGATAAAAAAAAATTCTCCCTAAATAGTGGTTTTGTGGCTTTTTTGCCCTGTTGACTTCCATTATAACGACATTTTTTGATTGCAAAGCCATGACACCTTATTATCATGGATTCTTGATTGTTGGCGCCGCGGTTTTCAACTTGATTTATTAAGTTACAACAACTCATCACTTGTTGTCATGATAGTTAAAATTACTTTTAAATCCTAGTTGATTAAACTTAAAAATGTGCAAAAATATTTTTTTCACTGTATATAAATGTATTTGTTCTGATGACCACAAAGGAAGATATTTTGAGGAACGTTTGAAATCAAACCGATCATGAGCCTCATTCACTTCCAAAGTATTTTTCCTACTATAAAAGTCAATGGGGCTCAATGGGGGTCAGTTTAGTGTTAAACATCCCTTTAAATATCTTCCTTTGTAATCATCAGAACAAAGAAATTCATACAGGTTTGCAACAACATGAAAGTAAAAATATTTTTGGGTGAACTATCCCTTAAATTTTTAAAAGTGTAGTGCAGAAATTTGCCACAATATGACTAAATATTACTTAATTAACTCTTTTTACGTTCAGTGATGTTCTTCATTGATATGAGGTGTTAAACAATGTAGGTTGAACACTGAATCCATATGGAAGATCTATAGTAATGGAATCTCTTATGCGTCACTTTGTGTCTGAAACTTAAGTTGGGGTCTGGCTTCCAGGCTAAACTTCTCCATATGGGTCTCTGTTTTTGTTAAAGAGACAGGAGGCATTATTTCTTTCGAGGTGCAGCGATGGAGCAGGAGTAAATGCGTGTGCACGATATCCTCTTACAAAGTGCCCCCGCTCGACAGCACAGTGTCGGATTCCTGCGGTCTGCTCTCGGTTAAAGCCACGGGAGAACTTAAGAGAGGAAAATTTCCCTTTGAACTGGCTGCCTGCCACTGTGCTCCGTTGTAATGACTTTACCAACACTTCTAACAAAATGCCATACTAAAGGGGCATTTCAAAGGCCACCTGCGTGATTACTTTGGCGTGCAGAGATTTGATTTTGTGGCTACTTTTTGTGATATTGTATTTGTGAGTTGTACCGGTTTGTGTGCGAGCATTCAAGCCTTGCCATACGGGGACAGGTGGCACACCGACCCATCAGTCCGACCCTGTCCGTCATCTGAGTGTTTGATAAGTGTCACTCAAGTGGAACTAATGGAGTCAAGCTGTGGGCTCTGTTTATGGGACATTAAACCTAAATCATTTTCATTAGATTAGCCCGTGGCTCTCTCTGTGTCTGGTTGCTTTAGGAGCAGGCAGAGCTGTTCAATGGAGCCTGCAGGTGGGGAGGAATCAGCTGTTGTTTGTTTGTTGTGCTGTAGGGGTGAACATCTGTCTTTCCAATGGCTTCATCACAATACTGACTCAGTCAATTCTCTGTGGGCACCGTTGTTCACAGACTTACGCATGCATTGTTTAAGTGTGACAGGTTATTGTGTTAAGACTTCAAAGTTCTCCCAGTGAGCTAGATCATCATCAGTACAGATCTTCATAGTTTTGATTTATAATGTTGTGATATATTTTGCATCCAATGTTGCATGATTTACATTTGGATGTAGAAGCCTGTGCTGTCATGCAGCTGTATTGAGGGTCCATACAGAGCAGTGTGTGGTTTCCTCTCCAGCACAATAGAAGCTCTGTCAGTGTGTGTTGTTTTAGAGCGAGGGCCTCTCCCCACCAAGTCCTTTGTGCCTCTTTAACTCTGGAGCTCACAGGAACTGCAGCAAATCTGCTGAGAGTTTTCTTCAACTTCCACATAAATGGCGAATTGTGCAAATAAATGTTTTGTTGGGTTGGGATCGCTCTATACACAATCATAAATGATCCTAGAACATTTTCTTTTCTTAGAAAAATGTCTATTTTTGACATTTTGTGTATTTTAAGGTTGGCAAGGACTGAGTGGGTGGTGACTCACAATGTACTGGAAGTTATTATTATTTCAAGGAGAATTTACTCGCTGTACCACCGTGACACAGGCATGGACATTTTCTGCTTTACTTCAGCCCATATGCATACAAAGTAAATTGGAGCAACATGTAGGTGCTTTAAAATGTATTACATACAAATGCTGCAGTTTGTTACCCTTCAAAACACAAAAATACTGATTTATTTTAAGAAATGCATTCAATTTATTTATCACTTATTTATAGGTCTATACTTAAAGGAAAACACCACCATTTTCAATATTTTACTATGTTCTTACCTCAACTGATGAATTAATACATACCTATCTTTTTATCAATGCATGCACTTTTAATCTTTGTACAGTGCGTCGTGAATGTGTTAGCATTTAGCCTAGCTCCATTCATTCCTTAGGATCCAAACAGGGATGAATTTAGAAGCCACCAAACACTTCCATGTTTTCCCTATTTAAAGACTGTTACATGAGTTTTTACAAGAGTAAATATGGTGGAACAAAATAAAACTTTTATTTGGATCCATAGGAATGAATGGTGCTAGGCTAAATGCTAACACAGTCAAGAAGCTTTGTACAAAGATTAAAAGTACACGCATTGATAAAAGATAGGTATATATTAATTCATAAGTTGAGGTAAAACATAGTAAAATATTGAAAAACGGTGGTGCACTGATATGTGCGTATAGGACTAACTGCAATTTTGTTAATGACCAAGAAACGCTTTCTCCTGTGCTTGCATTCCTCTGTGTATATCCGCTATAACCCTGCACTCCACCCGTCTCCTGTGTAGCCACCCGAAGAAACAAACAGGACATCCTCTTTTCAAGTGTCATCCAGAGCCTCAGATTCACTGTGAATAATACTTGCCAAAAGTTTATATTTGTCTCAGCATAAACTCATTTCTGATCTCACGAGTCCCGATCTGACCCAGTCACATGGTTAGATGTGATGTATGTGATCATGACACAGAGAGCAACGTACTCATGTGCAGAGATCTTGTAATTGTAAGAAAAGTGAATCTGAAATGTCACAAACTGGAACCCTATTTCTGGCCTTAAGTATCCACAAAAAATACAAACGAAATATCCACGGAAATACCTTCAGGTTGTCACAACACTAACAATAATTTCTTGACTATTGATTTTAAGACCGGTTGATCTATCACACCTCTAATTCTCATGGTTGCGAATGATTGCATTTGTCAGATCTACTAGTAGAGTCATACACTGTTGTTTACACATTTTAAATGTGTTTTCTTTATGGCCTTCCTTACGACTTTGTGGTGAGCTTGCTGAGCTGCTCAAACCCGCAGGGAATCTCATGCCGGAGAAGTTCACGGTGCACGAGCCTGCAGGAGGCACATTGCAGCTGTAGACCAGCGAGGTGTTAATTGTCACAACAACATGATGTTATGAGACTTTACAAGCTCTGTGTTTCCAAATTAACCTTTATGTGCTTGTTGAGGAATTTTAGTAGAGAATATCATTTCCATGTTTTTAATGTTTCCAATTCATAAGATCCGATGTAGGGGCGTTTCTCAGTTTAAATTTATTTGCCGCCAGACTTTTTTTTTTCAATTTGCCTGCCAGCATTTTTTTTGTGATTTTCACAAAAGTTCCCAAAAAAAAAACTTCCAGGAAAGTTTTCTTCCAAAAATATATAAACATACAAATATATCAAATGAAAGAACAAACACTCTTGCATTCAAACAAACCACAAACAAGCAAAACGGGAAAAACATTTCATCCTTCCTATCTATATTTTTTTCTCTGCTTATAAACTCTAAAATATGGGAATTTTTCTTGAAAAATTAAAATTTTTTCGTAAAAAGCTGAAATAATTGAATTTTTTTAAAAGAATTTTGTTAGAGCTCAGATTCAGAATGATTGTCAAAACATAAACACAGTGTAAAATTAATAAATAATTTTTTGCTTCAGTTTTTTTTATAAATTAGGGAATTCATCTAGTGGATAATCGCGGTATTTCCAAGGGGTAACCTTCCGATCGCGCCAATGAAGCCAATACGGAAGTGACTTAAACTGCAATTCATCGACTGGCCACTTGAGGCTGGCTCCAAAAGGGATTCAATTCCCATAGACTCCCATGTTAAAATGCCCAACTTTACGGTAGAAAATAATATGTTTACAGCCTGGTACAAAAAGTGCTTTTGGTCTATATAGATAATTTTGCCCTTCATGACAACTGTGAGGTGGGTGAATTTGTTTGTAACTCATCCGTTTAAATTATATTAAGTCTTAAACTTCTGCATAATTAAGGGGGTGGCCGCTTGAGTGACGGTTGAACAGCCACTGATGTCACTAGACTTGCGCTAGGCGGGCGTGGTTTCACCTCAGCTTCACCCATGTCCCCCCTCTTTACCCATTTTCGTTTTTTTTTGCAAGTGATTCGCGGTGACGCGCGGCCAAGATGGCGACGGCAGGCAATGCCTACTTTAAGCTTCAAAAACGATCTTCACAAGCCAATGGGTGACGTCACAGACACTACATCCATATTTTTTTACGGTCTATGGGTATTACAGATAACCCTAAAACCTCATCAGTAACACCCTTTTTTTGCAAATGTTTTCTTTTAAATCAGTGGTTCTCAAACTGGGGGCCCCAGTTTTATGAAATTTTATAAAATACATTGATTTATCATGAATTCTGTAACATTAAACCTAAAAAAAAATAAGGCTACTAACCAACAGCACTACTTTGTATAAATTAATGTTTTGTTTAATTAAAATGTGAAGTTTTAGAACTGTTTTTGTCATAAATTTTCTTTTGGGGGGCCGCACAGGAACGCACCGTACACAAGGGGGCCGTACGGTGAAAAAGTTTGAGAACCACTCAGAACCACTCGCCACTTAAATGACGAGATATCTCGTCAATGGCGGGGAAAGAGTTAAAAACATCAGGGGCTGAGCCCAAATTATCAGGGGCTTGGATATGGAAGAGTAATTTTTTGCAGTATTGTTTATTGGTAAGCACAAAGTTGGCCTAACACAGAATAATCATATGTAACTTTATTTATTTAAATCTCTTTATTTATTTTTGCTTTAAAATCATTTTTTTCTCTTGCACACAATCAGTTACTCCATGTGCAGCTCTTTACTACAGTCTCTTAGTTAACCATTAAAAATGCTTACTTGGATGGAGGAAGAAACGGACCATTAATGCCAGCGCCAGCTATGAATTAATACCAAACAACCAGTGTTTATTTAATTTGTATCATATTTTCTGACTTAATTACTGACAAGTAACCTTGCCATTAAAGGGGACATATCATCAAAATCTGACATTTTTCATGTTTAAGTGCTATAATTGGGTCCCCAGTGGTTATATCAACCTCGAAAATGTGAAAAAAAAGATCAACCCAGTAACTTAGTTTTGGTAAACCATTCTTTGGAAGCATGTGAAAAAATAGGTTATTGACATTTGGCTGCCCTTGTGATGTCAGAAGGGGATAATACCACCCCTTAATCTGCACTATCCAACCACGGCACTGCCATTTAGTGCAGAGATGAGTTTATTTAAAACAGCACATTTTTGCTCACACCTACAAAGTGGCAATTTTACCATGTTATAATAAATTATCTATATGATATTTGAGCTAAAACTTCACATATGTACTCTGGGGACACCAAAGATTTATTTGACATCTTAACTTCTTTAACTCTGTGGACCCTGTACCGGGTCCAGAATTATCTTATTTTGACTTAATATAAAATATTCCTGTAATTTGTAATGGTCTGTCATGGACCCAGTACCACATATGAGATACTGTTTGAAAGCTTAGACTCTCTACTTTCTGCAGATATGCATCACTTTGACATATCTTTTACTGTAAGAAAGTTATTTACAATTAATTTACACCATCACCCCCCCGATATTTTTTAATATCTTTTAATATTCATATATTTCATGTTTTTCAAGTATGACAAACATGGGCAAGTCTTATATCAAATGAAAGCTCTCAGTCTCAGGAATAAGTCTGCAGCGTTATTTTTGTCCTATTATCATCACCTATCTAACAATCATCGAATGAATAATGTGGTAAAAAATTGTCTTTTGTAAACATATGGGAAACTTGAGTGTGGACTGCCTCAGATAGCACATATAGCCACAAATTATACACCATCTTTTATTTTAGGTCCTACTCTAAAAAATGAGTCCATTCACAGCATTTTCTTTGGTTGTGTGCATAATTAATCCCTTGCTATTTATTATATGTGGAAAACAAAAAATTTATATTTATATGAAAAATGTATTTTCGCACACTTCAGTAAAATGAGAATAACTTTTGAATGCGACATGCTAAAGAGTTCATTCTTTTTTTGGGTGTTTACTGTCTGCTGCTGGTAACAACCAGAACTGTCTGCAGTCTGCTAGACCACCCAGAACCAGAGTTATACACTATCAAAGATAGTATTTACAACATAAAAAAAGAAAATTTGGTGTTTTAGCATATGAAAAACCACATAAATAACACTATTTGTCACAAACAACAGCTTTTTATGTAACTTCAAAGGGATTTTTGCAAAATGATATAAAGATATTGCATTTATTCCACTGTATGTGGTTATGGGAGCACTTCAAATGTTTTTTGGCAGAAATTGTACACCATAAGCGTATTAGTCCTCCCATCAGTTGGAGTAAAATAACTTTTGCATTTATTATGATAGAGAAAAAATTCCTTTTTCCTCTGTAAGCTGGCAATTGCTGGAATCAAACAAAACTGTCTGGAGGTTTCGTTACACTCAGGGCCAGAGTTATACACTTTTAAATTCAGACTTTAGAAAAAAAACATCAAAAAGCGCCTATTTATTTTTGTGTTTATTAGAGGACTGACAACACATACAACCATGTTTAGCACTTTTAACAGTGTTTTATGTAATTTCAAAGGGTTTCCTGTAAAATGATACCAAACTTTTGTATGTGCACCTCTGCATGTGGGTATGGGAAGCTTTTGAAATTGGGTAGGCCAAATCCAGGCAAAAATCCCCAAAATAGCCTCATAGTGTAAGAAGTTTTAAAAAAGTATTGTGAAATGTCCCCTTTGAATTGAAATATCTTAACCTAAACATAATAGCATGTTAAAAAAAAAAATTACAAGAAAACATGTCAGAAGCATGCATCTGAACTCTTCATATATTGCTGTGTATTTTATTATTGTTAAGAGGTAATTTACCTTTTATTACTTCATTAATGAATGCTTTGGAATCTCTTTTTGAGGTGGATGAGGTATTTGTGTTTCATTGATTTGCTTTGTTGTGATTGTGTGGTTCAGGTTACTGGTTAGGATTAGGGGATTGGGTGTCAGTGTAGTGAATGGAGAACAGTTTTTTCTCACACTCGGTTTTGCTTTGCTCAGTGGCTGGAGATCTGAGAACAGCCCAGCCTCCTCATGATCTCCTCTTTCAGTATGTTACGAAGCGTAAACTGTTGCTTTAAAACAAAAGTATTGGAAGTCCTGGGCCACATGATTTCTCTGACAACTGAGGTTCCTCGTTCTCATATTGAGTACTTCTCCGAGAAAAATAAGAGGAACGTTTGCATTTTATTCATGATTTTGTGTTGATATGGTTTGGTAACACAGAAACCCTTTGCTGACTCATTGTGATCTAGTTTTCACGTGAGAGGTGATGTCATTCATCATGATCATGTTGTTGTTGAATAAGTCTATAAAAAAGTTAGACCTAAATCATAATTTTTTTTAGGTTTGCCACCTAGAGAAGAGACTGGAAGAGTTTGGGGTTTGGTATAACAGTACAAAAAATATTGCTAAGTACAAATACAAACTTAAACTTATGGGATAGTTCACTCAAATAGATCATGGGCACTATTCACTTCCATAGTATTATTTTTCCTACTATGGTGCCCTTGATCTGCTTTGTTACATTCTTTAAAATATCTTGCTTTGTGTTCAGCAAAACAAAGTAATGTATACAGGTTTTTAACAACTTGAGTAATGATAACAGAATTTTTGTTTTTGGGTGAACTATTCCTTTAGTTCTTTATGAAAAACCAAGACCAAGTATTTTTTGTATTCTCTGTAATATTTCAATTCCTTGTGTTTACAGCAGTTACACAGATTTTTCAATAAGAACCATATGGTTGGAAAGTTTTAATATTTTACTTTTATTAATCTACTGTACAGAAATTTCCAAACATATTTGGAAAAGTAAGAGGAAAGTGTTGAAGCACTATTAACATTTATCCATTTGGCAGATGATTTTCTCCAACATATATTTCATTGCATGTTCCCATGGAAATGACAACCTTTGCGCAGTTAGTTGACATAATACCCCTTCATTTGAGTTACAGGAACATACTTTTTTACTGTAGGCTTTGGCAGACTAATAATGTGTTCAGTAAGAGCTATTGTTTCCAACCCATTTTAACTCAGCATCCACTAAAGTCCAGTGTCTGTGCATTCCTCAAATCCTGTGTTGACGTTCGGTGCCTGGGGACCTATTAACAACCTCAGTAGCTGTACAGAGGAGACAGTCAGATGGGGAGACGGTGGGTGTCTGGTGGTCTGCTCCGGTCTTGTCAACTACTCTTACACATGCTAGATCCATTGAAAGGACATGAGATCCCATGTACCCCCAACCCCCCCTGTACTACAGTGCTGTTAGAAGTTAGTGACGGCTTAAATACTGGTTACTAAGTAGCCAAAGCGTCGTTCAGCTCAGTCAGCAAGCACTCTTATTGACTTTTAGGGTTTAGGTTATATTACAGTTATAGTCTGGTGAGTAGTGGTGTGTGGACTTTGGAGGAGTTTATGTTGGATGTGTCCCAGGGCCTCGGGCATGGGAACAGACACCCAGAGCTGAGCATGGGTGAAAAAAAAGGATTTGCATTGTTTGTGTTTATAAACGCAACTTTTTGAGTATCTGCTCACATGAACTCCCACTGGCCTTGCGAATAGTGGGCTGGCCAAATAAGGTTGTAAAAGTGCGTAGTCCTCTTTTAAACATACCATTGCTGTACCCCTGGTGAAGACTAATATTTGACTGGTCAATATGAGAATACAGAGCCTTTTAAATTAATGCTGTTTTGCTTTGCTCATCCATCTGTACTGTCAACATGCAAGCAACACTTAACTCTCTCAACACATATTCTTGATTCTATTCTTAAAGTTCCCATGAAATCAAAACTGACAATTCTTATTTTTAACGGAATATTACAGTGTTCATTATAAACAATTTGTCTGTGTCTTCTCCAATTTGTCTGTTTCTTCTTCGTTTGTGGGTTAACTTGCCAAGCTTCTTCTTCATTGACGGTCGCGCTGCTGCTGTGGTTACACGCGTGGATACTGCCTACCAGCGTCGCGGACGACGACGCAAAAGTATAAATGAAAACCGACGCTGAACCTACGCCGTCCGGGCTACGCCGTAGGACCTACGCACAACTATAACGAGCCCTTTAGGATCCTTTGACTCCGCCCCCTCAAACTGTCAGTCTGCTGCTAGTTACATTTTTTGAATAAAAAGCCTACTTTTCTATATCAAATAAATTCACAGTAAAAGCACAAACCACACCCACTATTTTCCTCATGTGATATTCTGTTTTACTCAGAAAGACATCAAAATACAGAAGTAAAATTGATGGTGACTTCCTGTTTATGTGGACTTTAAATACAAAAAATACAAAAAAGAATACAATTTTTTTTTTTTATAAAAATTATACTGACTTGCAGCATGTCTTAAATTGTGTTATAATCATCACAATCTCACGTAACTATTTTACGAGGTAGTATGAATTTGTATAATCTCATTTGTATATTTTTGTACATTTTTGCTTTCGCCCCAGTGATGTTGGGTTTGGAGCATCATTATTGCGGTTTTCTAATAATCCTACTATTAACTCTTTCCCCGCCTTTGACAAGTTATTTCGTCAATTAAGATAAAACGTTTCCCTGCCAATTAGGGCAGTCACTTTTCGTTCGAAAATCGATTGCACAATCGATCGGACCAACCTAAAAAAGTTTCGAAAACGATAATAGGCAATCGATTTTAACCAAATATGTACACTATTACTTTTAAAAGAATTAAACAGTTAAAATATAGATGTAACAAAACTCACAAACAAGCAGAAAAAGAAAATAAAGAATTCCGAAAGTGCAGTAGGTGTGCGAAAGCTAGACAGAAAATACCCAGCAATTTTACGCACCTATAGTTTCACGCTTTCAATCGCTGCATCTAGTGTTTTGCAAAGAAAATGGAGGACAACGTCAATAAACCTGTGCAACACGAGACAGCGTCGAAATTGTGACCTTACAGGAGATGATGAGTTATGACAAGGAGCCACCCTTGCGAGCTGACAGCGACCCGCTTTTGTGATGGAAGATTGGCAGTACAAAATACGCAGCTGGCAACAGAATTACCCGAGTTTCCCTGGGACATCAGTGCGGTCGGAGTGCGTCTTCTCAACAGATGGACATCTAGTGAATGAAAAACGCTCTGCTCTTGACCCCTAAAATGTTGATCGACTTGTTGACCAATAATTTGTAATGGCCCTAGTCTTTTTGCGCATTTCATTATGCCTGCCTAGTGCCGCCTAAGTGTCGGTTACGTTTAATGAAAAAATACACAGCATGTTCTCAACTTCAAGTAAGTCTATTTAAAGTTTCATTTTTGAACAGTTGTTTGAAATCGATCGAATCATTATTTAAAATAATTTTTGAATTGCCTAAATCATAAAAGCAGCCGGTTGAAGCCTGCAGTAATGTTTTTCATTTATGGCAGCAGTCCACTCTGCATATTTTTTTAGAGAATGTTGCACTACTGTTGCTGTTTTTTATTCTGCACGAAACTTAATGACAATGAATAAGAAATATTGCTGACTTGTGCGTTTCAGGCGCTCTCTTTACATTTGTCTGTTATTTGGCGTTGAAAATGGAAACGTCTTTTTAGACATGGAAAATCGATTTTACAATCGATTCAATGAACACTTATATATTAAAAATCGAAAATGATTTTTTCACAAAAGTGACAGCCCTACTGCCAATGATGCTAACTGACGAGTTTTTATGGTAATCTGATCCACTAGATTACGTTCTTACCCAATTTATAAAAAACTAATTCATCAACAGTTTAAACTAAGTGTATGTTTTGATTTTCGTTTCTGATTCTGATCTCTAACAAAATTAATTTACAAAAATGCAATTATTTTAGCTTTTTGCTCAAAATTTGGTATTTTCAAAGAAACCTATCAATATTTGAGCCATTAAGAGAGCCAATGAAGATAGGATGAGATGTTTTTTTCTCATTTTGTTTGTTGGTTTGAAAGCAGAGGGTCTGTTCTTTCATTTGCTATATTTGTATGTGTATAAATGTATATAAAAAAATCCTGGAAGGCATAATTTTTTCTAATAATCTTACTATTAACTCTTTCCGCGCCATTGACAAGTTATTTCGTCAATTAAGAGAAAACATTTCCCTGCTAATGACGCTTCCTGATAAGTTTTTACGATAATCTGTAATTCCGCTACTAACCACTAGATTACGTTCTTACCCAATTTATAAAAAAACTAATTCATCAACAGTTTAAACTCCATGTATGTTTTGATCTTCGTTCTGAATCTGATCTCTAACAAAATAGATTTACAAAAATGCAATTATTTCAGCTTTTTGCTCAAAATTTGTTGTTTTCAAAGGAACCGTTTGATATTTGAGAGGTTAGGAGAACCAATTTTCTCATTTTTTTCCCATTTTGTTTGTTTGAAAGCAGAGGTTCTGTTCTTTCATTTGATATATTTGTATGTTTATATATGAATATACCTGTAAATTCCTGGAAGGCATTTTGTAAAACTTTTGTGAAAATCTCAAAAAATGCTGGCGGGCAACTTTTTTAAAAAGGCTGGCGGGGAATGAGTTAATAATTATCACATCATACAAATTCATACTGTATGAATTATCCACCTTGTAAAATGTACTTCTTCTTGAGTCAAAGTTCTGGTTTACATGCAACTTTTCGACCCGTGCTTTCCATCACGTAGTGTTTTGTATTCGGAGCTGAGACTGGGATTTGTTTTCTTTTTTCTCCTCTGTCTCTTGATCTCCTCTCTTCATTCTCTGCAATCTGATACCCAACAAAAAGTCAAACTGCTGTCTTCTGTACACACGTCTTCCTCTCTGTCTGTTTATCTGTCCTGCTCGCTCATCAGCCAGATGTCTGGTCCTCTTTACTCAATGCTTTCATGATGAGGTATTATGCATCTTTCCTCTCCCACACATTTCTCCTTAGTTTTATTTCCCTTTTGTCTTTTTCCTAGATTTGTCATGCATCTAAATATAAATCTTTTCACAAACATACATACAAGAGTGTGATTTCCTCCGTTTTTGACTAGCCACTGATCTGAAAACAGTCTATTGTTCAGCATAATGTTTCGGAAAACAACTGAACATGCCAGAAAGAGGGAATGGTTCTTTGTTTTGCCTGGACAGTCACCCTTTCACAAACTATACTGGATCAAACAGAAGCTCCTTTTGTCTCAGGAGTGGGTAGAGTCGCTCTATTTTGGAAGTAAAGAGCTTTAGGGAGTTGATTTTACGTTTTATTTCTGAACATTCTCAGAAGTTGGTCCTACTCTTAAAACTAGCAATATTTCTGTCTCGGACCTCAAATGTAGGTCTCTTTTTAAGCTCTCATCAGGGCAGGGAAACAGGACCTTAGCAGGAAAAGTCAAATAAGATTAAAGTTTGGAAGTAGATTGAGAGCAAAATTAGATTAGGTGTTGCCAGTTAAGCAAAACTTTGACTGTAGAAGTGTAGCCTTTACGGTCATGAGCAGATGACGTTGTTTTGTATCTTTGTATCATTTATAAAGTGTGGTACTTTTTGGAGAAAATTATTGTTTGGCATAATTAGATGTCCTTTCTTTTTGGGAGCGGACAGAAAAGACTCTTTCAGTTGGAATTTGTGCCATCTCAGTGGTTAGGACCGAATTCAAGCCTTTATTATTTCAGACTGCTGTAGTCAAAGTGTGGCCTGAAAAAAGACTTGTTCACCTCTATGAATATGTAAGTCTTGGTTTTGACTTCAAATGAACTTTGTCACTGTATTGAATTTTGTTTCTTTATTATAACTTTTTGTCAACACAAGTTTCACTTCATTTTTGTTGAGGTGTTGTTCTCCTTCAGAGATTTTGCTAATATCTGCACAGGAAGCTCTTGGGTCCTGAAAAATCCCCTGCGGGGTAAATGTTAGACAACTTAATCAAGTGTCTATTTGTTGCGATACCTATATTTCTGGACCAGAAAACAAACCAACAGGCAGCTATTTTTCTTTGTGTAGATCAGATAAAGGTCCTCTCAGTTCTCCGGAGCCTGTGTTATCACTGATCCTGAATCATCATGTAAATGGAGGACTGGAACCTCACTGTGTTTTAAGTACCCTAACATAACAGTCCAACAAATGGTCACCAGGCAGTCTGAAGCAACAGACATATGGCCAGATACAACCTCAGACCATTTCAGATATCCCACCCAAAAAAAATATTTCAGGGAGGTAGCTCACTGCCCCCCCCCAAAAAAAGAATACTAATATGTTTTTTTTAAATATATGAAACAAAAAAACTGGCATAGCTATATATATATATATATATATTTTTTTTTTTTTTTTTTCTTCAGTAGGGTATCTCTTTTAATAGCTGGTCAGCTATGCCAGAGGTTTTCCAACTGGGGTCCCCCAGGGGGTCTCCAGGAGGTTCTGGGGGTGTCCCCATAACATTTCAGAGAAATAAGCCAAAGAAAATATGTAAAATTGATTTACTACACTGTAAAATGTTGCTGTAGTTATGCAGCTGTTTGCTAAATGTATGTTATTTACTGGCAACAGTTTGTTCAAAGTTAAATAAACACTAAACATTATCAAGTCTTTGTCTTTACAAATTAAAACTATAAAATAACAGCCTTATGCAAAGCATTCTGGGAACCAGAAATCCTCATCAACCTTTAAAAAAAAAATTTCCTCAGATTTTGGTTCCCAGATTGTTTTGCATGAGGGTGTTTTTTGTTAGTTTTATTCTGTAAAGATAAAGACAATGTTCATTTAACTTTGATCAAACTGTTGCCAGTAAATAATTTATAAATTTAAATTGAATGTGTTAAAATAACACATCTTGTGTCTAGTTAAGGACAACACATCTTTGTGTTGTTTTAACACATCTTGTGTTGTCACTTTTATTTATAAGAACTCAAAATCAACATGAAATGACACAAAATGTGTTAAAATAACACATGATGTGTTAAATAGGATAACACAAAACAATGTGTTAAAATTAACACATCCTTTGTTAAAGTTTTGCAAACAGAAATGTTTATCTCCCATATTCATTTTTATACATTTTAGAATCATTTATATTTTCTTTGTATCTTTCTAGTGTGATTTCATTTTTTACAGTCCCCTTTATCTCAATAAAATCTCATTCACAGAGCACTTTTGTCCCAGAAAATACCTGTAAAATTGGCAGACAGGCTTCTGTGTGAACACAAACACGTCCCGTAAATGTTCTGGGATCGCTCCTCTCATTCCCATTAAATTCCAGAAAAGCTATCTGTGTGAACAAGATGCTGAAACGATGCCATAGTGTCTTTACGGGAACTTTACGGTACGGGTGTGAACATACACACAGATTCTGGAAGATCATTGGCAGTGTGAATAAACCAAAAATCAAACGATCCCGGACAGATCCCGGATGCATTTTACGTGTATTTTCCATAATGTCTGTGTGAAAAGGGCTTTACTGGGGTTTAAAAGCCATGATTCCTTGTGAAGCTGCTACGAAACAAAAAATTATTGTTAAAGTTACTGCAATACATAATTTTAAATTGAAAAAGTACTGTATTTCTTCAACATCCAGCATTATCCAGAAAGTGTAGCCAATTATATATTCATTGAACACCTAAAAACTCATTCTTTTTGACCATTGTTAAGCAGGGGTGCACTGTAATGAACTTACGATGTAATAATTGTAGATTTGTTTTTTTAGCAACCTTGTCATTTACACTACAATGTAAATGAACCTAATTGAGTTTTTTAAACCAACTTTATGCCAGATATTTTTCATAAAACAATTAAGATAATTGAGTCTATTTGCTCTCATTCTTTTTGCTGTCTAGGAGACACAATATAATGTTACACAGCTGGTATTATTTAGATTATTTCATATTAACTCACCATGGAAAGTGGCATTTTTGTAGGCATTTGTGTTCATTCCTCGATAACAATGGACAGTTGGTGGATGAGATTTATTGTATGAAATGTCTGGAAGCTCTGAGCTCATCTGAAACTGGCGTCATGTATGTCAATGTTGAATGCTAACAAGTGTAGGAGGCGCCTACTCTGTCTTTGACATTTGAGTTGAAGGGATTGAGGACATCAAATAAAAAATTATGTTGTACAATATGCAAATGAAAGGGAACGGAGAGGAAAACAGTCTGATATAAAAGATCTGGTGGCATAATTTATAATCATTGCTATTATAAACAGGACACATTCCATTTGTAACTGTGAACATCTGGACTGCACCACGTCGGCCACAATAACAATAACAAAAACATTGATAGGGATTGTGGGAGGAGATCCTCAAAGAAAGAGCAAAATAACATTCTCAAGAGCCATTTTTAACACATTGTTATTTTTCATTTAATTTTGCCCTTTTCAGACATTATAAACCCTAGTCGTCATAATGGGAACGTCTGCCAGTCCAATGTGGTTTCAGACCAAACAAATTTACTACATTGTTGATTTGACTCTTCTGCTGATTCTGTCTGCCGTTTTGTTAAGATGAACTTTGTCGAATTCATGACTAAACTTTGCTATACATACTGAATTACTTTCCCAAAAGTGTCTTTAAATATGATTCATATGGTTTTGTGGAAAAGATGCAGTCGTTTCGCAGTGGAAACTGCATAAAATGCATTCTTTCTCACACACACACACACACACACACGTACACACAGCATCGACTTTCCACAAATCACTCGATACCACTGGAAAAATCTTCTGTTTGTAATAAAGCGGTCATGTAATTTTACTTAGTAATGTTGCTTTGGCAGTCTGTGAAGTCTTCATCTTGTGTTAAGAAATCGTTGGGTTTTAAGTGGATGAATCAGTTCAGTATGGGATGAAGGTACTTTATAGACAGATGCTCAGGGTGGGTGTTGATATGGGCGTTAATGGCATCTGCAGAATAAACACCTTCAAAGGGAAACCAGCAGAGAGGTTACATGCTGTGACAATCAGGTTTAATGCCCTTATTCCTTCTTGCTATCTGTATTGTAATCTATAGTGGAGTTTGAGATGTGTATTATTTCCTTACTTTAGCTGAATACAAACAAATAATTTAAAAATAAAATGCTATCATGTCAAAGCTCCAAATTGCACATACATCCATCATTATGGGATTATATACTATTATATCTATTGGTATGTCCTCTGACGCAGAACGAAATGTATGTGAGACCTATCAATTAATATTTTGAGCTAATTTGATGATCATATCTAACGTATTCATGGCACATTATAAAAATTCTATTCTTTTAACTATTCTTTTATGGATGTATAAACAGTATTTGTTAATAGGATACGTCCCAAATCTTAACTAACCTGAAGAAATGTAAAAGATTAATTACCTGCTGATTTGTTTGTAGGGTAAACATGACCTGAGATGTTTAATACAAAAATGTGATTTGTTTTTTAAAAGATTGATGCCTTGGGCCATAAAGAGAAACATAATTTCAAACAGGATGCAAGACGTCAGCACAGGAATTGAGGTCATAGGCTGCAGGCCAAGGTTTCTCGTGTCAGACAAGAAACCACTGTGACCCCAGTGAAATCGCTGCAAGGTCGTTGCTACGGTTATGGAGAGGAACTTCCTGTTTGTTCTGATGCACACTCTCTCTGTTTTCAGAACTCTATGAACCTGCCTCCAGATAAAGCACGTCTCCTACGGCAGTACGATAATGAGAAGAAATGGGACCTAATTTGTGACCAGGTACAATCCTCACAGCAATCACCTGCTTTTGACCTTTCTACACATCAGTTATAGACATAAAGTTAGACTAGATTCTGAAGAGTGTGCTGGTTACTCAAATTGTAGTGAACAAACATGGCCTTAAAGGTACACTCCACTTTTTTTGAAAATATGCAAATTTTCCAGCTCCCCTAGAGTTAAACATTTGATTTTTACCGTTTTGGAATCCAATTAGCTAATCTCCGGATCTGATGGCACCACTTTTAGCATAGCTTAGCATAATTCATTGAATCGGATTAGACCAGGGGTCTCCAACCTTTTTTCATTGGAGAGCTACTTTCTAAAAAATAAAAGTGGTCGAGAGCTACTTGTGTCACGTTATACCTAAATTAGTGAGTTAATAGACACCGCTCTTTTAACTCACTGTGATTTGAACTCTTTTTTTTTTAAGTTGCCAGCCAGTGCCAGCATTTTTTCCTACTTTTCACAAAATTGTAATTCCTTCCAGAAAATGCTTTTCTTTAAACATAAACATAAGATACATCAAATAAAAGAACAGATCCTTTTAAACAACAACAACAAAAACTTTCCTGTTGTCTTTATTTATACTTTTTATCACCTCTTATACGGGTAGGATTTGTCCAAAAATACCACATTTTGAATAAAAAAATAAATTATTAAAGATCAGATATAGAAAGATGATCCAAACATAGAGTATTTACTGATTTGGATTCATAATAGGGATGTGCATGTATGTCACACGTTTGGCTCTCTGGTATCTCTTGACATTTGATGTTAAAAATATGAGATGATAACCTATTGAACTTGTGACGACGACTTTATTTTCATTTTATCAAAAATGAATCCGAAAATGACAGCATCCATTTTTACCATAGTAACTCGAGATGTGCGCGGATCGTCCGGTTGCTGCGGCGCGGGCTTCACAGCGTTGCGCGGATCGTCCGGTTACTGCGGCGCGGGCTTCACAGCGTTGCGCGGATCGTCCGGTTGCCGCGGCGCGGGCTTCACAGCGTTGCGCAGATCGTCCGGTTGCCGCGGCGCGGGCTTCACAGCGTTGCGCGGATCGTCCGGTTGCCGCACTGCGGGCTTCACAGCGTTACGCGGGTGCGCGATCTTATTTGTTTGTTTTTGAATCATACATGTTAAATTACTGATGTCATATGATACGCCGGTCTACACAGCTCAACGCAACGTCAAACACGTACCCAGTCTTTACCACCACAGGCGCTTGTAACACTAACCAGACATCCAAATGCGCCATAACCACAGAAAATAAAAAATAAATAAATAAACCCACGAGCGAGCTACCTGCAATTAAGAGGCGAGCTACCAGTAGCTCGCGAGCGACGTGTTGGAGACCCCTGGATTAGACCATTAGCATCACGCAAAAAATAACCAAAGAGTTTCAATACTTTTCCTATTTAAAACTTGACTCTTCTGTAGTTACCAGTGATGCGCGCGTTGATATGAAAAGAGCGGGTGCCTGCGGTCACCCGTGGTTACGAGTCATCCAAAAATATTTTTTATGATATTCGGGTCGCGGTCGGTCGGGTCGTTTGATATAAAGATGCCAATTAACGATTTTAAACAATTACTACTTAAAAAAAGCGGGTCGGGTACAATATTTATTTTACATTTTTTTGCGGTCCGAGTTGCAGGCGGGCTAGTTGAAAACGTCGGTTGTGTGCGGGTTGTTTATCCTCTTCAACCCTGAGGACCCTGTCCCGGGTCCAGAATTTCATATTTTTACTTAATATAAAAGATTATTTTAATCTTTAATGCTCCGTCATGGACCCCAGTAACACATATGAGATACTGTTTGAAAGCTTAGAGTCTCTACTTTCTGCAGATATGCATCACTTTGACATATCTTTTACTGTAAGAAAGTTATTTACACTTAATTTACACTATCACCCACCCAATATTTTTTGATATCATATAATATTCACATATTTCATATTTTTCAAAAATGACAAACATGGGCAAGTCTTATATCAAATGAAAGCTCTCACTCTCAGGAATAAGGCTACATCATTATTTTTGTTCTAATATCAACACATATCCAACAATCATCGAATGAATAATAAGGTAAAAAATGGTCTTTTGTAAACATATGGGAAACTTGAGTGTGAACTGCCTCAGATAGCACATATAGCTACAAATGATACACCATCTTTTCTTTTAGGTCCTACTCTAAAAAATGAGTCCATTCACAGCATTTTTTTTGGTTGTTTGCATAATTAATCCCTAGCTTTTTATTATATGTGCAAAACAAAAAATTAATATTTTTATGAAAAATGTATTTCCGCACCCTTCATTAAAATAAGAATATTTTTTGAATGCGACATGATAAAGAGTTCATTCTTTTTTTGGGTGTTTACTGTCTGCTGCTGCTAACAACCAGAACTGTCTGCAGTCTGCTAGAGCACCCAGAACCAGAGTTATTCACTATCAAAGACAATGTTTACAACATAAAAAATAAAATTTGGTGTTTCATCATATGAAAAACAACATAAATAACAATATTTGTCACAAACAGCAGCTTTTTATGTAACTTCAAAGGGTTTTCTTTAAAATGATATAAAGAAATTGCATTTATTCCACTGTATGTGGTTATGGTAGCACTTCAAATGTTTTTTGGCAGAAATTGTACACCATAAGCGTATTATTCCTCCCATCAGTTGGAGTAAAATAACTTTTGCATAGATTATGATAGAGAAAAAATTCCTTTTTCCTCTGTAAGCTGACAATAGCTGGAATCAAACAAAACTGTCTGCAGGGACCTGAGATACCCAGGGCCAGAGTTATATACTTTCAAATAAAAACTTTAGAAAAAAACATCAAAAAGCGCCTATTTATTTTTGTGTTTATTAGAGGCCTGACATCACATACAACCATGTTTAGCACTTTCAACAGTGTTTTATGTAATTTCAAAGGGTTTCCTGTAAAATGATACCAAACTTTTGTATGTAAACCTCTGCATGTGGGTATGGGAAGCTTTTGAAATTGGGTAGGCCAAATCCAGGCGAAAATCCCCAAAATAGCTTCAGGGTGGAAGAAGTTATACATTGACCCGCGCATCACTGGTAGTTACACTGTGTACTAAGACAGACGGAAAATTAAAAGTTGTGATTTTCTAGGCAGATATGGCTAGGAACTATACTCTCATTCTGGCGTAATAATCAAGGACTTTGCTGCTGTAACATGGCTGCAGCAGGCGTAGTGATATTACTCAGTGGGCAAAAATAGTTCCCTTGGTAACTTTCAATAGCAGGGGACTATTTTCAGGTGCTGCGTAATATAATTGCGCCTCCTGCAGCCATGTTACAGCAGCAAAGTCCTTGATTATTACGCCAGAATGAGAGTATAGTTCCTAGACATATCTGCATAGAAAATCGCAACTTTTCATTCCGTCGGTTTTATTACACGATGTAACTACAGAAGAGTCAAGTTTTAAATAGGAAAAATATCGAAACTCGTTGGTTAATTTTGAGCACAATGCTAATGGTCTAATCAGATTCAATGAATTATGCTAAGCTATGCTAAAAAATGGTACCACCAGACCCGGAGATCAGCTGAATGGATTACAAAACAGTAAAAAAAAATGTTTAACTCTAGGGGAGCTGAAAAAAATTTGTGTCCCTTTAACCCAATCTTAAAAACATATGCATTCACGCACACACACATTATAAATGTATCATAAAAGTGTTCAGTATAACTCAAGCTTTATTCTTTTAAAAGCTCCATCAGACACTGTAACTTGTGGAATGCAGGTTCATGCATTAAAACGTTTAGTATTTGTAGTTATTAACTTCACTGTTACACTGTATACATTTCATATGTACGTTGTAAAAAACCTTTTTAAAAAACTCTTGTCATACATCCTGACAAATGCATTTGGCTGCTGAAGAAGGGAGGTGTTCAGAATTACCAAACAATGTCATCATTTCTTAAACATACTTATTAGGGTGGAGAATATGTGCATGTGTTGGATTAAACAGAACATTAATCTCTAAAATGTTTTATCTCCCTCATGTTCTGCGCTAGGAGCGTTTCCAGGTGAAGAATCCTCCACATACATACATCCAGAAACTACGTGGATATTTAGACCCAAAGGTCACACGCAAGGTCAGTATCCTATGCCGGTTGCATTCTATATCTGCGGGGTCATACCAAATATTTCCCAATATCTTTAATATTGACTTAGGAAGGTCAGGTCA
The DNA here is from genome assembly GCF_030506205.2 of Paramisgurnus dabryanus. NCBI lineage: Eukaryota > Metazoa > Chordata > Actinopteri > Cypriniformes > Cobitidae > Paramisgurnus > Paramisgurnus dabryanus. Next base: position 14,089,747 of record NC_133357.1, on the reverse strand, counting down.
AAGATTCGGTCAGTGTGAAATCAATCTTTACCTTGGATTTCACAGAGAGGGTCACATAAAAGTAATGTAAAAGAGTACAAAATTGAGTAGAATATTCCTATATACCTTCAAGTTTTTCCATGTAACAGGTAGTTTTCCTGTGCAGGTCATTTGTGTTGACCCATGTAGAGCTAATTGTATTTCCAGCACAGTTGTATCTCTAGATATTAAAGGAAAATGTGACTTTTACCATGTTTAAGTGCTATAATTAGGTCCCCAGTGCTTTTATCAACCTAGAAAATGTGAAAAGGTCAACCCAATAACTTAGTTTTGGTAAACCATTCACTGAAAGCATGGTAATTGAAATTTGGCTCCCCTTGTGATGTCAGAAGGGGATATAACGCCCCTTGATATGCACTATCCAACCACGCCACTCAAATTTAGTACAGAGATCAGCTCATTTGCATGATAAAAGACACACCTAAAACAGCAAATTTACTGTTCACTTACAAAGTGACAATTTTTAACATGCTATCATAAATTATCGATATGATATTTTGAGCTAAAACTTCACTCTGGGGACACCAAAGATTTATTTGACATCTTAAAAAAGTCTTGCAAAATGTCCCTTTTAAAAGAAAGTTTATTATTTTAAACTTAATTTATAATTTTCCTAAATATTTAAACATGCTTATAATCCTAAGCTTTTCCCTGTGTGCAGAAATTCCGCCGGAGGGTCCAAGAATCCACCAAAGTCCTGCGTGAGCTGGAAATATCATTGAGAACCAATCACATCGGGTAACTAATTTCTCTCTTTTCACCTTTCATCCCATCTCTCCATCTTGTACTGATCTCCCAGTGTAAATCTCCCATGATCCTCCAGCAACCAGAGCCGTGAAGTTGCGAGTCCCCTGAATACAGTATTAGAGAACAATAGCACTGCCAGTGGTGCGGATAGGAAGCTGTGGTATTGTTTGGCCTTCCCCTATAAAGAATCACTCCTTCATTGTTCGTCCTGTTGTAAGATGAATTGTTTGCCTGTGTGCAGATCCCTGCTGTTGGGCTGTTCCACCAGCCTCCCTGCATATGCTTATAGCTCAGTCTGTATGGTTTAGCAAAGCCCAGATGGTTCTTATTCATCTTGTACCGCACACACATCGACTTCGTCAGCAGGAAGCTCGGTTGTGTATGCTGGAGTACAAGGAAGCCCGGAGCGTCCGACAATTTATTGTGTGAAAGGACACACACAAACACTCACACGCAGACACACATGAAGATTCAGGGCTTACGTTCATGATTGTCTGCAATAATGTACAATGAAACATTATTTAAGCTTTTCTTTTGGACACACACACATGCATAGAAAAACAATAGGAGAATTTTTTTTGCAATTCTTTTGTGAAAAAGCAATTATGCAGAAATAAGTGGCAAAAAATTGTAATGCTGATTTGCACTGATCTTGCGGGTGGGTTCAGAGTTGTATAGATTGTGCAGTATGAAGTACCTAACTCAGATGTCCAGCATCATCACCATTATGATCAAGGCACATTTACACTAACAAAATCTCAGAAAACTACACCATGATTATAAATGACTTCCTTTGTCTTCTGTGTGAGCAACAAATAACCGGGACACCCGTCTCCTGAATCATAAGTTAAAAGTAATGTGTTTCTCATCAGTAACACACATGGAAAAGAATAGAAAGGTTTTTTGGGGCTGGATGAAATGAAACAGAAGACTGTTTATTGCTTGTGTCTGATCTCTGGCCTCTTTCCGATGTGCTACTCCCTGCTTTGCCAAGACAATCTGAAATAGCATCTGGCCGGACAGGAAAAGAGTGTAAAGGGGCGCAGGGAGGGGGAGGTGGTAGACAGGAAGCTGGTGATGGAGTGAGTCCCCACCATTTTTTCAGGCTGAAAAGTCTGTTTCTCTCTCAATGTATGTAGCATAGTCCCATTCTTTATATCTGTGCTTTGTGTGCAGGAGTCCGAAAGCTGCTTTTGTGATGCATGTGTGGCCATCTTAAAGGGATAGTTCACCAAAACCGAAAAATCTATTGTCATTATTAACCTCGTGATGTCTCTTTTAAGCACAAATGCGGCTTTTTTACATTGTAGTGCTTAAGTGCATCTTAAATATATCTGGCATCCTTAAACTAAAACAACTGTCCATTAAAAAAAAGTTTGGAAAAGCACAACCAGTAAAAATTCTTTAAAACCTTGTTTTTTTGTTTGATTGACAGGTTTGAAACAGCATGAGGGTAAACAATGACAAACTCTGTAACTAATAATTATATTTAGTTTTTAAGGGGTTAAATGAGAAAGAAAGTGAGAGAGGGGCAGAAAAATAGGAATGAATGTATATATAAGTGAATGTTTGTGTTGGAGAAGCAGTCTAAACATTGCCTGTGTCAGATGCTTAACCTCTTCTGCTGGGTTCTCTCTCAGACTTTCGCCCTCCACGTTCCTTTGCTCTGCATGGTGGGAATTCCTTTAGTTTTAAGTCCCCCCCAAGAAATCTAAAGGGAATCTGAAGCTAAAATCTTTTCTTGACTTTCCATCCCACCAAGCCAGTCAAGTCAGAGCAGCCTTTAGGAAAGAATTTCTTTGAATTGTAAAGTCAGCATGAAACAGCATCCACAACTAATTTAACATTTGTAATATTGTGGATTTAAAAGTGTGAAACTGGATATTTAGTTTTTATAAATATGTGGGTGTTTCAAACTACAGTTTGCACTTTTGTGGCCCGAGTTAATAATTTTTTAATGAATTTTGATTTCATATTGACAGTCTAGAGCAGTGTTTCTCAACCAGGGGTCTGGGGCCCACACTGGGGCCTTGGCAGATTTCCAAAGGGGTCTCCAGGTGTCTTTGTTATTCAAGATATTTCTTATTGTTTGGTTATTTTTTTGCTGGGCGTACAAAATAAAAGTGAGGTTTTGAATAAAATATGTGTGTTTACTGTGTGTAATTATTATGTTTATTTTAACACACACACACACACACACACACACACACACACACACACACACACACACACACACACACACACACACACACACACACACACACACACACACACACACACACACACACACACACACACACACACACACACACACATACCTGTATACATTTCAAAAGTTGTATTTATATATCCATTTTTTTATTTATATATTATATAGAATATATAAAAATCTAAATAAATATATATACACATGTAAATGTTTCTTAAATACATACATGAATGTGTGTGTTTTTTTATAGACATAATAATTACACACAGCACACACTCAAATATTATGCAAAAACTCACTTTTATTTTGTATGAGATTAATCTAAATTAATCTTTGCCCAGCACAATTATTTTTTCAACAAATTCACAGTAGGTACGTTTACATGCAACCAAATAATCCGTTTGTAATCGTATTGATGGCTCAATCGTATTAAAAAAGTCTTCATGTAAACACCTTAATCAATACGACTGAGGACGATCGTATGCAAATTTGGATCGTATTGAAGGGGTGGTGTACTCCGATCTGTGATCCGATCCGCAGGAGAAAAGTATGCATGTAAACGCGTGAATCATAGCGTTTATGTTTACTTTTAAAACATTAGGCTACTTAAAGTAAAAAAATAGCGTTGTGCCTTTTGAAATGTGTGTTTTTGTTTCCTATATCTGAAAACTTTTTAAAAACAACTTTCTCCAACTCAGTTTTGACTTTTATCCAGAGATAAAGCTTGAAATCGACGAGAGATGCTGTCCGCAGCGTAGCGTTGCCAAGTCCTCTGCTTTTTTCGAGTTTAGATTTGGGCTAATGTTTTGTTGTTTTATTTTCTGCAGGTTAAAGATTAAATTATTTCGTTAATGAGTTATTGGTATTTGGGCTGTGAATAGTCATTGGGATGCTTTTGGGCTAGTTTTGAACGTCCATTCGGATGGTTTTGATACTTGAATCTGGCAACCCTGGCTGTGCGCATGCGTAGACTTTTGGTTCGGATTCTATATAATGTACATGTAAACGGACATTTAAATCAGATTGCAATGTTAAGGGTGCATGTAAACTGTATCGTTGTAACTTTCACTGGAATTAATTTCAGTCGGATTGACAACATTTTGTGCATGTAAACATAGCCATTGTGTAGTCATGCCAACTTCTAGTGTATTTGGTAGAAATTGAGAGCATTGGGCGAATTTTGGCCTAAAATGATAACGGTTGAGAACCACTGGTCTAGAACGGTGGTTCTCAAACTGGTGGCCGCGAGATGGTGCAAGGGGGTGCCCAGTTTTATGACATTTTATAAAATACATTAATTTATCATGAATTTTGTGTAAGTAAATCTAAAAAATAAGGCTACTAACCAACAGCACTGCTTTGTATACTTTAATATATTTTGCCTAATTAAAATGTTGCGTTTTAAAACAAATTTTTCATTTTCATCGGGGGGCCGCGAAGGAATGCACTGTACACAAGGGGGGCCGCACACTGATAAAGTTTGAGAACCACTGGTGTAGAGGATAAGTGTGCTATTCTTTTGCACTCCTCCTACTTCAACTTTTTCCCATATTTGTTTTTGTATAACTTTACTCCTCACCGATTTCAGTAGGATGTTTAACATCTGCCTCTTTATTGTGACAGGTGGGTTCGTGAATTCCTCAATGATGAGAACAGGGGTCTGGACATTCTGGTGGAGTATCTCTCCTTCGCCCAGTGTGCTGTCATGTAAGTGACACGCCCTCCAAACAACCAATCACAGACACTCTCACAACACCAAAACACTCCGATCCGCCCGGCACCTGTATGGCATTTAAAAGATCCCTCTGAAACAAGTATCCTTATCAGCTTATTGTAGATAAGGATTGCACTATTGAAATATTTATAAACTTGCTCAATGCTTAAATGTTGCTAAAAATTATAATCTTTATACGTTGTAGTTATGCAGAGGCAAATGTCTGCGCAGCATTTTGATTTGTGCTTTGATATGCCATGCTATAATATGCTCGGATGGTCCCATGCTGCTGTCTGCAAAACCCGAGACCCCGTTACTGAGCTTTGTTGCTAACTCCTTCCCACCCTTATCCCCTTCCCCTCGCTCTCCCTATGTGCGGTTCCCTGTGTGCTCGGCTCAGGTTGGATTTTGAAGCGCTGGAGATGGCCGATGACTGTTCGCTGGACAAAGCTAAGTCCTGGAGCAGGTCCATTGAGGATCTGCACCAGAACGGCTGCAATACGCTGGTGCGCTCTGCGCGGCAATCCGTCCTCCGGTATGTATGGTATTGTGTGTATGGCCTGCTTGTGCTTGCTGCTGTGCACTGCCTTGCTTTGAAATGATGTCGGCTTATGTGATATTTTGCACTAAATATTCACAGACTTGTTTTGAGGCCGATCTGCAGTTTGGTTGTTAGTTTCTAAAATATAGGGCCACACATGGTTTGTAAACTTTATACAAGCATGTAGATAATGTCACCTACTGTCACAGAATTGCTACAGAATTGCTATATTACTCACTTTGCAGTACAAAAGTTGTGGGTTCACGCTTTGTATGACAGACATTTAGTGCTTAGATGCATCATTTCACCACAGCCACACTTCCTGAGGGTAGACAGCACACGCAAATGATAAAGTACCTTCTCATGTGATGGACAGATGTGCATCTGTGTATATTCAGTGTCTCTTGTCAACCTCTGGCATTATATTATAGGTATGGCTCAGCGTCCAACAGCAAAACCATCAAGAACTCCAGATTAGTCAGTCAAAAGGACGACGTGCACGTGTGCATTATGTGTCTCAGAGCAATCATGAACTATCAGGTACTGGATGCAATGATCTGATTGGTTAAAAAAAATTCTGACTGAAACACAAAATCGCTTTTCTCCCTCTAGTGGTATTACACATCAATGTCTTTTATTTCTTTTCAAACCGCAGCACAATGAATTCATTTAGGGGGAAAATTCAACAATTCATTGCTCTTTTTTTGTTTCTCACCTTAGTATGGCTTCAACCTTGTCATGTCTCATGATCATGCGGTTAATGAGATTGCCCTGAGCTTGAACAATAAGAACCCAAGGTAAGATATTAACCACATTTACCATCTATTTAACATTCTTTAAATTTGCGAGGGGATTTATCAACCCCCGCATGTAGTGCCGCAGGTAGTGTTACCACCTGAGCCCATACCTTCAGAAGTCTTTTGTCTTGGTTGTGCAGTGAAGTTGGTTAGTAGAGTTTTGTTTGGTTGAATGAAGCCTTCAAAAAGGATTAAGTTCAGATGTGTAGACTGCAGGATAAAGGAACAAACCCTTTGCAATTGCTATCATCAATCAATATATGAACATGTACAATATATTGAGATATTTGGAGTGTCTATCTAAAGTCCCACCTACATATATTGGTACTTGACATCAAAAATGACCCTTATGAAACGCTGAAGATGAAAGCTGGCGATCAACCCCTCCTATCGTATTTCTCATTTTGAAAATTGTATAACAATGAACACAAAGCTGCTGTTCTCCTTGAAGGACGGATCTAAGCAGGTGTGGGTGGGTAATGATCTCTGTTGGTAATGTTACACTTCTCATTGTGGGAATTTTGCTCTGTCGCTGTACTGTACTTGAATGCTCACAGAATCTATTGTTCTGCTTACAGAACAAAAGCGCTGGTCCTGGAACTGCTGGCTGCTGTGTGTTTGGTGCGGGGAGGCCATGAAATCATCCTCTCGGCGTTTGATAACTTCAAAGAGGTAGGATCTGGGACATGTACACCTTCGTGTGTACTGTAAAAACCATTGATGCTATAATAAATACTGTATAATCTCATTCACATAGCACTTTGGTGCCATAAACTTGGCCTAGGGGATTTTGTGTGAACACAAAGTTAAAGGGACATGGCAACATTGCTGTAACATTTACGGAAAGAGTTCTATGTGAACACAAACACGTTCTGTAAATGTTCTGGGATCGCTCCCGTGCAAGGGTCCTAGTAACATTACCGCAACATTTACAAAAAGCATTCTGTGTGAACACAAACACGTTCCGTAAATGTTCTGGGATCGCTCCCATAAAAGGGTCCTAGTAACATTACCGTAACATTTACGGAAAGCGGTCTGTGTGAACACAAACACGTTCCGTAAATGTTGTGGGATCGCTCCCGTAAAAGGGACCTAGTAACATTGCCGTAACATTTACGGAAAGGGTTCTGTGTGAACACAAACACGTTCCGTAAATGTTGCGGGATCGCTCCTGAAAAGGGACCTAGTAACATTGCCGTAACATTTACAGAAAGCGTTCTGTGCAAACACTAACACGTTCCATAAATGATCTGGGATCGCTCCCATAAAAGGACCTAGTAACATTGCCCATAACATTTACGGAAAGCGTTCTGTGTGAACACAAACATGTTCCGTAAATGTTCTGGGATCGCTCCCGTGCAAGGGTCCTAGTAACATTACCGCAACATTTACAAAAAGCATTCTGTGTGAACACAAACACATTCCGTAAATGTTCTGGGATCGCTCCCATAAAAGGGTCCTAGTAACATTACCGTAACATTAACAGAAAGCGTTCTGTGTGAACACAAACACGTTCCGTAAATGTTGTGGGATCGCTACCGTAAAAGGGACCTAGTAACATTACCGTAACATTTACGGAAAGCGTTCTGTGTAAACACAAACACGTTCCATAATTGTGTGGGATCGCTCCCGTAAAAGGGACCTAGTAACATTGCCGTAACATTTACGGAAAGCGTTCTGTGTGAACACAACACGTTCCGTAAATGTTGTGGGATCGCTCCCGTAAAAGGGACCTAGTAACATTGCCGTAACATTAAAGGAAAGCGTTCTGTGTGAACACAAACACGTTCCGTAAATGTTCTGGGATTGCTCCTATAAAGAGGGCCTAGTAACATGCCGTAACATTAACGGAAAGCATTATGTGTGATCAAATGGCAGAAACATTGCCGTTAGAGGCATGCCGTAGTGAGGACGTGCATGTCATTCCAATAAAAAGTTGACACAGGGGGAATTAAATGAAAATTAACATTCACAACGAGAAATGTCTGCTAACTGGACTGAATAAAAAATCCAGGAGCTCTTTATTGTTGGTGCTGAAGCTGAAATCATTCATTAGAACAGCGTGTCAAACGCTCCTTATGACTTATCATAAACAAAGATGCACGCATGTGGTTTCACAGACAGAAATCACAGATTATAAGCAAACTTATATATATACTATATACTCCCTCAATATAAAAAATATCAAAATGATATTCGACATTATATTATTTTCACAGAATGATCTTTACATTATGTGGAAAACATTAAAGCACAAAAAATGACTTTGGCTTGGTTACAGGATCACATTTCATCTATTTAAGGAAAGATGTGTGTGGCCGGTGGTTTTTGCTATTATTTGATTCTTTTACAGAGCTGTAAGCAGCCATGTCTAACACCAGAGTTATTTTTCCTTGCTCAACAGTGTGTATGTGTGGGAAAACACCGCATCTTTAGCCAGTCGTATCATTAAATCCACGTCTCTGATAAGGATCAGTTTTTCAGGGAGGTTGAGGAATTGCCCGCAGACTGGTTTGCTCAACCTTTTTGATTCTGTTTGCCTAGCCATTTAAATACCGGAAACGGGCCAATTACCCCGTAACCATCCGTCTCTGCTCTGAGAAACTAAGAGCTATCAACACAACAATGTAGGACCCAGAGAGACTGTGAAAAATAAATGTAATGCCTGTAAAACTAGTAGTCTATTTATGGAACTAGGTGACTGTGGTTAAACTGACTTTTATTTGGACACTTCAATTTAACTTGCCACAAATATTTTAAGAGGAGATTATATCACCTATTGTAGTTATTCATATAACAAAGGCCATGTTTACCACTTGGCAGGTTTCCCATTTTGCCTGGCCTTTTATTGTATAGTAAAGTATAAAAGCCTTTTCCATAGAAGTCGATTTCTTTGGTTATAGACTTTGATTTTAGACCGTTAAGGTCGGCTTTACTTATACCTTAATCTGCTTGGGAAATCTTTAATATGGTGTTTAAGCAATAGTAGGATATGACAGATCTGTTTATACTGGGCTTACTGTAATTAACTTATTAAATCTGTATGTGGCAGGTGTGTAAAGAAAAGCATCGGTTTGAGAAGCTGATGGAGTATTTTCGTAGTGAAGATGGAAACATTGACTTTATGGTAGGTCCATAAAAGCACTTTTCTAACCATTTGTGTGTGAGAGAAATCTCTACATGTGTTTCAATGCATCTGTTTGTGTCTCAGGTGGCCTGTATGCAGTTCATCAACATTGTGGTTCATTCGGTGGAGGACATGAACTTTCGCGTACATCTGCAGTATGAGTTCACTAAACTAGGCCTTGATGACTTCCTAGAGGTACTGATTTAAAGTTAATCCACTAAAATAATCCAGTATTCAGACAGCTAAATACACTCTAATGCTTGATTGATTCAACCCCTCGCTGGGTTTAACCATTGGGGTAAAGCAGTGGTTCTCAAACTGGGGGGCATGACATGGTGCAGTTTTACAAAATTTTATAAAATACATTAATTTATAACTTAAAACCTCAGAAAAATATAGCTACCAACCAACAGAACTATGTATAATTTAACCTTTCATTTAATTCAAATTTAAAAATGTTTTATATCATAAATGTGTTTTTGGTGGGGGCATTTTGTTTTTGTACAAATGAAATTAATCAAAAACATTTTGCTGATGTTTTTGTAACTACTGTATTTGTCTTCTAACAGAAATCTAAGCACACAGAGAGTGATAAGCTATCGGTGCAGATTCAGGCATACCTGGATAATGTGTTTGATGTTGGAGGACTATTGGAGGACGCTGAAACAAAAAATGTGGCTCTGGAGAAGGTGGAAGAGCTGGAGGAGCATTTGTCACATGTAAGAGCCAGTCTACAGTACAGTATAGTCATCATAACATTACTACAAAATTCATTGACTTAAGTATATCAACAATTCTGTATGTAATTTATTCAACTTGCTGAGGTATATAAGCACTATACCTTTGAATATTTGAATGACTTCACTCCTATCAGAGCTCATTTAGGGCATTTATTGCCTCGTATTTACCCACAACATATAATCTGTATCTTATATATTCACTTTTGATGCAGAAAGGTCTTGCATTATAATTTAGCATGTTCATTAGACTTTCATGCACTCTTTTTAGAGCTGAATATTTATCATTGATGACCATGATTATTATCAGTTTAAAGGCAGTTTGAAAACAATCAATATGATTGTTTATACCAGGTTGAAAAAGATTTCAAATGACACAACAAATCTCGTCAAGATCACACCGTAGGAGGAATGCAGAATTCCCCAAATATTCCACTGTATGGGAGTAATCTCTGCTGCTACAGAAGTGAAAGTAATGCTGTCTTATGTGCTGTGTCATACTGCGGTACTGGAAATATCCTCTGTATCGATACAGAGAGAGAAAGAGAGGATCATGTTTATACGATCAGTGCTCTTATGCTTTTGTGGTTTTTACTTTTTTTGTTCTAGGTGACAGAGAAGCTTCTTGATGTTGAAAATGAGACCATGATGAAGGTAGCAGACCTTGAGAAACAACTATTACAGAAAGACAAGGAATTGGTTACTATAAAGGTAAGAGCCTTTGTCACTCTCACATTTATCAATGTAGAGTTCATTTGGCAATAGAAATACTATGTACTGCAAATCTATTTTCATGTCTAATTTAAATTATTTTATGTACTAATGGTAACAAATTTTTATAATTTTTTTGGCAAATCTATAGGCACATTGTTTATTTTTTTTTTTTTTTTTTAAGTTGCTCAAAAAAACTCTTATGGATACTGTATGTTAAATAAATATAATTATATGTGACCCTGTCAGGTTAAAATCTCGTAATCTAATAATGAAATCAGAAGCATCAATGTTTGATTTTAGTCAATGATTTCACATTAATTTCAATCTTTGACATGATCTTCAATATTAAAGATATCAAAGTTATCTTTTCTCTATACATTATGTTAGATGATTTTATGTAGAAAACAGCAAATCACAAAAAATGACTTTAGCAGAATTTTTATGCAAATCATCGATCACTTTGCTCTGCACTTATTTCGCTTCAGGAGACGTATGAGTCCACTAGCACACAGGTTAACACACTGCGGCGGATGATCCAGGAGAAAGATGCCGCTTTCCAGAGGCACAACAACATTGAAAAGCGGCTGTTGGAGCTGGAGCAACAGGGAACCATCCGATTGCGAAAACAGCCTGATGGGGACATTGCAATCGAGGCTTTGGGAGGTGGTGGAGGAGTGGTTGGTGGGTCTTTCCCTGGAGCTCCTCTGGGAGACCTGGGCTCACTTTCTGCAGGCGTGACTGGGAGCGGAGGTCTGGGCGTTACTTCGCCCAGCGCTGTAGAAGATGTTGCTCCACCGCCGCCTCCACCACCGCCTCCACCTGCCCCGCCCCTCCCGTCAGAAGGTACTGAGCTAAGGAAAAGTTGAATGAAAAAACTGAATGATTATGCACTTACTGTAGATAAGGTTTGCATTTTTTAATTCTGGGAACCTTTGTAGTGTTTTGTCTTAGGTTTCTACTTAAATCATAACGAACATGACTTTGCTATAACTTAAACTGCCCACAAATACAGTAAGGTCAAAAGTTTGGTAACATTTATTTCGATAATAATGTAGTATAATATGGAAAAATATGCATAAACGTAATCTGCAGTGTGAAAAATTTTGATTTACAATACATTTATGCGTTTGGCAGACACTTTTATCCACAGCTGCATTACAGCGCATTTAGTCTATACATTTTTTCTGTTTTCCTTGGGATGAAACCCATGACCTTTTGCGGTGCTAATGCAATATATATGACATGATTGATATATGTAAATAATTATTACAAGTGGTTAATGTTCAATATTAATGGTCATTATATGAATGAATAACATTTAGGACATTTTATCTTCAGAATTTAGTTAATGCAAGTTAATATAACCATCAAACTATCGTTATCGACAGATATCAGTCAGAATAATTGCCTAGCACTCTAGCAGTGGAAAATTTTTATATCCGTGCATTTCTAATATATTAAATTACATAACATCAAAACATTGTGACACTGTGCCACCTACATTACTGGTTAGGTCAGTATTCAGATAATTTTTCAAGCCCAAATTTTCCTGCCTTTTCTTCCGTGAAAGGTTGTGGAATGGTGCCAAAGAAGTAAGAAATCCTTTAAAGCTCTACACTAATTACAGTCATTGTAGGATATGAATAACACAGAAAAACAATTATTCCCATTGAGTTACAGCCTCTTAATATATGTCATCGAAGACTTAGCAGGAAGAGGAAAAGCTAAGGCCGTTTCCTTTAAAAGAACACTTCTACTGAGGAAACAGCTGGACTGGACGTCAATATTCTTTTTAACACTAATAGACCGACAGTAAGGAGTAAAACTGTGAAAACAAAATATAAAATTATTTATTTGCAAATGTTTCGTACCTTTTTCCACAGTGGAGTGTATTCCTATTCCTCCTCCTCCTCCACCACCTCTACCTCTGTCTGGAGCATCACCATCCGTTATACTGAGTTTAGGCTTATCAGGTAACACTAACACATACATACATATTCTTGCCATATATTACACTTTTGTGTAGGTGATATCTGACCCTGATGTCCTCTTGATCCCGTAGCCATACGCATTAAGAAACCCATAAAAACCAAGTTCCGCCTCCCTGTCTTTAACTGGACTGCACTGAAACCGAACCAGATCAATGGCACCGTCTTCAGCGAGATCGATGACGAGCATGTGCTCGAGGTGCGTGAGCTGCACACCTCCCTCTATTTTAACACATTGCAAAAAACATTTGCTCGTATCACACACTCTTGTTCTGATACTGTGTAGGAGCTGGAACTGGAGAAGTTTGAGGAGCTGTTCAAGACGAAAGCTCAAGGCCCGGTTGTGGATCTGCCCTGCACAAAGAGCAAAGTGTCTCAGAAGGCCATGAACAAAGTACAGCTGCTGGATGCCAACCGCTCGAAAAACCTGGCCATTACTCTGCGCAAGGCTAACAAAACCACAGAGGAAATTTGCAGAGCTATTCAAACGTAAGCACATGTTGATTAATGCTGTAAGCTGTCCATAACAGCTTATCTGTGTCTTCTAAACATAAATATATGTATCTAAACCCAGAGGAAAATATTATTGCTCAGAGTTTGCTCTTTCACAGCTCAGGAGATTTGATGTTGTGTTTCACTTAAAAAAAAACATAAAAAATGTCCATGTTTAAGTGCTATAATTGGGTCCTCAGTGATTCTATCAACTCAGAAAATGTGAAAAGATCAACCCAGTAACTTAGTTTTGGTAAACCATTCTCTAAAAGCATGGGGAAAAATAGGTCATTAAATCATTTGGCTCCCCTTGTGATGTCAGAAGGGAATAATACCACCCCCTAAATTTGCACTATCCAACCAAGGCACTGCAATTTATTGCAGAGATCAACTCATTTGCATTTTAAAGGACACACCCAAAAACGCCACAAATTTGCTCACACCTACAAAGTGGCAATTTTAACATGTTATAATAAATTATCTATATAGTGTTTTGAGCTAGAACTTCACATATGTACTCTGGAGACACCAAAGATTTATTTGACATCTTAAAAAAGTCCCCTTTAAGCAAACGTTTCACGTGCCCTCCATTTAATCTTATTAATGTCTAGGGGAAATAATTTGAATAGTAAAGAGATCTCAGTTGGGATTTGTTTTTTTTTATGGGTGCGCACATATGTAAGATGTCTATGTTTCCTGTTCCAGGTTTGATTTGAAGGCTCTGCCGGTGGACTTTGTTGAATGTCTCATGCGGTTCCTGCCCACTGAGGCTGAGAGCAAACTCATGCGTCAGTATGAAAAGGAAAGGAGACCTCTGGATCAGCTGGCTGAGGAAGACCGTTTCATGCTGCTCTTCAGCAAGATCGAGCGTCTCACTCAGAGAATGAGCATCATCACATTTGTGGGGAACTTCAGTGACAATGTCAACATGCTGACCCCGGTGAGCAACCTTAATGCTCAAAAATTACTTTCTTTATTTGGCAGACACTTTTATTCAACATAACTTATAGTGCAATGCTTTACCAATTGAGCTTAAAGGGACACTCTACTTTTTTTGAAAATATGCTTATTTTCCAGCTCCCCTAGAGTTAAACATTTGATTTTTACCTTTTTGGAATCCATTCATCTGATCTCCAGGTCTGGCGCTAGCACTTTTAGCATAGCTTAGCATAATCCATTGAATCTGATTAGATCATTAGCATTGCACTAAAAAATTAGAATATGCAGCAGCAGGAAATAGTCCCCTTAGTAACTTTCAATTGCAGGGGACTATTTTCGGGCAGTGCGTAATATCACTACGCCTGCTGCAGCCATGTTACAGCAGCAAAGTTCTTGATTATTACGCCAGAATGAGAGTCCTAGTCCTAACCATATCTGCATAGAAAATCACAACTTTTAATTTTCCGTTGGTCTTAGTACACAATGTAACTACAGAAGAGTCAAGTTTTAAATAGGAAAAATATCGAAACTCTTTGGTTATTTTTTAGCGCAATGCTAATGGATTAATCAGATTCAATAGATTGTGCTAAGCTATGCTAAAAGTGGTAATGCCAGAGATCAGCTGAATGGATTACAAAATGGTAAAAATAAAACTCTAGGGGAGCTGGAAAATGTGTATATTTTTTTAAAAAGTGGAGTGTCCCTCCAGAAAAAAATCTGAAAAATGGTCCCAGGCTGTCACTAGTCAAGTACCCTTTAAAAAGGTCCTAATATGTACCATTTAGGTACAGATGTGTATGCATTTGGTAACAATATGTACTTCTGAGGTACTATATTAAAGTGTACTTTTTGTAAGGAAACCGCCCCAATGACTTCTTTTATTGTAAGAAATATTTCTTTTGTTGTCAGAGCTCAAACAGTTTATTATCATTAATCTAATTTTAGGATGACTTTTTGGGGTTCTGGTTAGGATGATGGGGGTATTTACATGAATGTTTGACAAAAGATTTTGAGTCAAGAGCATGTGATCATGATTTGACAAATCTTTTCTAATTTAGCAACTCAATGCCATCATTGCGGCATCTGCCTCCGTGAAGTCCTCTCCAAAATTGAAGAGGATCCTTGAAGTAAGTGCTTTACAGTTTTTAGTTTAATGCTTAAAAGCCTCTGAAATGTTATGCTTATCAACTTTCGTCTCCACACAGATCATTCTCGCCTTAGGAAACTACATGAACAGTAGCAAGAGAGGCTCTGTGTATGGCTTCAAACTGCAGAGTCTGGATCTGGTGAGTTCTGCTGTAGAAAAAAACTTTATTTTGATATATTATGATATAACAGCTTCTCACAGATCTCGATGTTATTGTCCATCAGCTGCTTGATACTAAGTCTACTGACCGGAAGATGACATTGTTGCACTACATCGCTTTGGTCGTAAAAGAAAAATATCCTGAACTGGCGACTTTCTACAATGAGCTACACTTTGTGGATAAGGCTGCAGCAGGTGCGGTCTATCAAGAGATTTTCTCCCTATACGTTCTGTGATTCATATAGTAGTACTGACTGAGTCAATCGCTGTATGTTTACAGTCTCTCTGGAGAACGTTTTGTTGGATGTGAAGGAGCTCGGGAAAGGCATGGAGCTGGTCAGGAGGGAGTGCAGTCTACACGATCATGCCGTTCTCAAAGGCTTCGTGCAGACCAGCGATACTCAGCTGGACAAACTTCAGAAGGATGCCAAGACTGCCGAGGTATCTTTCCTATCCTTAACTGAAGAGCTTCACGCAACTACAAAAGAATATGTTTATCTGAATCTCTCACTTTCAGGAGGCTTTCAACAATGTGGTGCTTTATTTTGGAGAGAGTCCAAAGACTACGCCCCCATCTGTGTTCTTTCCAGTGTTTGTCAGGTTTCTCAAAGCTTACAAGGTACGTGATGGTTCATTTACCTGAAACTTTACATTATGAAAACATACTTATTTTAAATCTGCTGGGAAGCAAAATCTGGCCTGCCAGTGCCAACCAAAAACTTGGTGCTTCGCTCCCAGAACAGGTCAATCCATTACCTCACTATTGTATGATGCAATGGAGTCAAATGCTTAAGTTAAACGCATTACATGTGATGCCATGTTTATATTCATTAGCGAGTGTCATCTCTAGTTCCTTGTTTTAATGTCTTCCCTGTCGGAGGGTCAATGTCACTGCTCAAGGGTGGAGGAGCAGCAAACCTTAGCCGAGGGTGAATAACAGGAAGGGGCAGCTGGGCTGAGATTTAACAGCAGCTGCTGAGTTTAGACTGGGCTTTGCCTTTACCGCCTCTATTCCGGACACACACACATACACACACCTCTTCCTCACATTGTTCTGCTGGTGGATTTATGAGACTGCATGAGGAACTGCAAGGTCCAAGACCTCTCTGTGTATTCACATCACAAAACTCAGAGACTGCTGTGGTTGTGGGAGTCGTAGTCTGCGTGTGTGGAGCGTAAGGGTCCGGATAACGCTCACCTCTCACCCAAAACGTTGTGTTGTTTTTTGCAGGAAGCTGTGGAGGAAAACGAACAGAGGAAGAAGCAGGAACAAGCCATGAGAGAGAAACTACTAGCACAGGAAGCCAAACAGCATGACCCCAAGGTCTGCATTAGTTTTAATCCAATGGCAGTTTTTATCCTGTTCCAAACAACACAATATGAATCCAAGATCAAAATAGTCCAATTAGTCAATTTTCTTAAAAAAAAAATCCAGATAATTTACTCACCACCATGTCATCCAAAATGTTGATGTCTTTCTTTGTTTAGTCGAGAAGAAATTATGTTTTTTGAGGAAAACATTCCAGGATTTTTCTCATTTTAATGGACTTTAATGGACCCCAACACGTAACAGATTTAATGCAGTTTAAACTTGCAGTTTCAATGGAGTTTCAAAGGACTCTAAATGATCCCAAACGAGGCATAAGGGTCTTATCTAGTGAAACGATTGTCATTTTTGACAAGAAAAATAAAAAATATGCACTTTTAAACCACAACTTCTTGTCTATCTCCGGTCCTGTGACGCAACAGCGCAACCTCACGTAATTGCGTAATGACGTGGAAAGATCATGTGTTACATATATAAAAAGCACATTTGCGGACCATTTTAAACAATAAACTGACACAAAGACATTAATTAGTATCATTCCACATACAACAATGTCGGAACGGTCCTCTTCCAACACACTTGTAAACACTGGGGCGTAGTTTCGCATTCGTCATCCATGACCTCATGACGTGATGACGTATTATGTTTGGTCGCAGGACCGGAGATAGACGAGAAGGTGTGGTTTAAAAGTGCATGTTTTTTATTTTTCGTGTCAAAAATGACAATCGTTTCGCTAGTTAAGACCTTTCTGCCTCGTTTGGGATCATTTAGAGTACTTTGAAACTCAGTTGAAACTGCACTTTTAAACTGCATTAAATCTGTTACGTGTTGGGGTCCATTAAAGTATATTAAAATGAGAAAAATCCTGGAATGTTTTCCTCAAAAAACATAATTTCTTCTCGACTGACAAAGAAAGACATCAACATTTTGGATGACATGGTGGTGAGTAAATTACCTGGATTTTTTTTAAAGAAAATGGACTAATCCTTTAAGAAACTTAACTATGGTTTTATTACAGTAAACGGGCAGTAACTATAGTTTTTGGTGTATAGATTATTATTCGGAAAACTATCATTAAATGAGGGTTACTGTAGCAAAACGGTAAATTTGTAGTAACCATGGTGTTTTGGGGTTTATTTATAGTTTAACCTTACCCAGACAAAAGATGATTTCGGGCCAGATCTGCACCGAAGTCGGCAGCTCTGGTGCGGATCCGGCCCAGAGTCATCTGCTGTCTGCGCTTATTTTGTTCTGTTAATATGTTCAATGCTTTTGAAATCAATTTGTCACCCAAAAAAGGGTTTTTCCTCAGAGGTTGTTCTTTCATAGCTCACGAGATATCAGTGGCAGCCGGTGACTTCTTTTTTTGAGGGCGCATGATGCGAAGTTCATCACAACATGTATGTAGCCCATTATGTGTGTGGTTCATCATTTCAAAATATGTGTTTGGCGCGGCGAGTGATCCTATGTGCATTACGTGTCTTGTCAAAAAAAGTGCCTGCTGCAGACGCGTCTAAAGGGTTTATGATAAAAGAAACGCTCGCGTTTGCCAGATACTCGCATAATCTCATGCGTAATCAGAGTTTACTGTTAAGTGAGTGTCTTGCGTGTATTTTGTGAACGTGAGCGTCTCTTTTATCATAAACGGTTTTGATGCGTGTGCAGCAGGCAATTATTTTGACATACACGTGATGCACTTGGTTCACATGACGCAACAAATACATATTTTGAAAACAGGAGCAACACATATGACACTCCGAACACTTATTTTGAATTTGCGCCCCTCGGGAGCAGTCACAGCTGCCAATGCGAGATGTAACTAAGTTTCTGAATACCTAGTTGAGCATT
Source organism: Paramisgurnus dabryanus (assembly GCF_030506205.2). Classification (NCBI taxonomy): domain Eukaryota; kingdom Metazoa; phylum Chordata; class Actinopteri; order Cypriniformes; family Cobitidae; genus Paramisgurnus; species Paramisgurnus dabryanus. Next base: position 14,071,222 of record NC_133357.1, on the reverse strand, counting down.
TTTGAAATTTTAGATGGTTCATCAGTTTGGCATCTTTTATCTAGAGCCACTCCTGACAAAAGGACACCAAAGAAATATAAAGCATCATCATTTTATGTTGAATCTCATAGATATCTAGTTTAATGTCGTCTTCTGATTTATAAATCACTTCGGCAGGTCCAGGCTCAAAAGAAGAGGCACCAACAACACGAATTGATCGCAGAGCTTAGACGAAGACAAGCCAAAGATCACCGGCCTGTGTATGAGGGCAAAGATGGCACCATTGAAGACATCATCACAGGTGGGACAGGCAGGACTACAATGGCTATCAGTCAGGGCTCCAGAATTACTGTTGTGGTCCACAGATCTCCACATCAGCAGTGTACACTATGTTACGTTATACAAAGGCCCGTGCAACTCGCTCATCACAATTTTCAAATGCACACTAGTTAAAACTGACCCAGTGCAGTTTTATTTCAACTCAGGGATCTTTGCACTTCAATTTGTTTTTGAATTATTTCATAAAGGATGCCTAGGTTTTAAGAGGACAGACATCTCTCCTGCCACCCCAGTCACAAATAAATCAGGAATTAATGTGTGTTAATGCTTAATGTTTAAAGGAGCGTCAGCATAATGTGTACTTTAACCAAATGTTTGTATCTTCATTATGTTCTGACTGCTTTATACTTAATATTAAAAAGTTACAAAGACTAAAGCAAGTTTAAAGGGATAGTTTACCCAAAAATGAAAATTCTGTCGTAATTTTTTACTTATGTTGTTCTAAATCTGTATTAATTTTTTTATGATAAAAGAAGTCATTTTGATAAATGATGGTAAACACACAGCTGATTGTAACCATTGACTTCCATAGTAGGAAAAACAACTGTGTGCTTACCATCATTTATCTTCTTTTGTGTTTATAAAAAAAAAAAAAAACTTTTTACAGGCTTAGAAAATATGAGGATGACAGATTTTTCATTTTTGGGTGAACTATCTCTTTAAGCAAGTCCTTAACCTCAGATGTAACGTGTTCACCTCCTTCCCTCCTCCCTCAGTGCTGAAGAGTGTGCCCTTCACTGCCCGCACGGCCAAACGGGGTTCTCGATTCTTCTGCGACACCAACCTTTTCGATGAGTCCATCTGCTAGCCCCCCAAACCCCCCCAAAAAATCCCTAATGCCGCAGGTTGTCCCGTTCTCTTACCTGTCCCAACGTGCATGCATACGACACTCGCATGACCCACTCTCACTCTGGTTACCCACAATCCTCTACTAATCTAAGCACAATAGAATAACAACACAAGCTGTAATTGGGCACTCTTACAGCTTGGATATTAGGACTGGCCAAATGTTTTTAGGGGAATATGACAAATGGAATTTAATACATCAAAAATATTGCCTGAAAAGATTTTTGCTACAATTGTACTATACACTTGTCACCTCACAGTTAGATTTTTTCACTATGTTATTGTTAAAAGTGTAAAGTATTTTTCATTTTCATTTGTCATGTAATCTCAAGATATTTGGCCTGTGTAACATGTTATATTTCACTTGGTTTGTCATCTGCTAACCCTCATTTTATCTCCCATAACTCTTTGTTCCATGCAGAACAGGGGGTTAATCTGAGTGTATTTGAGCACAATATAAATTGAGGGTAAGAAAGGAGCCTTACGGATCCTTACATCGCCTTGCTCCTCTCGTCCTGTTAACAATTCAGTTGCTTTAGCAGTGCTTTATTATGTACAGTTCAAAGCTGCAATGCTGAAGCTTATGTTGCCAAACATACAGATTTATACTCCTTTTAAAGTGAAATGTTGTTGCTCTGCAAAATATTTTTTTCCTTTGCTAAATATGAAATTTTTATGAAATGTTAGTATGATGTGTTAAAGCAATATGATTGATTCATGGGCATTGGAAACAAAAAGTGTCGTAAAAATTACTGAAATAGATGTCATTTTCTTAGGCCTCATTAATAAAGCATGTGTACACACAGATTTGATCATGAAGTGTGCGAACGCTAGTCATGGTCGCTTTCGAAGGGGCTTCAAAACTTTTACAAATCTTTTGTTTCTAATCAATTGGTTCTGAGCGTGTTTGAAACTGGTCAAGTCACGTGATTTTAGCAAACGAGGCTTCATTACATGATAAGTGGCTCTGTCCCAAATGGCGCACTTCATGTGGACTTTTGGTCTCGTGGCCTTAAATTGCACGTGCTCGCTTAGTCTACGAGTCCATAGGGTGTCGCATCTGTCATTTTTACGCTCCGAAGTGTGCTCATCAGCGCCCCCTTTGAACCCTTGATGCTGTCTTCGGTGAAGCCCACACTGCAGCAGGCTTCACGCACTCTACCAACCCAGAAGTCCTTGCGAAAGAGAAATCAGACCAATCAGACGACGGAAGGAAGGAGTTCACACTGATGGGAAACTTCTCTTCCGATTTCTGGCATGACCCTAGAGTCTGTCCCAAAATACAACTACGATGCACCCTCTCGGACTTGCGTCAAGGTACCCTGGGGTCTGCACTACATGATGTCATCAACGTGTGGACTCTGAGGAGGTCCACAAGTCCGGAGTGTGCCATTTTGAGACAGGGCCAGTGTTTCCAAACGTTTCGAAATGTAGATGATTCACCACTACGGGGAGTTGATCACAAATGACCAGTGTCAAACATGGTTAGGTGAACTTTGGTCAGTTTTATTATGCAAGTTCATAAAACATGCATCCTTCTGACTAATAACACTATAACTTTGTCTACTTTTTGTTTATAGACAGATTTAATGACAAAATTGTGCATAATTAAAAGCAGAGTTAGTTTTAATGATGTGTTTGCCCTAAATAAAACTAAAAGTTAAATAATTTTTTCAAACATATTTTAATACAAGTCTTGCTATTATTTTGTAAAAAAAGTAAAATGTTTGGACAGATCTGCTTTTTATACTATTTTGACCAGCAGGTGTCGCCAGCGTGTGGTGGTGTTTCGAACGCTTCGAAAAACGGAATCAATTTTCTAAGCAATTGGTTCAATTGATTCGAAGCTTCGAAAAGCTTTGTTTCTCCCATCACTAGCGTACGCAGAAATCCACGGCAAAGTCCATGTGGGAAACTGCTTAGCACCACGTCATGGTCTAAACAGATTGCTGCAGGTTTTTGGAAATATAACGCTGCGTCCCAAACCGCCTACTTCCATACTATATAGTATGTAAAAAGCACTACTATATAGTATGGAAGTAGGCCGTTTGGGACGCAGCGTAAGTCTTCTTGCTGCTCGTAAATGATTTAAAGGATGACAGGTGCATTTTTATATGTCAATGACATTAATTAGGCATCGTTTATATGCGAGGATTTGAAACTATTTAGCTGCGCACAATTTCAATATAATTTGCGATTAATAGATTTTTCAAACACGAAATGGAGTTTAATTTATATGGACTCTAAATGAGCCAAGTGGAATGGATTTGATTAGGCAGCAGTGAGAAAGTCAAGGCTGTAGGTAAAACGCGGAATGGAGTTTAATTTACTAGGACATTACCATTACACAAGTGGAATGGATATGATGATGCTCTGAAAATGTGCACTGATTTAAAGACGGTAAAAGTGAGTGGGTAAAATATCATTGGTCTTATAAAGTGGGTGGGTTTTGTCCCACCAACAAGTAATTGTTTTCCGACGCCCATGGATTGATTGTAAACATTTTTATAGTGCAGGACAACGTAGAGCACCACCCAATGTTTGTAGATAGCAAACTTTATTACAAAGCCAATTTTATTATGAGAAAATGTTGACTAAAGGATATTTTAGTGTTATTTAGGTTAGTTTTTGGATGAGATCAAATCTCCCATTCTTTGTTGCATGTTATGCTTGTATGTCCACTGTGTCTTTGCATTGCTCTGTTTGTCTATCATGTTCATGATATCTGTTGTATTGTTGCTTATTATCATCACAAGCATGCAAATCTGTGTTGTGTTCAGCAAGATCTTCATATAATAGTATAGTATAGTGTATTATCGGTGTAATATTTACAGTATCTTCAGAGGCAGTTTCAAAGATTTGAAGATCTTGCTGATCATTGTATCTTTCATATCAAACATGCATAACAATCAAGTGCTGTACAGTGTTTTTCGTAAGTGAAGGGTCTATAGAGGACCATGTACTTAGTATTACTTGAAATTTACAACACAAACATAGTCATTTACATGGTGGCTAGTTCTTATGAATTCATACAATCTTCTTCATTATTTATTTTTTAATAATAGTATGAATTCATATAAATTAGCCACTTCGAAAAATTGTTACAAATTCCTTTTTTGTACTTAAAGTGCACCCAAGTTGTAATCGGTCATAAGACATGAGATCCAATGATGTCATACGCATGTCAAACATCACTGGTTCTCACACATCTTGTAACCAATCACAACATGCAATTACTTCACAGCCATCTTAAAATCTGAAAATGACCCCCCGTTTACCTGAGCGTTCCCTGTTCTAACTTTTAACTCTCTCCCTTCCCCACTCACAGATCTCCGAACCCAGCCCTTCCTGCGAGCTGACGCGGTGATCCGGAATGGGTGGAAGCGACCCTAAAGACCCCTCATTCACTCACTCACTGCTACCCTCCCCTGCTTTCTTCTGAAATGGCATCTTCCTGCGATTCACAGTGACTGAGGGAAGTGCAGGACCAAAGCAATGTCGTTCATTTTAAGGGGTGGGAAAGTTTTTATTTATTTATGGAAATCCTCTTTGGATTCTGCACTGGAGGCTCTCTCAACAAAACCGTAAATGCACAGACGTTAAGGGCTACCACCCTGTCCTCGTGAACACTCGCAAACGCTAACCCTCAGGAGCGTGTTTGCACGGGAAAAGGTGGATCCCTGTGCAAAGCGGAAAGGCTGTGGTTGTGTAAAGACACGTGGTAATGTTACCTTGCTTACAATGAAGAGCCTGCCAACGGGATCTCGTGCCCCTTAACGTGGATTTTCTTATATTGTGCAATCTAAGCATGACTTTCTGACAGTGGGGAAGTGCAGTATGATCAGATTTTTTGTACAGTTCTTATTCTGTAATATTTGTTAATCCTATTTTACCTGACATAGCAGGTTAGTCTGTCTCCAGTATGTTAACCTTGACCAGTACTATGGTTACAAAGAAGTGCCTTTCCGTTGAGTCAGTATTATTTCTTATAGCCAATATTGACATATTGAAGTTTATACTGTTTTTGTTCATCGTTATGTTGTAACATTTTGATACTTAATGTAAATATATGCAATAATCCAAGTGCATTGGAGCTTTAATGAAAGGGCCCTGTTTAACTGTCCATGTATGTGCCTTGTATTGATAGTGCCTCTGTCCTCATTCAGCCTTTAGAGACCTTATGACATCACAATTGGTGTTGTTTAAGTCCATGTTTTTTATGAGTGGGCTACTAAAATTTGACGAAATTGACTTTTAGTGGGTATGTGCATGTGAAGGCTTTATCTTCCAGGTAAACAAACAAAAAATATTTATGAATTAGCAGGCACTACGCACACAGATTGTCCAATCAGATGCTCTGTAAAATGTCAATGTTCTGTTAAAGTGATAATATGGGTCTTTAAATGCTAGCATTTGGCTGCATGTACCAAGAGTATACAGTACTGTCGGTAATGCTTATGCAATGCCATGAAACTTTAAAGAATAGTGTTCTGGTGCGTTCTCTCACACTGCAGATTTATTATGTGTATAGTAATGTATTTTACATGTATTTTGAGTTAACTTTTTTAAATCACCCCAAATTTGTTAAGATAGGAACATCTCTCATGTATAATTTGTACTGGAGTTGACCCTAAACCAGCTACCCAAGACACCTGTTATATGAAGGAAAACCATCATTATGATTTGTAAACCAATCAGTTTGGTTAAAGGAAGTCTTTTTAATATATATTTTGATGTTACCATGATATAGTTTGATCTTAATCAAATCATAATCTCTTTGCACTATCATTAAATAAGCCCCAATGGTTGTCCACCCAGTGACTTTCTCAGAGGACAGAGCATAACTGTACACTGCAGAGGAACTAAAGCTCAAGAGAAGTACTGAAAAACAACCGTAACACTAACAATAACAGGTCCATTTGTTTTCGTAACTTCTCTGAATTACAGCCTATATTAAATGAAGCCATTTGGGAGGTAAAGCACAAATAGAAATGAATGTACCAAAATTTGGTTGATATGGACCAATAAATGGCAGCAGCAACTGGGTAGACTTAAAGTGTAAATGGATTTTAAAACAAGTCATTGGAAAATAAAATGATTTAAATTTAACTTTGCCTTCATCATTTTTTTACAGTATACAGTAATTGTTTTTTTTTTTAAGCCGATGCAGATAGTAAGAAATCAATGTGTCCGATATAAGGCCGATATCACAAATGAAATTACAGTAGAGAGACGAACAGAAACTTGGTGCAACTGAAACATTTGTTAGGCAAAATATTTATAAATGCATCATTTTAAAGCACTTTATATAATATAATCATAATTATAAAATATTCTTAAGACATACACTATGTACTGAATTAGTACATGAAGTAATTGAAAATGAATTATTGAAAAATAATACACACCTGTTTTGGCCAAATCACCACCTCGGGTGTGCTTTATTTTTCTAATAATTCAACGGCCTGTCGTCAATTATTTCCTTACTTAATGTTAGTTAATGTCAATACAGTTATTCATGTTAGTCATTTAATGTTATTTATGCATTAATTCATGTAACAGACAATACAGGGCTTGATTTTATAAATGTATGCCAAAATTAACATTAAAGGGGCCATAGCATCAAAATCTGACTTGTTTAAGTGCTATATTTGGGTCCCCAGTGCTTCTAACAACCTAGAAAATGTAAAAAATAACCCAGTTACTTGGTAAACCATTATCTGCAAGCACGTGAAAAATGGGTCATTGAAATTTAGCTCCCCTTGTGGTGTCAGAAGGGGATCTTGTTATAACAATACTGCCCCTTAATATGCACTATCCAACCAAAGCACTGCAAAGAAAAATAATTGACAGCACTATTGAGTTAGTAAATTTGATCAAACCGCCATTATCAGTGTTTGCATTTCATCAGCTCACTTACATTTTAAAGGACGGTCACACCCAAAACAGCACATTTATGCTCACAACTACAAAGTGGCAATTTTAACATGCTTTGTACTCTACTCTGGGAACACCAAATATTTATTTGATATCTTAAAAGTCTTTTGAAATGTCCGCTTTAACTAAGATTAATATATTGTGTTAAGTATTGCTCATTGTTAGTTCATGTTAGCTAATGCATTAACTAATTGTTAACAAATACAACCTCATTGTGAAGTGTTACCATAATTGTTATTTACTTTTGATACTGTGGGACCAACAACATAACTGTGAGCTACAGTATTAGCCTTTGACTTCGGACCAATTTTGTGCATGACCTGACTTACACAGTACTTTGTGGGAGACTAACTAGGTTACGCTTTTGACAACTACCAATGTCTACAGCTGAGCATCAACCCATAAACCACTTATATTTTCCATTCACATTATTTTATTTAATAGTTTTGCTGATATTTTTTGTGATTCATTCAATTCTTCTTCATGAATTTGTGATGAAATAAAAACAAACATCACTCCCGTACACCCCCCCCCCCCAAAAAAAAAGACAGAGCCACCATGCATTTCTACTATAAAAAGCAGTTTAATTATTTTGCATATAAAAAAATAATAAAAACAAAACTACAGAAACGGTTGTAGGGTTGTGTGAAACTAGTCATCCGTGATGGTAAAAACAAAAAGTACTAAAAATTACATTTGATCGTAAACAGAGCAGACACTTAACATGTTAAGTCCAGATGCTCGGATGAATACTGTTAACACGTATCACTTTGTGTGGCGTTGGATCCATGCATTAGCCTATGGCACAACAGTCTATGGCAGGTTACCTCCATTAGAAGCAGTGGAAGTTCAGCTGAGTCTCTCTAAAGGTCAGGCAGATGAGAATGGAAATCATAGCAGCAAGGCAGTGAGTTATTACTGGATCCACGTGAACCTCACTTACATTTAGCATTAAAAGTCCATTAGACACGAAACTATTTGAACTAAAAGTGACATACGGCTCCCACCGAAGTGGTATGAAACATTTCTTTCGAAGCCACATCAACAATGATCTACGTGCTGCTTCTGGTTGTTTCTGGCCTTCTGGAAGACAACAAGTCATATGAGGCCTGCTCTACATTAATCCATCTCACCCAAGTCGTCTTTGCTCGCTCGCTGACACGGGATTGCTTGCATACACACCAAGGCCACTGATACACACCCTGGAAACAGTTCTGGAATGTTATCACATCATTCACTCGTTCATTCAACCGTCGATTCATTCATGACATCACGCTGTCACTTTTTGCATCTTTTCGTTCCTTTAAAAACAAAAGCTAAAACACAGTTACATACTGCAAATTGGTACGGGTGTCTGCTTGTATTCCTGGGTATATTCGTCAAGACACTTTGTTAATTATATATGTAAATATATATAAAATCAATCTGTGCAAGGCGTAAGACAATCATTGTAAGCATTGTTCTCTGAGATAACAGTATAGAAATAAAAGCGCATAAGTATGCACACACTCGCATTCACACGCACACCTCCTGCGGCATATTATGTCTCAGCCCCATAGACTGAATGGGCATCATTCCCCTCCCCTTTCAAAACAACAAACACTTGGCAATTTTGATTTTCGCCAAAAGAAACGTCATTGATCTCTATACAAGTCATACAAAAATAAACTTAAAACAAGCAAACTGAAAATTTTTCCAAATTGTAGTTGGCAACCGGTTGAGCTCAGAGGTAGTGGCTAAATCGGGGGAAACTAGGCGAGTGAATGTTTTAAGAAACTTTTCTTTTTACGAAAAGAAAGAAAATATATGTGTAGAAAATGCTTGACCAGAAGGATTTCTTGAAGAATAAAATATAATACTGCGATCACATACAAAAATTGTCCTTCATTTTTCTTTTCTTTTTTACATTTGTACAGTGTTCCTTCTCTTGTGTGGCTCTTCCTCTGACGTGTAAAGGCATAAGGGTCTGCTTGTGGGCAAGTGGGCATCCGGCCGCTTTAAGCCAGCGGGTCGCTCATGTCCTCGTCCCCTCCGGACAGCAGCTCTTTTTTCTCATCTGTGCTGGCCAGAGAATTGCGGCTGTTATGGGCGCCCATGTATAGTGTGGCGTACACGGGGTTGGTGAAGTTTGTGGGCTGTGGGAGAGACAGACAGAGAGAGAAAGTGAATATGAATTTGTAACCCTATCCTATCTGGTTCCCACTCTAATGCTGGATTCACACCAAATGTGTTAAAGGCAGCAAAAATGCGATTTTCGCACATAGTTGGACGCTTAGTTACTTGCTTCATTTGCGCGTGAAAGACATGCACGAAATTCTAGTCATTCGAGACATTCACGTGGAAATTCGCATCATGGGAGGGGCTTCTGCCACTCCGCTTGCTTCCTCTAATCACGTCACTTCTAGAGCAAGCTACTGATTAGTTAACGCGGCGTGATTTTTCTGCAAAGTTCCAATTTTTCAATTTGCGCGTGTCACGCGGCAACGCTAAATTCGCATCATTTGCTGGCCAATTCGCGAATGACGCGGATTTGAGTATACCGAGCCATGCTAAATGCCTCATTTGCGCAGCAAGACCTCCAGATGTGCGAAAACGCGTCTTTACATTGGCTTAACATTGAAATCACTCCAGCATGACACCTCTACCGCGGCTGGTGTGAACGCACCGTAAGTCTGTCAAATCTCTTGAGTTTTCCATGACTTTCACAAACTAGTGATGGAATTTCAAAAGTTGAATTAAAAGTTGAATTTCCATAACCTATAATGCCATGAGCCTGAATAATTTCATGTAATTAACTTGCGTGAAATGAATAAACAGTGCCAATAAAGTGCCATTTTAGGGTTTTACCTTATCAGGATCTAGACTGAATTCGGAGTCTAACAGCTCCCCTGCATCATCATCGGGCTCTCCTTCATAGATCTTGTACGCCGGGTTCCCGATCTCAACGTTCATGGCCCCGTTGGTCATCCTCTGATGCTGAAATCCCTTAGCACTGTGGACACAAACAAATAACAGTGAGATGCTACATCATCATCCAAGTCGTTCTGCAACACAGCTCTGCAGGCCGAACCATCAAGCTCACAAACACGGAGACACAGCTAACATCCACCAGGGTCTCTCCTAAACACACATAACAAGGAACCATGAGGCTTTGAGGAACCATCCATTTGCTTTCCAGAGTGAGCAACTCTGCGGGGGTCTTAGAGAAAGCTGGATATCCCCAAGACATGGTCCAATGAGGAGTCAAACACTTCAAAGCACAGCGACACTGCTCTCACGGACAAACGGATAGAAACAAGTCTACGGGATGGTGCGTGGAGGAGGAGAGGGGGGCGGAACGTGACCCAGTACTGCTGCTCGCACCAACCAGCTGATCTATTTTAGTTGTCTGTCAATAGATCCCTGTGTTGAAACCGGTAAAAATCACGACAGCGACAGCACGGGATAAGGCATGAGAAAGAGAAGTAGAGAATGAGGATGATGATGAGAGAGGGAGGAGATGATGGACTAGAATGGGACCCTGCTGTTAAAGAGACAGTTACCGCGAACATCTGGAGCTGGGCTTGCCCTGCCTCACAGACCTGAGAGACAGAAAGATGCAGTTTTAACACCAGAGAGAAAGAAGAGAAAGTAAAATTAAAGGTGGGTGTGAGCTAGTTTTTAGGCAGGGGTCTTCAACAGTGGACTGAGACCCCTAGAGGATCTGAGTGGTACTGCAGGAGGTCTGTCTTTAAGGTTTGGTTAAAGTTAAATGAATAGTTTTGTTAAAGGAAAACACCACAGTTTTTCAATATTTTACTATGTTCTTACCTCAACTTAGACAAATTAATACATACCTATCTTTTTAATGCGTGCACTTAATCTTTGTACAGCGCGTCGTGAATGTGTTAGCATTTAGCCTGGCCCCATTCATTCCTTAGGATCCAAACAGGGATGAATTTTAGAAGCCATGTTTTCCCTATGTAAAGACTTTTACATGAGTAGTTAAACGATTAAGTATGGTGGCACAACATAAAACGTGGCGATTTTTAAGATAAAAATGAGAACTATATTGTATGGCGGAAGAGCACTTAGTTTGCAGCACTTCGACCTTGTGCGCAGTAATATTTACAGAAGTCTGAGCGAGAGGGGGAATAGTCAGGAATGATGATGTCACGCCCCATTCAGACAGCCAACGACAAGCAGTAGCAGAGCGACGCGATCTCATTCATTTCAATGGAAACCGTATGGGCGTGTCCAGCGACGGGAGAAAGTTAAGAAAAGTTTAACTTTATGCAAATGTCGAGCGACTTTCGGGAGCGACTACCAATGAGAACAAAGCAGTGGAGTTCACGTCAATTTTGTGCCACAATACTTACTCGTGTAACTACTCATGTAACAGTCTTTAAATAGGGAAAACATGGAAGTGTTTGGTGGCTTTTAAATACATACCTGTTTGGATCCTAAGGAATGAATGGATCTAGGCTAAATGCTAACACATTCACGACGCGCTGTACAAAGATTAAGTTTACACATTGAAAAAAGATAGGTATGTATTAATTCATCGAAGTTAAGTAAGAACATAGTAAAATATTGAAAAACGGTGGTGTTATCCTTTAATTGAAGTAGGGATTAACTTTTTAAAATGTTTTGCTGGTCTTCCGCCATTTAAATGTATTACTAAGAATTGAAGTAATATAACTACTGCTCTAAAGCAGGGGTTCTCAAACTTTTTGGGGCTAGGGAAGAAAAATCCCCAAGGACTTCCTAATAAATGTTATGCTTTATAAAAAGTATATGCTTAATATGCTATTGAACGGTTTATATTGCAATTTATGTTCAGCTTATATACTTCAGAACTTTTTCATAGTAATAAACAAAAACATTTTAACTTAAATCATATATACAGTACCACTTATTTCTTTTCAAATATTTTTCAGTGGGGTGAAATCATTACATGGTCCCTATATGTAAATATCCCCTTTTAACAATACAGCACATTTGTATAATTTATAGTACATTATTTTATTAACCCCATTAATGCCTATCTATTGCAGACCACACTCCATCGGTGATCCCCTGGGGCCATTTTGAAAACCCCTGCTCTCAAAGCAAATAGGGGAAATGACAGGAAGAAACGTCTGATCAATGCACAAAATATGTCTACAGCTGGAGTGTGTGTGTGCGCGTGTAACTAAGCCATAAAGAGTCTTGAGTCCCACTGTAGACAGAGATGCTGCATGTACTTACCCGCTCATTCTCTTCTTATACCACAAGATGGCGGCAACAACTAACAGTGCTAGTAAAAGCAGCAACATCACTGGGATAACCACAGACGCTGTACCTACACACAAACAAACAAACAAGAGATGTGGATTATTTTAGCATAAGATAAAATAAACCTAAAGAAGTGTATATACATATATGAGCACTTACTTCCAGAGCTTGGGTTCTGAGTTGGGGCGACACTGATCCTACATCGAAAACCTTCCCAGCCTGCATTACATCTACACAGCAGAACAAATACTGTAAATACACCGGTTCACAACTGGCCAAAAACGCATCATTTTGCTGTTGTTTAATACGTTACAACACACTTTTTTGGTAATGTAAAGTTTACCAGTTAACTTAAGCTCAGCAAAAGTGTATTTTACCTGCATTGTGGTCGCTTCGTATTGGGGTCTATAGTGCACTGGCCCTCGATGCAGAAGTTCTGACAGGAGTAGCAAGAGGGCTGCTGCTCTCCGTTATCAGCACATCTACAAAAAACAGAAAGATCTAAATAAATACATATCCTCAAAAAAACAAACAAACCCACAACCAGTTGGGGTTTTCACATTCAAGTTGTTTCCGAATCACCCAGCATGCTGATACGTACCGACACATAGTTTCTCCATTGCGCTGCTGTTCGCATTTGCCCTCACCGCAGTATTCGCACATGTTCTGCTCGCACCGTGGGCCGAAAACCGTGTTGGGACAGCGGCAAAGTTTAGTGCCGTTGCTCGTCTGCATGCAAACACCTTCATTCTTACAGAAGTCTTTACATTTACCTGTCAAACACAGAAATACAGAGTTTGTGTCCGTTCAAGCTATGTCAGCATACTCGAAGTATTTGTACACATTTTGTGTGCTATAAACGAAGGACGAAGAAAATGTGCATTAGTCGCTGTTCATTTCATTGCAATATTGTGCTAGAAAAACCCTCTCAATAAATAAAAATATGCATATTGTCGTAATGAACACCTTCCAAACTAGGACTTGAATAATAGGATGCAGTTTCTTTTTATTTTGAGGATTGAAACTCACTGTACTGGCATTGGTCACCCAGGAAGCCCTCAGGGCAGTGGCAGGTGGGCTGGTTGCCCTGATTGACGGTGCAGCTGCCTCCGTTCTGGCAGATGTTTTTACATGTTTGCAGGTTACATTGTGGTCCAGTAAAGCCGGGCTGACAGCGACAGGTAGGAGCACCTGAAGACAGAGAGAAAAGAAAATCATTGTTAGTTTAAACTATGTTTATTTATGGTTATAGATAATTAAAACTATACTCCACACGTAAGAAGTTGACAAAACTAGTAAATTGGAATGGGATTTTATATATAAAGTAATACATTTAAATAGATTTGTTAATTTACAGTAGTGTTTGTTTATATTTAGACTTCAACCAGTTGGTTTACACGTGTGTGTATATGTGTGTACCTGTGAGATGTGATGGTGAGCACGTTCCTCCGTTCAGACAGTAATCTCTGCACTGGTTTATCTCGCAGCGATCACCTTTGTAACTGGTTGGACAGTGACATTTGGGTTGATTCCATGAGTTCAGTTTACAGGTGCCTCCATTCTGACACTGTATGTTACAGGTGGGTGCTAAAGAAAAAAATGCATTTGAGAAGATAGTGAGGATGAAAATCTCAAAATTATTTTCATAATTATGTTGAGAAAATCATAGTTGTCCACCTTTACCAACTCACTGAATGGTTCAGTAATGTGTGCTCACAATGTACTGAACATAATTCAACGACAAGCCCATGAAATATTTATCAGCCAGTCAGAATACAGCATTTAACAGCTCCATGGTATAAACCCAATTATACTTTAGTAAAAACTGTAGTACAATTCCAAGATACTTTAGTGCTTTTTAACCTTTCTTTAGTAAATATGCAACTATATACCACATTATATACCACAATTCACTATATTTAATGCAACAAAATACTATAGCATACATTAACAGTGTAGTAATAATCATTATAATATACTACAGTATAGTACAGTTTACTATAGTATAAATACTATAAGTATACCACAGTATTATAGTATAAACAAATAATATATGTATACTACAGTATATCTTCATGTGTCATGTTCACAACCTATTTTTTTGTACTAATATTCATAATATTATTTTATCAGCTCAATTGTAGCACAATTGGTAGAGCACAGTGTTAGAAAAGTATACACTGAAATAAAATACATAGACTGACTGCACTTTAAAGGTGCAATGTGGGACTTTAAGGGGCGAGACTGTGAATTGAAACCAACGTCTCAGTCCACAGCCGAAACGCATAGAGAAGGTACGTTAGCCACCACAGGATAAACACATCATCGTCTGATACAACTTGCTAAAAACGTGCTCTATAGGACAGTTTGTCCATTTAGGGCCACTGTAGAAACATAAATGGTGTGAAATGGCAACTTCCATGTAAGGGGACCCGCAGGGTAGGTAGATACAAACTGCTCATGCTAAAGTAATAAAAACAATTCAGTTCATTTTGCAGGGTCTTTATACACCACTGATAATATAGTTTGGTATATTATATTGCATTTCTGTCACGAGATTCTTTTAAAAGTTACACACTGCACCTTTAAAGCGTCATTCCACTTTTTTGAAAATATGCTCATTTTCCAGCTCCCCTAGAGTTAAACATTTGATTCTTACTGTTTTGGAATCCATTCACCTGCTATTGAAAGTAACCAAGGGGACTATTTTCGGGCAGTGCGTAATATCACTACGCCTGCTGCAGACATGTTACGCAGCAAAGTCCTTGATTATTACGCCAGAATGAGAGTATAGTTCCTAGCCATATCTGCCTAGAAAATTGCAACTTTTAATTTTCCGTCTGTCTTAGTACACAATGTAACTACAGAAGAGTCAAGTTTTAAATAGGAAAAATATCGAAACTCTTTGATCATTTTTTACGGCGATGCTAATGGTCTAATCAGATTCAATGGATTGTGCTAAGCTATGCTAAAAGTGCTAGCGCCAGACCCGGAGATCAGCTGAATGGATTCCAAAATGGTAAAAATCTAATCTTTAACTCTATGGGAGCTGGAAACTATAATAGTTTAACTGATTGCTTTCTAAACCGGTTTACTCCATTATTTTGGTATAACATAAGGTGTGGTGAAGTTTAAATGGTGTAGTAAAAGCGGCGATCTTACAGGAGGGAGATTGGGTCGCTGGTGTTACTTCCACACAGGTGCCGTTGTCAGGGGTGTGGTCATTAGGACAGATGCAGACCGGACCGCTGGGACTGAGCAGGCACAACCATTCACATTTCTTCCTGTCGCATGGGTTAGTCACTGTAAACGAAACAAACAGATTAGGCTATGAAACTCTGACTAGATATTCACTTTACAAAATAACAGACCACACATGCTTACTCTCAGGTTGTTTATAGCGATGGTAGAGAACTAAGTCAGTAGCGTGGTTGATGCCCGTCGTCAGGTTCTCTGCCTGACCTCTGCCAAACTTGTTAACACGGAAGACCAAATTATTGGTGTACGTGACTCCATAAATGTAATCCTCAAATATATCAATGCTGAATGGGTGGAGAAGATCTGTAAGAGAAAATAAGAAATGCACAAGAGATTTACATAATACACATAACTAGGACTGTAAAATATGGGTAACTTGTACACAAAAATGTCACTAAACTGTTTTTGATGTTGGACACAGCCACAACAGGGTCAGAGCCATCCAAACGCACACTGCCGATGATCGAGAGCTTGGCGTCTGCCCAGTATAAGCGTTCATTGAAGTAGTCAACTGCAAGACCTGTCTCACACCAGACACATCTTTTAATACTTTCATTTCACCTTAAAAACAATCATATGCAAGTTTTTTTTATCTTATGTAGTAAAGGTCTGACCTGTAGGCCACTGGATGTTCTCATGGATGAGAATTTGTCTGAGAGTTCCGTCCATGGCTGCCGTTTCAATTTTTGGATGATTCCCCCAGTCGGACCAGTACATGGTTCTGTAATATAAAACAGCTATCATAAACAAAACTAGAAAAAAATGAAAAACTGCTACACTACATACAACACATCAGTACGTACCCTCTTTGTGGATCCACTACTATAGCATAAGGCTCATCGATCATCCCAGAGATCAGCGTCTTCCTGTGCTGGCCCGATATCTGTGCAACTTCGATGACATCACGCCCCGAATCAGTCCAGTAGAGGTTACCGGCCACCCAGTCGACCGCGATTCCCCGCGGCATCTTCAAACCGGGAATCTACAGAGGCCAATTTAAAACATTTAGAAAAGGGACTCGAATCATGTTTAAAGTTTAATATTGATATAATGGACTTACATCCAGGTTGGTGACGCTGCCCTCGCTTTGCCTTGTGTTGCGGTGCGAGTTTGAAGTGGGGCCTGACGGTGAGGAGGGGGAGGGCAGCTGGAAGCAGGAGATGTTGGAAGTGTGCCAGTTGGTCCAGAAAATGCGATTGGTCTTGACGTGGAGATCCATGGCGTCGATGCGTACGTTGGCATCACCCTGGAAGGTTTGCTCGTAAAACCAGTTCGGCATTCCCGTCAGACTGCGGATCTCATTGTCGTCTGCGATGTAGATGACCTGCTTGTTGATGTTTAAACCTGAAGATGGAGAGAAATCAGAAAGATAGTAAAGATTTTTGTCTAGCTTAAGAAGTGCGATTTAAAAAGTCGAAACAGTACGTACTGTCAGCTTTGCATGTGGTGTTAATCCTGGTAAAGTACTTGTGGCAACTGCACTTGTAGGAGCCCTTGGTGTTGTTACAGATTTGGGAACACATGCCGAACTGTTTGCACTCGTTCTTATCTGAAACAAGAACACGACCGTTTATGTTTACATGTTTACACTTACTACTTAGTGCATTCAGGGTATTCATCTTATCAATAAGTGCCTTTCATGCGAAATCAACCTTGTCCTCGCAAGCGCCATGTAAACTTAATATGGACACATTGCAACAGCAAATTAGTCTCTCACAAATAAATAAAGCAAAAGCCGTCTCTTTAAATCTTTTAAAGGATAGCAGATGGTGTGTTATACCTTCACAGATGTTGTGTCTGACTCTCTGGAAGCCTTGTTTGCAGGAGCAGAATGTGTCTGTGCCATTGACTACACAGTGAGCTTCGTCGCCATCTCCACATAGTGATTTATTACTCTTACAGTCATTCAGCATGGTCTCTACACATACAGATACAAGCACAACAAATGTCAATTAAAAATATTTCAAAGTGCAGAGAGAGAAGCAAAGCACAACACAGTGTCATACATGCACATTTTTGGAAAATCACAATATGGATAAAATGATGGGGTTTGCAATAACTAAATGATGCTAAAACTTTAAAAAGTTATGTATAGTAAAAGTTTTAGGTCTATGCAGTATTGCATGTCCTCATTCGATATCGTGCAGCCCTAATGTGCCGTCATCTCACCTGTCTTGCAGTTGATTTCATCTGAACCGTAGTCCTCACAGTCATTAAAGAAGTTGCAACGCAGGCTGGAGCTGATGCATTTGCCATTGTTGCACTGGAACTGGTCTTTGTCGCACGTGGTCGTGTGGTGTTCTGTATAAATATGTCACATGATTCACATGCTCACTCACTGTTACCCAAAGTCATTGTAACTGGTCAGGGCAGAAGACTCACCACAGTTGAGCTCATCTGAATTGTCCCCGCAGTTGTCCACGCCATCACATCGCTTTCCACTCGGGATACAGACGCGGTTATTTTGACAACGGAAATTTCTAGTGGGTGGGCATATGAAGTTTCCTGAATTAGAGAAAGAAAGGTATGAGTGTGAGCTGCGTTGTGTGTTTCTAGAATTCATAAATAACTAAACAAAATTTGTTCCAAGACAAATTCTGTATGGGCGGTCCCTTTTACATCACAGGACCATGGACAAGTCAACACAGCAAAACTGAAAAATGGCATGTGTCCTTACTGCACTCTTCAGGGTTCTCATCTGAGTTATCTCCACAGTCGTCTTCTCCATCACATTTCCAAGACAGCGGCTTACACAGAGTGTTATTACACTGGAACTCATGATGGGGGCAGTGTCGCACCACTGGGACGAGAGGAGGAATAACGTGAGATCTCTTTTACTATTACAATAAGAACTGGGTGCAGTGTGCTCCACTAGCATCAGCCAATATGGCAAGCCGTTTGGACTTTTATTCATTCTCAGGATGTGAATATATTAAATATAAATAAATAAATATTACAGAAGTAAAGAAATGCAAGAAAAACGACAGCAACATTTTTTTTAACCTGAATTAGATTTAATTACATCAGAAGAATATGTATTACCTTTTAATTTCAGTAGGATAATTACATATCTAAAAGATTTTTTTTAAATAGCTAAAAAATAGCATTTCTCTAGGGAAATGATACACTGCAAGAAAAAAATAAATCAACAGCAGAATCGTACACAGCATATTTTCTCAATACCGACAATCAAATCATTGATATGAATAATTCACATTTTTACTAGTAACAATGTCATTTACTGGTAAGAATTGTATTTCTGATATCTAAAATTCCAATTCAGATATCAGAAAAACAATTCTTAATATCAACAACTGTTTTTAATGGTGGCCTACGGTGACATTTCTTAATTCATCAATTAATGAAAATGCAATTGTTGATATCAAGAATTGAAGTTTAATTTAATTCTAAATATCAAAAATAGCAATTCTTACTTGCAGAAATATAATTCCTGATATCAAGAATTAACTACCGTACATTCCGGACTATAAACCGCACCGGAGTATAAGCTGCATCTTTCAAAAATGCATAATTACGACGAAATTACATGTATAAGTCGCAGTGGGCTATATGTCGCGTTCATTTAGAAAATTATTTCACAAAATCCAAGCCGAAGAACAGACATTTAATCTGGAAAGGCAAGTTATTCAATTAAACAATAGCAGACAGAACAGCAGGCTGAATAGGTGTCTGTACGTTAAAAGTAATATTATCAGTTATTTAAACGATAAACCATAGCATACAGAACTTACCTGGAAGGTTGAATAGGCTAAATTAACCGAACAAGCCAACTAGTGTGAAGCTCATTCCACATTACAGAATCCATTCAATTACATAATAACAGAAGCAGCATATGGCGGATCCGTGGCTGTAGACGGTAATGTTGTCTCTTGCCTCATAAATGTCAAAATTAATTTATACTGACTTACAAGGCACACCTGATTGTAAAATGCAGTACCAGCCAAGTTATTGAAAAAAAAAATGCGGCTTATAGGTAAATAAATAAATAAATATGACAGAAGTAGAGATATGAAAAAAAACGACAGCGACAATTTTTTTAAAAACCTGAATTAGATTAATTACATCAGAAGAATATGTATTACCTTTTAATTTCAGTATGATAATTACATATCTAAAATATATATTTTTTAAATAGCTAAAAAATTCCATTTCTCTAGGGGAATGATATAACGCAAGAAATACCAACAGCAGAATCGTACACAGCATATTTTCTCAATACCGACAATCAAATAATTTATATGAATAATTCACATTTTTACTAGTAACAATGTCGTTTACTAGTAAGAATTGTAATTCTGATATCTAAAATTCCAATTCAGATATCAGAAAAACAATTCTTAATATCAACAACTGATTACAATGGTGGCCTACGGTGACATTTATTAATTTATCAATTAATGTAAATGCAATTGTTGATATCAAGAATTGAAGTTTAATTTAATTCTAAATATCAAAAATAGCAATTGTTACTTGCAGAAATATAATTCCTGATATCAGGAATTAACATTTTAACTAGTAAAAACTGAATTGTTGATATCAAGATTTCATATCCCAAGAATGAATAAAAGTCTAACAGGATTGCCATACAGCCAACAGTATTTCAGAAAGAAGCACATGTACGTAACAAATGCAGACATGTAAGCTTACCAGAAATATCACAGCCTTCTTCATCACTGCCATCAATGCAGTCAGCATCAGAGTCACAGCGCCAGCGCAGAGAGATGCAGTGACCGTTCTTACACTGGAACTGATCCTCGTCACATTTCAGTTCACAGCCATGCTAAAACACAAACATACATACAGTTTAGCATACAGTATGGTGCATATACTAACCACAATGTCTCAAAATGACTAAAAGCAGTGCATATTCCAATGTTACTGAATCCATTTGATAGCACTGAGTTGATAGTCACTAAATAAACCTCATTCAAAACGAAAATACAATTTTTAGGTTATCTTTTGCTTTAGGCTTTCAACAAACTGTTCATTATTAGGCATGTTGAAAACCAATATGGCATTATACATAAGATATGAAGATGGGGAACATCAACAGTACCTCATCAGATCCATCTGAACAATCATGATCTCCATCACACTTCCACCTTCCAGCAATACAACGTCCATTAGTGCAGGCAAATTCACTCTCGGAGCACTTACGGGGCACTGAGAGAGAGACAACAATTTCATTTAAAGACTGATATGCATACCACAGTGACTACAATGACAATAGGTTACAGCAAAGGGTTCAGTTTAAAGACAAGGGTTGCACCGATAGGTCAGTTTTAGGAGTGAAAAAATACACAAACACACATCATTCATCATGTAGGATCTCTACACCTATTGGCCAATGAAAAAGCAAACAAATGTTTACTTATTGTCAACTAAATATTAATTAATTGTGTATTGCTTACAACCTTTTTAATTATATGTGTGCACATATTTGTCCACTAGAGGGCAGTAACTCCAGGGCTTATGTTGCAAACTCAAACGTAAACAGGGTGAGGAGGATGAAAAGGGAGGAGAGGGGAAGCTGGGAGATGGTTTGGAGGGTGGAGACACCTACCTCTGAGTCAGGCCAATGTGTCAGTGTGAAATGAAGAATAAAGACAACATGAAGTGAGATGAGGCAGTGAGCAATGCGAGTGAGCCATGACAAAGTGCAATTACCCACAATGCCTTGCACAGACACATGATCACAAATAATAATAAACCACTAGATTCAGTCCATCGGTACATACCACACTTCTCCTCATCTGAATTATCTCCACAGTCATTGTCATAGTCACACTGCCAGCGGCCAGGGACACAGCGGTTATTCTTACAGCGGAACTGGTACGGCTCACACGTTCTCTCGTCTAACAAAGACGCGAGGAGAAAATAAAAAACGTGAAGTTGCTATGATGAGGACTCAACCTAAATGAAGGGTATGGGTGAACAGTCATACCACACTCTTCTTTGGGCTCATCCGAGGCATCGCCACAGTCGTCCTCTCCATCACACGTCCAGCGAGACGGGATGCAGCGTCCCGAGTCCTTACAGCGAAACTCGTCCACGCCACACTTCATCTGAGCTGTTAAGACAGCAAGGGTTTTAATGACCATGACCAACGTCATGAGAATAATTAATTTCTTAAAAAATATTTACGCAGGTTCTTACTGCAGTTGGCAGGTTCATCTGAACCGTCCACGCAGTCGTAGTCTCTATCGCAGACCCACACGCGCGGTATGCAGCGTTTAGTGATGGCACACTGGAATTGGTTGGGAGCGCAGGTCACCTCAGCTACAACACAACAACACGACAGCCAATCAGACCGCAGAGTCAACAGCAAAACATTCACAGTATTTTGGAGAGACCCAGGCGTAGATACTTACGACAGTCCTTCTCATCTTCACCCTGGCCGCAGTTGTTCTGACCGTTACAGCGCAAGATTCCAGGGATACAGCGACTGGGATGAGAGCACTTAAACTGGCTGGGCAGGCAAACGTGGATATCTAAAATAAAATTAAAAAGAAATTAAAATAAAATAAAGACAATATCTGATTATTTATTTTAAAAAAATCAAAAGAACAAATTCGTTTTTAGATCTTTCGGCTCAAGCAAGGCAATACCCAACATACCTAAAATATTTAAATAATGAGTGAAGCAGAAAAAAAATCTTAATTTGTGTCAAAAATTTACAGATTCAAAATAACACATTATGTGAAAGAAATCTGACATCATACCACAGTTGGCTTCATCAGAGTTGTCTTGGCAATCGTTGTCTCCATCACAGATGTAAGCTGGGTTTGTACAGAGCCCCGTGCCGCACTGGAACTGGCCAGGTCTGCATTTAAACTCAGCTAAAATCCAACAACACATGAAAATTTAGTCTTTATAAGAAACATCTGTGCATTTCTTTAAAAACGTTGATACTCACGACAATCAGCAGGTTCATCTGATCGATCTCCACAGTCGTCCTCAGTGTCACACTTCCACCAGAAGGGAATGCATTTATCGTTCTTACAGACAAACTACAGTTAGGGAGAGAGGGGAAAAACTGAGTTAGGATAAACTTCCCAAAACCTGTCAAGGACACGGGTACACAAGTACTCAAAGTGACATTGATGATCACTCATGCGTAACAAGCGCATGTGATCTATGGTAAAGACCAGGAGGTGTGTTCGACCACCCGCCCATTCTGATGATTTGCGTATAAATAACATGCAGTGTGAACAGTTGTGCAATACATATGCCAAATTTCAGGTCTGGCGCTACCACATTTAGCATAGCTTAGCAAAATTCATTGAATCTGATTAGACCATTAGCATCGCACTCAAAATAACAAAAGAGTTTCAATATTTTTCTTATTTAAAACTTCTGTAGTGACATCGTGTACTAAGACCGACGGAAAATTGAAAGTTGCAATTTTCTAGGCTGATATGGGTAGAAACTATACTCTCATTCTGGTGTAATAATCAAGGACTGATGCTGTACCATGGCTCAAGGCGCAATGATATTACACCTAAAAAAATAGTCGCAATATTTTCAGCCACTGCGTAATATTATTGCACCTGCTGCACCAATGTCACCACAGCAAAGTCCTTGATTATTACCCCAGAATACCGTATATATAAACTTTCTAAAAACTATAAAAGAAAATCTGAACTTTTAATTTTCCGTCAGTCTTAGTACACAATGTTACTACAGAAGAGTCAAGTTTTAAATAGGAAAAATATTGAAACTCTTTGGAGATGCTAATGGTCTAATCAGATTCAATGGATTGTGCTAAGCAATGCTAAAAGTGGTACCGCCAGACCCGGAGATCAGCTGAATGAATCCAAAACAGTAAAAATCAAATGTTTAACTCTAGGGGAGCTGGAAAATTAGCATATTTAAAAAAAAAAGGTATAGTGTCATCCTAAAGCCAGTCCTAAATCTAACCTCAAATCCAAGCGACAATGGTTTACAAAGCAAAAATGACAATAATTCATAAAACGAAGTGAAAAGATGCACCATTATTAAGTAAACGGGAAGGACTGATGTATCATATGCATGCAAAATTGAAATTTTCACACTGCATAGTTTTATACACAAATCATGAGAATGGGTCGGGTCCACATAGGGCTGCAACTAACATTTTTCTAAAATTTAGTATGAGATTGCTTTAATTCTGTGAAAATTATAGTAAACACAAGAAAGAAATGGATACGTCAATGAAAAATGCATATTTTATTGAACTTTGCTGCTGATAGGCCGATTCATACTAAAAGTAAATAAAAATATTTTCAAAAGTTAAAATACTTAAATAATATGCCAGTCAGGCATAACGTTGAATCTTTTTTTTTTAAAGCGAAAATAATCTTATAAATTGTACAATGTACATCCAAAACAAAACGTATTGGCTTCCATGTTATTTAAATCTTACCGAGGAAAGTCAAACTCCGTTTTATTCAACCATCCGACGACGTATATTTTTCTTTAAATGTTCGTGCATCACCGAGGTGCTGCCGTGATACACAAGGACTGCTTTGCAAACCATGCAGGTAATCTTTTTATTCGCCGTATCCAGGCTAAAATGCTCCCAAACTTTAGATGTTTTGGTACGCACAGCTGCTGCGTTAGACACCGCCATTTCTGTATGTTATCGCTCAGCAGAGAAGCTAATGCGCATGTGCGACTCTCGGCAGAGATTGTAATGAAGAGAGATGCCTCACTCGGTCGAAAAAAAAAACATGTCTGGACGACAACTTCAATTTCTATTATCGGTTTTTGTCCAAAACATTGACAAATCGTTGCAGCCCTAGTCCACACAACGTTACATGAAGTCAAATAGGTCCCGTACACACTGCATATTAATTCGGTTGTCACTTCACCTTTTAATGCTTAATCCTGTTCTGTACACACACAGTTCAGTAATTTACGGTACTGACAACCGAATTCCACAACCGAATTAACTCCTGCAAAATGCAGGTAGTGACGTCCGCATTTACAGAAACTCTGCACAGTGTGTACATAACCGAACTGAACAACTAGTAGTTAATCAAGTGTTTAAACGTTCATCATAAACAGGACAGGTCTCTCTTCTGAAAAAATAAATGCTTAGAAGGGGAAAAAGTCTTCTGTATGCGCGGTTCAGAAAATGGCAGAGGCACAAGTGTTGCCAGATCTTGCACTAAAAAAACAGCAAACAAGAAGAATCCAAAAATAAACCGAAATAAATCTAAATGCTTTACCTCAAAGATCAAAATATTGGGACCGGCCCCTTCACGCTTTATTAACACCAAAAACTTGATCGCTTCATGAGCCAAAAGCTATAAACGGTTAAGCACCAAAACGGTATTTACATACAAAAAAGACGAGGACCTGGCAACACTGCAAGACCGCGCGCTCCGTGCTGTGAAGCAGCCTCACAAAAGCATAAAATACACAACGCCAAGATGGAGGTTTATTGCAAAACACAATGCTGTTATTATTTTGGTCAAATCTGTGATAAGCACGCGAGACGGCAGAACGTTGCTATGGTTATCTCTGTGTCAATCATCGCATTTTCGGGAGTGAGTTTTGTTCCGTACAGACATGAAACGAACATTTAGGGGATTCACTCCCGCATTTTAATGCGGTTGTCACTCCCGAAAGTTTGCAGTGTGTACGAGACCTTAGACCTTTCAACACGAGACACGGTCATGCTCTGTCTTACATTACTAGTTTTTCAGACCTATGGAGTGATCAAACCTAATTTCACCCCAAACTACAAAGAAATAGTGCAGACCAGATCTGTATGTACTAGACTACACCACCTTTGAACAAGCACACAAACCTGGCTGGCTGTACAGTTGGACAGACATTGTTTTCCATCAGCGGCCAGGTAGAAGTTGGTAGGACAGGCACACTTATAGCCTCCTCCAGGTGAGAGTAGACACAGGTTACTGCACCCTCCGTTATCATCCTGACAGGGGTGACCGGTCACTGTGATGACAAAAGATAAAAAAAAGAAAGCATTTAAAAATG
This sequence comes from Paramisgurnus dabryanus, assembly GCF_030506205.2. Classification (NCBI taxonomy): domain Eukaryota; kingdom Metazoa; phylum Chordata; class Actinopteri; order Cypriniformes; family Cobitidae; genus Paramisgurnus; species Paramisgurnus dabryanus. Next base: position 14,045,599 of record NC_133357.1, on the reverse strand, counting down.
TTATCAAACAGAAAAAGAACAGTTTGAGTTTCAGTCGGCCTTCTTACCCTCAGGTTGTCTGGATGGATGATAGATGTGTATGTCCATAGGTCTGTGTAGGGTGCTGATCAACATGGTCTTGTTGGTTCCAAGGGTTTTGTGGGCTCTGTTGATGGACTTTGTCTCCCAGTCAGTCCAGTAGATATACTCCTCAAACAGGGTCATGGCAAAGATGTGAGGTATGTCATGGGTTAGGACTATAAGGAAGAGATCACAATTCCCACTTTTAATAAACATCCAATCTACATGTTAATGATTCATGGTTTTGATACACAAAAACTATGAAATGACAATTGAGTGAAACAGATTATCCATCAGGATTAGATATGGGTAAACAACCTTTTTTTTGCAGTTTTTTCACCACCTTAAAAGTCACGTTCTTTCTGATCACATTTTTTAAACCCTAGTTAGTGTGTAATATTGCTATAATAGCATAAATAATTTCTGTAAAGTGATAAAGTTCACTGCCAGGCGATATATTTTCTCTAACAGAATTCTCCTTTCAAAGTCTACAGTGAACGGCCGATTTGGACTACAGCCCTCTACTTCCTGCTTTAATGACGTCAGTAGAAGAGTTTTTTGACTAAACTCCACCCACAGGAATACGTCAGTCGCCAGCTAAGCTAACGGCAAGCTAAGCTGCTATCGAATCACAACACAGTAAACAAACTACACAATCAGAACTCGATACGTATTTCTGAAGGAGGGACTTCATAGAACAAGGAAGACAACAGACCGTTTTGTGGACAGTATAAACAGCGCTATACAGATAAGTAAATTGTGTGAAAAATACATTTTTTACACATGAAACAAGAACACATGTTATATTGCGCACTGTAAACACAATCAAAGCTTCAAAAACACAGAAAGAATGGGACCGTTAAAGCTTCCCTGAAGAAAAATTACTTCATGCGTGCATATGATATGTGCGAATTTGCACTAACCGATGTGTCTATTGGATCCATCCAGGCTGGCGAAAGCAATGTAATCCTCACGCGCGTCTGCCCAGTAGATGCGGTCATTGATAAAATCTAAAGTCAGGCCGTTGGGCCACGTGATTTTATCCTGAATGATGATTTGGCGGTCTGTGCCGTCCATGCCGATACGGCCGATATGTGGCACGTCGCCCCAATCTGACCAGTACAAATACCTGGAGATAAAAACCGCCACAGTGAGACAACCTCAAACATTAAAAGACAAACATTAGCAACACAAGCTAAGAGTCTTACCCATTCCTCACATCCACAGCCACAGCTCTGGGCTCCCGCAGGCCGCTGTTGACCAGCACGCTTCTGTAGGCTCCATTCAGCTTGGAGACCTCGATCGTGTCTCTGCCCTTATCGCACCAATACAGGTTCCCCCCAACCCAGTCTACGGCCAGACCGTCAGGGTTACTCAGAGAGGTTCTGTGTAGCACCTATCCAGTAGCAAATTAAACGGTAAGACACATGTCCAGCAGCCAATCAGAAATCTGTATTTTAGGGCTGCATGTTTAAAAAAAAAATTGTGGTATGCATATTGTGTTATGGACATTTGCGCTATTTCGATTATATTGTTACATCTATACATATGTTTGAAAATGTCACAGGAAATGCATAATCTTCTACATCACATACCTGCACGTTACTGCCGTTGATGTGCATGCGGCGGATCATGCTGCCCTGTGTGGTCACATCTGTCCAGTAGATCATCTGCTCTGCGTAATGGTAATCTAGAGCCACTGCGTTATTGAGCCCCTGTCATAAATACAAATAAATTAAAATCATTATAGTTTTGTACGTATATATCTAAAATACACAACTAAACATATTTCATTTTGTACAATTCCATAAAAAGCTAATTGACTCACGCTGCGTTCACACCAGCCGCGGTAGAGGCGTCAAGCGCAAGTGATTTCAATGTTAAGTCAATGTGAAGACACGAAGGCGCGAATGAGGCGTTTAGCGTGGCAGATGCGATTCCGTATTCATTTGCGCGTCTAGTTTGTGCGAATTGAGCGTTGTTGCAAGAAAGGCGCGAGTTGAAAATTTTTTACTTTGGCGGAAAAACATGCCATGTTAACCAATCAGGAGCTCTAGTAGTGACCTGATTACACACTGCAAAAAAAAACGATTTTCAAGAAAAATTCTTAGTATTTTTGTCTTGTTTTCAGTAAAAATATCTAAAAATTCTTAAATTAAGACGCTTTTTCTTCATGAGCAAAATGACCGAAGAAAAAAATTCTAGTTTTTAGACCAAAAATATCAAATTTAAGTGATTTTGTGCATAAAACAAGCAAAAAAAATCTGCCGATAGGGTAAGCTAAAAAATCTTGAAAATTTTTCTTAAACACTAAATTTAAGAAAAATTTGCTTACTCCATTGGCAGATTTTTTTGCTTGTTTTATGCACAAAATCACTTAAATTTGTTATTTTTGGTCTAAAAACGAAAAAATATTTTTTTTTGGTCGTTTTGCTCATCATTTTTTCTTGAAAATCATTTTTTGCAGTGCAGAAAGCGTGTGGAGTCCCAGAAGCCACTCCCATGACGCGAATTTCCTCGTGAATGTCTCGATTACTAGATTTATTTATTTAATGTGCGGCTTTCATTCGCAAATGAAGCGAGTAAACTCAAAATGTTCCAGCGGCAAACTAGACGCGGTAGACTCGAATTTGAAGCCTCAAACGCTGCTGTTGTTAACCCATGTTCAAACTTAAAATATATTTACTAACTATAACATGGGGTCAAAGACAAAGATCATTACCTGTTTAATCAGCGTGTAGTTTGACCCATCCAAGTTGAGTTTTCGCAAATAGTATCGGTTAGCAAAGATGAGGAAAGGTTCCTCCTCTGTAATTTAATGTAGATGTTCACCATACATTACTAAACAGTCATTTACGTCAAAGGTGAAATTTTTAATCACTTATTTTAAAGTTTATTAGCCCAATCAAATAAAAGCCCAAGTGGATAGACTCACCCGAAGTGGATTTGCAGGTGGTGGGGTCATTAGGGTGCGGCACAAAGCCTTCGACGCAGAGGCAGTGGAAGCTACCGTGTGTATTGATGCAACGCTGAGCACAGGGGTACGTAGTGGTGCATTCGTCCACATCCATACACGTCTTCTTATCATTCTTCAGGCGGAATCCTGGATTACACCGGCACTGTGGGAGCGAGAGGCATGTCACGTCTCCACCGACACCTATACGGTCACATATGGATTATATGTCAGGTACATCCACATACCTTGAAACCAATCTTGAGGTCCTCGCAGAGCTGCGAGCAGCCGCTTAGTTTGGGGTTGAAACATTCATTGACGAAGCAGTTGCGCTCATCAGAGCCGTCACCGCAGTCATCGTTGCCATCACAAAGCTGAGTGTCATTCAAACACTTGTTGCTGTTCTGACACTGGAAGGCTGTGTCATTGCAGGGCCTCTCTGTGGACAAAGAAAACTATGCGTTGAGCACCAAATAATTATATTATTGAATAATAATTAAACATTAACAAAAAAGCAGTGTTATGCACATATGTTACTGCATTATTTTAATAATAATGTACACATGTAGCCTTAACCTATTTCATCCTTAAGGTACTTTTTTGTACTCACCCGAGTCTGTGCAAAGAGGGTTTTTGGGGGCTTCGTCTGATTGGTCTCTACAGTCGAACTCTCCGTCACACTGCCAGTTCTTCTGCTTCAGGCACTGACCGTTAGCACAGCGGAAATCATGCGGCCCACATGAGGGATATTCTATTAAAAATCAGGACAGTTAGCAAATAAGTGGCTTCAAATATCAGCCCATATGATTCATTAAATGACTAATAACACCGTTAACAATGTTTACCACACTCTGGTGACTCGTCAGAGCCATCACGACAGTCGACGTCATGGTCACATCGGAAGTGCTTGGGAATACACTGATAGTTCTGACACTGGAACTCAGTTTTATCACAGGTTCTGTTCAAGGCTAGAGAGAGAAAAAGATTAAAAAATTATTTAATCATGTAGCAAGCAAGCAAGAGGAAGCATTTAAAGTACATTTTGGGAACTCAAACCTAGTGTTTAAGTTGATCTTTATGATATAGTAAAACATGACTATGAAAGATCTCGCTCCCAACTCACCACAGCCAGCCTTAACGCCCTCATCCGCCCCGTCAGGACAGTCTTTATCCCCATCACACTTCCAGCGCTGGGAAATACAAATGTTGGAGCCAGGACACTGAAATGCCTCCGGACTGCATGTTCTGGCCTCTGAATGAATTACACAGAGTTAAATTAGGATTGTTATTAAGCATTTAACCCTCGTGCATTGTTTGAATTCACAACCCTTTCGTGTTGTTAGTGGCCAAGAAAGGCCACTGAATTAAATGGCTGTAAAAATTTACCAGATAAATATGTTGTTTTTCAAATTGTTTTGCATAAATCTGTTAAAGGGATAGTTCGGCCAAAAATGATATTAAACCCATGATTTACTCACCCCCAAGCTGTCCAAGTTGCATATGTCCATCGTTTTTCAGACAAACACATTTTCGGATATTTTAGAAAATGTTTTAGATCTTTCAGTTGATTAAATGTAATGTTACGGGGTCCACGACCTTCAAGTCCAAAAAAAGTGAGTCCATCCTTCACAAAATAAATCCAAACGGCTCCAGGATGATAAACAAAGGTCTTCTGAGGGTAATCGGCGCGGTGTTGTTGTAGAAATATCCATATTTAAAACTTTATTAACGTAAATAACTACCTTCCGGTAGCGCCGCCATCTTAGTCGCGTCCGCATTCAGGATGAGATCTTACGCAGCCTACGGAGGCTACTCTGCTGCTGCTCTGTGCCACCGCCCTCCGAATTTGTCATACGTCACTAAGAAAAGTGCGTACACTACGCTAATACTCTCTCCTGAATACAGTGGAGTCTAAGATGGCAGCGCTACCGAAAGGTATTTATTTACGTTAATAAAGTTTTAAATATGGATATTTCTACAACAACACCGCGCAGATTACCCTCAGAAGACCTTTGTTTATCATCCTGGAGCCCTTTGGATTTATTTTGTGAAGGATGGACGCACTTTTTTTGGACTTGAAGGTCGTGGAACCCGTAACATTACATTTAATCAACTGAAAGATCTAAAACATTTTCTAAAATATCCGAAAATGTGTTTGTATGAAAAACGATGGACATATGCAACTCGGACAGCTTGGGGGTGAGTAAATCATGGGTTTAATATCATTTATGGCCGAACTATCCCTTTAAGAATAGTTCGACTCTAGGCCGGATCCATGCCGAAGCTCCAGTCGAATCTGGCCTAGAGTCGTCTGCTGTCTGGGATAGTTTTGACACAATGGCTAAATTAAGGCATTAAAGTTCAGATTGTGGAATAAAAAAAAGAATAAAATCACAAGTTTATGTTTTTTAAAAGTAATAAATGTCTGCCATCAACTGTATGGTTACCATTAAATCATCTACCTTTGTGTTCAACAGAATAAGAAAGCACATACAGGTATAGATCAACTTGAGGGTGAGTAAATAATTTTTGGGTGAACTATCCCTTTTAGATATGATACGAGAAACTGATCCATCACAAATAATGGGACTTACTGCATCTGCTGTCTTCATCTGTACCATCTCCGCAGTCATCGGTACCATCACATACCCACGATTTAGAGATACAGCGATGGTTCGCACATTCGAACTGATTCGGTGCACAGAACTTATCTGAACAGACAAGTTAAAGAAATATTATTTTAACATTGAAAATCATAAAAATCAGGCACAAATAATGAGAGGCACATATATTTTTAAATAGACTAGGAAGCCATCCAAGACATGTTCTTACTCCTAGGTAAAGTCTAGGGAGGGTAAACTGAAGGACTAACCACAGTGTTGCTCATCTGCTCCATTCTCACAGTCGTTCTCTGTATCACACGTCCAGCTCATAGGTATACAGTGGCCGCTTGGACAAGCAAAGAAGTTCACTGGACATTTCAGCTTCCTCTTCTCTGTGGAAACAGACAGTAAAATAACATTCATCTTCATATGTGAGTGCATTACATTTGTGAGAATGAGGACATGTTGATGTGTATAATCTGCATCGATGGGTCTGTCTGACCTGGGCAGTTTCTTTCATCAGAGAAATCTCCACAGTCGTTGGATCCATCACAGCGCCACAAGGGGCTGAAGCAGAGTGTGGTAAACTCACACCTCTGGAAGGTCATGCCCTTAACTCCAAGGTGGTAGTAACTAGAGCAGTCGGTGGGACCTAGAGAAGTACACACATTCATACGTGTACAAGGGTAAGCATGTGTGACGTAGCATATTTTTATGTTTACATGGTGACGGTTGCACTAAAAACTTAGTTTTTACTTTGCATTTCTACAAAAAACTGGGGTGTACACACCACAACTTTGTTGACAATCTCTGTTCACACGCATTGGCAAAAATGACTTAAAAAAGCTGTATTATGCGTGCCAGGCCAGTAGATGGCGATGATACTTTGTAAAGAAACGACATGCATGCACACATACACATTCTTCTACAGAGCGATAAATCAAGATGGCGAAAGTAATTTAGCTTGAACGGATGATGAGGTTGGTTTTTCGACAGGTGCCCTAGAAAACAAAGCGGCAAAATTTTGTAAACTTTGTTGGAGAAGCCTTAACTCTGCACTAAGAGGACTTAGTTTGCAGCACTTCGACAGTTGATGGAAGTTTGAGCGAGAGTTGTCAGGAGTGATGATGTTGCTGCGCGCCAAGTGCTCTTCCGCCATATAATATAGTTCTCATTTTTATCCGCCTAAAAATCGCAACGTTTAATTTCGTGCCACCATACTTACTCGTGTAACTACTCATGTAACAGTCTTTAAATAGGGAAAACATGGAAGTGTTTGGTAGCTTCTAAATTCATCCCTGTTTGGATCCTAAGGAATGAATGGGGCTAGGCTAAATGCTAAAACATTAACGACGCGCTGTACAACGATTAAGTGCACGCATTGAAAAAAGATGGGTATGTATTAATTTGTCTAAGTTGAGGTAAGAACATAGTAAAATATTGAAAAACTGTGGTGTTTTCCTTTAACAAGCAGATTACATTTTAATAAATGGAAACTAAAATTTAAAGCGACAAACAAAAATCCCCAATTTTCCATGACTTGGACAAAAAATATTAATTTCCCTGACTTTCAATGTCTTGAATAAACCTTTTAAAATTCCATGATACTCTAGAAATTCCTTGACCCGTGGGAACCCATAAATGTGAATTTCCTCCAAGCCATACTCAGGATGGTGAAAAAATACCTCTGGTGGTGGTTGTTTGAGACACATGCTGCTTACAGGATTCAACCCTGCAACCTTTGATTATCATCCCAAAGCTTTAACCAGTAGGTTACACTACCCCAACTACTTACTGCAGTTCATCTCATCGCTGGCGTCCTGGCAGTCGACCACCTGGTTGCAGCGACTGGAGTTAGAGATGCACGATCCATCTTTGCACTGAAACTCTGCAGCACTGCACAATGTCACTGAGACAAACAACAGACAGGACCAGTGAGCTCATGATCTGGTCGAACGCATTCGATTACACACATGAATGTTTTTATAATTGCCACATCACTCACTGTTGCAGGGCAGCTCATCCGAACCGTCGCCACAGTCATCTGTGCCGTCGCACCAAGAGCTGTGTTTGATACAGCGGCCGTTAACGCAACGCTGGTAGCCCTTCTTGCACATGCGGTTAGCTGCAAGCACAACCGGAGGTCAGATTTATACTTTAAGCACAAAACAATGCTATAATTTATCACGTGACAGTCTTACTGCAGTATGATTGCTTCTCATCAGACTTGTCTTTGCAGTGTGCAAGGCTGTCGCAGGTCAGGCTGTAGTTGATGCAGTCGCCATTTCCACATGCAAATTCATCAACGCTGTTACAGGTCGTGTTCTCCGCTGAAGGAGAGAAACGGTTTAATGTTTAAATATTCACAAGAATACAGAACATAACCAGAATTTAGCGCCTTTATCTCTCACCGACACAGGTGTTGTCTTCCAGTAGCTTGCGCTCTCCACGGCAGCTGCAGTTGACTCTTCCCTCCGAGGTGAGCAGACACAGGTCCTGACAGCCTCCATTATTGTTGAGGCAAGGTGAATATTCACCTGTAGATAAACATGATCAAATTCTCATAATTTATCAAAATATCTTCCTTTGTGTTCAACAAAATAAAAAAACTCATACAGGTTTAGAGCAACATGAGAGTGAGTAAATAATGACAGAATGGTCATTTTTTGGTGAATTATCTCTTTTAAGTGATATTTCAAATATTCACTGCCAATAAAAAGTGAAAAAAAAAAATTCAATAAACATCCTATAATGCATGGACGCAAGAAGAAAACTCACAGTTATTGGTGTCTTTGGCCACAGCGATGATGCCCATTGGCTGTTGTGGGATGTCAGCACGAAGGACTTTCATATCTCTGCCAAATTTATCTGCTCTTAGAACAGCTCTGCGCACCCAATCCGTCCAGAAAATATATTCACCGTACACAGCCAAACCGAAAGGATGTACTGGCTCATTCTTCAGAACCACCTGAGCACAAAGACGAATTGTATTTGACCACGAATCAAAATTATAATTTTGAAAAAGGTAAAGCAATAGCTACTGAATAAGTATAGAAAAAGGCACAAACACAAATATGGAGGAACTCACAAAGCGGTGGCTGCCATCATACTCGCAGCGCTCAATCTTGTCTAGCGTAGCATCGGAGAAGTAAAGTTTCTCGGCGCGGTGGTCTATGGCCAAACCGTTGGGAGTGCGGATGTCTTTGCCAATAATCACAAGGACATTGGCTCCAGAAAGAGATGCCCGCATTATACTGGGAGACTGTTCATTCCAGTTAGTCCAGAACATTAGACTGAAGAATACAGGAGAAATACAATTTAGGGTGGGATGCGGACATGAGCTGGTTTTAAGGGACACTCCACTTTTTTGTTGAAAATACTCATTTTTTCAGCTCCCCTAGAGTTAAACATCTGATTTTTACCAGTTTGGAATCCATTTAAGCTGATCTCCGGGTCTAGCGCTACCACTTTTAGCATAGATTAGCACAATCCATTGAATCTGATTAGACCGTTAGCATAGCGCAAACAAATTACCAAAGAGTTTTTTCCTATTTAAAACTTGACTCTCCTGTAGTTACACTGTGTACTAAGACTGACAGAAAATTAAAAGTTGCGATTTTCTAGGAAGATACGGCTAGGAACTATATTCCCAATCTGGCGTAATAATCAAGGACTTTGCTGCCGTAACATGGCTGCAGCAGGCATAGTAATATAACGCAGTGCCCGAAAATAGTCCCCTGCCATTGAAAGTTACTAAGGGGACTATTTTTAAAGTTGTGATTTTCTAGGCAGATATGGCTAGGAACTATACTCCCAATCTGGCGTAATAATCAAGGACACTGCTGCCGTAACATGGCTGCAGCAGGCGTAGTGATATAACGCACTGCCCGAAAATAGTCCCCTGCCATTGAAAGCTACAAAGTGGGCAATTAGCCGCCTCCCGGAGCCATGTTACAGCAGCAAAGTCCTTAATTATTTCGCCAGAATGAGAGTATAGTTCCTAGCCATATTGGCCTAGAAAATCTCAACTTTTAATTTTCTTAATACACAATGTTACTACAGAAGTGTCAAGATTTAAATTGAAAATTATCGAAACTCTTTGGTTATTTTTTAGCGTCATGCTAATGGTCTAATCAGATTCAATGGATTATGCTAAGCTATGCTAAAAGTGGTAGCGCCAGACCCAGAGATCAGCTGAATGGATTCCAAAAAGAAAAAAATCAAACGTTTAACTCTAAAGGAGCTGGAAAATGAGCATATTTTCAAAAAAAAAATGGAGTGTGCATTTAACCATGTTTTATTCTGATAATGCTTGTGACCATGCCTGTCTAAATATGAGATTTGGAGCATCAAAGTTAGATTTTCGCCCATTGATTAACCAATCTTTGGCATGGTTATATTTTCACTAAATGTTCTTTACTGTACATTATTTAGGATGATATGTAGAAAACTGTAAATCATTAAAAAAAGACTTTATCTGGGTTTTCACTGGAAAAACTGCACAAAAGTTTCATACTCTTGACACTCATCCAGAACGAAGGCCCTGGGATGGTCATCTCCTGACATAGTGACCACTATATCTCTTTCGAAAGCTCCAGTGCGACTCTGGTCCACAGTGTGCCGTGTGATGGTGGAGGTGGTGTAGCTGGTCCAGTAAAGTGTGTCCCAACCTCGGTGATAAGCCAAACCTTCCACCGATCCTACATCTAGAAAAAAATCTTAAATTTAATTTTGTGCACTGTAATATTGAAAACAAACAATTTTTGCCATGCACATATGATATCTTGCAGCTTAACTGCTTGCAAGCGAAGAGCTAGAAATTATTTGAATCTTCTGCAGTAACTGCTTCATAATAGTGCAATTGAGTCAACTTAAAATAGGACAGAAATGAATATAAATCATGTCGGAAATGATCATACAACATTACAGTTATTCAAGCACTATATAATATCTCTTTATAAACTCTTTATCAATCCTATGATAGGTGTGGATGTTGGTTTCAGTGTGTGCCTGCATGTGTAAGTGGCTTGGCGTCATCTGGTCATTTCATGGATGAGTGACTGTGCATACAGTACAAGACCTTTCACCTGGTAAGTTCTTCCATACAATACAAGGAAACTGTTGGAAGAGCCTTTGACTCAATGCTTTACTCAGTGCTTTGAAATAACATTACCAAAGAGTCTCAACATCTCCACGTCTCAGTAAATAATAGACACTCTCTCCTTAATGAATCACTGAGAGTTTAGTATCATCTGTCTTCCACCAATGACCAATGATTTTATGAAAGCAATTACTCCCTAAAACAACAGAAAAAACTCAACCATGTTGTTTACTTTTGGTAACCAATAATCATCCTGTACAACATATCAGTCTTTAGGCCACTTATGTAACATTCCCTGTCAATCAATACCATAAACGTGGAAAACAGGAAGGTCATTATGAGGTTTCCTGGTAACGCATTGAAAGAGAGCCCAGCCTACTACTATCATCTTCCTTTACAACAAAATTCATATCTGAGAAAAGGCTTAGGAGAGATATATAGCAAATATAAAGCTTTGAAATGCAGGATATGAACAAAGTCCTGGACCAGTCAAACAGAAGAGCTGAAATGCATGGAAAGAGTATTGAAATTGTGTGTTGCTAAATTGACTTTTTGTAATGTGGTAGCCATTGGCAGGTTGAGGGAATCATATCTTCAGGATGGTCAATACAAGCAACATTATGATCAAAGATTCTGGACATCTATACGGTAAGATTTACTAACTCCAATTCAAAAACGCAAATTAATTGTCAATATTTGCCGGAATCTTAAAGTTAGAAGACTTTAAATTTAAAGCGAGATCTTTATTTTAATTTAAAAGCATAACTTATATAGATTTTAAGTTTGGTATGCCCTACTGTTGCTTTAATGACAGCATTTATTAATAGCTGCGTTTCAATTACGAAAGGTTTGTGCAAAATTTTAACGCTGTTTTCTAAATAGACTAAAAAATATTGCAAATTGGCGGAATTTCAATTAAACCGTGTCAAGCAACTAAAGCATAATTTTGTTGTCTCGCAATAAGTCATTCAAAAAAACCTAGGGATCCTCCGATCAGGATTTTTGCATCCGATACAAGTACCGATTTGTTGTCTTCGTGATTGGCCAATACCAATGCCACATACAGATTCTTCAAGCTGATGCAAGCTCTTTAATGACTGTAACGGTTAACATTTTTTATAGATAAAGTAATACCACAGATGTGTAATATGCCTTTAAAAAGGGTTATGGGTCTGTTAAAAGTAATGAAAATAAAACCCTTCACAGTCTTTACTGTGTGAATTAAATATACACGCATTCGTATAAAGTACAACAGTTCTTCAATGAAGAGCAGAGAGTGATTTTATTAAGAGATTAATTGGGTTACTGTAACTTTAAGACGTGATAGAGAGCAGCTGCAAGTAAAATGAAAGTCTAAACTGTCGAAACTTAAAAACACATGCAAATAATAAACTTTCAGCATGAGGATAAAATTGTTGTATATGCTGTTTGATGCTGATGTGAATATGCGTCGCGCTGTAAGGACCAGAGCGCGTCCTCATAGAAAATATACACATATCTGTAAAGTCAAAGAGAGAAATCCAAATCTGCACGTCGCACATAAGCAAAGGGTTATAAAAATGCTAGCACTGTGTAGCTATGATGACAAAAGTAAACAGAAAGATTTGTTCATGAGATCAGCAAATTTTGTGAGCACCGATCGAGTCATTTAATGTCGTTATCGGCCAATACCGATCTGCGGCCGATCGATCGGAGCATCCCTACCAAAAACCAATGTGGCGGGTGTGTTCAACTTCATACGGTTCCACGAAAACCGGCATGCGAATAACACCAAAATCACAGTATTTTGATGTCATGCACTTGTCACATGAAGCTGTACACACCTCTTCTGCCTTGTCCTCCAACCGAACATACCGCGCTGTATTTAAAGAATGATCATGTGAATTTTATGCACATCATTTACAAATATAAATGTTTCCACTGCAGATTTGCAATATACACGTTTTCGAATAGCCTGCAAAACCACCTCACCCGAGCGTTAAAACTTTTTTGCGATATATGAGAGTTTATGTGAAATTGCAATGTTTCCATTGGGCACATTTTTAATTCGCTATTTTAATTTTAAGGGTAAAGGAAACGCAGCTATTGACTGTCACACATTGTGCAAATCCAGATGATCCGTGTTTTCCTAGCATAATGTGACAATGTTTCAATAAGCAAGAAAGGAAATCGTGTTGCACTTAATGCCACACATTTTCTGATATGTGTTAAGTTTTGAATGCAAAATCTAATTTAATACTTTTCTATGCGGGCACAGATATTTGCACCTTTGTATTTTTAAACTTTCACTCTTGACTATAGCTTGATCTCAATAAAATAATAATAATATAAAATGTGTCTTATCCTTTTTTTTTTAGGAATCAATCTCACAACAATAAGGATTCAACCAGCTTTCCATAAACTGCAATAATCCATCTCCAATGCTGCTTGGTCAAGTGAGAAAGTAATAAACCTTCAGAAGAGCTAATTATTAGCCTGAAGCAGACAATGATCAGTGAGCAATAAAATTAATGCGTTTTACTCTTCTCCATGGTCATCACTGTCAAATGATCCGTGAATCTTCACCATTACTTGGTGTACATTCAGAAATCTAGCACAGGTACATGACACGTACTGAGGAGAATGAATAACACCAATCGAGAAAATCTTCCATGGCAAATACGTCAGGTTCTGGTTCCTACTCTGGATGCAATGGTCATGGTGATCGGGTTGGTGGGCCACTCGCTAGTCATCTATATCCTGACCGGATACAGGAGAAAGAACGGATCCCTGTTATTTCAAGGAACAGATACATTACTTTTGGCCTTGAGCGCCTCGGATCTACTGCTCATCCTCTGCTTGCCCTTCCACACCGCTGCTATTGCATTAGGCTACTGGCCCTTCAGCAGGCTCCTTTGCAAAACCATCAGCTTCCTGGGCGTGGCCTGCAGCTCGGCGAGCGTACTGACCCTAGCCGCATTAGCGGTATCACGCTACCTCATTGTGGTGCACTCCACCTGGTCATTTCGTTTAAGAATGGAACGCTGGATCCGTTTTTCCGCGATTCTAATGTGGGTGCCGGCGATCTCACTGGGTGCACCTCAGTTCGCTTTCCGCACCGTGAGTTCTACTCCGATCCTCTGCTTTGCCTTTCTGTCGAACCTCAGCCAGGTGGTCTACAGTGCCATATTGTTCCTGGTCGGCTTTGCTCTGCCCTTGATCATCATTGTCGTCATGTACTGCAAACTTTACAGATTCCTACAGAGGACGCGACTGCGAGGTGCAGCGCCACAGCTGGAACGCTACCAACGACAGGTCACCCAGACGTCGGCCCTGTTGGTGTTGGTTTTTACCCTCTGCTGGTTGCCATCCTACATCTTCATGTTCCTGCTAGCTTGCGGTACACACAGCACACAAGTGTACTTTGCCGTCATCGCCCGCTTACTGGCTAGCTCCTCGGTCGTAGCCAATCCGGTGCTCTATGCTTTCATGTCCCACAAGTTCAGACAAAAAATGTTAGCATTAGGGCGAATGCAATGCAGACGTTGCACGTGTGTTTCAGGAAGAACCATAGTGCAGCCATTTAACCCAGTGGAGGAGGAAACCCCTTCCTAACACTAACCCTGACCGGCTATAAATCAACAAAGTCAATAATGGGCCTAATAACAGACTGAGATAAGACACAAAGGACAAGGCAAATCTTTCAACCACATTGATTTGTTCTGCCATAAATAAAACGTAAATTACCTGGCAACACACATAGGTTAATTTATCTGGGAGATGATTTATCATTATTCAATGATAGGCAATGTACTTTTCTTGACCGAAAATTTAGCAAAACAGCCTTGATAGATGTTTAAAAATATGTATTATTGCAGAATACCTCATACTTTTTTATATAGTGTTTGTACTAATTATTATGCAACATATGAAAACTGCCTGTAACAATGATGATCACCTATTGGAAGGCTAACATTAAAACTGAATTGGCTATATGAGGCTAATCCATTGGCATTGCGAATCTCATTTTATTTCCCACTTACTCTCTACTATGGTCTTGCGCTCTGAGCCGTCATCGCTGATCTGCTGGATGTTACCGAAGTGGATATCGCTGTAAAAGATCCTGTTAGCTCCCTTTCCTCCACCGCCCCTATAGTCAAAGGTCAGAGCGATCACGTTCTTCATGTGCTCTGGGTCTTCAAACGGTTTGATGGGTGCATTGAGGTTCGTTTCATCCGACAGGTGGATACTCTTTAGTATCGTGCGCTCGGAGTACAGGAGGTAGCCATCATAGTCTCTGCAGCTGCGTCCGTCCTCTGCCAGCATGCCGTGTGCACAAGCGCAGGTACGGTTGCCGTTACCGCGGAACAGACATAGCTGTTCGCATCCACCATTGTTGATTTTACAGACGTTGGTACCTACAAAACAAAGTGTGATATAAATTTTGACACAAGCAGAACATGGATCACTGCATGCAGAACTCCCCTGAAAGTATGTGGGATTTTAAACACTACTCAAGTTGTTTACACATCATATATCTCCCATATCTCTCCTCACAAAGGGCTTTTTTATTAGGGTACATACCTTGCTGTCTGGCACGATTGAAGACCTTAATATCTTTGAGTTGTACGCCAATGCCTGTTCTCAGATAAACCATATCTGTGGCATTGTCCTTGTTTCCTCTCTTGATGGAGCCGTTGGCATGCGTCCTGTCAGAAACATTTGAATGAAAACGGCTTATTAACACCATCATCTATACCTGGTCCAGCTAGTAGGGCTGTCAAACGTTTATTTGGGTTTAATCACATACAAAATGAAAGTTTCATGTGTGTGTACAAATTTATATAAAAAATTATATATATATATATATATATAATTTTTTATATAGAACATAAAATATATAAATATATATACAAAACATGTAAATGTTTCTTGAATAAATACAAGAATGTTTGTGTATTTATATATACATAATATATACACAAATAGATGTATAAATGTAAGAAAAATGTATTTATATATAAATTTGTTTTATTTATCTAAAACATAAAATATATAAATATATATATACAAAACATGTAAATATTTCTTAAATATATACACAAATGTTTGTGTATTTATATTAACATACACACACACACACACACACACACGCACATATATATACATATATATATATATATACATATATATATACATACACACACACACACACACACACACACACACACACACACACACACACACACACACAAATACATGTATATATGTAAGAACAATGTATTTATATATATAAAAAAAAATTATATATAACTTAAAATATATAACTATATAACAAAAACATGTCTCTTAAATATATACATGAATGTTTGTGTATTTTTATATACATAATAATTACACAAAGTACAAATACATATATTATGCAAACACAACTTTTATTTTGTATGCGATTAAATGTGATTTTACCAGCTAAGGTTCTAAAGTTAGAAATAAAAACCTCTGAGATGATTGATGAACATAAACAAGCGGAACATTAGGGTGATACCAGGTTAAAGTATTCGGTTAGTGCAGTGGTTCCCAAACTTTTTCAGCGTGTGGCCCCCCTTGTGTACGGTGCATTCCTTCGCGGCCCCCCAAAGAAAATTTGTGACAAAAAACTGTTCTAAAACTCAACATTTTAATAAAAAAAACATTAAATTATACAAAAAAGTAGTACTTTTGGTTAGTAGCCTTATTTTTTTAGGTTTAATTTCACAGAATTCATGATAAATTAATCTATTTGATAAAATGTCATAAAACTGGGGCCCCCCTGGCACAATCTCGCGGCCCCCCTGGGGGCCCCGGTCCCCAGTTTGAAAACCACTGGTAGTGTACCTGTCACTCCAGTAGATGTAGTCTTCAAACACAGAAACGGCAAACATGTCCATGTTGTTACTTGACAGAACCAGTTCACGGTTTTCTCCGGTCTCCAAGTTAATGCGCTCGATTTTGTCTGTGCGAGCGTCACACCAATACAGCAGGCCCTCCTTCACATCAGACAGCATTACAGATTTAGCACTTGTATTTAAAGAGATACGTTGTGACTGTCTCTAAATTTAAAGCCAGACTAACCATTTAATTTTAAAATTGAAATTACAAACCTGGTAGTCAATGGAGATCCCATTGGGCCAACTGATACTGACATTGACAAGAACCATTCTCTCCGAGCCGTCCAGACGAGATCTTTCGATACGTGGATACTGACCCCATTCTGTCCAGAACAGATACCTGTGTACACATACACATTAAGTCAAAGGTATTCACATAGACTAACATTAGACTTCATGCAATATCTCTTAATAGAGGTCTGATTATTTGCACCATCATTCACATCAACACATCTGCATGTCTCCTCACCCTTTCTCTGGATGTACAGCAATGGCACGTGGTTTGTCCAAACCTTGAGATATGACCACATAGCGGAAGGAACCATTGAGCCTAGCAACCTCAATCACATCAAAGCCCTGATCAGTCCAGTAGATGTTTCCTATTTACAAAAAACACAACAGCACTGATATGAATGTCGCTGTAGCAAGACTGTGGGGTAAATGGATAGGGTGTGATCGCATACCTGCGATCCAGTCGACGGTGATGCCTTCCACACGTCCGATTCCATTGGTCACTATGTCCTCTCTCCACGTCTGGTCTCTCTTGGCTCGGCTGATGGTGCTCAAGCCCATGTCGACCCAGTAGATGGTGTCGTTTTCTGCAGAGCATATATAAATTCATGATATTTTTGCTTCAAATTACCTATGCATGCATCTAGTTGTGTACACCTCATGAACGGCATTGCTGGGAATTGTTGAGGACTCACCAGCATGGAAATCAATGCCCACAGCTAAAGAGGTACCGGACACAGGTACCAGGGCATCAGATTTATCTGATGGATCTAGCGGAATGCCCCGAATGCCCTCGTGCACGGAGTAGAGCAAAAAGGAACCCATGCCTGTATAGAAAAGTGCATACAAAATGTAAATTTTTTTTAACTGTGGTCATATAAAAGATAAAAAATGTTATGCATTGAGGATATATGCGCATTTGTGAGATTTTACCTTCACAGGACTGTTGGCCACTCTTCAGGCTGTATCCGGCCGTGCACATGCAGGCTCTTGTAGTTGGTGAAGTTGGCAGGCAAAGCTGAGAACAGTCGCCATTGTTCTTACTGCAGAGGTTTTTACCTAGGTATCACATCAATGATAGCCTTTAACAATAGTATCGCAACTGCATCAGTTTTTCATACTGTATCTACACAATTTTTTGCTTGGCAAGCTTGTATTATTACATTGCTTATCTAAATTTGCATTACACGAATACAGAATTATAATAATATAATGTGTATAATGAAGATGGATAAAAATATGAAAAGTTGAGATGTAAAACCCCAAAAAAGTGCGTCTTGACATGCTGTCTTGTAAATAAGCATCTTATGTTTAGGTTCAGTAATTTAATTTTAACGGCAGTGAAAAAGTCAGTGATTAAAATGCTTTATTTTTTTTTTACAAATGTCACTTTATTTAATTTGTATTTAGCAAATTTGACTGTCTTTCGCAGCAAAACCCCCTAAGTGCATTCAAGATGTGCTGATAGACGACACTATCATGGCGATAGTTGGTCATAGTTATTATTATTATCATCATCATAATTTAATATTAACATCCGCATTGCGTGCTTTTCCTCGCATGAGAGGGTTTGTGGGCTTTATTTTGCGCGAGATAACTTGTAACATGCGCGGATTCCATCTCGCACGCACATGGAGTTGTAATGCGCGTGTCTTGGACACTTCCTCGCACATGAGCTAGTAATACGCACGGCTACAACATTTTCTCACACTAGAGAGGTTAGTAGCCCTCATGGGTTTAAAATTAGCGAGTTTGTTGTTCCCTTTCCCTGGCACACAGGAAATTTCAGGGTTTTAATAACGCGCTCAGCTTAATGTCATCAGTTTTAAGAAGGTTGCAGTTATGACAGTGTTGCCTTTTAAATCAGCTTCTTATTTGTCCACTAATCAAGTGACTTGTAATAAATAAAGGAGTAAACTATTGCCCCCCCACCCTGCATATAAGGGATTTGGGATAT
The DNA here is from genome assembly GCF_030506205.2 of Paramisgurnus dabryanus. Lineage (NCBI taxonomy): Eukaryota > Metazoa > Chordata > Actinopteri > Cypriniformes > Cobitidae > Paramisgurnus > Paramisgurnus dabryanus. The sequence continues at coordinate 14,026,788 of NC_133357.1, read as the reverse complement.
TACAGGCTGAAGATAGGACTATCTCAAAAAGGGCATATTGCCCAAAACAAAAGTGCTTTTTGGTAAATCCTTGACTTCTAAGATAAAAATCCACTGTAATAATCAATATAAATATAAAATAAGATGAATGCAAGCATAGACACGCACCTAGTTTGTGCACCGTCTCATTGTAGATCTTCATATGCATCATGGGTGATGTGTTATTTCTGAGAACCTTCCAATTTCCACCGTCACTCTTATCACACGTGCCAATCTGATCTGTGCCTTGATCGGCCCACCACAGTTTATTACCTGCATATGAAAACATCAAAGAGGGTCAAGTCAGTTAGGTAACCAAAACTGCCTAACAATGCACAAAGCAATTCTGGGAACCAAGATCATATCTGCACATATGCTCCTCAAGTTTCCTTACCCATGATGGCAAGTGCTGTAGCTTTGGTTAGCTTGCCCTTCACACCCTCTATGATCTCCAAGCCAGAGCCATCCAGCTTACAGCGATTAATGGTGCTGTTTCCAGAACTGATCCAGTACAGCTGCTCCGTGTCAAAGTCAATGGATAAACCTGCCACAGGATGAAACAAAAAAATGACTTGTCTCAGCTTAGGGAAAATGCAAGTTACACATTGAGCATTCTGACAGGTTGCTCACCCACTGGGCCTTTCTGATTGGAGTAAAGTAATGTGCGGTTGGTGCCGTCCATGTTGGCCATGCTGATGTTGTCCCCATCGGTCCAGTAGAGCTTTCTGTAAGCCAACAACAATTTGAAGAATAAGAGCAATGGAAGCTATGCAATAAGTCTTGGCATAAACTAGAAATGGATCTAGAAAAAGACCAGTGTTTCTATTTTTTTTTTAGATTGCTTAAATTACACTTTTCATTCTAGGTTGTTAAAAAGTTAAAGCTAGGTTATTTGCTGTACTTCAATCAACTTCACTTCAAATGTCATCTACTTCCAGTGAAAGAGAAGTAAACAGTCATTTATTAAACAATGCTGTAAACAAGAAAAAAACAGATGAGTCACGCATATTGTTTACATGCACATGCTCGCTGGTTTTATTAGAAGCCAATGTGTCTAGAAACAAGCAGACGGAGACTAAAACAGAGCACATCTGGTTCACATCAACCACACAGCAACAAAGTCAGGGCGAGAGGAACAAAAGAAGAAATTCTGACCACAGTGCTGCTCTTTCTTTTCATGCTGTTGCCATAAATGGGGATTAATGCTTTCAAGCTTTACAATTTATCCTTTGGATCCTTTTATTTATAAGCGACTTACAAATGAGGGAGAATTTGACATTTTGCATCAAGAGCCAACAATGAGCATAGTACACGAAGCTACAAGTAGGAATGGTATTGAAGCTAGAGGTGAACGGCATAAAACATTTTAAAAAGCAATGCGTATCAGATTTCCTGAATCTGATCACTCATCTAGAAAATCTTATAAGATCAGACTGCACGATTTTCAAAGTAGTCGGGTCACTGATTGTTTCACACTGCATGACTACCTGGGTTAGCGTTTAATCGCTACGACAATTTTGTCCTGGTCCGCAAACTACGCCTCACAACCACATGCAAGGTGAACAATGTGTGGTCACGCGTGCAAGACCAGAGTTCTCAAGTGAGACTGGGATTAATATTAAAAATGGTAGCCCGTAAGAAGCTTGCCATACAAATTGTATGTGCTCTCATTTGCAGCGAAAAGAAGAAATAGAAAATAAGATTACGAAGATGAAAACGGTTGGGGAGACTCCTTCCCGAACTTCCAGCTGCCTTGTATGTTGCTCTCTCATTGGCTATAGGTCATCGCTAATGTTATTTGCAGTCAGAACACATTTCACAAGGCATGATTTTGAATTGCCAACTAACATGCCAGATATCTCACTTTCAGATTGTGTCTTTGATAGTTCAAACTGTTTGATTGTCACTCGCGAGAACAAGCCGATTTGCCTGTTATTTCGGGCATTTGTCGGCGAGTCAAAATAAATTTGTGCAGTCTGAACTCGGCATTAGTAACATAGTAAATGGCAGATACATTTTGGCATAGCCTAATGTGACCAAACATAAGAGCTTTTAACGGATTAACAATCCCTAACTGGCCTGTGTGTTTGTGTGTGTGTGTGTGTGTGTGTGTCTGTGTGTTAAACTAACCCCAGGATGGGATGTAGCACCAAACAGTGAGGCTTGTCCAGTCCATGAATAACTGCGTTTTTGAAGGATCCATCCAGTCGTGCAACATTAATCTGCTTTTTATTGGCATCATAGCTGGTCCAGAAGAGATTTCTGGAGACCCAGTCTACAGCTAGACCCTGAGCATTAGGGAGATCTAGAAAAAAAAATAGGAAGTTTTAAATAATAAATCCGGTTAAAATTAGTGCTGCCTCACGATTAGTCGTGACTAATCGTTTGCAGGACAAAAGTTTTTGTTTACATAATATATGTGGGTGTACTGTGTATAATAATTATTTATAAATACAAACACACACATGCATGTATATATCTAAGAAATATTTGCATGTGTATATAAAGTTTTATATTTATATATAATTTATATTATATATAAATATATTTTTTCTCAAAATTTTACATGCATGTGTATGTATTTATTTATACATAAATATTATACACAGTACACCAACATATATTATGTAAACAAAAACTTTTATTCTGCAAACGATTAGGCAGCACTAGTTCAAATAAATGTAAAAAACGGTTAAAATAACAAGGGGAAGTTCTTAGCATTATTTATTTACAGACACCTTTTTACCGTCTATTACACATCTTGACTAAATTTATGCAATACTTACAAGGGCAGTTTTCCGAACAGGGTTTAGATTATGCCAGGACATGGCCTTAGTTACAACAGGACATTTAAGTAGTTTTTACATTTACATTACTAGTATGTATTTTGAGGCAAAAAAGGCAAGCTGTTTTCAGATAAGAAAGCTCAAACATGCATTTTAGTCTTGGACTAGACTTAAGCCCTGTCTAGAAAACTGCCCCATATACAATGCATACTCAAAAATCAATAAGCAAGATCCTGGTCATCTCACCAGCAGACACAACTGTCTCTACTCCAGTCCCATTGATGAAGGCCCGTTTGATGGTCTGAGTGCGAACATCTGACCAGTAGATACGGTGCTCAAGCGCATCATAATCCACCACCGTCACATTGTCAATGTCAGGCACAGTGAAGGAGATGATGTAGTTGTAATAGGGATTATTGATGTCCACCCCTCTGATTTCAATTTGCCGAGCATACAGCAGAAACTGACGGAACTCTGGAAAAGAAAATTAAAAATCAACATTTATTTATAGAGTATTATAAATATGCATAGACTGTAAAAAAAAGATGGACAACGCAACGTCAATTCCTTCCATTGTAATGAATTGAAGCCAAAAATGTCAGACCATCGTCCGTGGAGCCAGAGGCAAATCCGCGGTATCAAACTACCGCCCAAACACTTGCGCGCCCAATTCAACCACGCCAATCATAATGACACTCACCCATTTCTATAGCATCAAATTACTAGCTAAAATGAAACTTATTACAAAAATAAACAATTGAACATATCAGTGTGATAACAACTACCTTAAAGGGACACTCCACTTTTTTTGAAAATATGCAAATTTTCCAGGGTCTGGCGGTACCACTTTTAGCATAGCTTAGCATAATCAACTGAATCTGATTAGACCATTAGCATTGCGCTAAAACCAATTAGTTTTAAAATATTTCTTATTTAAAACTTTACTCTTCTGTAGTTACATTGTGTACTAAGTAGGGATGTGCATTTATGTCATTTTTTCATTTCGATTAATCCATAGGTCTGAAGAACGAGTACTCGATTAACTGGGGGCGGGGCAATCAAAGGGGCGGGGCATTTACACGTCATGGTGAAAATGAAAATATTTTGATTAAAAAACTCAAATAAAACTTAATTTTGAAGAAACTACGACAGAACAATGAAAACATACTAGATTATTAATGAATTAAATGTTTTTAACAGAAACCTCTAACAGGAAAAGCTGCGTGATGAAGTGAAACTAAAGGGTTAATAAACACAAACCGAAGCCCTTTCTATTTGACGCACTCTGCATAATATTAAGCCTTTATACAACATAAATATACAACGTGCATCTATCTGCATAAAATGCAAGACTTCAACTAAGGTTTCAACTAAGTTATCTAAAAAAAAAGAAAGTTTAACTCCCTTTGTGGATGTGCATCAAAAACAGCGCACTTTTAAACACGTCCAGTCAAAGCTCAAGCTTCATAACATTAAGCAGCTTTAAGTGTTTTGCTATCATGCGCGTTTAGCTGTGTCGTGTCGTCCTCTTACCTCAGTCAAGATGTAATGGTAATGCTCGTATGGCTCTCTGGTATCTCTTGACATTTGATGTTTAAATATGAGATGATAATCCATTGAACTTTTGACGGCGCTGTACATTTTGCACCTGACTGACTGTATTTCCGAAAATCACGACATCCTTTTAAACCATAGTGCCTCAGTGATGTGAATTGTGGCTGGCTTCACAGGATCGGCGGGCTGGCGGGCTGCCGCGCATTGCGCGGATCGAAGGGTTTCTGTTGTGCGGTCGCGCGGAATTATCTGTTTGTTTTTTAATCACGCATGGTAATGTTACTGATGTCATACGTCGGTCTGCGTAGCTTGACACGACGTCAAACACGCATCTCCAGACACAGTCTTTACTACCACATGCGCTTGTAATGCTAACCAGACATCCAAATGCCGCCATATCCACAATAAATAAATAAATAAACCCACATGATCATCGTTTTCGTGATCGATCATCGATGCCACGTTCGAGTACTCGAGTACTCGTGCCCATCCCTAGTACTAAGACCAACAGAAAATTAAAAGTTGCAATTTTAATGGCCGATATGGCTAGGAACTATACTCTCATTTGGCGAAATTATCAAGAACTTTGCTGCTGTAACATGGCTGCAGCAGGCGTAGTGATATTATGCATTGCGTGAAAATAGTTCCCTTGGTTACTTTCAATAGCAGGGGACTATTTTCAGGTGCTGCCTAATATCATTGCACCTGCTGCAGCCATGTTGGTACCGCCAGACCTGGAGATCAGCTGAATGGATTCCAAAACTGTAAAAATCTAATGTTTAATTCAAGGGGAGCTGGAAAATGATCATATTTTCAAAAAAAGTGAAAAACATCTTTTGAAAATTTTTATTGGAAGTGTAAATAATTTTTTATTTAGAGCCGAGTCCCGTTTGTTTGCATGGAGAGGGCGGGGTTTATGACTTGTCACCAGAGGGGCGATCAAAGAGCCAGCGGCTTCACTTTTCAAGATGTATGAGGCACACCCATAAATAAAGCACAAAAGCTTATGCAATGTGTTCCGCTAATATTTTTCCAAATTTAACCTTTTTAACACAGACTTTAATTTGTCATATTCCACGGATTATGCCAAGAATAAATTCTTGCCAATGAAATATTGCAGAGGTAAGGATAAATATAAAACTATAGAGCATATATCTATTTTAAGACTGTATTAATTTGCATGCCTTTCCCAGACGTGAACACTATTTAAAGGTGTCCTTGTTACAGTGTAGTTACACATTTAAGTAATATTAATTAAACACATGTGATTAGATTTAGGATTAGGGTTAGCTGTATGTAATTATCCATAATTTACTGTTATTAAAAAACCTTGGACATACACCATGGTAATACCATGCCAACCTAGGTAACTCCTGGTAATACTACGCACCACATTCTCTGACCCCAACTCAAACGTCACCACTAAACACACAAACTGAGCTGTACGCATGCATCAGGCCCATCAGCGCCCATAGTCATCTCCTGATTTCCATTCTTTACAAGAAAAGACAGAGAAGACACAGACGGTTCCAGACTCTGTGTATGCCGCTGCCCAATGCCAGAGTTTATCCATCACTGAACGCCCAAGCATCTCTTTTCCAATATTCACAGAGCCGGAATGGAGATCGCACCATGGAATACTGAACACTGTTGCGTCACGGCAGCAGTGTTGTTAACTTGACTGTTAAACAAGATCTACAGGATCTAATTTTTATTTTTATTACGTCTGGCATGTAAATATATTCATACAGAATGTCTACAAGAGTTGCTAACAAGTAAAGCATGTGATTGGAAATAAGAGGTGCTGATAGGTGGAAGTGCTTACCGTAGCAGGTGTGCTTGTCTGCCGTGAGTTTCATGAGGTGCGGGCAGGCACATGAGAAGGTTTGGTTGTAGTTGATGAGGCACAGGTGAGAGCACGGCCCTTTCCCATCATTAGCCGCACATGGGTTGGGAGCTGCAAAGAAGACAGGAAATATTTACAGCTATTACCAACATAAATATTAATACCTTGTAGTGGTATTAATAAAATACAAAGTGAAACGTTAGTAGGCATTATTTACAGTACAGCACTACACTGCACATCACATGACCTCTTCGTCAATCTGTAACATTTTCCACATTTGTATTTCTCTACATCTTCTCACCCTGAGGTTGTCGAGATGGATGAAACACTTGAAGATCAAAAGGCTGTGTGTTTGTTCTTTGCACCACTGTGACATTGTGTCCCGTCCATTTGTTGGCCTTAGCCAAAGTGTTGGTCCTCCAGTCTGTCCAATAGACCTCCCCTCCATACATAGTGACAGCAAAGGGGTGTGACAAGTATTCGTGACCCCGGAGCACCTCGATCAGGCCGGAACCGTCGTATGCAGCAGAGTAGATGGCATCAGATCTAAACATTAACATTTTCATACCATACATGAATCATACTGGCCTTGAAATAAGATATCACTCAAATACTACTTTGCAATAGGTTAATTTGATATAATAGGTTTCGGTCCTGGTGTTCATACCTGGCATCAATCCAAAGGATTCGACGTTCTAGATAGTCCACAGTGAGACCGTTGGGCCATCCGCCGTTCCCCGTCTCTCTGTGAATGGTGCGACGTCCCTCCCCACTCATGGAGGCTGCCTCTATCCTGGGAGAGCTTGCATCCCAGTCCGTCCAGAACAGAATGCTGAAAAAAAGGAGTGTTTGTTACAAACAAAATCTTAATTTTACTTCCTGAGTATTAATAAAAGCAAAATGTGTTTTACCCATCTCTTGGGTCAAGAGCAATGGCGCGTGGATGCTCCACCTCTCCAGCCAGCAAGGTGGTACGCATGGTCCCATCCAGCTTGGCTACCTCTATCTGGTCAAGGTTACTTTCCACCCAGTAGATGTTTCCAGCAATCCAGTCCACAGCCAAACCCTCTGGAGTTGCCAAACCATACTGAATCACCACCTCAAAACTAGTGAGAGCTGAAACAAAAGGAAGAGTAAATAGGATTTACGCACAGCCTTTTTTTTAAACATACTTAATTCAACTTATCTGGGTACAAAGGCATTGGATGCATGCAATACCTCTCCTGGCCTACAGGGGTCTGTAAGGAGCAGTTAATTAGGTCTAAAGCAGACGACACAAGTCATGTAAACAATCTTTGTGCATGTATGGCCTCAATTGTTGATGTAGCTTGCACACGTTACTTTGTGCAGTTTTTTTTCCGACTATCTTGTGAATCGACGTTCCCACAGGGCACATTTGCCACCTTGTGGATAAATTAATTACTAAAAGAAAATAAAACGTGCATGGTGCGCGTACAGTACATGTGTACTATTCTGACGACAAAATTTGTATCAAGCTGACCCCAGGCCTTTAAACTTTATTTTATCAATAATGGATTTTGGTCAATGATTTAATAAAGTGTTCATAACAGAGAGGAGAGCTATAATCTATTGCACACTGGGGTCAAAATGTCTACATTAAAATCCAGATATTAAACATGAAAATGAACAGTTTAACTTATATATAAAAAAAATGAGATTGAAAGTCTATTTGTGATAAGATGGATCATTAGATGCAAAGTAAAAAAAGTCTTAGACTTTCAGACCCCACTGTATATTGATTCCAGCCTGTCAGCCATATAAGACAATGCTGCAATAAATAACCTTTTGCTCTGAGCTGCAGCCATATGCAAGGATAAATGAATTCCCAACTCACGGCAACCGGCTCAGCGCTCTTATCTCTCAAAAAACTTTGAACAGAGTATCAGTATTTAAATGGCCAGAGTTTCTCGAAATTCGGCTCAAACAGCATAGCCTCTTCAAATGGGTTGAAACAGTGTTGGCAGCCTTACCGTGGGTTCACACCAGCCACGTTTGAGGCGTCACATTCGCGTGTACCGCATCTAGTTTGCCGCTTGAACATTTTGAGTTTACTTGCTTCATTCGCACATGAAAGCTGCGCGTGAAATTCTAGTCATCGAGACATTCAAGCGGAAATTCGCGTCATGGGAGGGCCTTCAATAGGCTTCTGCGACTCCGCCTGCTTCCTGTAATCACGTGACTACTAGAGCAAGCTCCTGACTGGTTAACACGGCACGTTTTTTTGCCAAAGTTCAAATTTTTGCGGCACGTTTCCCGCAGCAACGCTTAATTCACGCCATTCTACCGCGCCGCGCTAAACGCCTTATTCACGCTGCGAGACCTTTAGACGCGCATCAACGCGTCTTTACATTGACTTAACTTAAAGTCCTATGTGGTGTGACTTAATTTAAATCACTTGCGCTTGACGCCTCTACCACGGCTGGTCTGAATGTAGCATTAGGGGCCGTTCACATGTAGCGCCTTACAACGCATTGAAACCATTATGCTACGTACACATAAACGCAGGGCATCGCGTTACTCGCTCTAGATTACTTGCGGGATTTAAGTTCATGTAATGCAAATTTTTCGCGTTTGAGGCGAAATAGCGTGTGTTTTTGTGGCAAACGTGCCCCCTATATAGAGTCATTTGCATCGCCCACACGAGGATGTGTCTGATCGCGTCTTTGCATTGACTTTGTATGTAATCTACTCGCGCAAAACGTTGAACTGTGAACCCACAGTTAGGCGCGTAGGTTCTCGTCACATGACCTGCGGAGCACTTGCGGCATTCTGAAAAGTTGAGATGTTTTTAAGTTTATGCGATGCGGACGCGCCAGGAAAAAAAAATTGCGTGTCGCACCGCGCCACTTCCATTATGAGCACGCATACCACAAGCCTACATTTACAATAACAAACTTGAGCACGCAAAACACACAATATGTGAACGGAACGCGTTTAATTATTTTTTATGGGCAGTAAGCGTTATATATGTGTATGAGCGCTGAGTGCTTTGCGTTTTTTGACGCCTGCCACAGCACAGGTTTTTGAAGGAGCATAGAGAGCGGAAAAGTGGCAGACATCAAAAGAGCACTTAGGGGAGATTCACATATCGTGTCTTTTTCGTTGCTTAAGTTGTACGCGCGCTCATATTGGAAGCGACACGCACACGGTGCGACGTACTAGTTTTTTTCAGGTGCGTCCGCACCGCATCGAGTTAAAAACATTTCAAATTTCTAGAATGCCGCAAGCGCACCGCAGGTCACGTGACAAGAACCAACAGACGGTCGCATTTTCTGTGTGGATTTAGATGCGAAGTGTGAACCGCCCCTTATGCTTCAATATTTGACTGACAGGACAGCTGCTCTTTTTTAAATGTACAAAAAAGTAATTTTTAGAGGGAGCAGCAGGGATCTGAAACTTTTACTCTATTGTACGTCTAGAAAGTTCTGTTCGGAAAGGGAGGATACATGGTGCTTGTAACACTTCACTTTTACTTTGCCTGTAGTCACGCAAACCAGCAGTGATACAAATGAATGACGACAGAGGCTTTCACATTCCTCCAAATCACACACACACACACAGTATGAAACACATCATGCTCTGGCTTTGTGGACCAAACGTGCTTGTAATGTTTTTGGTCTAACTCGGTATGCTGAAGAAAACAACACAATGTAGGAAAACACAACAGGACATCAAAGTTAACATCTTTAACTCTTTAAAATGTTATTGAAGTTGCGTTTTTCATTAGTAACTAATAAAGTTGAACAACACAAAGACTAATATAGAAATTGACAAATTAAAAAGGCATTTTTATGGCATTTGGTTTAAATAAATATTTAAAGGGATAGTTCACCCAAAAAACTAATTCTGATGGCCCCATGTACTTCCACAGTAGGAAAAAAGAATATTATGGAAGATAATGGGGCTTCTGATAGGTTTGGTTATGAACATTCCTCAAAATATCTTCCTTTGTGTGAATAAGAACAAAGACATTTATACAGGTTTGTAAAAACATGAGAGTGAGTAAATGATGACAAAATTAAAATTTTTAGGTAAACTATCCCTTTGCAGTCTATTAATCAAATCTGTGGCGTGCAATCGATTGCCACAGAAAATAATTTTGACTTGAAATCTATTAGACAAATTTTGTGAATATACAACAGTTATAACATCTGCTATGAGAGGGCAATGGAATCAAATCCAGGTTTTCAACACGTCATTACCATGTTAACAAGGTAACAGCAATTTTCTGTAAGAGACATTCATTCACCTCCGTTTTCAGAGAGTTTTCCTCGATAGATCTTGTCCTCCACCACGTCAGTCCAGTAGAGGGCGCTCTGGTTGAGGTGGAAATCCAAAGCGATGGTGTTCCTCAGACCCGGTACCAGCACGCTGAACTCGCCCTTGTACAGGTCAATCCGGCGGATCTCGTGTCGGTTCGAGAAGATGATGAATGGCTTGAATGGATCTAAAGGGAAGCAATAACACTGCAAATTAGGAAACCATTCGATTAACTTTTACTCCCAAAGGCCAGTTGTCCTATGTGGTATGATTTTAGGAGTAATTCAGGTTTGGTAAGAGTAAATGCTTTAAAACCATATGCTCTACCATTTGACAAATTTCCTACAGCTCACCAAAGCATGTCCTACTTTTATTTATGACTTTGGCATCATTACCAGGTATATTTTCTCTCTGCACAATTTCTCACCCGTGCTTTTGCAGCTTTCCCCATCCGGCCCTAGTGCCCAGCCCTCGTAGCATGCACACTTAACAGTAGCCTTTTCCTGAAGGCAACGCTGGCTGCACTTCAGGTGCTTGGCGCAGAAGCTCTGAATCTGGCAAGTCTTGTTGTCAGTACCAAGCTCCATGCCAGGCGGGCAAGAGCACAGGATGCCCTCACCAGGAGCAATGGTGCAGTTGTGGCTGCAGCCTCCGTTATCAACCGAGCAAAGATCTATAATGGGTAAAAAAGAAGGAGAAGTATGTTTGTGAGCTGCTTAAATTATTTCAATTCAAGTCTCATATGCTAATGGGAAAGTTGCGTGAATTACTGCAGAGCTTCTCATCCGATCCATCGGGGCAGTCGTCCTTGCCGTCGCACAGTTTATCGGCAGGTAGGCAGATGGAGTCGTTGCTGGCGCAGACGTGGTGGGAGAGCTTGCACACGAGTGCCTCGCAGTTATCTTCATCAGAGTTATCTTCACAATCGCTGTCGCCATCACACACCCAGGCCTTACTGATGCATCGTGCTAAAACCACACATACACAGAGTAAGCATTTGTGCAATGTATGTGTACGCCAAAAACAGACGCTTAAGGAAGGAATTACTTTCGATCTTGATGGATGTGTTGTGACATCAACTAATATGTTGTCACTGAGACATTTTCACTTCCTGTATACTATGGGGCATTCATTTATGCTTGACATCATATGACGAGACACCTCAGCCAACATGGTTAATTCAATTGTCAAAATCAGTTAGCGTAACAAGTTGTGAAGACCCGTGAATTGATGAGTCTTTTCTGGGTGGATGGAGTAAAAACAAATTTGTTTCAAATAGCCAACTTGAACATAAGCCACAGCCTTGAAGCATGCTTTAATTTTGAATTGCAAAATGTTTTGTTGCACATTATGGAATTAAGGGGACACTCCACTTTTTTGAAAATATGCTCATTTTTCAGCTCCTCTAGAGTTAAACATTTGATCAGCTGATCTCTGGGTCTGGCGGTACCACTTTTAGCATAGCTTAGCATAATCCATTGAATCTGATTAGACCATTAGCATTGTGCTAAAAAATAGCCAAAGAGTTTCAATATTTTTCCTATTTATAACTTGACTCTTCTGCAGTTACATTGTGTACTAAGACCGATGGAAAATAAAAAGTTGCGATTTTCTAGACACAGATATGGCTAGGAACTATACTCTCATTCTGGCGTAATAATCAATGACTTTGCAGCTGTAACATGGCTGCAGCAGGCGTAGTGATATTACGCACTGCAAGAAAATAGTCCCCTGCTATTGAAAGTTACCAAGGGGACTATTTTCGGGCAGTGCGAATATCATTGCGCACTGAATGACAGTATACTTCCTAGCCATATCTGCCTAGAAAATCGCAAATTTTAATTTTCCGTTGGTCTTAGTACACAATGTAACTAAAGGAAGAGTCAAGTTTTAAATCCGAAAAATATTGAAACTCTTTGGTTATTTTTTTGCGCGATGCTAATGGTCTAATCAGATTCAATGGATTATGCTAAGCTATGCTAAAAGTGCTAACGCCAGACCTGGAGATCAGCTGAATGGATTCCAAAAAGGTAAAAATCAAATGTTTAACTCTAGGGGAGCTGGAAATGAGCATATTTTCAAAAAAGTGGAGTGTCCGCTTAATTTCCATGAGGCATATCTGCAAGATTATTTTATCAACATCTGACGCTGAACTAAAAACTATTATATAAATCCTTAAGTTTTGGTTCATCATATGAGTGGGTTCGTGTTGACCCTTCAAGCACTGACCTGAATCCTTGCACGTGAACTTGACGGCAGGGTCACACATATGAGTGACACCTTCACAGTTCTTCTCATCGCTGAGGTCCATGCAGTCCGTGTCTCCGTCGCAGCGCCAGCGCATGGGGATGCACAAGCCGTCCACTCCGCACTGGAATTCATCCGTATGGCAACCGCCAGGAGGACGCGTGGCTACAGAGAAAAAGAACATGAATGTTGAGATCATGCATACAAAGGAAATTTTACGGTAATGACAACTGGGCCTTTTGACATAAAGAATCAGTTCCCAAGGAAGGAGACTGTAACTTTTGTGAGGCACAACCACAATGAACTCTTATCCAAAACAAACTTTCTCATGAACGTCGGCCCATGGCTGGCACTGTGACGGCCATCAATAAGAATCAAACATAAAGGCCGTCCCTCATGGCAAAGGTTACGGTCTGGCAGAGACTGCCAAAAGTGTAATGGAGAAAACCAGACTCTGCCCGTGAACAGAGAGAAGTGTGTCCCAGTTCGGGAATCTTGTGGGATGGTCTGACCCTAATGACATCAGACACCCAGAGCTGCATGAATTCACTGTCACACATACAAACTAAAGTTGTCTCGACTGTAAAAAAAAAACCAAGTTGTCAGTAGTCAATACCAATACGAATTAAATTGCTGATTCTTATCATATATGAAAAAACATGCAAGTAATTTAGACTCCTACCCGAGTAGATATTTCTATATTACTTGTACTTTTACTTAAGTTTTTGGTTATTCTACCCACCCTCCTGACTATACTGCTTATACATTTTATGAGAAACATCTGTATTGTAGTGATGTCCTCTGACAGGTCTACATCCTTACACACAACCTAACAATTTGCCGGACTCCCAAAAGGCCCAGAACTCTCATTAGATGTCCGGCAAGTTTCTGCAGCATTGATTTTCGGAGTCTATTAAGCACCAGCATGCCATAGGGATTAGAGAGACAAAGGACCAAAACAAACATAGCGTAACCCCTCTCTTCCTGTCCCGACCAACAACCGGCCAATTAACCATTAAGAAAAAAGCCACAGACATGATATGTGGAAAGAGAGATATGTACTAAATTGCACGTGCGGACACTCCTGTGGCCCGTGCGTCAAGCGTGCCGGCACATCTGTGTAATCTCTCTAGACAGCAGCTCTCAGAACACAGACCTCCACAGGAACTCCTTATCCCCCCTTTTGCCCTCAGACATTCTTCAAGGGTTGTGGTATACGTACTTCACCGCAGGCCTCAAAAAAGGGGGGATGATAGGACGGTTTGCGAAATCACTATTTACTGCCATTAATAGCTGCGTCACTCACTGCGGTTTTGACCGAAATCAGAGGTACGTCTGAAAGCCCACAGCATTCAAGTGTGAAAGTTTGCTTATGTAAGGTCCTGAAAAACCTCTGTGAACTTGGTTTGGCAGTGAGCCTGTTTGTGAACTGTGTTTATGATCGCAACCCAGAACCTTACGTCAGAAAGTAGTCTCGGACGTCACCGTCTGATGCACACGGCACATAAAACTAGCAAGCAATGAAGAAAGTCTTCAGATCCAATCAGATTGCCAAAATTAATACACAAATTTGGGGTTTGGATGTATCAGATTAAGCTAAAAATGTTAACCAGACTTGATGATAAAACAAAAGTCTACTACATCAAACCACACTCCTTCACTTAAAGCACAAACTGTGCGATTTAAAATAGCGTTCTCTGATTGTTGCATGTCAGACTGTATCCCAGATATAAGTACTGTCACACTGTGGGATGTTTTTGTCATTAAAGGGACACTCCACTTTTTTTTGAAAATATGCTCATCTTCCAGCTCCCCTAGAGTTAAATATTTGAATTTTACCGTTTTGGAATAAATTCAGCTGGGTCTAGCGCTACCACTTGTAGCATAGCTTAGCATAATCTATTGAATCTGATTAGACCATTAGCATCGCGCTAAAAAATAACCAAAGAGTTTTTATATTTTTCCTATTTTAAACTTGACTCTTTTGTAGTTACATTGTGTACTAAGACCGACTGAAAATGAAAAGTTCTGATTTTCTAGGCCGATATGGCTAGGAACTATACTCTCATTCTGGCGTAATAATCAGTGACTTTGCTGCCGTAACATGGCTGCAGCAGGCAAAGTGATTTTACGCACTGCCCGAAAATAGTCCCCTTGGTTACTTTCAATAGCAGGGCACTATTTTCAGGCACTGCTTAATATAATTGCACCTGCTGCAGCCATGTTACGGCAGCAAAGTCCTTGATTATTACGCCAGAATGAGAGTATAGTTCCTAGCCATCTCTGCTTAAAAATCGCAACTTTTAATTTTGCCGTCGTTCTTAGTACACGATGTAACTACAGAAGAGATCGAAAATATCGAAACTCTTTTTTTAACGTTATTTTTTTGCACGATGCTAATGGTCTAATCAGATTTAATGGATTATGCTAAACTATGCTAAAAGTGGTAGCGCCAGACCCAGAGATCAGCTGAATGGATTCCAAAACGGTAAAAATCAAATGTTTAACTCTAGGGGAGCTGGAAGATGAGCATATTTTCAAAAAAGCGGAGTGTCCCTTTAATTACACAAACATCCCAGAGTGTTCTTTAATCTGCTGTCTGTGGAAGAAAATAGCGATTAAACACCGCAGATTTTAGCCTAGCCTTTCAAAATCATGGCCAAAATTGCACAGTGTGCACCTGGCTTAAGACTTAGCAAGCTTGCCTAAGATTACAAATGGATCACATTTACGTTTCCAAAAAGACCCTTGATTCCAAACTGACCCTGATTGGTGCAATTAGCGTGCGTCTCATCGCTGTAATCTCCACAGTCGTTGTCTCCATCGCACGTCCAGTACTCGGGAATACAGCGACCGCTGTTGCATTTAAACTGCACGCTGGAGCACGAGTGACTGCAGCCGGCCTCGTCGCTGTTGTCCCCGCAGTCGTTATCTGAGGATGCACAGATGCAGAAGAGGTGTTTTGACAGCGGTGCAACAATGTACATGTGTAAAACAGATGGATGGATGGATTTAGTAACTTACCGTTGTCACATCGCCAGTTTACATTGATGCAGCGCCCATTGGCACAGGTGAACTGGGTGAGGGGAAAGCAGGTGGGGTATGCTGGAGAACAAAGATAGAAGGAAAGGTAGGAAAATGGTGATTTTATTTTCAACATTTAAAGTGTCAAGCTGTTTGTAATAAGGGCAAAAGATATAAACACTTATGTAGATACCACAAGAAACTGGTTCATCCGAGCGGTCCCCACAATCATCATCCAGGTCACACGTCCAGGAAGCAGGGATGCAGCGGCCACTGGAACATGGGAACTGATGAGGTGGACATGTACGTGCTACGGTAGAAACAAGGACATATTACACATATTAGGGATGCACCGATAGGATTATTTTGGGCCGATACCGATACCGATTTAAACAGACAACTTCTGGCCGATACCGATGCCGATACCGATATTAAACACTTGTATACAATACTATACAGTTGGTCTATTAGCTAGTTTATTTCTGCATCAAATTATTTTTACTGAACATGAATTGGATCTTATTAACATTCAACTGACCAACATAATGAGAGAGGCACAAATAAAGCTAAAACAAATATAATAAGACAGCATGACAACCTTCAAAGGTGGTTTTTGCTATTCAGCATTTATTTTATTAACAACATTTAACTCATTTTTTACATATAATGGATTTCTTTATGCAGTTAATTAATAAACAATCGGTATCGGCCTTTCTCATGCTATTACCGATATGCCGATGCTTTCAAATTCACAAAAAATCGGCCGATAAATATCGGCGGCCGATACATCGGTGCATCACTAACACATATTGTTTATAATATAAATATAATGTGAATAGAGCATTCAGATAATCATTGCTTTACACAGAGATGCTCATTTATGAAACTGCATTTCATTTTTTTGTACTGTAGGGTTAAGAAATATACAGCATAGCATTTTGAATGTAGTGACAATCTGATTCAATTTTGGTCAGATTCACCGAAAGCCCACAATACCTGAGCAGGTGCTGTTAGACTCATCTTCATCATTGCCGCAGTCATTGTCTCCATCACACAGCCAGCGCAGAGGGATACAGCGGTTATTTTGGCACTTAAATCGATCCGCTGGACAGGTGTGCTGGTCTGCGACAGATCAAAGGAGATAATTTCATCATATTTCACACTTTCAATCCCTGGAGACAAATTCTGCAGACCGCTTTAAAATACTGCAGTCCGAATGCAACAACCACATAAAAAACACGTTTTTTTAAAATGAGTAAATAAAGATGAACACTAACGACACAACTCTGGGGCCTCGTCGCTGTTATCCAGACAATCGTTGTCTCCATCACACTTCCAGCGCTCCTGAATACAGCGATTATTCTTACAGGCAAACTCTCCAGGCTGGCACTGAGGAGGAGGTACGTAGGATGGATTCGCTGGAGACAGAAAAAGCATATTATATATAACTACATTATCAAAACATGGTACTACCGCAATTTCTCTATGCATGGCACATTACTATTCATGGTTTTATTGCAAATTTACCCTCAGGTTCTTATACTTTCTGTCTATTTAAAAAAGCGAGTTCCATGTACCTACGCCTGTCAACAATCATATACCTGTCCTATAGAGGACAATGAAAAAAAGATAATAAATCCAAACATAAATAAATTTGTATTGAACTGAAAATCTTTTATCTCTTATCACTTGAAGTGTTTTTCTTGACAAGTGTTTTTACAATAAATACAAAAATAGATGGCCAACAGGTTTTATTGATACAAAACTAACACAAAATCCTTTTCACAGAATCCTTTCAACCCACCTTTGCAGGTCTTGTTATCAGCGTCTAGTATCTGGTCGTCTGCGCAGGCACAGGAACGTCCGGTGGGTGTAAGCAGACACAGACTGCTGCAGCCACCATTATTGGCACGGCACACGTTGGAGCCTGTAACTACACAAAACAAAAAACATCCTTAACAGATGTCCATAAAAGACACAATCAAATATTTAATCCCATTAGTCACCGCTAAGATTGTACATATAATTGATGGGACAAGTTAGCATTCACAACAAAATAATAACTTTTATGGCGCTTTCCTTTGCATAGTACCCCACTGTTTGGTTTGGGTCAGGTCGGGTCAGCTCACCTCACTCTTTTTCACTGAGTTTAGTAACACTTCGGAGTGGGAGGGATTATAGGTGTGTTGTTATATTTGCGGTGCCTACTGCTGTGACATCATACAAGTGAGAGCGTCGTTGTACATTCCCATACATTCATTTATTTCTCAGTCTGCCACAAAATTAAAATTGACCAGCACAAATAGATGTTTGCACATCGCGTTTATCACTATCTCTGTCTCACATGAAAGTTTCTGTACAAACACCCGTGGCGTCAGTCGACGCGCTCCGCTGAGCCTCATTTAAGTTGCATTTAAGCATATATGCGAACGTGCGCATCGCGAATGTGCCGCCACAAACTGCAAGTCTGGAAAAAAAACTGTTATGGTGTTCCTGATTCACAACCTGTGGATGTTTTATATCACCAAAAGAGAGTTTGGAAACTTATAGCAGAGCACAGATGACAACATGTTTGCTCAAGACAGCACAAGCTAGAATGAGGGTAAAGTGAATCTTTTACATTATAGCGATGATGCTGGTAGTTACAATTCTCTCAGACCAATCAGTGATCCACAGTGTTTTCGCGTCACAGTTTGGTATCAGCCCAGGTCGCTTGGAACCCCAACAGAGTTGGTACTAAAAAAAAGTATTGGGTACTACGTACTGCACCAGTGGAAAAGCCTCCAAAAGTAAGCTGACCCGAGCCAAACCACACCGTGGGGTACTATGCAATGAAAAAGCGCCATTATATGACACACTTTTTTAAAAAGGTGCTTAGTGTTTCATACTCTGCTGTTGTTGTGCATCATATGTGCGAATCTCATAGATTGGTGGTCGTTCGTTGCGTAGCAGTGTGACTTTCTTAGTCTCCATGTCCAGCTTGTAGATTCCACCACCGCGGTACTCATTCCAGAACAGGAAGTTCTTATAGTGGCACAGGCCAAAGGGATGGTTCAGCTCCTGTCCTTCATAAACTGTCTGCTCAAACAGAAAACAATGTTTCTTTTATGATGCACTGATATTGATTCTGATAAGCCAAAACGTGTTGCATGTAATGGTCATATTACAAATCTAAACCACAGTGTAGAGATAAACTCACCAAAAACTCAAATAAAATTCATTTCTGTATTTTAATTGCCGGCATCACAACATTATAATACCATGTTAAACTCTAAGTATACTATTCCTTACCCTTCGTTCTGTAGTGTTGAGTAACACCATCTCAATTCGGTCATAGTATGCATCTACCCAGTACAGGACGCCCTGCTGGATGTCCAGGCTAAGGCCATTGGGCCAAAGCACAGTTTTAGATGTGAGGAGGATGCCAGCGTTGGATCCATCCATCCAGGCCTTCTTTATACTACCACGATTAGTTTCTTTAGGCTCCTCCTCCCAGTCACTCCAGTACATCATTCTGCAACAAAATATGGATTTAGACTGCCGGTCAAATACCTCTATGCCGCTTATTCATTTATGGTGATGTGGCATAATGGTTAAACTTCAGATTTTTTTAGCTTTTGTCACTGTTTTCATCTCATACAGGTTCGGACAGAATTTTCACTTGTGTGTGAACTCTTAAATAAAACATTATGCCAACACTTACCCACGAGCAGGGTCCACTACTATGGCTCTGGGATGGGTCATCTTGCCCTCAATAAGGGTCTTGCGAGTTTGAGAGGCCTTTTCCAGTTTGGCCACACTAATGGTCTTTTTGGGGCCATCATCAGTCCAATACAAATTCTGTCCCATCCAATCCACGGCAATACCTTCTACTGTATGAATACCTATTGAATAAAAAAACAAATGAGTTGAAAAAAGTGTCCAACACTGGATGGAGATATGTTAAAGTCACTCTAGCAATAACATGGTTATCATTATTTTGCACTTACCATCCTTCACTATTATGTCCCTCTCAGTACCATCAATCTTCTGCCGGCCAATGAGGTAGCTGGTGGCATCAGCGAAATAGATGAATTCGGTCTCGGCATGAAAGTCGAGAGCTCTGGGGTTGTTCAGGTTCTCAATGGGAATAATGTGTTCATCATACACCCTGGCGTGCAGGTCCATACCGCGTATGACACCCGGTCGACCCTTACCGTATACCAGAAAGAGCTCATGCTCGGGTTCTGTGGTGAAAATATATTGAGCATTTAGCGCCTTATCATTGTATTCACTAGTAGCAGAAATCCTAAAGGGAAAATTTGTCGAGTAACACTATCTGGATTGGATTTCACTTACTCTTGCAGGACTTTCCATCACTTCCCAGGCTGAAACCAGAGCGGCAGCGACAGGTCCGG
Organism: Paramisgurnus dabryanus; assembly: GCF_030506205.2. NCBI lineage: Eukaryota > Metazoa > Chordata > Actinopteri > Cypriniformes > Cobitidae > Paramisgurnus > Paramisgurnus dabryanus. Next base: position 14,006,635 of record NC_133357.1, on the reverse strand, counting down.
CTTTTGTGACTGTTACCCAGCAGGCAGATATCGGAGCAGCCGCCCGGCTTTCCATACGGATCCGGAGCACACGCGTGACTACGAACTGTGTGAAAAAGCTAAATTTTATCTTTAAGGAACCAGTAGTAAATAACAGCTACTTAGTAATCATTTTTGTTTTGTGTGGCTTTGCCGGGTGTCAATATTTAGATCCATAGCACAGAATTTCAATAAACTGCCCTGGGGATGTCATACCTGCGGGCTGGCGTCTTTGGTGGTACACATGAAGAGCCCCGCCTTTGTCTACACGAGTCACTACCTGGAAGTCTGAACTATTGAAACGGTTGACTCGAATCACGCTGGTCTTGGGCTGCATGTTTGCGTTATCAGAGTTGGTGGCGTACAAATAATTCTCAAACACAGTAAGACCGTAGAGATGCTCGATCTGGCAATATAAGAGAGACAAACAAAGGTAACAATTGAGAGCCACAGTGATGCAAAAGTGTAACATGGTGTACAGTAATATTTAAGATTTTCAGTGCATTAAATATATATGTTATATATAATTACATTACATATATATAATTTTTACTAAATCAATGAAAGTGGTGGCCAAGGCATGTGGTTACATTACAAGTCTTATATCAATTTGGGTGGGCTTCTTTAATTAAATAATTATACTGAGCCACTTGAAGCACAACAGTAAAATAAACTCCTTCTGTGACCTATAGTGAATTGTATACAAAGAGAGATTGATTTCTACTGTAACAAAACAGTACGAAACTGTATGGTCAAAATGAAAACGCTAGCCTTTAATTTAGGGATGCACTAAAATGCAAAGAGACATAAAACGTTGTAAGATGACCACAAAAAAGTGACTCAAAGACACATTGCACAAGGTTAGTTTGCATTGCTGGGAACAGCTATAAGTTTAAGATGAAACAATGTTGGTTCTGCAAATCATGAGTTTCCACTGAGAATGATGACGTCAATGAGTGACATCTGTGATGTATAATTTAACATGTTTTGATTTATTGCAATTCTAAGTTTGAGATTGTTTAGTGTCATGCAACTTATAATAGGGGGGGAGGGGCACACGCTAAAATGTTTCAGAATAACTGTTCATGAAACCACACGTACCAGTAATCCCTGAATGATGGTCTGTCTGTTTTTGCCCTCATAATCCACCACCTCGATGTAATCTAGGTAAGCATCAGCCCAGTAAACCAGCCTGCTGACCAGGTCCAGCGTGATTCCGTGAGGGAAGACGATTTTACTGTCTACCAGCTTTGTGCGGTTCTGCCCATCCATGTCACAGCGTTCCACCTTAGGGATCTGGCCGTAGTCTGTGAAAAACATTTTCCTGGAAAAAGAGAGGGCAAAAAGGAAAAAAAGAGACATCAAAAAGTGCATAGTATTTTATAAAAAAACTAAATTAGCAAAAATTTTGATTTCATTTATGTAAAATTTTCAAAACTGTATGCTCAAAATAAAATTGTTTTGGACAACTAAATTTTTCTGCATTATGACATGCAAAATCTAAACAAATATCCTCTTAAATTCATTGCTGTGAAAGATGTTTATTTTTGAGTTTTGAGTTCTGAAATGAAAATTTTCATCTACAGACAAGGATTTTTTTAAATAAATATCAGTTAAAGGACAAGTTCGGTATTTTACACTTAAATCCCTGTTTTCAGATTGTTTATGATAAAATAGAACGGTTTTGACTGAAATTTCAACATATGCGGCTGCCCCGAGATTTATCGGGTGTTTGTTTTTCACCTCCCACCTCTACAATGGGTGTATGGGTTTCACTGGAACAATCCTTCCTAAAATGCATTAAACTTTTGTTTAGAAAGATGTGAAACTCACCGAGTGGTCAGGGGTGTTCACTGATATGCTCACACAAAAATCGCTGCAAAAGATGCTTTCCAACAGGCGTTTTACCATTCGTTGTAAACTTGTGGACCTATTTTTCCAAACGCCTCACACCCGTACATTCTTCGTTGAGAGCTTGAATAATAGATGCTCCAGCCCAGGTGGTGGCGATAATCCGCCTTTGTCAATTGCAAGAAAAGAAACAAAGTTCCCGGCGCGGAGTAATACCGTACCTCACAGCACATCTAATACATGTCAATGGAGTTGGAAAAAACTACGATAAAACCTGTTGGAAAGCATCTTTTGCAGCGATTTTTGTGTGAGCATATCAGTGAACACCCCTGACCACTCGGTGAGTTTCACGTCTTTGTAAATGAAAGTTTAATGCATTTTAGGAAGGATTGTTCCTGTGCACCTATAAAGCCATTATAGAGGTGGGGGGTGATACAAGAAACACCCGAAAATTCTCGGGCCAGCATCATATGTCCAAATTTGAGTCAAAACCGTTCTATTTCATCATAAACAATCTGAAAACAGGGCTTTAAGTCTAAAATACCGAACTTGTCCTTTAACATTTGTAAATATTTTACAATGTAGTAGTAAAGAATATTGTTTGGAATACAATAATGCCAACATTTAAATATTTTGTTTAAATTACATTAATTTTCAGAGAAATATACTTACTGTTAAAGGAACACGCCTAGTTTTTAACACTAGAGTTAGATAAGACCATACATAGCTTTTTCATCTCTGTGCATGCCATAACTCTGTCTGACGCACCCACCGCTAGCCTAGCTTAGCACAAAGACTGAAAGTAGATGGCTCCAGCTAGCATACTGCTCCCAATAAGTGACAAAATAACAACAACATCTTCCTATTTATATGTTGTAATTTGTAGTCACAACATATAAAAAGGAAAATGTTGGCGTTATTTTGTGACTTATTAGCATAGCAGTATGCTAGCTGGAGCCATTTACTTCCAGTCTTTGTGCCAAGCTAGACTATCGGTGGGTGCGTCAGACAGAGTTAAGGCACGCAAAGAGATGAAAAGGGTGTGACTTACCTAACTCTCTGGGATACGGTGAATAAGCTAAAGTCCAAAAAGTCTTTTAATTTCTATACAACATGACCCTAAATATAAATGCGCAATCCACAACGTATGCCTCTCTATCGCATGTTAAATTATGTACTTTTTTATATGTGTTGAAATCAAATACGGACAAACTGACAATTTCTATAAAATCCAAAACCAACAATAATTACTACATCATTATAATTCATTATTACTAGTGTGTCATTGTCAAAACGGGGTGAGGTAAGGAGTCACTGATTTGTTTATGTAATTGCTATTTATGTGTAACCAAAAAGCTCAAACAGGCTTTGTGAAAATAATTATACAAACTCATTGTCTGATGGTGATGGCTTTTTTGTCTTATTGTAAAATTTTGGTTAGGGAACTAAAGCTGCTGATTCATAAACTCATGAGGGACAGACAGACATTTACAGGAACTGATACTGTGGGTATAAAGCAAAATTATGAATGCAGTGTCAACAATTACAAAAATCTGTGTCTGCAATGATGTATAAATTGCAAAAGTTATGCTGTTGAGCAATGATTCACTTAGGTAACAGTATACAAAAGGTTTTAGGGGAAAGAGGCATGAATGGAGCGGATAAAGTCTCACCCCATCGCCGGGTCCAGTGCGATTCCTTTCGGGTTATAAAGTTCCAGGTCCAACAAGATGACACAGGTGGAGCCATCTTTACTGCACACAAATATACGGTCATCTACATCATCCACGAAGTAGAAATTTCCTGTAAGCCAGTCAATGGCCATCTGCTCCACATCTGAGACAGACAGGAGAAAGAGTGAGGGGGAAAAAGAGGGAAAATGTTTTAGTGTATGCTTTATTTTTAGTCACAGTCTTCACCAACTTCTGTCTGACTCAGCAGAAAAATGCTGCACCAAAGCTACTGTACACTACTTTAAAAGACCTACACGATTTTTCTATCAACTGAAAGCTGTAGATCTATCAGTTTAGTGTAGATGTCATAAAATATACTGGCCACAAAATGTCTGACATTAACTGTAAAAGCTTCTCATGTTTTCTCATCAATGCTAATCTTAGTTTGTTTCCTAACCCACCAAAGAAAACTAACATCTGCATTGCATTTATGCACGGATTTGCAGTGTGCTTTGAAAATCAAACCAATGGTGGTGACGTTGCTAGCGACATGCCCTATCAATTACACAACGAGAACACTTTTGACGCATTACGATTGTAAACATATTTTATGTAAAACAGCTTTATAACAGCTGTGTCACTTCATTCCCTGTTTCTCTTTATAGAAAAATAACTTAAGGTGCCAAAGAATGCATTAAAATAATATGTTTGATTGTTCTCTGATATCTACATAGAAGGTATGTGGCTTTATTAAGTGCAAAAATTATGCAAAGATGGTTTTGCATGTCCATTAGACATGCCTTTAGAATGAAGTGGTCTATTATTACGTTATTTGAAAGGGTCATGAATAATAATGTTGAGCTCTGCTCTGATTGGCTGTTTCTCAGAGCAGCTCATTTAAGTAGCTCTGTGTGTGTAAATAGACCTTATGTTTGAGCCTGTATTAGGTTAGTTGTAACACGGACTGTTTACATTGTTGCACAAGGTTGAGCGTTTTGCATTTCCGGTATTTTTTTCACGCTACCAAAAGAAGATATCCCGCAAATTATTGGAAATGTATAATGTTTTCCAGAGAGTTATTGATGAATGAGTGTTTTGGTGGCAAGTAAATTTTAGATACCAAATTTAATGCTATGTCATATTAATCAGTGTCTTGTTGACTAAATCATAGCCTCGTTTTGAAATATGTCTGCCGCTCTTTGCAATTTTTTTGTTGGGCATGAAAATATTTTGACCCAGCGGGGTTTATTGTAACGCTGTGTTACAACTCACCCCTCAGCACTTACGATATGAAAACTGCTAACATTAGCGTAATTCTTGCCGTTGTTTCAAATAGGCTACACACTAATGATTGCTGGCTGCCAACAAAATAAATGTGCCTGTCTTATCAAAAAATCGTGTGTCAAAATTTATTTTTGTTCATATCTTTAATATTGATTGAATAAAGTCACGTCAAAGATTGAAATCATAATGAAATGAATGGCTAAAATCAGACTTTGATGCTCACTATCTCAGAATTTGATTTTGAAACTGTAGTATGGTTATTACAGACTGGGCTACATATTAAAAAAATGTTTTATCATAATTGTGCTGCTTTTTCTCACATATTTAGACATTTGTATCCATTTATAATTGAACTATTGTTAGATAAGGGCTGGATGAATGAATACAGTGTGGATACCCATCTATTATAGACAGATATATAACAATATACACTTCAAGTATATAGACAAAATAGTATTGAAATATTTGCCTGCGAACTTAATTTTTAGCAAGTGTTACAAATTTTTTTTATTGATTGAGGCAAAACCAAAAACCGTTAGGTTGTGCCCCGCTCTCCCCTACATCTCAACTTTAATCACGACTTTGTCATGCCTATTTTTCAGCGGTATTTTGCATGCACAAGGTTTACATAAGGAGGAGGAAACAATTGTGTTGCACGATGTCATTACCATGTTTTGCCCAGGTAAATGTATGCCCAGGTAAATGCATTTTTACATTCTATGGCACCTTTCGTAAAAAAAATTGTATTTGATTACGACATGATGATACAACATCTATGTGTTCGGATGCTAGTATTCTTTTATTTAAATATCTAGACTATTGATCTGGCATATAAATAGCTTAAATTTAAACAAAGTCATGTAAACAGTTATTAGAAAATGTAAACTTTATAAATCTGAAAAAGGCTTTTGTTTTCCTCCGAAAATCATAATAAATGCTCATGCATCTCTTTGTGTATGCGTGTCTGCGTATCTGCCAAACTCTGACTCATTGTCACAAGATTATTATTCAACCCATTTGTTCACACTTTTTATACATCGCTGCGAGGAAAAGACAGTAAACAGAAAAACCTGAAGGAACTCTGAAGTCTGGATTCTTTTATTTTTGATTAATTTGATCCTTTTACAGAGATTATAATCAGAAAGAGCACTATCTAGCTGATTACATAAATACCCAATAAAGAATCTTCCTTAACTTTTCCAGGCATGGAACTGCTCGATTCCAGGTTTTCCATGACTCTATACACAGCACCGTTATGAAAATCTCACACCAGGTGAGACACTCTGGGGTAAAGTGATTGTGTTTTTCAAGGGCCTTGGGTCATTCCACTCTACCTAACCCCTCTTTAAATTCAAAAACCTGATACAGCCAAAAGACACAGACAGCCGTTCTCCATTACTTCACCTTTCCCCGCACACATCGGGAGGTTGGACTTGGCTGTCCAGATATCCTCGATTCTGGGAAAGAGTTTGAAATGGTAATTTAGTAAACACTGACTTTCTCTTTCTCTTCTCTGACAATAAGACTCTTTCTGTAAGTTTCATTCAGAGCTCCAGCTGTGAGGGCCGGGCCCCAGAGCCTCCCGTGATGCCTGGTGTTGCAACAGCTGCCACCAAAACTTCGTTTTGCTTGTGGTGACGGTGGTGGGGGGCTCAGCAGCCATACGCTAATGATATACAAGCACGGACACATCCTTGTTATGCAACTGTTACTGGTACAGCGAGTTTTTGAAGATCAGACACAGACTGTTCTCATACACTTCTACAAAATCCACCCAGCTCCAGTAAATGGAGGCGCTGCTGGGAAACCCACAAGTACCCATAAACTACCCCCTGCACACATCTGTGTACCACCTCCACATTAACAACCACAGCCTGCAAAACAAACTGTTGCGCAAAATAGCAAGGCGTCATTGCCGGGAACATTTTATCTAGCTAAAATGCCTCGACACTTCTATCATGTTGAGGGCTGCTAAATACAAACCGGCTTATTCAACTTTCTTCAAACCCCGTTTCTCCAGATAGAGAACAACTGTGAAATAATGCTTGGAAGAAACATCTGTAACCAATCAGAGCTGAAGAAAAAAACCAGACAACTCTGTGCAGGCAAAAGGAAACAGTCGGTGGAAACCATACAGGTCCAAAATCCAACCTAGGTCTGTCAGTCTAAGAGCAAACGCTATTTAGAAATGAAAGGAATGAAGTAAGAATTAATGAGATATTCCTGCAGAATAGTGAAAGTGAAGCTCGGATTTCACTTTAATTTCACTGAAACTGATCCAAATTACTGTGAGTGGACACAGATACAGCAATGTGAGACAAATGTATCAAGTAGAGACAAACAGATATAAAAAATTTCCATCGATACGCGATTATTCAGACTGATATCTGCCAATACAGATGCTGATACAGATAGTTAAGTGGTTATATTAACTTGCATTAACTCAATTCTGAGGATGAAATGAAGAGTTTGGTTTCAAAATACAATAAACACCATAAAAAAATCGTTACTGCTAAAATCAGTATTGTATCTGGTAAGTATTAAAAAGTAAATTCTTAATTTTACACCAAATCCGATATCCGTTATGTTATTCTGTCATCTTTTCTCCCTTTTTTCCTCAAGCCGCGACAAACGCCAGTCCACCTACTGCATTTACTCAGAATGCAGTAAATCCGCTTAACCAATTACAGAGCACCATTCCACGCACTGTAAACAATAATGGTAGCGCTTTGAATTCACACAGAATCCTAGTTTTCCCTCATCTACTTTGTACTTCGTAATCAACAAACAAACAAAAACAAAATAATACTTTGATGGCATTGATAAACCTGTGGTGGTTTTCTGTGACGGGTAAGAAACATAAGCCATCAAAATCAAATAATTTACGCGAGAGGCACTCGGACGAAGGAAAAATTACGGCTGTTGCTTGTTCTCACACAACAGCAACAAGCTTCTGTCAAGCTAACACGCTGACCACAGGGGATGTTATGAAAAACTTTCCATTATTTTAATCAAAGTCAACGAAGATCAAGCAGGACCAAAACATTTTACAGCTGATAGCTGTCAAAAAAAGTTTAGCGACGACATCCCAAAGATGACAGCAGCAATGACAGTGTTCTTAATATGACAAAGTAAGTGTTTTGATTATTGCCATTAATGTTTATTTTTTTTATCTGTGCATACCACTAGACAACTAAATGAATATAACATGGCAAAGATTAATGCACATTTATATATTGATTCAATAGATTTATAGCATTTTGAAAAAAACTTTTAGCGGAAAGCATTTTATGGAAAAACTTATGAGTTTTTATAATAAATCTTTGAAAATCAAATTATGGATTTGAATTTTTAATGTTATTATAACCTGAAAGTTTGTAACAGAAAATAATGGTTTTCATCTCGTCACTTCCTTGGAATAGAAAACTAATTTTACCCAAATTAGTCAAAATGGATTTATAACTCTTCAAATATTCTAAACGTTGTTCTTTCATATAATGACTATTAATATTGAACATTAAACTAGTGATGTTTATTTACATTTTCTATACATGGAGTACAAATTAATTGCAATGAAATTATTGGGCGATAAATCTGTGTTTCTCTAGTATCAAGTGTAAATATAGTAGATAATACGAGTTACGAGGTCAAGTTTAAAGGTGCATTGTGTAAATTTTAGCGGCATCTAGTGGTAAAGTGCTGGTGAACAGCAACCAACGGCTCAGTACACTGTTTACCCCTCATTTTTTAATCACATAGAGAAGCTACAGTAGCCGCCACTGGACAAATATGTCATCGGAGACAACTTAGTAAAAAAGTTTGTCCATTAATGGCTTCTGTAGAAATATGGCACCACAAAATGGCGACTTCATGTAAGGGCACCCTCTGTAGATAAAACATCTCATTTTAAGGTAATAAACACATAACGGTTCCTTATGAAAGGTCTTTAAACACCACTGATAATATAGTTTTGCATATTATTTTGCATTTCTGTAAAGAGATCCTTCTAAAAAATACACACTGCACCTTTAAAGGATTTGTACATTAAAAAAAAAAATCCAGATAATTTACTCACCACCATGTAATCCAAAATGTTGATGTCTTTTTTTGTTCAGTCGAGAAGAAATTATGTTTTTTTTAAGGAAATATTCCAGGATTTTTCTAATTTTTAAGGACTTTAAAGGGCCTCAAAACTTAAAAGTTTTAATGCAGTTTAAAATTGCAGTTTCAAAAGACTCTAAACGATCCCAAACGAGGCATAAGGGTCTTATCTAGCAAAACGATTATCATTTTTGACAAGAAAAAAAAAATATGCGCTTTTAAACCACAATTTCTCTTCTTCCTCCGGTTGTGTGACGAGCCAGGGCAACCTTACGTAATTGCGTAGTGACATAGAAAGGTCACGTTACATATATGAAATGCACATTTGCGGACCATTTTAAACAATAAACTGACACAAAGACATTAATTAGTATCATTCAACATAAAACAACGTCGGAACGGTCCTCTTTCTCCACAATTGTAAACACTGGGGCGTAGTTTCACATCCATCATCCATCACCTCTTGACGTGATGACGTATTACGTGAGGTCATGCTGGCGCATCACAGGACCGGAGATAGTCGAGAAGTTGTGGTTTAAAAGTGCATTTATTATTTTTCTTGTCAAAAATGACAATCGTTTAGCTGGATAAGACGCTTATGCCTCGTTTGGGATCATTTAGAGTCCTTTGAAACTCCGTTGAAAAAAACTGCTAAGTGTTGAGTTAAGTGTTACTTGTTGGTGTCCATTAAAATGAGAAAAATCCTGGAATGTTTTCCTCAAAAAACATAATTTCCTCTCGACTGAACAAAGAAAGACATCAACATTTTGGATGACATGGGGGTGAGTAAATTATCAGGATTTGTTTTAAGAAAATGGACTAATCCTTTAAGTAAAAGCCATTGTGCAGTTATAATACTGCATCTAGAGGCAATCTATTAATAAAGCAGTAAGCTTTTTACAGTTGTAAGTGTGTGCCTAGTGTCCTTGAATTGTTTCTAGTGTTTCAGTCCCGTGTAACGTGGAAGCAAATCTGACAGTATAGACAATTATAGTTTACATTTTAAAACACCATTTTAAAATGAAAACGCTCTAATATAAACAGGGCATATATCAGTGAAAGACTGGAGGGTGGCAGAAATATGAGAAATTTGGGCAGGTTAAGAGAACAAAGCGCTGTGTGTCTTTGTGGCCTGGAACGCTGTGTTGGGATTCTTATGAATGAACCAACATGACACCACTTACAGTAAAACTCAAGATGTCTGGAGTACACTGACGTTTCAAATAACCGGGAAATGGCAGCTGGTATATTAATTGCTTCAGCGAAAACTTTACAATTATGGATATCACAACTAAATAACATGAACTACAATGAATCCATAAAGCGATGACATAAACAAACAAACAAAAACAGATGAACTCGTGTATGAAACAAACGTAAAAATACAAATAAACAAACTAACTGACATTGATTTACAGATAGAACATTAACAGTATTGATTCTGTATTCTTTGCATATGATAACAGACAGTTGAGTCATCTTGCTGTTGTGTTTCTCATAAACGGCATTAGTAAAGTACAGCCAGTCTCTGTGAGAGTGAAAGAAAACATCTAAAGTATTTCACCATTCAAGAAGACACATGAATCACGACCGTGTGATGGCCCCAAATACCCAATGTGGACCATTCTTAAAACTAGAGGTAAGCTGTTAAACAAGCAATGGCATACTGGTGTGACATCCTGAAACATGACTAAGATCACATGACTCACACTGGGGGTGTCTCGGCCAGCACCCCACTTTACACACTACTGAAGAGCTTTGCTGAAGACGACGCAAGCGTCTTCTGGCCTGGTTTTCAGGATTTGTGTTAACGGGGCAGAGCGGCACATCTGGAGTGCTCATCTACCCAGCATGCACCAGTTATAAATCACTCCTTTCTGTGTTGAAAACAAAGGCACACAACTGCAACAGCGCCATTACAGAACAGACCCCCATGGCAACAAATAAACCCTGCATTACACGATCTGATTAAAAAGACTCATCTATCTACACCAATGCCCATCCACCCCCTTTCTACAAAACGGCCACACAGACTCATAAAGATGGAAGGTCTCATATATACACTAAAGAGCAAAGGCAAAGCTTGATTTATAGGTCCAGTTAGAGGGAGATCAGAACATTGATAACATATAATTATCCCAGCCCTGATGGCACAGGCCCTCTGGACACTGCAATTCAATGAGGATACTCTGATTTATGGCCTCTTTGAGGAAGTTTTGTGGCTGGTTTTGTAAAAAGCCTGTAAGACACATAATTGGTGGCGCGAAACCTACGGCGGATGGAACAAACAGCCTGCTGTCTTTGAGGACGTTTTTAGATTAATGTCAAAAGACACTTTGGACAAACTTTTGGGGAGTTTAAATGTTTTTAAAATTAAAAGTTTTGTGGAGTTTTTTCTTTGTGTGTTAGATTTGAAGCCATTTAGGGCCACAAACATATTGCAAAGGATAGAAGGAATGGATCATTCACAGCCTGGGCTATCCCGAGATTCATTGTGCTTGGATTCATTGCCTAATGGCTGGATATTGGAAATTAATATTCTGTCATCATTTTCTCACCCTCATGTTGTTCTAAACCTGTATGAATTTCTTTTTTCTGATGAATACAAAAGAAGATATTTTGAGAAATGATGATAAGCACACAGCTGATTGTAGCCATTGACTTCCATAGTAGGAAAAACAAATACGATGGAACTCAATGGGTACCGTCAACTGTGTGTTTACCATCATTTATCAAAATACTGTATCTTTTTCATAATTTATTACAATACTTTCATAATATTTGTTTTTCTACTATGGATGTCAATGGTGACAATAAGCTAAAGTCATGTGACTGCATTGACGCAGATGACGTGTTATCCACAGACATGTTTCAAATGTTTTTTTGTTTTTTTTTTACTTACAGCGTGTGTCTCCCTTCGCCTGGGCGAACAAAAAAACATAAAAAACCAGCTGGGGCGCACCAGATAACACGTCAGCCGCATCGTACGTCATCCGCGTCACTTGATTTTAGTCTCGCGCATGCGCTTTACAACAGACGCAGAAGAGAAAACAATGCAGAATGAAGTCGTTATTTTTTTAAATTTTTGGACCAAAATGTATTTTCGATGCTTCAACACATTCTTATTGACCCACTGATGTCACATGGACTACTTTGATGATGTCTTTATTACCTTTCTGGACATGGAAAGTATACCGTAGTTTTTCAATGAAGGGTCAACAAGCTCTCAGACTAAATCTAAAACATCCTAAACTGTGTTCCAAAGATGAACGGAGGTCTTACGAGTTTGATACGACATGAGGGTGAGTCATTAATGACATTATTTTCATTTTTGGACGAACTATCCCTTTCTGCAAGACATTAAACTTTTGTGAAAATCATAAAAAATGCTGGCGCTGACTGGCAACCATTTAAAAAAATGCTGGGTCAAAAACTCCTTTGAAAATGATTATGTTTGTGACCAAAAAGAGGTTTTAAAAACACAAAAAGAACTTTTTTCACTGATCAACAAAGCGAGATAATGTCTCATAATCCTTTTTTGACAAGAACATAATGATTTTCAAGAAACAAGTTTGGACTTGACTATACAAAGTTGTTGCAACACACCACATAGATTGTTATCCAACTAAACATTTTTTAGTACTTTAAAAATATCTAGCCCAAACATTTAAACACTGGACAATTTTGGGCTTCAGGATAGAAACAATTTTAGAAATTTGAGTCTTTAAAAATCATCTCTTATGATTGGCTACCCTTCATAGTTGCTCATGAGCACTCAAAAATGGAGTCTGTCCACTGATCTATATAAATGACTGGATTGCGCATAGAACGCTTGACGTAACTGCGTGACGTGAAGCCAGCGCAGAGTTCGAGCCGCCATCTTGGTATACCCAACCGGCAGAGAGCGTCATTGACTTCCATTCAAAATCATGATCAAAATTTACCCCCTTTACAGCGTATCAGTTACACAAGGTTAATTTTTAGGATATGTGTACGTTAATTATTTGTTAATTCTGGTGTTATTTGCAATGTTTATGTTTTAATCGGGCAGGATAATGGATTTATAAAAAACCGTTAAGGTGAGTGTGTCTGTTGCATTTGTTAATGACACGGGTATAAATAAAGTTTTTTTGACATTCAGCTACACTGTGACGGTCAGCGTTATTTCTCTAAATAAGTTTAGGTAACTTGTAAGTTTAGATAACATAATTTAAAACTAGCAAATTATTGCATGCACATACGGTACAAAGCATGATTATTTATTTAGATTTCAGAATGAGCACGTTTATTGTCATTAATACTAAATATGCTGCGGTCTGTCTGCTGATCTGATACTGTAATAAAGATGAATGTATAATAACTGATTAAAACGCAAAATGTACAACTTTCAGTAAATAACTATTTACATGCTTTGGACGTTTGTGTTGTAATAATGTACAGGGTAAGTTCACATATAAAAACGAAGACGAGTAAAGTGATGTTTTATCATTAAAATCTGATAACGTCCATTGATTTAATAGAACGTTTGGGTATACCAACATGGCGGCGCGGTGGCTTCACAAGTGTGACGTCATGCGCAATCCAGTCATTTATATAGATCAGTGAGTCTGTCTAGTAGACGGTGTAATTACAAAGTCTCCCGGCTTGTTAACCAGCTAAACACCTCTACCACTTTGCTTAAACAATAGGCGAGGATCTGGAGCACAATTTAGTCACCAGAATTCAATGGGGTGCATACCAGTGTGCTCTGGTAGACAGCTGAAGCCTTCGAGAGCCAGATTCTAGTCTGCTGGATTACTTAAATGAACCTGATCGGGCCTCAAATCACAATAGGGCCTAAATATTACACAACTATTCCAAGAAAAGACGTGCAGATGGGTTCTCTGAATCACTCCCATCTGACACACCAGCTACAGCAAATCACCTGCAAGGACGTTTCTGTAGGACAAAGTCAGCAATGCTACAAAAAGAGATTATGAGTAACGATTTCCCCTTTTTTCGTCGATGGTTCAGAAATCGGAGGGTCAGACATAACTCAAGGCTCAGACTTCCTCTTCCTCCAGCTTCTCTTTGTGCTGAATATCTGGCTGCTTGAATAAAAATTAATACCACACCTCTCTCCTAAAAAAGTTATATAAGCTATGAGACAACATTTCATATTTAAAGTTAGTTATCTCTCTAAATCGAAGTATATTCTTTAGAAAGCAGAACTAACAAAGTGAACTACTATTTCTAGCAGCAATAAACCGCAATGTGCCAACTTGCCGTCCCACCCTGCGCACCCTTCCTGCAAAACTGCTTCCTTGGTGTGTTGGAGACTGGCTTTCCCTGGCACTCCTATATACACACGAATACACACACACACACAGGCAGAACAGGAAGTGTAGTTGTCTTTGGGAGCTGCGGGACATCTCGGGACGCTGTATGCTTGCAGTCATTATTCCATGTCCTCATCATCAGACAGCAGTCTATATTTAGTCTGAGCTGCCTTTCAGGACACATACATCACAGCGCAGGTCGAGCACTTAACAACAACCTGCACATCAGTACAGCATTTAGTACGCTGTGAATCATTAGGGTCAGAGTAAAGATTATACCCTTGATGAAATAAACAGGAAAGCGTGTAGGAGAGAGTGAGGTAAGATGTGTCATTGGGTAAACTTCATTGCATTAACATTTATACATTTGACAGATGCTTTTATCTAAAGCGATTTACAGTGCATTAAAGGGAAACTTTTTTATCAGCATGACCTTTAAGCCCAGAGTCTAGTCGGTTTTATTACTTGTATGCACACGGACAAAACCACAGCCTTGTTTATTTGACTCGTAAATGTATGCAGATGTTCGACGCATGCGCACTGCAAAAAAATGCAAGGCATCTCCTGGGCTACATAGTAAATTTTCCTGTACATGCATGCGCAACATATCCGTACAAAAAAAAATCTGAGGGTGCGCCTACAGTACGTGCACACTCCTCTGATGATGAACATTTTGTCAAAAATTGCACTGTATACGGCGTAAAAATTGACCATACTTCGTCCTTTACCAGCTTTCCAAATTTCCTATTAATTGGAATGAAATTATAATTTTTGTTTCATTCTGTGAACTACCGACAACTTTCCTAATAAAAGTAATGTTTTTCATTAGATTTGTTTTTGAATATTGCAAAAAAAACAAGTTTATATGTATCATTAAAACAGCAATACTACGTGTGTTTTACGTGTGTTTGAGGAAGAATCCAAAAATGTATATTTGATGAAATAACACTGTCTTCGCATGTTCTCAATCTTACATTGCTGTTGACTTTATTGTCACTCCTGGGGTTTTCTTTCGTTGAATTTCAACAGACACTGGACATGGTTACAATACATGTAGAAATGATGATTAAAGGGAAAACTAAAGTGGTCTTTTAATGTTTTTTTTTATGTGATCATCATATATTTACAAAGGGTTTAACATATCTGTCTGTGATTTAAATAAAATAAGGCATTTTTTGTCAAGTAAGATGGATAGACAGACACAGTGCACAGAGAGACAGATGGATGGATTTATTTTGGTTTATATCAGACCCGTCTATATATAATTAGGTATATTAGTTTTTATTAGCAATTTACCCAACTTTTCAGCTAGAGGACAACACAAGTAAAAAATAAAAGCACACAAATAAGATATGATTGCATTAGACAACAGTGTAGGCTGCAGAATGAGATAGAATGCCATGTCAGCATGCAGTTCTTAAGAGGAAAGGCCAATAGAGAATCCTGGTTCCTCACGGGTGAGTATGACGCATTTTGTGGCTTGACTAATTTAATTTCTGCACTCTGACGTGTGAAATCTGTGGAAATGTCTTCGTTGCAGAAAACACTTAAAGGGACACTCCACTTTTTTTAAAAATAGGCTCTTTCCCGCTCCTCTACAGTAAAACATTAGATTTTTACAGTTTTGAAATCCATTCAGCTGATCTGCGGGTCTGGCGGTACCACTTTTAGCATAGCTTAGCATAATCCATTGAATCTGATTAGACCATTACCATCGCTAAGTTACCAAGGGGACTATTTTCGGGCGCTACGTAATATCATTGCGCCTTCTGCAGCCATGATACAGCAGAAAAGTCCTTGAAAATAGCAACTTCTAATTGTCTTAGTACACAATGTAACTACAACAAAAATATCAAAACTCTTTGGTTATTTCTGTGCACGATGCTAATGGTCTAATCAGATTCAATGGATTATGCTAAGCTATGCTAAAAGTGGTACCGGCAAACGCGGAAATCAGCTGAATGGATTCCAAAACGGTAAAAATCAAATGTTTAACTATAGGGGAGCTGGAAAATGAGCATTTTTTTTTAAAGTGGAGTGTCCCTTTATGTGAAATCTTTTCACCCGCATTTAAACTAGAAGACATGCAGGATGTTCAATCTTGCTTGAAGATAGCAAATAACAAAATCATAAAATGAGGCCTACAGCTAATAAGGCAGAAAAACTCCACAGGGCAACAATAACCCCATTCACACAGACTTTTGGTCCCAGAAAATACCCGTAAAATTGCCAGACAAGCTTCTGTGTGAACCCAAACACGTCCCGTAAATCTTCTGGGATCGTTGCCGGAAAGAGGACCTAGTAAGATACACGGAAAACCATCTGTGTGAACAAGAGGCCGAAACAATGCTGCAATGGGCGTGTCGTAGTGAGGACGCGCGTGTCATCACAACAAAAGTTATGGTTCAGCTCCTTAAAACGAGAGATAACATGCATATAAACATTCACCACGAGAAATGTCACAATTTAGACTGAAGCAGTTATCAGGAAATGATAAATAAGACGCATAAACAATGACGCACATGCCGTAGTGAAGACTCGTGTGTCATGGCAACATGAAGTTGGTTCAACTCTTTAAAATAAGGAATTAACAACATTCACGACGAGAAATGTCAGCAAACTGGACTGAAGCAGATAGCAGTAGCTCGTCAATTACTGGGCTGAAGCGGAGATCATTCAGCAGCATAAAAGAATATCGCGTCACGTGCTCATTTGAGCTTATAATAAACAAAAATGTCTGCGCGTCATCCCAACAAGATATATCGTTTAGCTCCTCAAAACGGGGGTTTTAAATGCATATAAACAATCACAATGAGAAACGTCTAAAAACTGGATTAAAGCAGACATCAGGGAGCTCAACAAATATCCACTTTTGAAGCTAAAATCTTTCACCAGCGTAAAACTGTGCGTTCACGTGCTCCTTTATAGTCTTGTCATAAACAAAAATGGTTTCTGGAGAGAGAAATAAGAAATAACATGCAAACTTCAGGCACTGCGTAGAGGGCAGGACCGTGTATTTTCCGGAAAGTCTGTGTGAAAAGGGCTAATGTGAAGGTGATGCATCACTTGACATAAGTTCTTGTTGTTCTCCACACCCCACGAGTTCCTGTAGCTCAAATGAAATATGGTAGCAATGGATAGCAATGCCAAGGTCAACAGTTCGATTCCCAGATAATACACAACTGATATACCTTGTACTAGGGTTGGGCAATTACTAACCAGATTTATATCTCGGTAATTTTGGGATAAACTATGATATTCGACGGCTATCTCTGTGTTTTGATGAAAATAAAATAAAAATACAGGGTTGCCATGTCCATGTTTGTAAAGTTACAGCTGCACAACATGCATCTGACCTCAGTGTACAAAAAATACTGATATTACCAAAACCTTTAATACATTGCCCAACCCTACCCTACCCTTCTACTGTTAATTGGTTGCTAAATGTATAAATGTAATGTACTGTAGTATTTGTCACAATTGTTTGGACCGTAAACAGTGTATCCTTGACATCCTAAATGTCAAACTGTCAACATGCCCCAACAAACTAAATGTTGTCAGACATGATTTAAAAGACTTCTGGATTAAGCATATTCATAAACTGTGCAGAATGATAATAGATACTGACAGAGCAATTATCACCTTTTCCCATGACTGCAGACAGGAACTTCGTGTAAAACACATCACTGCAAAATCCCTGACAACTTAGCAGCAAAAATATATAATTACGGTCATTCATGAACAAGTAAAGGCGTACTGGAACACCCAAAAATGTGTAGATGTTACGAGAATTGGATCATCTTGCCTAATGCTGTAATGATCCCAAATTTATGGCTCACAATGAATCGGCTTACAAATAACTCAACAATTTAATTGTCTGTTTTGTTGAAGTGGCATCTAAAAAAAAAAAACCCTAAACATTTCATTGCATGTAGCTCTGCGATTGCGTAATAACCACAACTGGCCTATAATCTGGACCAGACACCCAAATCAAGAACATAGCACTCACGATGTAGGCTGAGGGAGATGTTGATGGTCTTCTCCTCCGTGAAGCTCTTGGCATTGGGGAACTTGGCGCACTTGAGCTGGGTGGCAGCGGGTGTGTCACCCATGTGGATCCAGCACACGGTCTCTTGGGCGTAGATGAAGTCCATGGCGGTGGTCTGCTTGGTGTTGATGGAGATGGGATTGGCGCCGCTCAGAGAGGTGGCCTGGATGTTTTGAGAGTTGGCAATGAGGAGGTACGGATGGCGATCTACAGGGTCTTAAAAGCAAAAAGGATCTGATTTGTGAGCAAGACAAGGAGGAAGAAGAAGAGGAGGATATGTAAAAGCTGGTGCTAGCTTCTTACCATTCTTGGCCTTGCACGAGCGGATGTCTGGTTGTGGCAGGTAGCCCTCCACACAGCTGCAGGTGTAGGAGCCTTCTGTGTTGGTGCACGTTTGACTGCAGGTCCCGTATACCGCACACTCATTAAAATCTGATTAGAAGCAAAATTTGACATAAGTCACCTCTTTGCAAATATTTCCATCCCTTGGGTACTTATGAATCATGAATCTAGAGGTCGATGTTATTAAATACACATGAAAGTTCAAGCTCACCTTTACACGTCTTCCCATCCTCTCCAACCTCGTAGCCGTTTCGGCAGTAACACTTGGGACCAGACAATGTGACCGAGCAGTTGTACTGGCAGCCCTTAACAGTGCAGTTATGAGCAAACTCTATAGGGCAGAAAAGAGAAGAGAATGGGATTATAATAATATTCAGCTATTGAGATCTGGACTTGCAAAACATTAAGTTTATGCGCAAGTGTATATAATTTCAAAAAAAAAAAAAAAAAAAAACACAACAAAATTGAAAATAAAAAACAAGAAAGCAAGACATGAAAATAAAATTAA
The DNA here is from genome assembly GCF_030506205.2 of Paramisgurnus dabryanus. NCBI lineage: Eukaryota > Metazoa > Chordata > Actinopteri > Cypriniformes > Cobitidae > Paramisgurnus > Paramisgurnus dabryanus. The sequence goes on along the minus strand of NC_133357.1, from coordinate 13,987,492 downwards.
ACGTCTTGTAAAAACATTGATATAATTATATATTATCTAAATTATATTATAAATTATAATAAACAAATTTAATATGATTGACAATTTCATATACACTGTAAAAAGTAAAAGTTTACTTGGTTGCGCCTTGTTTATTCAAATTATATGTTCTCACTTCAAGTGAAAAATGTAAAAAAAAAAAAATATATTTTAGGTGTTACCAACTAAAGAAAGTTATTTAAGTAAAACATCTTTCACTTTTTACAGTGTATAATTCTTACACATAATTTTCTAATAACAAAATAAATATTAAATTGTAAAAACAAAGGCTTTATTGCTTTTAAAAGAGCATATATCTTAAAAAAATATGGAAGCACAAGGAGATTCACAAATGTATGATTTAAAGGATGGAGCGGACACAGATGAGTGAGAGTCCTTTCATACTGTGGGTGTGTAACTGTACTGCCAAACACTGTATCACTGTCTACCAACCGCTGTGTGAATTCACTCAAACGAAAAATAACAAGCCTCCACGTGCCCACCGGATACATAACACACTCAAACAGGTTTTAGAAAGCCACAAGCGAAACAATCAAAACAGTCAAATTGTTTGACGTGGGAACGCTTTAAGCAAGTAATAAATCACAATGCTGTTATTAATGTAAGAAGATTTGTAATAACTTGGAATGAACTAGAGATCAAACAGTAGGGTTTGTTCCACAACGGCGCTGATAACTGATATACAAACTGATATCATTGCACTGCAGCAACACAAAACAATACATTTATGCTTTTGGAAGACGCTTTATCCAAAGCATCTTACAGTAAACATTTTTGTAACACTTTACTTTTTATTTTATCTTTGTTACACAGTATATTTAATTATTAGTAATAACAGTAAATTATGCATAATTACATGCAACTACTACCAAAGTGAATGGGATGAAGTCAGGAAAGAAATATATAAAATTTGGGATTTTGTCCCATAGTGACATTTTTTTATTTATTAAATTTTATATATATTTTTCATGAATCAAAAGTTAAAATTGAAAATCAAAAACGATTAATTGCACAACCCTATACATTTCTGTAGAAATTACAGTATAACTGGGTATTACTGGCAACTATCTGCCAGTAACTTACTGTAGATTTTACATTTATGTTTTTTACTGGCAACCATTTGTTTAAAGTTAAATGAACATTAAACATTTTCAGTCTTTATCTGGCAACCAGCTGCATAATTACAGCCAATTTTTTGTGTGTTTTCCACTGACCCCACCGCCTTCCCCAAACTCCAACCACCGTAATCCTGCTAATCCAAACCATCCTCTCTTCCAAACCCACTCTAACCTTGTCAATTCTTACTAACCCTAAAATCAGTTTTTGTTTAATAAACCCTGACTCTTCTCTGTCCCTAACTCCATCCTCTATATTAGGGTTTTTTTAAGAGACTCCCAAGGTTTGGTGGGAGATTTCTGGTATCCTTCTCCTGCCTTGATTTTAATATAGATATTTATCTTGTTTATAGGACTGGTTCGGTGTATTCATTTTTTGGCTTTATTTATCTTTATACCCAGATGTAAAGGTGCCTGTGCTCAAAGTTTGGCCTTTATTCCTCTAAACCTAACCCTGTGGTAAGTGCACGCTGTTAAATGTAAGTACTCTGTTACAGTGTATTAATACATTTAAGTACAGTGACGCCCTAAAATGGGAACAAAACCCATGACCTTTGCGTTGTTAGCGCAATACTCTACCAGTTGGGTATACTTAACAAACACATTATGAACCATATGCAGAGTAATTTTAAGTCCTTGTATTATTTTGGAACAGACATTGCACATTTGCACACGTCACAGAATATTTTGAAATATGTCTGACATCAACATTAAATGACACATTGCCTTAAAGTATGTAATCATCAAATTAGAGATCTGTCCATATGAAACTCAACTACATCCAATACATGTTGTCACATGAGACACATATCTGTAGGAAACATGTATCATGTAAAACTAGAAGCAATTTTTGGCTATAGGGCATTCTGTCAGTCATGATCTAAAAAACTCACAATGAACTGCAACACTGTGAGAGAGAGAGCGAGAAAGAAAGAGAGATAGTTAGAGAGAGCGTATTAAAACACAACTCACTCACAAATAGACGGGCAGGGACAAAAAAATGTCCTCATCACACAAAAGTCTATGGCTGCATGGTACAATGGTGCTTTTGTGGTATGTGTAGCGAGTGGAAGACGTGCAGGGAAAACACTGCGGCCTGTATCGAATCAATTGGCCATCTAACTCCAGCCTGTGCAAGCCAAACTCATACACTGACCTCACACCCACAAACTACTCCAAACAAGAGTGTCAGGACACAACATGGGATGGACAATCTGCCTTTTAAAGGCCTACTTATGAATCTGTCCATCTAAGATCAGACAGAAATATTTCAGAATTATTTTTATTAATCTGCAAGAATCTCCACAATGGATTTTTGTATGATTTAACATGTTTAACGGAGATGACAGCAAATAAAATATTTATGAACACACAATACAGAGTGCTTTCCAGTTCGGTGGACATCTGAGGAACTTTTTTGAGACTTTTGAAGGCGTCGATTTTATGTGGGCCTAGTCATGACTCATGACTCACCATGTAATGAAAACTTCTGTGTTAAACAAAAGTTCGATTCTATCAACAACATGCTTTGTTAAAACAAGCAAAAAATGCGTTGACAGCTATGCACTTAAAATAATAAAGTGCAGAGGTGCAACGATTGACCCAAAGAATCCATCAAAAGTGCATTTCTGTCACCACAGGGTATTTTAAGTTTGTTTTTGTACAATCTGAGGTACAAAGATGACAAATAGTCAAACTATTTTCTATGAAAATCACAAAAGCTATTTTTTGTAACAAATCATTCTGGAATATAAGAAATCACCTCCAACTCATGACTGCATTCTTAAAGTCCTGTATCCACCCCTTGTATCGTGGGATTTAGACTGGTACAAAACCAACATGTTTGTGGTTTATTGCAGCAATATTCTAGTACAAATAACACTGAAGTGCCGAGGACAATAAACAAGAAAGATTAAGAGAATGAGAGAGAGCTGCATGATTTAATATCACACCACAAAGTTTTTCAAAGCAGCAGCTCAAAAAAAAAAAAAAATACTGGCATCAAAACCACGAGTTGCAAGCAAATTTAGAAATGGATATAAATTTCATGCGTCTTGCTTCGACACTTGTGATTTCTATTAATATTACATCTGGTAAGTATGGGGGAAGTGACTAGATCAGCGCTGAGTGAGTAACTTACTGAAAGTAGAGATGCAACTAAGTATTAATGCGTGACAATTGCCCAAATATTTAATGAGTTGTGCTTTAGAAAAATTTATTTGGTGTCAGCTGCTATCCTTAATTTCCACCATTTATTTTAAATTAATCATTTACTTGATGAATGTTACCTTTTTACCAAAACAAAAAAGAAAGAAAGAAAGAACGAAGCGATATAAAGGATCAACTGACCAATCAGAAGCAAGAATTCTAGAGAGATCTAAAATGATTAAAAGATAATGTAACTACTGTTTATAAGCATACCCAACTACTTATTCGAGGTGTAGCTTGACTAGATCTGTGTATTGGCAAGAATCTCGTGATACGATACAAATCACGGTATACTGGGAAATGCGATAAGTTGCGATACATAACTGTGTTATAAATTTAGGCGAAATATTGGGATATTTCCTATTTTGGGAATATAATAGGATATCATTTTAGAAAAGCTGTCACTAAGAACGCACCACCATATGCAAACGTTAGCAAAGAGAAATAAGAAGAATGCTATATAGTTTCTTTTTAAAATATCAATAAGGCTTTTATTTTATTTTTGAAAACTGATACAGTATTGCCAAACAAAATATTGCGATACTCACGCGTATCAATATTTTCTTGCGCCCCTAAGGTTGACTCCAAATGAACTTCTTCAAATTATTTGCAGCTAGCAGCTTGGCAAACTACACGAAGTAGATTTCCCAACACTGGACCATATGGATTACATTATTTGGTTCATGAGATGCCAATTTTACTACAACATATTTCATTCTTCACATAACGTCTGAAATGTACTGTTCAAAGAGTTCTCTCAGAGATGTGAGATGTTAGTATGCTATGTCCCAAACCATACAATGCATATGGTTTAAGCATGGTAGACTGCCAAAAATGAAATGCGTGCTCCATTGATGCACAGAATACACTTTGTAAAGCAACATGTTTTTGTGTTGATTTTCTCATGATTGAGATCTAACTGTCTGTCTGTTGACAAGCCTCTGCATGCTGGTGAGGGTTCGGTAATTATGGGAAAATTGTCAGAAAATGAGATCTTTTCAGGAGTCAATGAACTTGTGTTGCATGTTTTTTTTGGGAGGGGGGTATTTAGCAATGACTGGAAAAGATGTGAGCAAAACGTGCTTTGGAAAACAACAGGGTTTAACTACACTTAGTCAAAAATTCCATTCACAGACTAATATAAAGGAAAGTTCATGGACTACACTTTTTATTCAAATCAAATACTTGAAAACAAAAAGGAAAATAACTTCAAACTTTATTGTGACATCTATCTTAAATATACACTGCGATCACCCTCCCGGTTCTGTCACAATATTACCCAGTGATCGTAGCCAAACTCATCTATCACTGCACTGAAAATCCTGTAAGTCAAAACAAATGGATAAGCCACTGCCCAGAATGATAGGCTGCTGCCAGAACAGAGAGTCCCGCTCTGATAAAGTCGAAAGGCATGGTTGCTTTTGCCAATAGCAGTGCAAAGTTCTTTTAAAAGATTAAAAGAAGCTTGTAAGTGCCCCAATGTGTGCACAATGTCCTGTGTGAAGAGAGCGAATGGGCTAAGAGAGGTGTAACATGATGAATAATGCACTATGATTGCAAGCTGAATATATTGGGAAAGCAATTTGTAGTTTGGTAAACTATAGTCGTAAATCAAAGTAGTTATGCATTTCAAAAAGAAAGCAAATTACAGACTAATAACAAACTACATTACGTTTTGAAAGGTTGTAAATGTAATGTAGTGTTACATTATGTAATAAATCTACTATAAAAAATAAATTTGGCATAACATCAAATGAGTATTGCATTTTTTTCCTTTCATAACTCACACGAAAAGTGACATTAACTGTTTCCCCGCCAGCGTTTTAAAAAAAAGTTGCAAGCCAGAGCCAGCATTTGTCATGATTTCACAAAAGTTGAATGCCTTCCAGAAAATGTTCTTCTTTAAATATATAAACACACAATATATCAAATAAAAGGATGAAAAAATTTTCTTTCTTCAAAAAACAAAAACAAAGTTTCTTCAAAAAATAACACATTTTCAGAACACTGATCAAAAAATTCACGGAGTTAACTCATCAATGGCGGGGAAAGATTTAAAGTAGTAAATATAAATGCAGCTAACATAACTAATAACATAATACACAATTTACTTTAAAAAAAGGTTAAGAGGTATAGTGATAAGACTGCAGAATTCACACAAATATTTACTTTACAATAAAAAAGACAAATACTAAGTGTGCAGGGACATCTGAGTAAACTTCTGACTGGTTACTCAAACAAACCTGTAATGAAACGAACAAATAAACGGATTTGCCAAAAGCAACCAGATTTCCCGTAACACTTCATATTGCTTTAGGATTTCACAATTTTGCCTAAAGCTTCAGTGTCGCTTCTGAGAAATTGACAAAACTTGTTAAGTCACTTTCTGACACTGTTAGCAGACACAAACTCACATTTGACAAATCACTTCCCTACTGAAAAATCCAGCAAAGACCAGCATAAGCTGTTAGCTGGTTTTAGCTGGCAGTAGCTGGTCTAAGCTGGTGGGTCAGCTGGACTTCCAGCCTGACCGGTAAAGTCCAGCTAGACCTTGAAAACACAGCTTGACCAGCTTTTTACACCAGCAATACCAGCTAAAACCAAGCTGGGAGACCAGCTAAAACCAGCTTATGCTGTATACTATAGAGCAGTGCTTTCCAACATGATGCTCTCGGGCAGCTGGTTGCCCGCACAGAGTCTGTGAGTTGCCCACGAAAGCACATTTTACTAATAACCTCAATTTTAATATTTATTTATTACATATTTTATATTAGCTTGGCTTCCTTTATTTATGTTAACATTTTAAATAATAATAAAACATATCAACAAGTAAACTAAAATAAAACAAACAAGTAACAGAAAAGTCCATTGTGGTAGCCCTTGCTCACAAAAAGGTTGGAGACCCCTGCTATAAGTCAAAAGTGTACAGATACACGCACATAAAAACAAAGGTAATTTGACTTTTTGCATTCCCATACAAGTTGTGAAAGACTGCCAGATATCCCAGGCTTATCTTTGACGTGAAATGAGGTCAGACGTAAAATTGGGAAATGACTATCTATCTCTAAAATAAAGATGTTCCTCTCACATCTATTGTGAAATATCTCAGTCTGTGAAGAAATAAATGATAAAAAATAGTTTGTACACCCCACAATGACAGCTTCTAGAACATAAATTCTCAATTAAGGATTGCTAAATATCTTTACATACTTTTAACTAATTTACGGTTGAGAGAAATGTCTTAAGAAAACACATACTGTACAGTGTCTATGTAATGTATAACCTTCTTGTCAGGCTTTTTATCTGAATATCAGCGTTGAAGGCAAATAAAATATCTCGGTCATCATAGCAGGAGAAAATGGCCAAATGTCATATTTATCTTAAGGATTAGTCCATTTTCTTTAAAAAAATCCAGATAATTTACTCACCACCATGTCATCCAAGATTTTGATGTCTTCCTTTTTTCAGTCGAGAAAAAATTATGTTATTGAGGACAACATTCCAGGATTTTCTCATTTTAATGGACTTTAATGGACCCCAACACTTAACACTTAACTCAACACTTAACAGTTTTTTTCAACGGAGTTTCAAAGGACTCTCAAATGAGGCATAAGGGTCTTATCTAGCGAAACCATTGTCATTTTTGACAAGAAAAAATATGCACTTTTAAACCACAACTTCTCGTCTATCTCCGGTCCTGTAATGTGCCAGCGCAACCCAACGTAATACGTCATGACGTCAAGAGGTCACGGATGACGTATGCGAAACTACGCCCCAGTGTTTACAAGTGTGGAGAAAAAGGACCGTTCCGACATTGTTGTATGTTGAATGATACCAATTAATGTCTTTGTGTCAGTTTTTTTTTTTAAATGGTCCGGAAATGTGTGTTTCATATTTGTAACACGTGACCTTTCTACGTCACTACTCAATTACGTGAGGTCGCGCTGGCACATTACAGGACCGGAGATGATAAACAAGAAGTTGTGGTTTAAAAGTGCATTTTTTTTTTCTTGACAAAAATGACAATCTTTTCGCTAGATAAAACACTTATTCCTCGTTTGGAATAGTTTAGAGTCCTTTAAAACTCCGTTGAAAAAAAACTGTTAAGTGTTGAGTTAAGTGTTGGGGTCCATTAAAGTCCATTAAAAGAGAAAAATCCTGGAATGTTTTCCTTAAAAAAAAAACACAATTTCTTCTCGACTGAACAAAGAAAGACATCAACATTTTGACATGGTGTAAGTAAATTATCTGGATTTTTTTTTTAAGAAGATTGACTAATCCATTAACATACAAAATGATTCAAGGCCAATTAAAGTAATGGTTCTTTCAAAAAACCAATAAATGTATTATTATTTACTTTCTCTCATGTCATTCAAACCCCACTGGCTTTTTTTGATCAAAAGGACGCAAAACATTATAAAATAACTTCATGCATACAGTATGCGTTTAAGTGTCCTAAAAGCATACAAATTGTGCTATTTTTTGTACTGCACTCTCTATATCGCTATATTGTTAACATAGCAGGAAAGCATACAGTATGCCGATAAGGTTCCTGCTAGACTCCCATTCACTCCCCATGTCATCAACTACAATAATTACTAAGAAATATACACCTACAGAGCATGATTTGAAAACTTTCTTGCACAAACTCTGCATCTGTTCGGGGCAAACAACGAAACGCTTGTGAAACGACAAACTTTTCTGTAAAAACTGCATCAAGCAAACATCCAACAGGAAAGGCGTGCAAGCATACGTTTGTGTGGACGTCTGTGTGTCTAAACACGAGCGGTTCATGTAGAAGAGTGTGCGAGTGTTTACCCCCAGGTTCAAAGGGTCGGCATTTAATCCACAGTGTGTGTCTAGGCTCAAAGCCCTGGATGGGGGTCGGGTCAAAAAAGCACATTATTTATCATTCGGCTTTAAAACCTCAAGCACAGCATGTCATTCAAACATTCCAGATATGTACCTGGATTAACATTACTGAAATTTATAACTTTACAAGTCTTGTACTATATAATGCGATACAACCGCACGTTTGAATTCATTTAGTTACTCTAAAAAAAGAGGTCAGTTGGATGAACCAGAGTATCTCAGGACTTTGGACACAAACATGAAGAGTGTTTGACAGTACACAGTGTAACAGTAAAATGCAAACACTGATTCTAGCTCACAATTGGATACACCCTTGAAAAACGCTTGCTAAACCCACAATCTTTGGAGACAACAGGCCAAAAAAAGCTTATGCGTGTCTGCAGATGTGTCACCTCGACAGTGTGCTCCCTCATCGCGCCCATCTGTGCAGTCTGGGACGCCGTCACACAGCTTGCTCAGGTGAATACACACATCTGTTCCCCGACATTCAAACTCATTGGGAGGGCACTGCGACACCTGGGTGTGGTGACCTGCAAAGAAACACACAGCATACAAACATGTTAACACATTTCAATGCCGCAAAACAACACAGTTTCACTCAGACACTATGATAACACTAGTTATTTCAGTTTTATATTGAATGTTGATTAGGTTGGCCACTTTGAAATAACTTTCCTCCTTTCTACAAATTTCACTAGTTATTAGATCTCCACCATGTTGCTGTACACCACCGGTCTCCATAATTTTTTTCATGAGAGCCTGATACCACATCCAAACTTAGGGCGCACTCACACTGTCCAAACCAAACCGCGCTCGGGCGCGTTTGACCCCCAAAGCCTGGTTTGTTTGACTAGTGTGATCGCTCTGTTCCGCGCCCGGGCGCGGATTGGTTATTCGCGCCACGGCCGGGTTGCAGAGGTGGGCCGGAGCGCGGTTCACTTGGGCTCAGGGGCGGAAGGCTGTGGTGTGAGCGCAATCGCGCCTGAGCGCGATTCAAAAGGTTAAGAGAGAGCTTTACTTCCTGCTTTTTTTCAAAACAATCGCATCTTAATGACGAAAGCGCGCCCGGACTCGGATCGATAAGAAGTACAGTGTGAGTGCGTGCATCTGGGGGAGTAGGGAGGGGTGACAATGGCGCTGGGGCTTGGTTTGGTTTGGATAATGTGAGTGCGCCCTTACATCCAGTCATAAGCGGCATGTCTGATTATCAATCTGTCATCCCTGAACATATAATATATAATGCAATAAATACAAAATGGGGGAATGACGAGATGATTTCCCTTAATGACAAGGATTAACTTTATGTTAAGCATTGTTATAATGTGTATACGCAGTGCCCCCGAACCATGAGGGGGCCCCCTTGATCTTAATTTCATGTGGCGTGTGACATCACTGTGACGCAAAAGCAATTCAAAGGCATAAGAGACAATCACATGCAGTTGAACACGCTTATGCATCTTGATATAATGTGTATAGTTTTCTAACAAAGCTAGTGTCCAAAGCAGAAAAGACAGAGGCAGCGCATGACTGCATGATCATATCACAGTATTATTTACTGACATGAGATCCACAAATTAAGCTTGGCGTGCTGTGCAATGAGTAACACTGGTGGAGATGAACTGGATGCACACAAACTGATAAAAATGTATAGGCTAAATGCAACGTGCTTCGCATTGGATTGACTGAGCATCACCATTTGCCATTCTCTTCTCTTTTTACGGCCCACGCTGCAAAGCAAATTGTTTATCTTGGATATTTTTCTTTCTTCCTCCCTTCCTCTATTCTCCTCCACCTCTACTCATAACATCTGCTGACCCATTTTAAGAGGAAAAGTAGCATATTCATCTCCTGTATATGAACTGTTTCGCTTTTGCGTCGCACATTTAGTTGGGTTAACTGTAATCTCACTTCACCACAGAGATTCTTCTGATGGCTTCTTTTTGCTCTCTTGGCAGCATATGTACAAGTATATTCAGGGACAGAAGTAGTGCGACCAACATGTTTATTTGGTTTACTGAAGCTTGGCAAAAAACAGAGTGAAGAAATATTTACGTGGGAGGCCCCAGGAGTTTTAATTTCGTACTGAGGTCCATTATGAGCCGTAGATTTTAGCTCCATTCCATTTTCAACCAAGTCTTTGTGTGAATGATGGAGAACTGGGTTCAATGAAAACAGTGAAAATGTTAAAGATAACCTTCCAAACATATTTCACTTATGTAACTTTCTAAAAAGCAAACCTCTATATCCAGCGACTTCATATTTGTAAAAATTTTGATTCATTACATGACAGATTCCATCTATTAAGGCAGGGAAAACAGTCTCACAGGTCCTCAAAAGCTTTACCCAAGTCATTTTAAGGAAATCGCGTTACTGCGCAGGTCACTTTCAAAGCACTAGTAGTGATGCATCTTAGGGATCGACCGATATGGTCGATCCCTAAAATGCTGATATGGTTGATCCCTAAAATGCCGATTTTTGTTTCAATAGCCTTAGCCTATGACCGATACAGGCTGCCGATTTTCTTAAGCCGATATTTGGAGCCGATACTGCTTTTGCTCACTTAATTTACATCATAAAAATGACACAATGATGATACCAAATGTTACAAGTCTCAATTTTAAAAAAGTAACATGTATAGAACTTAAAAAAACCATATTTAACAAATAGTAAAAACAGGTGAGGGTGCTATGGAACCATCTTTTGATGTTGTCATGGAAAGGTTGGTTATTTTTAGTCACATGACCTGCAATCGCTTGCGGCTTCCAGCACTCTGTCTGTAAATAATGCCGGGAAAAAATCGCCGAACACTGCAGCCACATATCGGCCGATGCCGATACACATAAAACTCGCAAATATCGGCCCGATGATTTATCGGTCTATCAGGGTAAAATATCTTTGGCTTTACGAAGGGTGCATCCCAATTTAGGGGATGCGGCCTTCCAAGACCGTATTTGAAGGCAAATGACATCACCAGGCCGCGACAAAGGCTATCCCAATTCGAAGGCTCCTTTACATACAAGCCTCCAAATGTGGCCTTTTTTCCCCTGAAACCAAGGATCCATTGATGTATCCTTCACAGTCTTGGCTATCCCAAGATTCAATGCACGCCCGTGACATCTGAGAATTTTAAAATAAACATTCAAAACTGAAGTTAAATTAAAGTGTATATTTTGCTTATTTAAGGTACTTGTTTTACTATTATAAATTATGTTTTAGTGATGTGAATTAATATCATTGCTGCAATATTGTGCGTGTTGCATTTTACATTTGTATATTTCTAAGGTTTGGGAATTTCACATACTGTTGGATAATTTAATCTGCGTCAATGTGGTATGTTTTCTAAAATAAAAAGTATATTCTTTTATTAAATAGTATATTCTTTTGCAATATGGAAGAAAAAACTCTACTGGGGATAATGGCAGGCACTGAGGTCATGCTTTGTGATCAATCTGTATGAAAATTGGAGGGCTGTGAAATTTTAAATATGCTCCAAAACTGGAAAACAATAGGAAAACAGATGCAGTTTGTGAAGGAGGAAACAATAGAGGCAGGCGTATGCTGTGAATGAGTTTGTGTGTGAGTTTATTAGAGGCAAAGCTCTGTGATCTGTGAGTGAACTGGAAGTCATTGGTCGTCTGCTAACAGGAGCTCTCTCTCATACAGGCGACGACTGCTTCCTTCCTGTACTGCCACACACACACCCTGAAGCACATGTGCTTAAAACAACAGGGAGAAGTGGGACAAAAAACAGAGGGAGGGCAAGACACACTAACACACACTATTGAGCTAACAATTACAGATAAACACATCCAAGCTTCTAGACAAAGATATTTAATGCTTTAACTAACCAAGTACCTAATCTTTAACATTAACATTTCAAAGAGCTCATCAAAGTGAACTGACGAGATCCTGGAAACCTGGACATCTTCATAGGCAGAAGAATGGAAAAATGAACTTTTAGAAAAAAAAAATAACTTTTGAACTTTTATATTTGCACAAAGAGTTAAATGAAGCCTATTTAGGAGTATAGACTTTTTTAAGCACAATTCTCATTACTGTAATGTAAAATATCCTTTATTTTTATTACTGGCAAAAAAACTATTATATTTTTATTAATCAAATAAATTTATACTTAATAAAATATTTGGCATTCATTTACACATTCCTAAATAGAAAACAATACTTTTTAAACACTTTATTAAAAGAATAATAAATCACCACTGGGAATAAATAACCCAAAAAGTATATGTGACCTGTGCAAGCAAATTAAGTTGGAATGAGAAATTTTTTAAAAAATGAGTTATTTATATTTTGAAATTTTTTTTATAAAAAAAAATTGGAAACTGGAATCGGAAAATAAATAATGACAGAGCTAAAGCTGTTTGAAGTTGATACAGTCAGCAAAGTCAATTTTGAGAAAAATCGAATTAGAGATTTTTTTTAGTTTTCAAACAAAATCACCGCATCCATACCTTAAAAGCACTGGTAAAACTAATACATTCGGCACACACAGTCAAAATACAAAATGTATGTTAACATTTTTCTTTCTTTTATTGTTTGATTGACATTGACTTTTATTGTTTGAGACAGACAGCTTTAAAATCTTCTGTAATACAAAGAATCTATAATGTTAGTGTTACACATCCAGATATTTTCTCCAGCAGAAACATTTACTTCACATTCAAAAGACATAACAGATTATATCTGCGTGAATTTTTCTTAAAACAGATATTTTTAAAACTGTAATTTGGTGTATATGTGTAAATATATATATATATATATATATATATATATGTCGGGGTTGCACACTTGCGAGTTTGTGTGGAAGCTTTGGATCTGTCAGTAAGCGCGAGGACGATGGTTTTCGAGTCTTGTCGCTCTTAATAACTCTTTTAACATCAAGCAAGCCCTGCACTATATTTTCTAATCCCTGCATGTTTCAAAACCGAACCCAAAATGTTACAGGCGCATCTTTGTAAGCATTTAGGGCGGTACACCTCTCAGAAAATGTACAAATAAAAATTATTTTGGATGTGTAATGACTATTTAGAGCAGTGGTTCTCAAAATTTTTCGGTGTGCGGCCCCCCATTCCTTCGCTGCCCCCCAAAAGAAAATTTACGACAAATTTGTTCTAAAAGGTAACATTCTAATTAAACAAAACACATTAAATTATACAAAGTAGTGCTGTTGGTTAGTAGCCTTATATTTTAAGGTTTATTTACACAGAATTCATGATAAATTAATGTATTTTATAAAATGTCATAAAACTGGGGCCCCCCTGGCACCTTATCACGGCCCCCCTGGGGGCCCCGGACCCCAGTTTGAGAACCACTGATTTAGAGCATTGGGATTGTTAGACGAGGGCTTAGTGTACTTATTTTTATGAAAATCTCTAATTTAACCAAATCCGACATTTATACTTTCTTTTGCCTGTAGCTTCGAATTAGACAGTGTGCATTTCGACTCATTTTGCTAGCACTGGTCACATACATAAATCAGAGTCACAGTTTAAAAAAAAAAAACGTTCCTAAAAGACTTTAATTTCATGGAAGACATTTTGGAGATGAAATGTAACCAAGACATGTTTTTATAACTTGTCTGCTCATTCTGTCCAACAACTAAAATGAGAGCTGAAATCAGACGGGGATAAAAGAAGAAACAGGATGTGAATTTAAGTAAACACCCCACAAGCCATAAATCATGACTCAGTTTCCTCTATAATAACAAGGTAATGCAATCCCCTATTTAACAAAGAACGAAAAAGAATCTGGATTAAGCTCATTTGTCACCAGATTTACGTGTCATTAATGCCATTAAACTGCTCATATATCTAGGCCAAGTTTAATTTTGCCAGGAAATCTCACTGGACTTCTAATATTCATCTAATAAGTTAATTATGAGTTCAAAGTGACCACTGCGGGTTGTACTTGTACAATGAGAGTAAAGGAATTAAAGTGAGTGATGAGTTGAATTATACCAAGTGTATGAATCAAAATGAATCAAATCTGAATCAAAGAAACAAAAAGAAACTGAATCAATGAAATTGAATGAAACGGTACTGAATGTTAGAATCAAACAGCAACTAATAGAATCAAATGAATCAGTAGACTCAAATGAACCAGATCATCCAGGGGATGAGTAAATGTTTTATCCATAAATGAATTAAACACAGATTAACTGTGATATAAAGTATCAATTTTTACAATTATTTTTTGGTTGAGTAACAAAACCTTCCCCGTAGCTGGTAAGCATGACTTTGAATTAACCTGAGCTGATGTTGTCAAGATGAGCTTTATTTAAGCACTCGAGCAGAGCCACAGGGAGTCTCAATACTATGCGAGCAGTCTGTAAACTCAGCTTATCCTAACCTTACCCTCAGTTACATAATGACCTCCTATTTGGCTTCCCTGTTGTGCTTTTGTTAATTGTATGTGTGTGAAAGATGCACCATTTCCTCCCCCCGCTAAAGCCCACCATCTCTTCCTCACTCTCATTCATACTGCTTTCAGCTTCAATGAGCATCCAGTATATTCATGGGGCCCTAATAATGTCCTCCTTCTCTGCCCCCTGTACTTAACTGTCTTTTGCATTGTATCATATACTTTATGTAAAACAAATATTTAAGATGCATGCAATAATTGTGAATTATTTATTCCTCTGCCTTCCAAACAGGAAGCTTAAGGGCGAACTGACCTTGACCTTGCGGTATTTTCGAGACTTTTTTCTAACTCTTAAAATTTCAGGCTGTCTTTGATCAGTTCATTCAGGGTCACCGATGAGGCATCATTAACCCAGCGTGCCTTTGTGAACCTTCTGTTCGCTGTTCCTAATAACAGAGGCAGGGTGTTTAAACAGATGAATGGGGTCAGGCGATGAAACGCACCTCTGATCTCAGTTTCTGCTGTGCCGAATACTCATTAAACCCTTCAGCTACCAAGGTCGTTCTTTAACAGACCATCTTAATCCATAATATTTTATTTATAGGCTTTATTTATTCATATATTATCTCTTTTTACACTCTTAAACATGAACTTCTCTTTCTTTTTCTCTTGCTTGTGATTGATTTAATGGATTACTTTACTATTTATTTTAATAAAGCTTAGATTATGTCTTTACAAAGCTAAGTTTATTTCTATTTTACAGTGACTGGCAAGTTTTTATTTATTTAGAGACTTAAATTATCTATATTATCACCCATTAAGCATTTTTTCCCACATATAGTTATTGTATCACCATATGTTAGGTGTTGTTTATATAACAATGTTTTCAATTATAAACTGCAAAGTTTTGTGGTTTAGCTGATCGTTTACACAACAACACTTGTAACGCAAACTTTTAAAGACGGTTTTTAAAGGGCACGTTGTTGAGAATGACACCTTGTCATTTCTGTGTAAACTGCAAAAATGTAAATATGGGAAAACGATGACATTAAGCGCATATGGTAATTTAGTCTATAAGCATGGGCAAGTATAACTAAAACAACAGAACTTTTTTATGTTTTTGTGCTTCTTTATAAATGCTTCTCCAACAAAGTTTAAAATTTTTGTCACTGTACCTCATTGTCCATGTAAGCAAATCTGCTCAATGCTTTATGGTTTTAATTGTTTGTATTTAACGCTCTGTAGAAGAATGCATATGTGCGCAGATGTGTACTGCTTCTTTACAAAGTAACATCGCCATCTACTGGCCTGACACATATACTGCTTTTTCGTTTTTGTGAATTCATGTACATGCAATCTTTTTGACAGTATTGTTGCATGTGTGCTAGGACTGGGCAATTTACTGAAATCGAACCGCAATCGCGATGTGAAATGTTGCGATTAGCAAATCGCGAAAGGATGCGATATGAGAAATATGCAGCAAGGCTTTGAGACCGTCTAACCAATAAAGTGAGCGCGAGTATTGTTCTAAACTGACGAAGGGTTTCAACTTGACGCACGTGCATAGCCTGTGTGTCTCAATGTTTGTTACATACTTGCGTCTGGTTCAGCATTGCAAGACTTTGTGTGCGCATCTCCCACAACAGACAAGGTTTGTAAACCTGACGCACGCGCGCAAGCCTGTGTCTCTCAATGCTTGTTAAATACTCGCTCCTGTCTCCGCATCACAAGACTTCACGTCTCCCAAAACGTACAATGCATTATAAACTTGACACACGCATGCAGCCTAACCGCGGGTTCACACCAGCCACGTTTGAGGTGTCAAATTCACGTCTACCGCATGAAATTCTAGTCATTGAGACATTCACGCAGAAAAACGCCTCATGGGAGGGGCTTCTGCGACTCCGCTCGCTTCCTGTAATCACCTCACTACTAGAGCGAGCTTCTGATTGGTTAACACGGCGCGTTTTTCCTCCGAAGTTCAACATTTTCAACTCACGCGTTTGTTGCAGCAACGCTCAATTCGTGCCATTCGCATGTACTAGACGTGTGAATGAGGCAGAATCGCATCTATCGTGTCGGGCTAAACACCTCATTCGCACCGCAAGACCTCCAGACGCCCGTCAACACGTCTTTACATTGACTTAACATTGAAATCACTTGCGCTTGATGCCTCTACCGCGCCTGTTCTGAATGCAGCATAACAATGCTTACAAGCCTGGCTCCTTATTTAAAACAAACAAAAAGTCTATTTAAATGGGTTGTTTATTAAACTTAAAATAAATTACATTGGACAAATGTTTTACCTATTTTAAAAATCCCAAATGTATTTAATATTTCGATAATTATGAAGTGGAGCATTCCAGTTTTTTGTTTACAAACATGCATACAAATCTTTCCAATAAAACTTGCTGCAGCAACACTCAATTCGTGCCATTCGCGCAAACTAGACGTGAGAATGAGGCAGAATCACGTATACCGTGGAGCCCCAAACACCTCATTCGCGCCCGCAATCACTTGCGCTTGATGCCTCTACCGCGCCTGGTCTGAACGCTGCATAACAATGCTTACAAGCCTGGCTCCTTATTTAAAACAAACAAAAATTCCATTTAACTTATTCAACTTATTTTAAAAATCCCAAATGTATTTAATATTTTAATAATTATGAAGTTGAGTATTCCAGTTCTTTGTTTACAAACATGCATACAAATATTTCCAATAAAACTCACATTTCTTTATTTTTGTTTCCTACTTTTCTTAAAAAAATATTTTTTAAATCCCTGATAAGAAACCAGCAGTTCCATGAGCAGTATTAGTAAAATCTAACCATATAGAAAGGAAGTTGCACATTGCATCTGCTATTTTTTTCAATTGCAAATCGAACCGCAATTTCTGGCAGAAAAATCCCAATTACATATTTTCTAAATTGCACAGCCCTTGTGTATGCAAAATTTTTCAAAAACATTTGTTTTTATTTCACTGTTGTCGTGTATACATAGCCTTAGTGAAATGTTTTAGCTGACCTCTTGTAATCAAGGACAAAGTCCCCAGAGAGAAATCAAACTACTATCCATCTCTTCACTTTTCCCTAGAGGTCACATGCTTAAAGACCATTTCCCAATCTAACCAATGGCTGAACTGATGCAGACAGACTTCAGTTCCCTCTGGGATGGTTGTGGGTGGTAAAAACCTTACACAAATGCAAATTACACTGAATAATCGCTCCTCGTGGACCATTCAATCAAATAGTCTACAAAACCATCACAATGTGAAAAGACCGCATTTACATATACTCTCAAATGCAGGCGAACCAAAATGAGTGCCCTACTTTCACTAGAACTTTCTGGAAGACTGCTGATTCACAAAAACATTTGGTGCGGTTAGTGTCCCTTTAAGAATAAAGCTTTCTGAAGCCCTAAACTGACCCACATAGATGAAAGTTTTTCTCTGCGTAGCTTTTCTTGAACACATCTGGTGCTGTTTGTCATCCTGGCCACAACCATGCTGGCCATCAAAGCGCTCTCTGATACTCTACAGAGCGTAAAAACATTCTTGAATGTAGTTAAAAATAAATAGCAAACCGGGCATAGCTAATTCAAACCGTCACAACTGCACTTCCGCAAGTCTTATACAATAGCACGATATGGGATAAAAAAAGCAAGAGCAAGTGATTTATGTGCTTATGATGCCTAAATAGATTGTTGTCTAGGTAGGTTTTGGGACAGAGGCAAAAAAATTTAAAGGCAAAGACACCAAAATAAAAAAAATGTAGGTAGAGAATAAATTTGGACAAATTGTCAATTGTCTAATTAATCTAATCTCACTGCGTTTTATTCTTTTAAAACATCCTAGGAAAGATGACTCAGATAAGATAGGCTGACTGACATGCCGCATGCTGTCCTCCTGACACAGCCAAACTGTGAGAATCTGTTTTTATCTATGGAGGGTAATTGCAGTTTAGGTAAAACACCTGGGAACCGCCGTGCAATTAAAACACAAGACAATAAAAAAGCACTGTGACTCACTAAGTCATACTTTTTAAGGCGCCTCAACAAAATCTGCACATACTTCACTGAATAATCAATCCTGCATGTTTACAGTGCTATCCATGCGTTTCGAAATGACAAAAAATGTCATGAATCATGTTGTGAATCAGAAGCGATAAATGCAACAACTTTTGAACATATAGCATATATGCCTTTCCGCACATGCTAAGAATAATTTCACGATTAACCGTTAAAAATGTGTATTTTAATACATCAACACTTGGTGTTAGCATAACAGATAGTAGTTACCATGTAAATAATCATAATAAGTTCAAGTGCTTTTGAACTGGTGATAAAATATATTTATGTAAAGTAAAGTTTCTAATTTTACTCCTCTCTTATCTCTGTGCTTTTCTAATGATATACTGACTCACTTAATGACATAAACAAGCTTTATTCTGGGCATGGGGAGCTGGCAGAAATCTCTCCCAGATAAAAAGTGAGAGAGAACCAAAAAGGGCGAGACAGACAGAGAGAGAGATTTATAGTGTTACGGCACCGCACTATTGGTGGGAACTCGGTCTGTTAGTTAGTAATTAACTTGAACTAGTCAAATGAAGTAGAAAATAAGAACAACCTTCAAACACACAACACGCCTTAAGACCACAAGAGACTTAAAAGGAACAGTTTGCCCAAATACAGCATTTTCTCACTATAATAATCATTTACTAATATAATATTTGAATCATTTACACATCACTTAATGTTGAATCTCATTGGTTCTTGCGTGTCTTGCGACAAAACTTACATAAGACAACAACGCAAGAACCAATGAGATTCAATGACATCAATGTGCACACCATATTTGAACTTAAACCATGATGATCTGTATGTTGCCATGAATATGCGCCATACCAAATAGGGTTGTGTCGATAGACGATATAAATGCCAATAGTCAGACATATTCCTTTCATGACGATAATTGGCTTGTTTGCCCATGAATGTTTTAAAGGGGACTTTCCACAAGACTTTAAGATGTCAATGTAAATTATTGGTGTCCCCAGAGTATATATGTGAGATTTAAGCTAAAAATACTTATAGATAATTAATTATAACATGTTAAAATTGTCGCTTTGTAGATGTGTGCAAAAATGTGCCATTTTGGTGTCCTTTAACATGCAAATGAGCTGATCTCTGCACTAAATTGCAGTGCTGTGGTTGAATTGTGCAGATTAAGGGGTGGTTTTATCCCCTTCTGACATCACAAGGAGAGCCAAATTTCAATGACCTATTTTTTCACATGCTTGCGGAGAATGGTTTACCAAAACTAAGTTACTGGGTTGATCTTCTTCACATTTTCTAAAGCATTGGGGACCCAATTATAGCACTTAAACATGGAAAAATATTAATTATTAATTATTATACTATTAACTCTTTCACCGCCATTGACAAGATATCTCGTCAATTAAGAGAAAACGCTTCCCCGCCAATGACGAGATTTTCCGTCTTTCCGCAATACCGCTATTATCCACCAAGTTCCCCTTCGCCAACTTTTTAAACCCGGAAGTATTGCCCTATGGCAAGCGGCTGCATGTCCGTGTCTGTTTTAAAGATCGCTCCGAATGGGATCTCTATGAAAAGCCCGTCACAAAAATTGAATTCTCTCTGCTTTTTGCTTAAAATGTGGTGTTTTTGCAGAAACCTACCCATATTCAAAAGCTGATTACAAAAGAACCACTGAAGGTAGGATGAAACGTTTTTTTTTTTGTTAGAAAGCAGAGGGTCTGTTCTTTCATTTGGTATATTGTATGTTTATATATTTAAAGAAGAACATTTTCTGGAAGGCATTAAACTTTGCTGAAAATCATGAAAAACGCTGGCGCTGGCTGGCAACTTTTTTTTAAAAACGCAGGCGGTGAAAGCGTTCATTATTATACTATTATTATTATCATCATCATCATAGTTTCACATTAACATTAATGCATAACCTGAACTTGCGACACCAACGCCCATGGCATGCTTTTTTCTGACATGAGAGAGCTTTTACTTGTTTTTTGTCCACCAATCCAGTAGTTTGTTGTAGATAAAGTAAATTAGTCCTTAAAATGTGCAAATAAATAAATAAATAAATAAAGGAAACTATTGACCTGCCCCCCGATACTATCGTGTATCTGTGATCTCAAATGCTGACTATTGAGAAACTCGCCAAACACTACTATCAATAGCTAAAAAAGCTTAAAATATTCATTGTTTTCTCACGCAAACATATTGTTTTGCATTCAAAAACCTATATTAACCCACTGGAGTCATTTAAATTGCTTTAATGATGGATGTTTGAGCAGATTTGAAGAAAGTAAGAACTGAAGATGGCATGCCGAGATGGCATGAGGGTGAGTAAATAATAATAAAGGGGTTTCATATATGGATGAACTATTCCTTTATCACAGATGAACCACGACTAGACGAACTCTGATTTGTGTGTTTATGTGCATTTTAAAACCAAAACAATTGTAATTTATGCCATCAACAGGACATATGAAGATGAGACAAACACCACCTACTGACTTTAAAAAGACTCTAACCAACAATCAGGATTAGTGCATGACACTAACTTTGAATTTACATACGTTCTCATTCTCATTTAATACGCTGACAGCTTGTAATGACTTTCTCTTGGATTTAAAGCGTTAGAAATGGTTGTAACAAAGTGGATTAAGTGTGTAATGCGTGTAATTGGCAGGAACAGATCAAGATAAATCAAAAGGTCAGAGCTTCCACGTAATGAAAAAGTCCTTTGTCTGTTCAGGCAAACTGCATTAGAAGCAGTGAAATTATATTAGTGTCACTTTTCGAGTGGCAGATGGTGGATCGCAGCAGAAAGTTTGTTTGCGGGTGGAAAATGCTTTGATGTTTATGTGCTTTAAACACCTTTTCATTTGAGCTCCTTTAAAAGCCCAATAACATTGTCCAAAAGATGGGCTGCTTATTATTATAAGGCCTTTTTTCTATAAATTACTACGTACCATAGTATAGCATGTACTACATTGGTTTTTAGCATGTACAATAGTAATACCATGGTGTGTTGTCATGCACAATTGTAATAATATGGTATTTAAAGTATCTTGCATATTATGTCATGACTGCCATATATCAGTATGTTTACAAATGTACATTTATTATGCATATGGCAGACGCTTTCACCAAATGATGTACAGTGCATTACAACATATACATTTTATAAGTATGCATGTTCCCAAAACTTTTGTGTTCCTATACCAATGCTGTACTAGTAATCTAGTAATCAACCAGTACTACATGATACTGTACCATGGTACCAAAGAAAGACATAAGAAGAGAGAGACATGAAAGAAATGGAGGAGGCTGAATGAAGCCAGTAAACACAGGCATGGACCATGTTTACATGGACTTTCCTGGATCAGCTTGCGTAATCATTTGCTTATCAGCCTGTGAGGACGAACAGTTACGACACAGAAGGTCGTGTGTAAACACTTAACTATCTCTGTCTGTCCTCAGGCTGGACAGTGAACCACTTTCCAAGCTGATGGTGGAACCGCTGCGACCGCCTGCTGTGAGGGTGTCTGGCTAGTATGACAGATTTGAAGTGAAGTCAGGTCTGTGTCCGTGTAAACATTTAAGTCACTGGTAAATTAAAGGACCTGGGCTCTTGTTTTTGTGTATCTGAGATGAGCTCGCACACACAGATGACTTGGCCGGACGGGATGGTGTACAGCGAGCCAGACTAAACAGAGCTGTTTAATTAATGCCATCGCTCAGGAGTGACACTTTGTGTGTCCTTTAAACGCTGATTTTGTTGTCCGTGTCTGAGGTTGAGTCAGCCTTTGTTATATTATCTTTAGGTAATGGTCTAAAATATAAAGTATACACATTGCTTTATAGGGATAGTTACTTCTCTCATAATTAACTCAACCCCATGTCAGTCCAGATGTGTATGAAGGCTTTTCTTCAGATAAACACAAACAATGTAATAAAAATATTAAAATACCACCATCTTCTTATATGAGGTCAACATAAAGAAATTCCAAGATTTACAAACATCCCTTATTAAAGTAAATGAAGAGTTTGGTTCAAAAACGCAATTAATTCCATTTTGAGGATTTTCGGTAGAAATTTGTTTTCTATACCAAGAAAGTGACAAGATGAAAACCACTATTTTCTGTTACAAACTTTCACATAGCATCTTTAGGTAAAAAAAAAAAATCAAATCCAAAATTTGATTTTCAACGATTTATTATAAAAACTGATTATTTTTTTCCACAAAATGCAAGTTTTTTTCAAAATGCTATAAATCTTTTGAATCAATATATAAATGTGCATTCATCTATATTCATTTATAGATAAATGCCCATTTATATATTGATTCAATAGATTTTAGTTGACTAGTGGTATACACTGATTAACACTTACTTTGTCATATTAAAAACAATGTCTGTAAAAACAATGTTTGCGTGAACGTTTTTCATAAGATCACCTGGGGTCAATGTCGGGAGAACAAACAACCGTAATTTTTCCGTCTCCCGAATGCCTCTCGCGTAAGATTTTGATGGCTTACGTTTCTTTCCCCTCACGGAAAACCACCACAGGTTTTTCAATGCCATCAAAAGTATTCTTTTGTTTTTGTTTGTTTGTTGATCACAAAGTACAAGACGAGGAAAATTAGGATTCTGTGTGTATTCAACGCGCCGCCATTGTTGTTTACAATGCGTGTTATGGTGCGCTGTGATTGGTTAAGCGGATTTATTGCATTCTGCAGAAAAGGAGTGGTGCTTATTGCTTGTTTTGGGAAAAAAGGTAGAAAAGATGACAGAATAACACGGCGGATATCGGATTTTGCATAAAATTAAGAATTGACTTTTAAATACTGACCTGATACAATACTGATTTTGGCGATAACTAAAAAAAAAAAGCCATTAATCGCGTTTTGAAACCAAACTCTTCAAATGTTTAGTCATACATTTGTGAGAGAAAATGTGGCATAATGGTTAGAGAGTCAGGCTTGTAACCCTTAGCGTTTATTAATAATAATATTATGTTTATTTTTCATAGCGCCTTTCAAAAACCCAAGGTCGCTTCACAATGTTACGGCTTCAAACAAGCCCCAACCAATGTATTTCAGCTCTGCTGTGACAAGGCTAATCAAAACACATCTTTCTGCTATGTCATGTCTGCAGCAGATAAAGCAGCACACTCACAGATATCTGCAGCTTCATCAGAGCCGTCGGGACAGTCCTTCTCTCCGTCACAGCGCCAACCTTTGGAGATGCAGGTTACCTGGTCTTTACAAACAAACTGCTTTGGACTGCATGTCTTCGGAGCTGAAAACAAGAAACAGATTATAAGTATGTACTCTAAAAATCAAAACTCTCTACCAGTTCAAATAAAAGTGATATAGCAATGTTCACTACTAGCCATTTAATTTTAAATATCAAATATTTCCTTGTGGAATAATGTTACCAAATCTACAAAAAGCTAAGATAATGCATATTTTCTGTTATAAAAAGGTTAATTTATGTAAGGTATTGTATGTTTTATATGTAACACAAGTATGAGATACAGGGGGCTCCAAAAATCTCCACGAATCATTAAATGTTTTTCACAACTCGACCACATGCTGAAAGCAAAGCAAAAGACGGCTATTCCAAACCCTAAAATCTTAATCGACATTGGCTATTGAAAAACCCACATTGGTCGACCACTAGAAGGTTCAAGCAAGTGTCGTTTTTTAGGGAAACATTTACATTAAATAAGGCAAATACCTCAATGAGACTGAACTGGACTAAGTTTTGGGAAGAAAAACCCAGTGTATGCGGTTACAGGCTTTGCTGAGACTCTCATTCATCATGCCAAAGATGACTGGTTTCAACACAGCAGAACAGCTGGGTCATCCCGAGTTCACAACCAAGCTTTATGTTTTAAGACGACATACTAAAATGCTGTAGTGTAGAATTAACCTGCTTATTTCAGCATAGGTGCAAGTTTGCTTATTTTCTGACGTTGATGTTTTGACCATAAACAGTGGTTTTGCTA
Organism: Paramisgurnus dabryanus; assembly: GCF_030506205.2. Classification (NCBI taxonomy): domain Eukaryota; kingdom Metazoa; phylum Chordata; class Actinopteri; order Cypriniformes; family Cobitidae; genus Paramisgurnus; species Paramisgurnus dabryanus. The sequence goes on along the minus strand of NC_133357.1, from coordinate 13,962,825 downwards.
CTTATAACCTGAAAAATGTTTGCTCTCTACGTGTGGACAGAGGCCTTTTGATTACTGGTAGGGTGAGCATGCGTCAGTTCTGTCTAACCCCAGGGAGAGTCGGGCGCTCAGGGAAGTATTTTTGCTCAGTCAGTCTGTTGAGACTGTTGAGGTAAACCACAGATCTGGATTTGCCCTTCTGCTGAGACTGGTCCACTTAGCTAGAAGTCTGAGAGATACACAACGAAACCACAGCTGTAACGAAACCATTTTCAGTCGAACGCTTTAAAAAAATCTGCTTAATGCAAGCATTTAGGGAAATGTGAGAAAATTCAACTAAGCATAGAGCTAGACTCCTAAAGAAGAACTTACTAGCAAAACGAGACAACATTTACATTATGGATTTGTCAGACCTGCAGTACAAGGTATACATTTTATCAGTATGTGTGTTCCCTTGGAATCAAACCCATGACCTACTAACAAAATGCTTTAACAAATAAGCAATGGGACCACCTAAAATAAAATTTTCTAGTTTTTCTAAATAAAAATTATTTTAAATAATTAAAATAAAGTTATCCAAAGAAATGATTTGAGAACCGTATTTAACAATTTTATAGTTATAAATAAGGTTTATAATTAGGGATGCACCAATATATCAGCAAATATTTGGTATTGGCAGATATAAGCAATTTTCAGATATAAATAGCCCCTATGGTCCAATTCAAGATTTTACATTTCTTTTGGTGTGTAAGTGTGTATTATTTCATGTTAACGATATGCAAAAGGTACATAAACCAAAGTAAACGATGACGCAAGTTATCATCTCCAACGTAAATCTCTTTTTTTCGACTACAAGATACACACAGATTGTTGGCAACAGTTACCTTCCTGGGATTGGTGACATAGACAAGACCGACATTTAATAATTCCATCCGCTTCGTACAGCTAATCTGTACGTTGTGATTGGCCTGAATACCTCTGACTTCCGCCAGAAATTTGACGCTCATGTGACTGAATCTTTCAAACATGGTAAGGAGCGTCACATTTCCGACTGACATCAGAGGTATTCAGGCCAATCACAACGTACAGATAAGCTGTCCAATCAGGGACACAGCACTTTTTAAATCAATGAGTTGTGTACAAAATCAGTGCGTTTCAGGAAGAGAGTGAAATCTGGAGCTACAAAAATGAACAGTATGTGGAAAATAATGTGTTTTTTTTAACCATAAACAATGCAAACACATTGTATTATACCAAATACACAAATTAATGTTGTTTTTAGCAATGAAATAGGGCAGCCAATGATTAGTGTAGATTATATCCAGTATATATAATATGAAATAAATAGTTATATTACTTTATAAATAAATATAATAATTTGAAAGGAGTAAAAAGCAAATATGATTATCAGATGTGGATGTCATTCCAAGTAATCCAATTTCTGTATCTGCACAAAAATTTTGTATCGGTGAATCTTTATTTAATGATTATTTGCTAACCAATTTACTCTTGCAATTCCTTCAAAATGAGTTTTTTATGTAAAGGGCACTTTATCAAACAAATGGTGCTCCTTTCACAAACTGATTTCTTTATTTTAACTGGTCACCGTTTCCGCCACATTTGCACCAAACATTACACGGTCTACAACGGTTGTGATGGTGCTACATTGTATCTCAAGGAGCAGTTGGGCATTGACGGGGACAGCGTTAACTATCTGATTGTGATTCTCAGCAGGACTTCCCCCTTCCTTCTTCAACGCTTACCTCCCTGCAAACTTGGCAGGCGGAGAGGTGTTTTGGAAAAAGAGGCAGGGGTAAGCTGCGAGGGGGAGAGGATGTGACTGCAATCGAAAGAGAGAAGAGGGATGTTGTGTATAGCACAGTCATGTTTGTGTTTAAAAGTGCTGAGAAAGCCAGACCACTGCTATTATTCTCCGATCTGCACTTCTTAAACTGCTGCTGTATACTATAGGCACGAGGTAATTTATTCATGATCACATGATGGGATAAAAATGAGTGAAATACGGTTGCGTGTAAATGAGGGGTGTATAATTGGGTTATAACTTTTTTTTAGGTCCCTTCTATCTACTGCCTTAAAGGGGCCATGGCACAAGACTTTTTTTAAGATGTGAAAAAAAATTTGTGTCCCCAGAGCACATATGTGAAGTTTAACTCAAAATATCATATAGATAATTTATTATAGCATATTAAAATTGCCACTTTGTAGGTGTGTGCAAGAATTTGCTGTTTTTGGTGTGTCCTTTAAAATGCAAATGAGCTGATGAAGTGCAAACACTGATCGCAATGATGGTGGTTTGTTGCAATTGAAATTCAATTGTGCTGTGAATTATTTTCTCTCTCTCTCTCTCTCTGCACTAAATGGCAGTGCTATAGTTGGATAGTGCAGATTAAGGGGTGGTATTATAATAATAAGAGCTCCTTATGACATCATAAGGAGAGCCAAATTTCAATGACCTATTTTTTCATGTCCTTGTTGTATGGTTTACCAAAACTAAGTTACTGGGTTGTTCTTTTTCACGTTTTCTACGTTGACAGAAGCACTGTGGCACTTAAACACGGAAAAAGTTAGAATTTCATGCCATGGCCCCTTTAAAAAATGACCTAACTGTAAAGTTGGTACTCACTTTCCCACAAAACACCCAATTATTTTGTGAAACTACTTGGTGTGTATGTATATTATATCATTAATAATAAATATCTTGTAGTGTTCCTGTAGCTGAGTTGATAAAGCATTGCATTACCAACGCAATGGGTTTGATTTCCCAGGGAACACACTTGACTTAATGATAAATGTATCTATTTTAATTGCCATGTAAGATAAAAGTGTTTGCTAACTGCATAGATGTAATGTAAAAGTTTCCTGGATGGACTATTTTATGAGTTTGACACAGTCTTGGCCTAAAATAAGGTATCTAGCTATCCCACACCATATAGAATTCCCAAAAAAACAAAATTTTCCAGATTGCAATAAACGCAACACATGTCAACATTCAACTCTTTACCCCTTCCCCAGAAATTTTGCAGAACTAGGCTTTGGTTCAGTCCACCAGTTCAAGTCTCAGAGCTTTAAGTCACAAATACAAAAAAAACCATAAAATATATCTCTGATAACAGGTACATACATAAAAATCAGGAAAGGAGCCAACTGCATTCCATTTAAGGGTGCAATCACCTACATAATAAATATGAACCAATAAAATTGATTGTTTGATGCTATAAACACATTTGCCATGACCTTTAGCTCTCTTATAATCCAAAAACGTTCCCATTCCCAGCACTGAGGCCACTGTTTGTGCAAAATATCCGAAAAGGGGCACTAAATTGAACCCACGTTTACACGGCAGCGTCTAATTGGAAGTTGTGGGGTCGTTAGGGTAACCGAGCGCTTTAGCAACTTTTCCCATAGAGCTTTCCTTCTTTCAAAGCGCACTGAAATATCTCGGACGGACAGAGATGCGGATTGTTAATTCAGACCCCCGCTTTATTTTTCAAGGGCAAAGCCAAACTACTGACAAGTTTCTGAAGGTGCAAATCAAGGGGGATTGTTAATCATTGCCGAGCATCTGGGTCTATGGTGGGGAATGAAGAAGGTCTTTATTTGTCCCTCTGGGACTGCACCCAAGTGCAAACATCAGGAGCATCCCAAAAGGTACACTGGCCAGGATTCCTCTGGGGCCTGCAGAATAACACCGCAATAAAAGATCTTTTACAAAGAAAACCAGTCAACGTGAAAAAAACTTCACATTGAACTGGTTCTGTATGCTTTGTTTTGTGCATACTGGAGTGTTTGACAGCAGGCACCTTTACAGCTTTAAGGGTCACCTATTGTTTACTCACAATCTTTCTATAGCAAACTTCTTTGACTTTCTTTACTAAAGGTGAAGTTTGATAGACTGCCTGCATTTTATACAATAAAAGCAGATGGGGACTAGGAGCTGTCAAGTTTCAGAAATAACAAATAAGCATTATAAAAGCGGTCTTGTGTAGTATATCAGATCTGAATCCTTATAATACCCTTGCGTAGGTGAAAGACTGAAAGTTTCTATTCAATAAAAATCTTCCCTTTGAAATGTTTTGTTACAGCCATTCACCTTCATTGTACGAAAAGGCAGTTTCAACATTCTGCTATAAATAACCGCTTTTGTGTTTTATGGCAGAAAGAAAAATGCATGGGATTTAGAAAGGCATGAGGGCGAAACAGATTTTTTTAATTCTTGGGTGACTTGATCCCTTTCAAAAACATTTATTGTTTCTTGAAATCCTGTCCAATATCAATTTCAAACAGTTTATAAGTATGCTCTGCAATTTTGTTTTTCTGGGACAAATCTCTGTGGTGTATTAGTTGAGCCGAAAGAGGTCAGTTTGTAATGAGTTAAAAATTCCAAAGAAATGAGGCTAAAAACCAATCGTTCACACATCAGTTTCCTGTGTGTAGCCACATAGCCTCCAGGCTGAAAGCTAGATGAAATCCATGTTGACTTTAATATGTAAAGAACCCTACATTGATACAGTGACAGAAAAATACGCAGTACACTTTAAAAAGGTCCTAATATCATGTATAAATATTTATACATTTAATACATATGTAACACCACCCCAGACCCCAGTGACAGCCTGGGACCATTTTTTCTGACAAGATGTACAAGATACTATTGATTGCCAATTCCGTTCCTACCCACATCACTATATTTTGTATATCTCCCTTAACTCTCTGATTCATATCTTATTATCAGATAGATCAACAAACAGAACTGACTTAATCAGATAAGAGAGACATAGAAAATGCAGTGCTGTGGGTCCGGGGGGGGCGACTAAGGCTATAATCAGAATATCACAATTTTGATTGCAATAACAGTCTTGGTCAATATCAAAATAATATTCAAATAAAAATTCACACTAGTATTTCCAGGACTTAATGTCAAGATGAGAGTATAAGGGATCTTATAGAGTCTGACCTCATTGCTCTCTGGCTGCAGCTGTTATGATCTTTTGCATTTGTGCCTTTTCTGAGAGATAACATGGGACAATAAACATGTTGTGACTAAAGTGAAAGCACAGCAGGACTTTGGTCCATTTATGGAATACCCGGAATGCAGGGCGTATTCACACATCTGCTGGACAGCATCATGCATAGAAATATATATATATACTGTATATATGTGTGTGTTGTGGTGAAACTAAGAGCATGTGCATGCATTCAGGAAATGCATTTTTACTTGATTCTGTAGACATCTCATGCAGATGCCAGAAGTGTCTGCCATGATTTATAGAACAATGCCTATATGAATAGTAGTACTATCTACGGTATAAGATGTACTGTTTAATTTAAAAATCGATGCAATAATCAAATAATTAGCTATTCCAGAAAATGTAATATATTCAACCATCTGTTTATATTTTCCAAAACCCTTGATGATAAAGTCCAGACATCAGGAAAATATTTGTCTATACTCACGTTTTCTATTTTATAATAAATGGACAAAAAATGCACAAACCAGATGCAACAAATGGAGAAGGAACAGCTTTTCAAAGAACAAATAATATTAATGTACATTTTTGTGTGGCCATATATATGTAAGAAACAACAATATGGATGTGACAATTCTAAATGCTGCATTACCTAACTATGGAAAATTATTAGAAAAATGTTTGAAGACTTCAACGGAGATCTTGCACTTGTATGTAAATAGATGCTATATTTGGCAGTTTTAGACACATAACTGCTAAGTACGGTTTCACACAATGCATACGTGAACTGCACGTTTGCAGCACATGTTTTAAGCGCTGATGTTAACAGGTTAAAGCATTCACACTGCACATGAAGAGCTAAAGCAGCAGTGCTGCAATCTGCAGCATCCATACATAATATCTATGGTTTAAACTACCTTCCGGTAGCGCCGCCATCTTAGTCGCGTCCGCATTCAGGATGAGATCTTACACAGCCTACGGAGGCTACTCTGCTGCTGCTCTGTGCCCCCGCCCTCCGAAATTGTCATACGTCACTAAGAAAAGTGCGTACACTACGCTAATACTCTCTCCTGAATACAGAGGAGTCTAAGATGGCGGCGCTACCGGAAGGTATTTATTTTCGTTAATAAAGTTTTAAATATGGATATTTCTACAACAACATCGCGCGGATTACCCTCAGAAGACCTCCATCATCCTGGAGGTTCTCCATCATCCTGGAGCCGTTTGGGTTTAATTTGTGAAGGATGGACGCACTTTTTTTGGACTTGAAGGTTGTGGACTATGGGTGGACCCTGTAACATTACATTTAATTAACTGAAAGATCTCAAACATTTTCTAAAATATCCGAAAATGTGTTTGTCTGAAAAACGATGGCCATATGCAACTCGGACAGCTTGGGGGTGAGTAAATCATGGGTTTAATATCATTTTTGGCCAAACTTTCCCTTTAAAAACTTTTGGTAAAAACTTTTTTCATGGTAAGCTTAAAACTTACAATGAATCTGAGGGTAAGTAAATGATGACAAAAGTGTCATTTTGGGTGACCCTTTCATTTAATATACAAGAAGTCTATAAAGTTTTCCTCAAAGTTCATTTCCAAGCTGAAAGTGAACACAGTGAACCAGACAAGGAAAAAGACTTTCTGAACTCATCCCTGGCTTCCAATTTGGGTGAGCCTCTGGTCTGCTGCTGTACCATCTTTCTATGTAATGGGCAATAGGGAGGCCAGCTGTAAGGATCATGACCCACTTTCCGTCCCTCAAGTCTTAGCTTCCCCCACTCGGCGCACTGCCCCTCCAAATCAACTCCAGGCCCCGGCCACACATTCCAGCACCATTTAATTGATTTCATCTGCAGGCTCGTCCTCTGTGAGGATATGGGCTCGTAAAGTCGGGTTCTTTGGTTTGACTTGGGACTCTGGAAGCCACTATGGAATTTTGGAACGGAGTCAAACTTTTGCTCGAAACAACAAGTATATCAGGGTGGTACTGAAATCTTTACAGTCCCTTAGTGTTTTATTACTACATATTACGTTGCATTGCATTCTTAGGAGAAATTCCTGAAGGTCCTGTTTGTAATTATAAATTCGTACTGAGTCAAGCAGAGAGGGAAAGAAAAAATGATGGAAAGACATCGGAGTCAGGGCTGGTTCCCATCAACTCTCACTGCTTTCCACTCTTTAGGAATGTCCGCCCACATAACGCATCTGCAGGTGACGGAGGAAGCTAAACATAGCATGTAAACGACACCACTGAAGTTAAATTTCTGAATTTCTTCTGAAAACAACGGGCTCCGTGCTAATGTACATGTGATGCATGGGGCAGATGCTTTCATTGGAAGCGACTTACGGTGAATTGAAGTTTTATATTTATCAAAATGTATCTTCCTTGGGTATCGAATCTACAACCTTTGTGCTGCTAACCCAACGCTTTACCAAATGAGCACAACAAAGCAATCCACTATGTTGCCATGCATTTACAGGGTGAAGGTCTTGGATAGCATATGGGTTAAAATGAGACCACTTTGGGTGTATTGAATGTATTTTGTTGCCAATTCCCGGTGCCAAACTCAGCACAGTGACCTCCCAGTGATACATCATCACACTGGGAAGGGTCAGAAGTCACCTTCATTTGAAGAAGTATGATGACAAACTTACTGTCAAGACACACAAAGTATGGGGTGAAACACCCAGACAATCCAACAGGAGTTCCTGTGCATCACTTTTATGTGTTTTCCACTCACACATTATATGGCCTAAACCCGAAAGCACAATCCTCAACAATCATTCACAACGTGATCGAATATGAATATAAAAACACCAGCTGAACATCTCTGCTCGCACCTTGAAGAAGATCTCTATGTATACGGACAACATGAGTGTTTACAAGCTCGCTTTGTGAAGTTAAATGGTGACCATTTCAGACTGAAGCTAGTTTTTGTAGATTACAGTATAAATAGCATGTTGGTTAATCTGTATGAAGCACCAATTGATGTAATCAAAATAACCCCAGAGGCTTTTGGTTTTGGTCAGATTCTCAACAGGACCTTACTTCTGTTGCACAGTAGCTTACTGTTGCATTTCACCATGATAATTTGGGTGAATAAACTGTAATGTACAATCAAACTTTGTATTCATGTTTGCAAAAGGTGAAGCCGTATATTTGGTACCCTGAAATTCTGTTTCTGTCTCTCAAAGAACGCTCATATCCCTGCCTAAAACTATTTTATACTGCCGTATTCAGGCCAAGTGATTTCATTTACGTAGGTCCTCGGTGTCTATGAACAATACAAACGCATATAATGGCTTAATCAGGTTATAGAGAAGATTCATGGAACACTAACTAACACAAACACATATGAGTCAGTGTTGTTTTATCAATAAAGACATCTGAATCTTCCTTTTCAAACTTCACATTGGGTTTATTGTATTTTAAAACACATGAAACTGGTAAAGCAAGCTTTGTCAACTCTGTAACCTTTTACAGTTAGTGCCTCAAACCAAGAACATCAAAACTGACAACTATCTTCCCCTACCGTAGCCCACCTTAATTCTTACAAGAACTTCTTTGTGGTATCTAAAACAACAGATAAGGAGGAGAATAGGTCATGTTATGAAATATAGTGCACAATATGGACATAGTAACTATTGAACATTGCATTTATTTCCATTTTACGCTTCCTTTGGCTTGGTTTCTTTGTAGGCAAATAAATTTAATTGAAAGGCCAAACTTCATCCAACCACCTCCAATGCACTTACAAATAATCTTTTCATAAACGGCCTCCTTACGGTAAAGAAATAAACTGGTGCTCTTTCATTCATTTAAATCTTTAGAATCTTGACAAACCGTTGCTTACGCCCAATTCAGTGATTCACAAAGATATCACAAAGGGTTTCTCATCGGATTACAATGTTTGTATGTTTTATATCTCGGCACTGCGCATGAAGCAACAAACAGGATTTATCTGGATTGTTTTTCAGTACAGAGAAGCAGTTCAGACATGTTACAAAGTGGAAACTAAACCACTGAAACTATTAAAGGTGAAGTATGATATCCAAAGAACACCTGTTTGTTCCTAATGGTGGTAATTTTAAATAAACAACATAATGAATGATTACAAGTCAACCACAAAACGGCTCTCAAACACAATGAGAGGCTTCTTTGAAAAGGTTCTTTTCGTGAACTCTACATGTAAGCTTTAGTAAAATGCCAATTAAAAGGATAGTTCACCCCAAAATGACAATTCTGTCATAAATAATGGTAACCATCATTTATTAAAATATCTTCTTTTGTTAAAAGCACTTAAACAGATTTAAAACAACATGGGGGTGGGTATTCCTTTAAATATTCTGCAGAGACATCTGCTGGATTGTTTCACTCATGATGGCATAGTCATGCATGCAAAATTTTTACACAGACCCCATATATGACAGGTGATTATAGTTTTACATTTTTTTATGTTTTTTATTTCAGTTTAGTTTTAGTTCTTTTAAGGTGTGTTTTGATTTCGTTTCTATTTTTTAAAAATCATTACTTTAGGTTTATAATTGTAATATCGTTGTAGTGGTGGTCAAAAGTGTACATAAATCTGGAAATGTTCAAAATGTGAGAAGATTAAGTAAAAAAAAAAAAAATGTATTTAGTCATGCCCTGAACAAAGCCACCAGCAGGGAAGCTTTTTTGCTCCCAATTGTGGTTTCAAATAGGGATGCACCAATACCACTTTTTTGGAATACGAGTACTTGCATTTCAGTACTTGACGATACAGAGTACTTAATAAAAAACATGATTTAAATTTACAGGTAACAGCTTTAGTCATATAATTTAGGGACTAGTTTTTCAGTTTGTTGTAAACTCTGTGCGCCTCTTTGGACAACACAAGAGGCATTAACCCCTTACACGCCGCTCAAACATAAACATTTCTCAGACCGTGGTATCGATCCCTGGTATCGGGGGAATTTTAACAAGTACTTTAGAAAATGTGGTATCGAGGGCGATACCCGATACCAGTATCGGTATATCCCTAGTTTCAACATATACAAAATTATCAACCTAAAAAGCATACCAATTGAGTTTAGGGTCTTCTAAAGAGTTGTGAAATGTTTAACTTTGGGAAAATGCTGCGCGTCACAGTTTTTTTAGCTGTCCAATCATAGTAGAGGAAGGGTGGGACAAATATCACACCAACCAGCACATCTTACTTCTAAAAACTTATGTCTGTCTACAACGACTGAAAATCAATACAAAGTTTAATGTTTTGTCTACGAGTGTCCATATCTGTACCAAAAGACATTCCTGGACATACACTCATATCACATTATTTCAGCGGACATTCTGCATCATAGCAACCAAAAAGCCTCGGATAACACTGCCAAGCAAGCGCCAGATGTCGGACTTTTTAGACATGTTTAAATGCTTTGGTGTACAGTACATTAAAACAATAAATCCTATCTTAATGGTTTGCCAGCAGAAGAGAGGTTGTCTTAACTCTTTCTCCGCCATTGATGAGTTATCTCTTTAATTAAAGGAATATTCAACTTATAAGATATAAGAGAGCCAAAAAGCCAAACCTTAGCCGTGGAAAGTAAGTATAATACGTGAAAGAGTTATACCATGTCAGTGTGGGATGTCGAGGCAACATGTCAATTGGTCTAAACATTTAAGCAGCCATGTTTGTGCCTTGTACAGTTGAAGAAAGAGGCTGATCAATTTCCACGACCTCTTTAAAACACTAAAAATAAGACATGCTCAAACATTACCCATATTTAGTAATATAGGATATATTCACATGGTACTATAGCACCTAAACGAAGCATTTGCTACCCACTTATGTTTCCTGTCTAACACAGCTTATGTTTCCTGTCACTAGCACATCAACAGCTCCCAGCTTCTTCTGTTTTGCTACATGCAGTCATGTCCCCCTGCTTCCAGCAGCTGAATAGGATAAACACTAATGCTGCAAACAGTAAACACCAATTACAGCAAACTCAGCCCACCACTATCAACAATATCCTTTCATCCTCAGCTATACACGCATGAACCACCATAGAAGAAAAACCACGTCTAGTCAGTTATGTAAATCCGGGTCTAGCCCTCAGTTGCAGATAAAACCAGCGGGTTTCCCAGGAAGAGGGATGTTTAAAAGACGGAGATTAGAGCATCCGCAGGCTGTGGGTGCTGAGACTCCCGCTGCGCAATCTATTGCCTTCCTTATTTCAAAAGATTATTTCTGTATGGCGACTGCCTAAAATCTGATTTCATTATTTTAAAAGGAATCTGGGATTCATACGATTTGGCTTCGAGTTAAGCAGCACATTAAAATATGATTAACTCATTGTAAAAACAAACTAAATTGTGCTTACAGTACACAACTGCACTTACAGTAGAAGTCTAGGAGGCAAGGCATTGCTGAGGAAATTCTGGATATAGGAACTTATAGTTTAAAAAAATAAAGATGTTATTTTAGCTAAACTAAAACACCTAACTGCTCAAGTCAGATAAACTAATTTAGCGTTACCAATGCAATAGCAGTGTGTGGGATTCCTGAAAGCCTTTATTTGTATCCTCAGATTGTGCAAAGATCATTACCAGATTTACTAGATTTTCATGGTCATGACAAGATGCAGACAAGTTAGGTAAGTGATTATTAAGTCTCATATTAGCATTTATTATGTGTTGACTATACTTTATGTATTTTAGAATTTATTGTACAGTGCATTCATGCGCTGCCCCATAAGTCTTCTGCTGGACGTCCATTACTATATAAACCATTTTTGTCCGTTTTTACAAATTAGGGCCCGGTTAAAACGATTTCCTGTGGTAACTGTCAGCATGTCAGAGATGCTTTCAAAATTGCTACCCAGAACATTCCTGTCAGTGGTCACATTTGAATAACTGGCATGCAAGGAGTCTTTACTCAAGGTTATGCAAGTGACCCCATCATTCATGAGCTCTTCGATGTGCATGAAAACACTGATTAACAAAAATCAATGACTATATCAGAAATGCAAGGCTGAATGAGAACATTATCCAGAAGTTATAATTCACTCCTCAGATGGGACAGAGATGGTGTGGGAGAACTGAACAGTGAATGTAAGAGCAGTTGTATTAATGCATGAATGTGGGAGGACTGATTCATGCACTTATTTCAGGCCATAATAGAACTGGTGGATTCTCTGCAACAGTCTGGTCTCTTTATATTCATCCAAATTAATCGCTGGACCCAACACTCACTTTCCCTAAAATGGACCTGAATGTGTCAAATACAACAACATGAGCCAAGCAAAACCATGAGCTTTGGCCGTAGTCCGTTTTCAGCTTGGGCCCACTCACCACCCACGCCTGAATCAGCGTAACAGTCACCCTCACCCTGCATTCCATGAAGCCGGTGCTAATATGGACATTAAATCGGTGTTTAGTATCACATGCCAAAATTGTGATCTAACAGTAAGGAAATGCCTTGAGACGCACGTTTATATCCCGGACCAAGATCTTAAAGGAGTGGCAGAGTAAAAGACGGTCAGTAATGGCCTGCATTCTCATTCTCGTTACATGTACTTTCTAGGCTAATGGCTCATCCGTCCAGATGTTTCAAAGGGGTTGGAGGAGGTGGGACGAGCAAGACGTGAACCTCAGCCCCGCCTCCTTCAGTCAGACCACTTCAACATTTCCAGAAAGTAGGAAAACTTTTAGATCTGGCTAAATGAAAGTCAATTGCAACTATTTTTTTAAATTCTACAAAAGTTAATCTCAAACCAATTCAATAAGAAGACCATAAACAAAAAAAAATCTTTTTTTGGGCTATGCTTAGTGTTCAAATATCATGCATTTGTTTACAACAGTTATCGTACCTTCCACTATAATAAAAATACCCACATCCCTTGGGCACAAAATCCTGTCTAGACAAGATAACGGTAAAAGTTCATCTAAGGTTTACAGAGATTGACTTGGCTTATTTTTTGTGGTCCTAACTAAACCTATTATCAGAGCTCTGCAGAGACGATTCGGCCACAACTGAGAGATTGTAAATGACACTGTGTCTTTAATGGGCTCATTGAGGCGATGTCACACAGGTCAAATGTGCACAGAAAACAAAGTACACCTCGAAACTCTGACAATACTGCTTATTACATGAAGATGGATTTTTGAAGTTACATAAACTATGTTTTAGCAACAAGAGTTTTTATAGTTGATGTGCACTCCCTCGTGAATTACTAAATTCACTGGCAATGCTGACATCGCGGGTACGTGTGTCGCATTTCTGGGGCGATACATTTGTTTCAACCTGCTTGTTACTTTAAAACGCGTGGGATGCAATATCCTCTTCTCACCGCATGGTTGTATTATTTTTTTACTAAATACTACAATAAATACATGAAGAAGAACCACTGGAAGCGTTTGATATTTTAAGCTTTCAGTCCTGAGGTGTTTTTAGTTTACAGCAACTGTTTGAAAATTTGTGTCACTTTCCGGTCGGTGTGCTTCCGCTAGACTCGGGGCACAAATGAAAAGTAAGGTTGACAAAATATATATCTTTTATCTTGGTACTGATGAAATTTCATCGAAACCTAGGAAGAAGATATTTAAATAAATCGAGGAAATTTGGTAGTCACGTTTGTGGTGGTAGATTAGCGAACATCCTGTCAGAACTAATTCCAACTAAATGGGCCATATCAACTAAAACAGTAAATGTTCATGATTTCATTTTAGAGAACTAACACAATTCTACCATCTGTAAAAATTTCATACAAATATCTGCTGAAATGAATAATTTACAAGCAAAAACATGTGAATAAGCAGCTTTTTCGTCACACATCTTCCATTGACATCCATATATAACTTTTCCCTCTGATTTCTAATAATAAAAATATCATAACTTTCTCATTCCTCAACGAATTTTTACAATCCAGGTATCTTTGTAAATGGGAATGTCTGATCTGTCTAGTCATTTGATAAAATTTGAGCTTTGGGGTTTTCTTTATTTTGTCATCATACCTACTAAATAATGAAATTCACCAAAGGTTTTAAACTTTCATATGCACTAATTTGACCAACATCAGAATCCCATTCTGATCTGTACAATTCAAAATATGGGTCATGTGAGCCCTACTAAAAAAGGACTGCTGCATAATTTACGCAGATGTCACAGAAAACTATAACCCATCCAGTTGGCTCTGTAGGCAGCATTTCTTTAGCTAAAAGCCTGAAAAAATTTACAGACCCCAAATGAATGTGTCTTAACAGCTATTAAACAATCAGATAAGTTAACCAATTACAGCCACACAATAACGTGTAGGTGTTTCGATTCAAATCACAGCTATTCAAACTAATAGAGAACATTCTATTGCTTCCACTGTTATCTTGTCTTCTATTGTTCAGGTCAGGAACTTCCTATGTCATAGACATCAGAGGTATGAACTGATCTGGAAAAAGCAGCACTGTAAAGAACAGGGGGCACACATGCAGATATCAGACTCCTTTGATCTCTGCTGGATAGTTTTAGAAACTGATCCACCACACTCATTACATGATACGAGCATTCTGGAAATCAGACCAATTAGATAACAACGTGTACGTCATGCAAAACAAATTTGAAACGAATTGACTAAATCCTCCTCCGAAGGGGATCACAAACCGCTAGCAGATGATGTGCCTATCTTAAAAGGACCGCTAAGATTGCGGGAATATCGAGCAAGTCTACTGAATGCAAATCGACCTGTGGCGAGCGCGGCTTTGCCTCTAGCAGGCCGTTTCAATGTGCACATACTGTAACAATTCCACTCCATTCCATTTGACAGTCGTTTAAAATTTAAAAACGACTCCCGCGAACATCTCTGGCCTATTGGCGCTATTACGAAATAACTCCGACGTCTGTATTTACTACACATTTAAAAACGCACTTGTGGGGGATTTGAGGCCAAATGCTGATAGTGACAGTATTACTGATAAGCTGAACGTTTCATAATAATGAATTAACAGTGGCATGCACGGGGATAGCAATGAATACGATCAGGCGCGATTACATTTCTATCCAACCGTGCAAAAATCATTATTTGCTGAAATATACATGTTGGGTGTCGAAAGCAGCAATGCATTTATTCGCAGCGTAGCCTGGCCACTATTACCAGGCCATGTCGGAAAACTTTGCAGCCTGTCTCCTAAATGCATGCATGCATGCATGGACAAAATAGCACGTTTAATCGCGGTTACTTACCTTCAAGGGCTGCGGTTGGATCTACAACCTCCACTGTAAGGAAAAATCCAAGGTAGAGCAATCCCAAAGCCAGCATGTTTGCATTGCAAGATGGCATTGCCTATGAAAATATCGCAATTGTTCACGTAAAGGCTGCGCTGCTGGATTCAAACGCCTCATCCAAACCTCACAATTGTCCGCCGTGCTCTGTTGTTTATTGCGCCCTCCAAAACGCTATCCGACACGCTAGCGAATGTAGCCGAGCAGACAATATATGAAAAACGCAGACTGTATGATATATTATATCATGTATATTAAAAGGCTTTTTTTCAGCCTAGATAGGCGACATGTTGTGCAATTGCACGATCATGTATATTGCTCACTAAATAACAGCATGCGACCAGAGGTTTGTAATGTCTTTAAAAATGCCCTAAAATCAAAGCGGTCTTTAATTAATTCCCTCAGAAAAAAAAACGTGATTATTAAAAATGATCGCCGGTTTACGGTCCTCGGTGCAATCGTTTACTGTCCCTAAAAAAAATAAAAAGCTTCTCCCTTCTGTGCCCCACCGCTTCTGATGCTGGTGGTTACAATTTGAGTGAGGGGAAAAGTGGAGACTCTACAGCGGCTTGTTACATGACGTCACCCACCTCTACAAGGGAGTCTGAACGCGGCACGGGTCTTTTGCGCATGCGCGACTCAGCTTATGGTCGCCAATAGATTTTCCCTTTATTCGGTGGAAACCGGACCACGGTGCAGCCATTTTGGCTCTCCCTTCATGGCTCATTTATGAATTTTCATTGATTTTCTAGCATGTATGAAGATTTCAGAGTATTTTTCTGATTTAAATAGTAATGTTAAATTGCTGGGTAATAAATAAATTACTTTTACGACTGTAAATATAGTAATACATAATAATAAATATTAAAACCACATTTTATTCATTATTATTATTATTATTATTATTATTACTACAGCAACAGCAATTTATAAACTGTGTAGATGCTAGAAATATCTCTCACAAGCTGAATATTGGTATTTTCTTAGATGTGTAAGGAATTGAGAAACCGCTAAATTAACAAGTTAATCATTTTTATTCATAGTCAGGGATATATTGAATTATTTTTATTTTTACTTTGTTATTTATTTGTTACTATTAAAAAATGTGGCTTATTGTTATTTTGCTTTTATAACTGAAATTTATAACAACTGTACAGTTATTTCTCATGGCAATAAAGTACAATAATCGAAAATGTATTACATAGAGAGATCGTGTGGTTATGTCTTTGTTCATTTTTCGTAGTCTTTTGTCTCTTCTCTTTACAAATGACATAGACCCATCTAGCGTTGAATAAGGGTCATTACATTGAGTGGAGTTGGCAGTTGTTCAAGCAATGTTCTCAATTACTATGTTTACCAGTGTATATCAATAAACACTTAATCAAAATGGCATTTATTATGGGTTCAGACAACACAAATGTGTAGAAATTGAGGATATTTTATTTAAAACTCTTGCCATTACTGTTAATGTTTCTTTGTTTTCAAAAGGATATTTACTGCAAGTTACAATCTGAGTCAAATAAACAATCTCTAGACAGACAATTAGAAATGTAGAATAAAAACCCATAAAGAATAAATGCGAGAACCTTTATTCTTATTTTGCTCTTGTTCAAGGACATTTAGAGTACGTCTGTTTTTATTTTGTCCAGAGGATGGCAGTATATACAAATCTGTTTACTCTTTCAGCAAAGGCCACTTTAGGAAAAGCACACATTTACTAAATCTCAGTTAGACAGCATAGTTGCTGAAATGTTTACAGCTCCCACCCAATCATGTGATATTTCATTATATGTATCCAGCTGAATTTTATGCTGAATCTTAAACAAAAATGATGCATGCGTATCGCTTAGACTTTTGTCATTGTTTTATCTAGATTGCATACAGGGTCCCAGGGGGCCAAAGTAATCATGTTACTATTTGGGTGAAGTCCATTTCAATATTCGGATAGATCATATGATCATGTCATTTAAGAGATACGTTGGTAATTCCTTGTAAAATCACCCCTTTTAAAAAAATATATTTTTCTTTCTTGATATAGTGGTTATAAAGACACAATGTATCTTTAAGTTTGGTTTAAAAATCACAAAATTACTAGACTCGTTCAGTGCCTGTTTTTATTATGGAAGCGAAACCCCAAAATTGTTTTAAATGATTAAAAAATACTAGTCGACTGAAAAACACTTTGACATCTGCAACCCATATAGAGACCTAAAGACAAGAGATGCAGTCACTATGTGATGCGGTATTGAAATATTGCTGTCTTTTGGGAAGATGTGCAGCCTGCAGATGTTGTGGATGGGGAGCAGCATTCCAGCTACAGTATGCGGAGCATCCGTGAGTAGCATAGCAGAGATGTCTGGCCGTTCACGTGCCCCAACATGTATCAACCCTTATTCTCCATGCCTCACTGAGGGAAAGGCTTGGGGGTGGTGATAAAGCTCATTGTACATTGGGATATAAATCCATCTAAACAAGCTATTCGTCTGACACAGCATGACAAGCATGCATGCTTAATGACCTCCTCTCCCCTAGGCATCTGTGACAGTCTGTGCATTTAACTGTTTGATATACACAAGATCTGACCGCCAATTTGGGTGAAGCGGGTTTTTTTCCTAAGTTGCGTGTGAGCCGTTTAGATTTGTCTTGATTTTTCAAGCCATGTGTTTCTGGGTATAATTAGACATTGAACGAATACAGAAAGAACAAAGTTTTTTTTATTGCGCTTTCTGGACCTTGATAGCGCCATCCGCTTACAACATATGAAAGAAAGCATCACATCCTGCTAAACTTTTCTTAGAAGCAACACAAGGGTGAAAGAATTTCGGAGGGGGAGTTGACCATGCCTTTAAACACATCCCCTTTGAACAGTGGTGAAGTTAAGAAAGCCATGTGTGTGGTGTCCTGTAAGGCCTAACATGTTGTGTGGGGGTTGATTTGAGACAGTGCCAGCGTAAACAGTCCCAGACCACATGTTCTCTCAGGGCAAAGCGGCTGGCCACTCTCCAAGCACATCTGCACACAATCCCCATCCATAGTGCGGGAGACTAAGCCGGGTACAATTGGGGGGAAGGAGTGGAACGGTCTGTTTTCCCAGACTTAACCAACCTGCTGCAGACAGTCAAAAGTACAGGAGACAAATTTACAAAAGATCCACATAATGACCTGTTGAATCGAACTACTCCCATGTAACTTGCTTATGAAGTTTTTTGTGTGCATGTCTGGGTTTACTATGGTGTAGCTTCTAGCAAGAACCTGAAGATGTGATACCAGTAAAAGTTTATACTGCACTGCTGTGCGCGTATCATTCCTTTCCCTGTGAGCATCACCCAAACGTGCAATGAATAATTGCCAGCAACTAGGTATTTTCTTTTTCTGCATACGTGTGAACGTCGGGTAAATTACATCACAGTTTGGACCGTGGGATGTCTGCAAGGCCAATATTACTCTTCTGGCCCTCAGCCTTGAGCAAAGACGGATAGTTGCATAAATCAAGCTTGTGGATCTCCCTCTGCACTGCAGATGTCACCAAGCTCAGCCTGTGTTTGCATTGGCTAATGGTGATACCGAAGGCATATGTCAAATATTCTGACGCAGTGAGCTGCCGTGTTTATCCCAGTGGCCAAAAACCACTCACCCCTGAGGTACAACCTGAACATACGCGACCTAGAGGAAACAATACATGTCATGTTCAAATAGGTATTTCCTTCAGATGAAAGCATCCTAAATTGAAGGTAAGGAAGTGAGTCGAGTTTCCACAGGGCGGTAATTACCGCGTTGACAACACCTGAAGAATTCAAGGTATGCACAAGACCAAAGATACACCCCACCCCCATCAAAACCTCAACTTCAACCTCCTGCTAACTACGGTGGCATCTTAGGCCAGTTTTTAGTGTTTTGATAAGATTTATACTAATTCGCTCTATGGATGTGGAAAAAGCTTTTTAAAAATGTGGATGATTTAATATATTCATATGATAATAAGCAGTTGAAGGGTCTTCCTGATTTTAGATTTGCATAGTGGAAATCCAAACTGTTTATTTTCTTGTGTACATATTGATTTGTAAATCATGAGCTCACCGACCTTGGTTTGTCTTGGAAAGCTAACAGGCCGAAAGACTCATACTGTTCTCTTTCATTCTTTATTACCTGATCTGAAATGTTGATATATCCAGTTGGACTGCTGGACTAAACTGAAAAATACCCCTAGTAAATCACACTAAACGCATAAAATTCTTTATGAAACCCAATATACTATAAGACCTTTATATATATATACATAAAACATAAAACTGCCTCTTAACTCGATCAACACTGTAGGAATGTTGTGTGTTTAGCTTATTTCTAAACATAAACATGTGAAATGCCAGAGAACTGTAGACAGAACAAGAGTGGAGGCGAAAGATTTCATCTGCATCAACACATCAGCAGCGGCCAAGACAAGATGTCTGAGTTTCAACCAACTATCCACCCACCCACATTAGGCACTCATCTGACTTCAGATGGACTCTTTGCCTGTTGCTGTGATTCTGGGAGAGATGAGTTAATGGTCTATGTCTCTGTGTGCTGTGGGCTGACTCATGATCTAAAGTGTTTTTAGGGTTTGATGGCCCCTTTTGCCTACTTCAAACCAGTTGTAGTGCAGCCCACTCATTGCTTTCACTTGCTACGGCTTTTACAGAGTGTTATAATATGGTATTAAATATGAAAGTAAATTGTTATGAATGAGAATCAGCTTTTTATTCTCAAGGATTTTTTCTTGGTTACAGGAGCTTCCCTTCTCAGTATTACAGAGCTAACAAAAGCAAATTGAAAAGGTAAAACTTGACAGTAAAGTTGCATTTGTTAACATCATAGACAGCACTGATACGTCTGTAAGATGTCTGCTAAAGATCTGGAGGTCTGGATTACATCTGCTGTGTAAAACCATCTGATAGACGTCTTAGAAAAGCAGTATTACATACATTCTAAATCTAAAACATCTTACAGACATCTACTAATTGTCTATATGACATCTGTCAGGAAACGTCTCAAAGACATTACTGATGTACAAACACACACACACAAAAAAAATTAGGTAACATGAACTAAGCAAGATTTTAGCATTTATTATTCTTTGATAAATTTTGATGATTTTGTAAATAGTAGAGATTATTATAATTAAACGTGTTGAAATTAACATAAAATTAATATAAGATTAATACATTCTGTAGAAGTATTATTTATTGTTCGCTTATATTATTTAATACTTACCAATAAAGTAAAATATATATATTCTCAATAAACATATGTACACAATAGACAAGAAATATGTATAAACAAGCACAGATACAAATGTCTTAAATACAACACATGTGTGTGTTTGTGTGTGCGTGCGTGAGCGCGCGCGTGCGTGCGTGTAAACCTTCTATCTACAAACCTTCAAGTCTATTTTTGTAAACATCTTTGTAGACTATGCTCATTGTTGGCACATAAGAAAAAGTGTTAAATCTTTTCAAATTTTATATCAATTTGAATAAAAGTAAACTCACAAGAAAAAGCTGTATGGTTTAGTATACCTTATTATTTACTAACTACTTACTTAAACGAGTCCTGTAGACTACTGCATTATACTATAGTAATTACAACATTTTGTAGCGAATTGATAAACCGTAGTAAACTTTAATATTTATTATGTTAAAGTTCAAACACACTATACATTCTATGACTTTTACAAAAGTTTACTATAGTAAATAATACAGTATTTTTCTAGTTGAAATGAATAATGTAAAGGCATTATCATGTAAATGAAAACAGAAAGCGATTACTAATGCTGTATACTCTTCATGAGTGTTAATTAACAGCAGTTGTGTGTGTGTGTCTGTGTGTTTTTGTGTGTGTGTGCGTGTGTGTGTGTGGTTATAGGGACTCAATCTCTTCCCCAGACTCCAGGCTGACGTCAGCTGACTGTTTTGGCTGTACTGGGCGCTCCGGACACAGCGCTGCTGCTGCTGTTGTAAAAATGCTGCTCTCCGTGCCGCCAAGGACAGGATTCAACCCATATAACAGCTATACCAGCAAAACCAGTAAAAAGGTAAGGCGATGTATATATGCCGATACGTCAGCTGTGGAAAAATCTCATTTATCTCGCTTATCTCTCTTGTCTGTGTATTTGCACGAGCTGCAGTGTCCTTGAAAGTGGAACCTAGCTTGGAAAGATTAAACGGGATCATTGCGCGATCGTGCCGGATAATGTACGGCTTCAGAGTAAGCAGCTAAAGTGAACACGTATTTAAAAAGTCGCTATCTTAATAATGATTTATTAACTCTATAAGCTGCGTGAGAAGTCACTGTACTGAACTTGCGATCTGAAGGGATCACGGATACTTGCGATTTGTAGGGACGCGATGTCTGTGGAGTCGTTGTAACAAATCGGCGAAGATGACTAGTTATTTGGATCCTCGTAAATGTTTTGGGAATTAAAGAAATTGAGTTTAACCAAGTTTTTACGTTGAGTCAATGGCCCCACCCCTACAAATCTTACTACGATGACGGGAAACATTAAGGTTTCGAATTGACTGTGCGGATGATGAGAGATATGCTACGTTTTTCTTTAGGACACAATATCAGTGCTAGTGCTTGTATGAGCCATGTGTTTTCAACGAGATAAAAGTCAAAATAAGATGTGATCGCTTTTTAGAGGGTTCATTTTGGTTTTTATGTGACGCTGTTTTTGCGCTTATTTGACATTTGTCCGAAATATTTTAGGTAACGTTAGCCTACTTAAAAAAATAAAACTGTCATTGAATGTTTACAAAAACTACACAGTTACGTTTAATATTAAGTGTGAAAAATACTGTAGTATACCTTATATTTACTATAACACTCATGAAAAAAACGCTTTCTGTTTTTTTTATCAAATCATAAAGCATTAACACTATTCATTCCCACATTGTTCATTACTAGTTTACTACAGTAAAATACCTAGATACTATAGTGTTTTTGATTGTTTTCTTTGTAAATATTAACATATACTACAGCATTTGCTACAGTTTATCAATTTACTATAGTTAAAACTAGAGTACTGTAGTATACATTAACAAAGTCTAGTAATTATTACTGGATTATTCAACAGTAAACTATAATATAATGCAGTTTTACTGTAGTAAGCACTAAAATGTAGTTAATGTACTAGAGTATTTTTTTCATGTGGGAATGCAGGTCACACTACATGCAAATGGGCAACAACAACATATGCATATTCATTACCTACACACATTACACGTTAGATTTATATGTGATGGCTGACATGCAGATAATGATGTATAATGATTTGGCTGAGGTGATTAAAGGCATTTGACGAATGTCATGCACTTAAAGTCATCGACCATACAGCATAAAGATTGTGGGGGAAGAGAAAGAACTGTGCTTGCCTTGCAGATTTATACAAAACAGTCTTTATCATCTGACATCTTCAATGTCCCGACTAGGTCATCATCATAGATTATGCGATAAAATTGTAAGAACGAATTCGAGTTAAAAAAATTGCTCGAATGATGTTTTTGCCAGAGAAAATAGATGAATGGAAAGTTACACTGGCATTGTTTTAACATCCTGTTTGATTAATTCTTTACTCATCATTTAGAAGTCTGTGACCGGGTCCAGCTTGGCTCTCTAAGTGTTACTTTATCTGATCTTCACACCCATGCTCGCAACAGAGTCCAAGAACAGCGCATATATACAAGCGGTTGTCAGAACTCATTTTGGTTTAGCCTTTGAGTTTATATACTAGATACAAATAAGAAATATAGCTATTGAGTTCCACAATGTGGAATGTGTTTAACCCTATTGTGTTAGACCTCATTGTGCAACAATGTACTGTGGAAATGTGTGTGTATACATGGGACCACCAAGTCTTATTAGAAGTTGGCAGGGAAATTTATTGTAGCAATGCATTCTTCAACACACAAAGGTATTCACTTCTTTAAACAGATTTTTAGGGGACAAGGGAGACATAATCGTTCATTCTGTTAAAATAACAGATTACATCAAAACCTTGTTCACATTACAATCTCAGATAAAATGGTGCAAAAGCATTATGGTACATAATATAGGACATTTTTAAAGAGTACTGTCTCAGTGACAGGTTTTGTACCTTTTCTCTGAGTGTATAATAATGTTATTATTTTTGTAGTTTAGTGTATAGTTTTCGTTCATTTTTAATGTCACATATTCAAAATCTTTTTACAAAAACAGGGTGGCTTTTGTTATCAGAGCTCCCTTATAATGAATGAAAATCTATAAGCAACCCAATCTCACAGAAATTTGTGCTATAGTCACGAAATGTTTAATTAATGTATTCGTGGTAAATTTCTCGAAACAGTTACATGACTTTCTGTACAACCTGATCTCACGAATTTCCGTGGGATAGTCACAAAATTCTTTGCTAATTTTTCGGTGACATTCTCACGTATCTCCGCATTTTTCCATGGCCCTACCACAGACTTTCTTTTCGGTGGCCCTACCACAGACTTTCTTTTCGGTGGCCCTACCACTGACTTTTTTCCGTGGCATTCTCACGGATTGGTTACTCAACTGTTTTGTCTTATTTTTTTACCATTTTTGCTTTGTTTTAGGGTTAGATTTACATAAAATGACATCCTTACCCAAACCCAACTCTAACCCCAACGGAAGGCGACAATTGTTATATAAAGTTTAGAAAATATAAAGGAATAAATCAGAAAAAATAGGTATTAACCAATACTTAAAGTGACATACTAACGCAAACACCAAATCTAACCCTAAACCGAAGGGACAATGGCTTGAAAATAGGAAAAAGCAGTTGAGTAACCAATCCATGAGAATGCCACAGAAAAGAAAGTCTGTGATAATGCCACGGAAAAATGAGCAAAAAATTCTGTGACTATCCACAGAAATTTTTGAGATCATGTTATTCTGTATCGTGTCATTTTATATTTTGTTTTCTCATTGTTTTGTCCCAATTTTTTTTACTATTGTCGCTTGGCGTTAGGGTTAGAATCACTTTCTGCGATATCCAAACCCCAACTCTAACCCCAACTCCAGGCGAGAATAGTTTTAAAAGCGTACGAAAAACATGTAGAAACCAATGCATAAAATTACATCCTAACGCAAACCCTGAATCTAACCCCAAGCGACAATGATTTAAAAATAGGAATAACAATGAGAAAACAAAATATAAAATTACACAAAACAGAAAGTTTCTAGAAATTTTTGCTCTGTGCCACGAAAAAGACATTCATGCTTCCAGGGGCACGGAAAACGGTGGAAAAGCGTGTCAATAAATAGCACGGATAAATTAGTAAAAAAATTTGTGACTAAAACACGACTTGTCGTGAGATAGGGTAGCTATAAGAGAGATGACTAAGTTACTTAGTACTAAGTTAGTACTTTCAACTTTACTGTTAAAATGAATGAACAAAGTATAGGTTGAATAACAATGCACACTGAGCTTTGCTCCAGAAAATTTCGACTGACTAACAGAAGTGTCAGCCGCTGAGCAGGCAGGTGTCCAGACCCATGGTGCATCCTTTCTCAATAACTCTCACAGTGGGGACATGGTTGCTGATCGCTGGGGTAGGAAGTGTAGGTAGCAGGTTAGAAAGCCGAGCTGGGCGGGTGGGCTCCACGTTTGAGTGGATTCGGCCCTCGGCCCCTCAGGCGTCAGACAGAGCCCCACAAACTTGGTGGAAGAGGAATACAGTTGTCATCATTTTATCTGAGGCTGCCAGGACATTGCCGTAGAACGTAGATAGTGTGCCTTGTGATACAGTGCTCATAAAAGTGGCACAGGTCATGTTTACCTGCTGATAGCGACTTAATGACCCAGCTCATTGGATATGATTAGAGGCTAGTAGCCAAAAGCCTGTAGGTGACCCAAATGCTTGTTGGCACCAATGCAAAATGAAGAAAGACACGTCTGTGGACAATAACATGTCCATCACGATTTGAGGAAAGAGTCCAAAAAAGCATAACATGCTGCTTTGAAGCCTACTTTACAGATTTATGCAAGCACAGAATATCATGAGTGGGTAAACCAGTAGGTTTTCCTGTGACACTGCAGTTCTCACAGTGTGGGCTAAGGTGAAGATAAACCAACTAGCTGTGCGTGTGAGTTTAAAGGCCTGTGTTCACACAGAAATGAAACAGAAACATTAAACAAATCGCAGGAGAAATGTCTGATCAAACACACAGTGAAACAACGTGTACTTAAATGCATTTGAGAATACAACTTTTACATGCAAGATAAATAAGATATTGGTTTTGGTTTAAACTGCTGGGTCCATTTAAACACTATTTTGAGAGTCTGTGTTAAAATCAGGTGAAAATGTCCAGATTTTTGGGGGGTTGTGAAAGTGTTCACCCACTGGCCTTTAATTTTCTCCAGAAGTGCCCCAAACGTAGGCTTGTTAAGCCCTGTGGGTCTGATAGGCATTGCTGCACTGACTCAACTGCTGTCAACTCTGACAGGATGAAATCTGTCGCAAAAAAACACACGGTGGGGAGGCAAAATATTGAAAGTAATTTTACACAGTATGAATATTTTTGACGCTGTCCGGGAAATCCAGTGTCATAATCTAAATATGAGATTAGTTGATTTTACATTGACTTCCATCTTTGACATGACCTTACTCAGTCAATACTAAAGATATCAAGGTTATATCTTCACAGAATGTTCTTTACATTATACAAGATGATTTTATGAAGAAAACAATCAATCACAAAAAAAGACTTTAGCTGGGTTTTCACATTTGTTAGCTCATTATAGCAACCCAGTATCACAAAATTACGTACCTATAGTCAGCGTGACACTGACACAGTTTCTCGCCTTTTTGCGTGAACATGTCACGCATTCTGTTTATGTGTCACTGTCACGTATTTGTTACTCAACAGTTTTGTCCTATTGTCGCTTCGGTTTAGGGTTAGATTTACATAAAATTACATCCTTACCCAAACCCAACTCTAACCCTAACGCCAGGCGACAATGGTTTAAAAATCATAAAATATGAAAAATAAATCATGAAATAAAGGTTACCAATACTTAAAGTGACATCCTAACGCAAACACCAAATCTTACCCTAAACCGAAGCATCAATGGTTACAAAACAGTTGAGTAACAAATACTTGACAGTGACACGTAACGTACGTGCGTGACATGTTCACGCAAAAAGGCGGAAAACCATGTCACGCTTAAGACTCACAAATGTATGTGACTATAGGTACATAATTTTGTGATACATGGTTGCATTACAGTGTGGCTTTTGGAGAATTGGCTTTTTCTGTGCTATACCTACGTACAGCAAACTGTAGACTTAAAATGGAAACATGGTAAATTTTATGCAGATTGTGTGGTTGTATGCAAATGCTTTCAACTCTGTAGAATATATGTTGAAGATTCCTGGAAACAGAAAAACTGATATGTTTAGGATCGTCTCTCAAAAGATAGATCAGTTGAACACTGCTGAAAGCTATAAAGCCATAGTTTTGAAAACCAAGCAGCCTCCTTCCCACAATCTTGGCATGCAGATTGCTCACATAAATGACCTGGAATTCCTGGAATTCCCATTTCAAACAGTGTGTACGGATCTTGGTTTTCTGGCTGTTTTATTTCTGCTAAAAAGTTTTATCCTGACAATGTTTTAAGCCAAAAGGTTTTTGAAATACAGACAATAAGGTTTTAGTTAGTGCTTGACAAAATATAATACTGATTTGTGAGTGAAGCTTGGAAAAGGGTTGAGGACTCTGGGAAACTGAGGGAATTTCGTATGCTGCCCCTCCCCTTTAAATCAAATGAACCATGTTTGGGTAACTAACTACATGTTTCCCAAGAATCACTATATATATGATTAAGAAACAGGCTCTATGCACTTCTCAGTTCACTTCAACAACTGTTATATAGAAGAAAGTTATAGCTGAATGGAAATCTTTAGTTGTCCCCCTTTATTCATTACACATCAAAGTTATCTAACGCGTTAAAATTCCCCCCAAAAAATCCAAATTCAGCTCCCATCTGTAAATAATATACATAATCCTGCTCCAATCTTTTTCTGTAGCTTAGTTGGTAGATCATTGCTTTAGCAGCGTAGTGTATAAGGTAATGGGTTTGATCACCAGTGAACACACATACTGATAAAACATATACCTTGTAATGTACTGTTACTTACGTTGGATAAAGTGTCTGCCGGATGTAAATGTAAACTAATGCAATTGGTGAACTAAACCAAAAAGACCCACAGTTTGCTTTTTACTAATGCATATTACTTAAATGTGTTTTACCATTAAAAAATACATTGTATATTACCATAACTGGCATGTTAAATCCACTAAGTTATTTGCACCTTGATGCATAAAACTGCAGTGTGTGGCAGTGGGTGGTTACATTTCCATATTTTACTGCAAACCCAAATAACACCAAAATATAATGTCTTACGAAGCTGGGAGTGACAGACAGAAAATGTATTTTCAGTCACAGTCACACCTGGTACCATCCCTGTAGATGCAGATCCCCTGCTAACCTTTCAGAGCTGCTTTCTGCCTCCTGTGACCTCTATTTCTGTGAGCGAGAGCTCCTGGCCTTCCCCAGAGTCTGCCCCGGTGTCACCGCATCGGAGTAATCAGCAGAGATGCAAACCCAGCCACGCTCTCATTACCACACTGCGCATATCTATGGAAATGAAGAGGGAGCCTATAGCCGCTTTCACCGCAGTGCTGTCCTCGAGTGTAAATAGGGAAGAACCGGCTGATTTCATTATGAGCAGGTTTGCGGATATCGATTAGTTGTTGACAAGAATTTGTTCTGCATTCATGGATTGAACCCAACCTGAAGTAAACAGAGTAGTCGCACCAAAAGGAAACATGTGGGAATGGCCGTGATGCATGAATCACTGTCAGCATGGTTGTGGATTCACAGGAATGTCTCTGTGTAATATATCACATGCTTTGGATGAACACGACTTAAAGCGTGCTTGAGCGGGAAAGGCTTTTGTATACAGTCTATATGGGTCAAATAAGTATTCAAAGCACTCACATGCGGTTTAAACAAGCGTGAAACGCATAGATAGCATTTTTACTTGGAATCTGACAATAAAAATACACTTTCATTCAATAAAACAATGTCCCTGGTACAATGAAAAAAAAATTTGAGTAAGTTTTATATGGAATTTTAAGCAATTGCCATTTTTTTTAAGTAAGTTTTATATGGAATTTAAAGCAATTGCCATTTTTTAAGTAAGTTCTATATAGAATTTTAAGCAATTGGCATTTTTTAAGTAGGCTCTATATGAAATTTTAAGCAATTGCCATTTTTTAAGTAAGTTTTATATGGAATTTTAAGCAATTGCCATTTTTTTTAAGTAAGTTTTATATGGAATTTAAAGCAATTGCCATTTTTTAAGTAAGTTCTATATAGAATTTTAAGCAATTGGCATTTTTTAAGTAGGCTCTATATGAAATTTTAAGCAATTGCCATTTTTTAAGTAAGTTCTATATAGAATTTTAAGCAATTGGCATTTTTTAAGTAGGCTCTATATGAAATTTTATGCAATTGCCATTTTTTAAGTAAGTTTTATATGGAATTTTAAGCAATTGCCATTTTTTAAGTAAGTTCTATATAGAATTTTAAGCAATTGGCATTTTTTAAGTAGGCTCTATATGAAATTTTAAGCAATTGCCATTTTTTAAGTAAGTTCTATATAGAATTTTAAGCAATTGGCATTTTTTAAGTAGGCTCTATATGAAATTTTATGCAATTGCCATTTTTTAAGTAAGTTTTATATGGAATTTAAAGCAATTGCCATTTTTTAAGTAAGTTCTATATAGAATTTTAAGCAATTGGCATTTTTTAAGTAGGCTCTATATGAAATTTTAAGCAATTGCCATTTTTTAAGTAAGTTCTATATAGAATTTTAAGCAATTGGCATTTTTTAAGTAGGCTCTATATGAAATTTTATGCAATTGCCATTTTTTAAGTAAGTTTTATATGGAATTTTAAGCAATTGCCATTTTTTAAGTAAGTTCTATATAGAATTTTAAGCAATTGCCATTTTTTAAGTAGGTTCTATATGAAATTTTAAGCAATTGCCATTTTTTAAGTAAGTTTTGTATGGAATTTAAAGCAATTGCCATTTTTTAAGTAAGTTCTATATAGAATTTTAAGCAATTGCCATTTTTTAAGAAAGTTTTATATGGAATTTTAAGCAATTGCCATTTTTTAAGTAAGTTTTATATGGAATTTTAAGCAATTGTCATTTTTTTAAGTAAGTTTTATATGGAATTTTAAGCAATTGTCATTTTTTAAGTAAGTTCTATATGAAATTTTAAGCAATTGCCATTTTTTAAGTAAGTTTTATATGGAATTTTAAGCAATTGCCATTTTTTAAGTAAGTTTTATATGGAATTTGAAGCAATTGTCATTTTTTAAGTAGATTTTTTAAAGAATTTTATTTTGGAAAAATGATGCATTATATTTTGAAGAAAACACAGCCTATTATTTTTAGTCCACTGCCTAGTTAGTTATATTCACTAAAATAATTCAAGTAGTTTCAACCAATCAAAATTATTAATTTAATTTCAATATAATTTAGTTGAATTTACTAAATAATGTGTTAATTTAGAATTATTCACATTTTTGTGTTATTTTTACTAAATGAATTTAAAACTTATTTTATTTAGTTAAATTTACTAATCCACAAAATAATTTTTTTACAGTGTAGTGGACAAATGTGACCCGCCTGGACCACAAAAACAGATATAAGTCGCATATGTATATTTGTAGCAATAGCTAACAATACATTGTGTTGGTCAAAATGATCAATTTTAGTATGCCAAAATAAAGTTAATTTGTAAATTTCCTATCGTAAATATATCAAAAATGTATTTATCATAGTAATACATGTTGCTAAGGATTTCATTTGAATAACTTTAAAGGTGATTTTCTCAATATTTAGATATATTTATTTTTTATTTATTTTGGCTGGTTTTGTGGTCCAGGATCACAAATAATGACAAAAGCAACCTGAAGTGGGAAACATGCCTATATTAGGTTACTTAGATTTTGTACAATGTGAATCAAACTATGCCCCTAACCATACCCCTAATCCCAATGTTATAGGCAAAAGGTAAAAAATCCGATGCAGGGTCAAAAAGTTATGAACCCAACCCAACCCCTTGGATTGTAATTTAACCTAGGCATAGTTTTGGCATGGCTTTGACTTAGAAGAGCATTACATTAACAATGTACTGTCATGTGTTAGATCCCAAAGATCACAAATACTGATAAAATGTATAGTATTTTAGATAAAAGTGTCTGCCAAATACATAAATGTAAATGAATATCCTGTTTAAATCAGAAATACACAGTAAAATGGGTTGTGAATGTAGTTTTGTAATATGGCACACTGAATTTGCAATGTGGGTTACAAAATGTGCACAGATTCTGCATGAAAAAATGCCTCCAAATGTTGTTATGCCCAAAGCCTGGGGCTTTTCTCCTCCTGAGAGCTTCTGTTAGCTTTCTAATGAACTCCTCATCAGTCAGAGA
Organism: Paramisgurnus dabryanus; assembly: GCF_030506205.2. Classification (NCBI taxonomy): domain Eukaryota; kingdom Metazoa; phylum Chordata; class Actinopteri; order Cypriniformes; family Cobitidae; genus Paramisgurnus; species Paramisgurnus dabryanus. Next base: position 13,932,055 of record NC_133357.1, on the reverse strand, counting down.
GGCAGGCAAGGATGAAGTATTTCATTAGTCAAGCCAGTGAAATCACATCTCGGAGAGGGAACAATGGGCCAGTTTAATACATGCCACAGGTTCACTGGTTTGGCTGAGACTGTTGGAAAGGAGACAGAAAGGCACATCCAAAAGCGCCCGCGCAAGCGTTATGTCATATAAAGGACTCGTCTCCTCTTGAGCCGGTTGAACTCGGTTATAGAAGCCTGTCTAATTAAGATCTGAGCTTGTTAGCATTGAGAGTTAATCCCTCTCATGTGCTGGGTAAAGTCAAAAAGCGGCGTCTCATTAGAGCTGCTCTACTCGGTTAACTCTGCCTCTGCATGGGAAAACAGATGATTGAACCACTGCACCCCCACTAAGCCCATCTGCCCTGCAACCCTGTTCAAGGTTGAGCGCTGCTGCACACCTAACAACACCAGTCGTTCCCATACAAACATTGTGGGCTAAAAATAACAAACCCTCATTATGACATTAGTGACATCGATATAGATGGATGTGTTGTTGCGATTTATTTATTTTTTTAAATCTGACATTCCAGAAATCTTAATTTGTGGTCATTAATCATGTGGACTAATTGCATTTACCTTTACTTGTTCTTTTATGTAGTACTATATCTTGTCTATAATCCATTTTTATATTAAAATTGAGTTTGTATCTGATTTCAAAAGGGTTGGTTAATGGCAATGGAGATAGCAAGCTGCCATTTAGCAGATGCTTTTATCCAAAGCAATTTACAGTATAATTATTACAGTCCCCCTGGAGCGAATTGAGCTTAGGTACACAAACACTCACACACACACGGTTGGCTAAATGAGGACATACCATTAACTTCAATTGTTTTATATAAAGCTATAGACAAACCTAAAGCCTATTCCATTCTGAAAACACAATATGTGCATCACATTACAGAGATAATAGATTTTGTACAATACACACTCTCTGTAATGCATATCTATTTTAAGAGGTATCCGTATCTTTTAGCATGATAGATTTGATAAAACACTGGGTTATTTTAAACCAAATGTTGGGTCAAAAAAAGGACAAACCCAGCCGTTGGGTTAAATAAACCCAGAAAATGTTATATTTGACTTAACAATGAGTTAAAACAACCTAGCATTTTGGAATAAAATAACCCAGCATGTCCATTGATTAAAGCTCTAGTTATATTTTTATGAATATGTGTTCGCACAGCTATCAAAGCATACTCAACCGTGATACGGGCAGATGGCCACGTTCGACACATACGCAGTAAATATGATTTCTTATTCAAATGATTACTCTACCAAGACGTCAGGGCAAGGGCAGCACTGATTCACATCATTTACAGCAGTGGTTCCAGACCTTTTTCACTTTAAGACCCTCTAATTGCCCACAACAGTATTTGAAGGCCCCCCACTCACTAACATTTTTGTCAATTTTCCAAATAAAATTAACTAGAGTTTGGAATGGCTAGACAGTTGTATATTCGCTACTAAAATGGCCAAAAAACATTTAGATTTTGGCCTGTTTTAGCTAATTTTAATGCTTGTTTTGTCCAAGCATTTTTAATAATTTGAAGTCATCTTGAGGCCCCCTTGGAAATCTGCTGAGGCCCCCCTGGTTGGGAAACACTGATTTACAGGACATTAAAACATTAAGGAAAGATGAGGAAAAGTAGTGGATTCACAATTGCAAACTAAGTTTAGAACAAACAACAAGAAAACAAAGAACAGGAATCAAACATTATGCTGAGAGATGCTGTTCTTGAAAGAAGGTGAAAATAAAAGAAGAATAGACATTGGTGTGTACAGATGCTGTCTATTTTCATTGTGTATGTTGTTTATAGTGGAGTGTAATCTCAATATTTTCTTGCACATACGCTGTTTGTAGTCTCAAAATTGGGTTACACGTGGACGGGGTATGAGGAAGACCTCTGACCCTCCTGATGACGAAAGTTACGTCATGCGGACCACTCCTTGGCCATAACATTATCCAATAGACAGCAGAAGGTATCATAGCAGCTACAGTTGGCCAAAGACTCCCCGAAATTGCTTACTTTCATATTTATAAAGTAGGCCAAAATCTGTATGTGAGGCAAGTAGTATGTCCGAATGTAAAGTATTCGAAAAACAGTAGGCTAATAATATATTAGGAGCCACCAAATTCATAAAAATGAATGTAATAAAAATAACTGAAATCTACCAAACTGCTCTTTAAGTGATTTAGGTAGCAAAAAATTGTTTCTTGTGCTTTAATTGTTCTCGTGAAACAATGCGTAAATTATGGTCGCGGTTGTTCTGATTATGTCAGAGGACATAAAGGCCAAAGGACATATGTGTCACATGACAAAGAAAACATGATGGATGCAGTATGTCCGGAATGTGGCTGCACCGAAAACTAAAGCTGCTGACTTTGGCGGCATGAACATGAAGGCAGCTAAGGAAACACATTCGGACAGCCTTCATAGGCAGCATAACGGAATTCTGATTAAAATATAAAAAGGGAGCGGCTTTGTGTAGGTAATGAAGGTTATGAAATTTCATAAGTACCAAGATAAAATATATATATTTTGTCAACCCTTTTCATGTATTTATTGTAGTATTTAGTAAAAAAATACTACAACCATGCGGCGAGAAGTGGATATTGCCTGACATGCATTTTAAGGTAGACCCCCAGAAGGTCGACCCAGAAATTCGACACACGTGCTCCTAATGTCAGCATTGCTACTTTGTGATAACTAATCCCGTATTTAAAAACTACAATACTATTTTCTCGCTCAAAATGCAATCAAAAGGTGTAAAAACTACAAATATAACCTTATTTGCATTAAAATTGTTCTCCAGCCGCTTTCTTGGTCGCCATTTAATTTTTTCGAACTCGACCAGGCTTGACCAGTCACATTCCCCGCACACGTCCACACATAGAATTGTGGGACAAGATGATAAAGTATCTTAGGAGACAGGACGTAAACCAAACATTGTATTCGGATGTGCCTTGATGCCTTCAAATGCTGCATTTGAGAGATTTCGGACGCAGCCTGTATTTATACTACAAATCCTGTAGGACCATCAGGACCATGTTTGGAATTTTGTGTGCCTTCTGCTTTAGACGTGCTTCAGACGTTCAACCAACGATCTGTGATTGTGATGCCTAAGGGTTGAAATTAGTGATATCAGAAAAAAGCAAAAGCAGGCTGTTACTTTTTAAGGAAAGATTTTGAAGAGTGAAAACTATGTTTTTGACACAATGTGGACCGATGAATCATTCATTTAATCAATACGACCTTGGCTAACTTTGATATCATGTTGCATATGTAGATTTTCCTCAGAATTCTGGGATTGAAGTGTTTTTCTTTGTTGTGGTGTTTTTGTGGCTTGGTACCACTTAGTTTAACTGATTCACTTCTTCCTGTGGCCTTCCCAAAAAAATGTATCTTATCTGTGTTTTAACAGCAGGCGTATGCCTCCTCCACCCAGCAGATGGCGCCGCCCAGTCCTAACACCACCACCAGCAGTAATGGAGGCAGCAGTTTTGGGGACCAGCTGAGCAAAACCAACCTTTACATCCGCGGCCTCCATCCGGGAACCACAGACCACGACTTAGTAAAACTGTGTCAACCGTAAGTGCAATCCAGAAACATTTCTCACAGAAACAAAATGGGAGGGGCTTTAGGATGGTAATGGGAAATAGTCTAGAGTTCATAAAGTGGATATATTTTAGGACAGTGGGTGTGTTTGAATTCCTTTCTTCTATACTAAATGATAAAGAACTAACGTGTCGACCATTGAAGTTCAGTTGCATTCCAGAACGTATACATATTGTTGAAGTTGACGTCTTTTTGAAAGAAAATCATAAATCAAATCTCTTTATTATCTTAACTGTTTCTCTATGACAGTGAATCAGATTCAATAGAGAACAAAGATCTTCTTTTAAGGCCCTGCTTCTATTTATATCAGCATAAGAACTGACTGTTCAAACATCTTACTCATGATTTGACATACTACGTTTTACATACCGTTTAGCAGAGCTTTTGCATGCATATTTAGATGTAGGGAGTGTATTGAGAAACATTACATGGGACTGGAAGAGAGAGAAATTCAAACTTTGAGTGTCCTGATGTGACCCTGCAGAGGATGGAAATGTTCTGCTGGCAGATTATGTTAACATGAATGCAAATTACACTAGAAGTGTTTTTGGACAGACTTATGCAGCATCTTGATATGATATGTGCATATCTTACATTTTTATTCATGAAGCCTTTTTTTACATTTTAGTGCAATCTTGAGTGGTACGCCTGGCTTCATCTTTGAATTTGTTTTATTGTTTTTGGTGGTATATGTGACACATTGCAGAGGGGATTCATCTTTTGAAATACTTCTCAGATTACTTTGTCACTGTTGGATTGTTGGAATCCTTTGCTTTCATGTTAGATGACACTTTGGTGGAATGTGGGATTTTAGTGACACATACTAAAATGTTGGCAAAGTCAACAGAGGTTTAAGTTTCAAACAGAGCTCATTTTTGTCGAGCGTGACCACCACTGCCCCCTCCTCCTGCATCTTACTTCATGTAAGGGTTGTAAGAAGTAAAAAAAGAGCTTGAAAGGGGTTCATTGCTATTTTTTTCTTTACAGAGATATTCCAAAACACAAATATAAAAATTTATGCAGAATTATATTATATAAAACGTAATACTTTGTCATTTGTACATAGTCACAGTTTTTCCACATTTCAGTGTTTAGGATTATTTGGGTGGGGCTAAACGCTGCCCCTATCACAATCGCAAGGATCAGCATTCAGGTTGCAGCATAATTTTAAAACCGCCTTTCCACTGCCAACGACAAAGTACGGCCGATAAACCGGAAGTCAGTAATTTCCTATGGAGAGTCGCAAAGGGGCTGCGTGAGGTGCCGACTATCTGCGGATGCGTAATTTTCAGATCTGTTTTGAGCGTTGGATCAATAAAATTTTTTTTTACTTGTACGACTACACCACATGCGATATGCCAACCGGAAGTGATGTATTTCAGTGTATTCCACATTTAAAAACTGTATGTGAGGTGAAAATTATTTATGTTTTTTGTTTAACTTTATCAGTAACATTTAAATCCTTAAAAAACTATTGATTACTGATAAGTAATATATTATTCATTTAATGTGTTTACGTTATTTTAATGTTGACTCCATATGTTTTCTCCCAAATATTTGCAGTTTTGTTCGTTTATGCATAGCTGTTTATTGTTTCATTCATTTGCGTTTAGTGCTGCCTCACGATTAGTCATGACTAATCATTTACAGAATAAAAGTTTTTGTTTACATAATATATGTGAGTGTACTATGTATAATAATTATGTTTAAATACACACACACACACACACACACACACACATATATAATTTAGAAACATTTGCATGTGTATGTACATGTTTATATTTATATATAATTTATATTATATATAAATATAAATATTTATTATATAAATATTTTTTTTCTTAAAATTATACATGTATGTGTGTGTATTTATATATACATAATTATTAAACACGTACACCCACATATATTATGTAAACAAAAACATTTATTCTGTAAATGATTAGTCACGACTAATCGTGGGGATTACAGAATAAAAGTTTTTGTTTATATAATAAATGTGGGTGTACTGTGTATAATAATTATGTTTAAATACACACACACACATGTATATAATTTAGAAACATTTGCATGTGTATGTACATGTTTATATTGATATATAATTTATATTATATATAAATATAAAAATGTATTATATAAATATATATTTTTTCTTAAAATTATACATGTATGTGTGTGTATTTATATATACATAATTATTATACATAGTACGCTCACATAAATTATGTAAACAAAAACTTTTATTCTGCAAACGATTAGTCACGACTAATCGTGAGGCAGCACTATTTGCGTTCATTTATTTATTCCACTATGGGAAATATTGGAATGAAGCCTCTTGCGCTGGAATGAGCTTTTCTCCTATGTTATGATTAAACTGAAATGTCATTACGACTGCCACTAGGGGGCGAAGTCCGACAATCGTGTTCTTATGTCGTGTGCAGTGGAAAGGCGGCTTATACGTTAAAAGAGACGGCAGCTTCCTGCAAGTGGGTGTGGTTTCGGCGTAGACACGCCCCAGCGTTTGACAGCAGAGAATCCGGCCAACTTATTTTATTTATTTATTTTTTAATCATTTAAATTGTCTCGGTGGTTAATAACAAATTTTTCTGTGGGGTGACAAACTGAGAACACATTTTATATCGGACTTTACAGAGACTTTAAATCTTTGGGTCTTTAACTAAATCGTTCTTCTTTGGAAAACCAAAAACGATTCTTCTATGGCAGCTGTGAAACACCTTTTTAGCACCGTTGTTTTATAAGAGTGTAGTGAATCTGTTATCACATTACCAAAAAAATTTGTCAACTCCGTGTCGTTCATATCCATTTAATGTGACTTTTGTAGGTCAATGAAAATGTCACGTAGCCTTTTTAGCTTAATTTGGGTTTATGTTTCATGTTAAGATAAACTCTTCATATATTTTAGTTGGTGTAAAAAGACTTTGCAGAGATTTTTGAGAAGCAGTGCTGGAGAGGCCCTCTCATTCTGAGCATTCTGGAAGAAACGCCTGAGATGAGGCTGCCCAGCCCTACAGGAAACTCTGGGCCCAGGGGGAAAGAGAAAGACAAACAAGGGTAACAGCTGGGAGAGAGAGAGAGAGAGAGAGAGAGAGAGAGAGAGAGAGAGAGAGAGAGAGAGAGAGAGCAGACAAGAACTTACTGGTTGTGTGGGTTGGGGGAAGGCAGTGAAAGAAGAGGGAGAGAAAGAATGATTTTCATGAGTGAGAGAAAGAGGGAAAAGTCAAATATATGTCAGGTGTTTCTGAGCAAAGAATAAAACTGTTAGCTTTAGATAGACGTACAAACGGCTTTTATTTTTTCATTTATGCATCTGGTTGGGACATTTTTGCAATGTGACTTTGCAGTGCAACTGGGGTGCAATGCACTTCATTAATTTATGTCTGTGTCAAACTGGACACCAGTGGCGGTCGGTGACTTCTGTTTTGAGGGCGCACGATGCGAAGTTTGCCACAACATGTATGCAGTCCGGCATGTGTGTGGTTCGTCATTTCAAAATATGTGTTCTGCGCGTCGAGTGATCCTATGTGCATCACGTGTCTTGTCAAATAAGTGCCAGCTGCAGACGTGTCTAAAGGGTTTATGATAAAAGAGACGCTCGTGTTTGCCAGATACTCGCAAAATCTCATGCGTAATCAAAATTTAGTGTTAAGGGAGTGTCTTGCATGTATTTTGTGAATGTGAGTGTCTCTTTTATCATAAACGGTTTTGACGCATGTGCAGCAGGCACTTATTTTAACAAAACATGTGATGCACATGGTTCACATGACGCAACAAACACATATTTGAAAACACGAGGAACACACATGATACTCCAAACACATATTTTGAATTTGCGCCCCTTGGAAGAGCAGTCACCAGCCGCTACTGCTGGACACAGACCCTGTCATTGGCATTTTTAGAAATCACCATACTCCAATAGGTGCTATAGGAAACATGCTGTGAAAATTAACATATACAGTACTGTGCAAAAGTCTTAGGCCACCATGCCATAATTAGATTAGTGGTTTTTGCAATGTTATAGTGATCATATATAATTATTTCTCAGTCTCTTTAATAGAATATATCCAGAAAATAGAGGAAATGTGTATGTAGTATTAAAAACAGTATAAAAGTATAAGCTGAAGTGTCAAGTATTTAGGGTAAACTCCCCTTCCACTTGAGCAATAGCAGGAAACTGCAGGATCTCTTAAACCTAAATGAAATGAAATCCTAATTTCTAATTCTAATCGAATGACTTCAGGACTTCAGTCTCCTCAAAAAAGCTCAAGATGTGTTTCGTGCCAAGAGAGGTCACACTAAATACCGACTGATGCCTTTTTTTTGTGTACATATTTCCTGTATTTTCTGTTTGTATCTTAATAAAATATATTGAAAAATAAACATGGATGGACATTACAACTTCTAACACAACAAAGCTGGTGGTGGTGGCCTAAGACTTTTGCACAGTACTGTATATCTTTAATATTGATTGAGTAAGGTCATGTCAAAGATTGAAATTAATGTAAAATCAATGGTTAAAATCCAAACTATGGGTTTATTTACTACCCTAAAACGTGTTTCAGGTCTTACTGTGCAGCATTCATCTGTTCCAAAGGACAAAATGTCACATTAAGTGTAAAATGATTTTAAGTGGCCTCCCAATCCCTCTCCACAGTTTAATATAAGTATTGCTTTCTTCTTAAAGGTGCAGTGTGTAATTTTTAGAAGGATCTCTTGACAGAAATGCAAAATATTATACAAAACTATAGGATCAGGGGTGTATAAAGACCTTTCGTAATGAACCGTTATGTGTTTATTACCTTAGAATGAGATGTTTTTATCTACATACACAGAGGGTCCCCTTACATGGAAGTCGCCATTTTGGGCCGCCATGTTTCTACAGAAGCCCTTAACGGACAAACTTTTTTTACTAAGTTGTCTCCGACGGTGACCTGTTTGTCCGGTGGTGGCTACAGTAGCTTCTCTACGTGTTTCAAAAGTGAGGGGTGAGCAGTGGACTGAGCCGTTGGTTGCAATTCACAACCTCACCACTAGATGCCGCTAAAATTTACACACTGCACCTTTAAAAAAGTATCACATCCGCCCACTAATCCCTGCAGCCCAGCTCATAGCGATTGCTTTACCGTGACTTTCGGCTTTCACACATAGCTAGCTGTTCCTTCACCCCTGGGTTGCACTGGGTCAAAGCAGGCAGGATTTCCAAGTGGCAAACTTCTGAGAAAAAGTCATCAAGCAATACGAGTCTGTGAAATAAGACATTTTGCAGAGCAATTGATAGATTACAAACTTTGCATTTAATGAATAAAAGGTCTAAAATTGTATAACATTTTAAACCTTTTCTGCATTGTAAAAAATCCATAGCATTGTCTAATCAACATATTTTTGTTACTTTAACTTAAAAAATGAAGTTAAACAATTTCAACTTGAATTTAAAGTTATGTCAACTTTTTTAGTCAAAACTTAAAATAGTAGGTTGAATTGACTTGCAAAACCAAGTTGTTACTGTATAACTTCCTCCTGCATTTTTTTTTACAGTGTGTGCACTGCATAAGTGGCACATTGACGGGTCCTTGTAATCCTTAAAAGTTTTTAAAACTGAGGGATAAAATTAAAGGCCCTGGGAAGTTTTTAAAAATAAACATACATCAATACAGGTCATTGAACGTGCTTGAATCTATTTTATGCAAGAAGTTTTCTGGGAAAAAAATCCATATTATTCCCTGTGTAGTGTAGGATAATATCATAAAAATTCTAGACTTTTTAAGCACACCTGCTAAACTGCTTATATCTATGCAAATGTTGATTCATACCAAAATGCTTTTTTGCATAGTTGTGTTTGACAAATGAAAACGTCTCGCCCTGAAAAATCCTGGGTCATTTCAGCTCAAGGTTGGGTCAAATATGGGCTAGGTTAATTTTAACCTAATGTTGGGTTTGTCCATACTTGACCAAACCATGTGTTAAAACAACCCAGCCAACAGTCTCATGGCAATTCAAACACATTTTATGAGGTGTTATTAATAATTAGTACAACCAAATTCGCTTTCAATTCGTGACATTGAGGTCTGGGTGAGATTTAGTGTATTTTTTCATAAAATATGTACGTTTTTGTACGATTCACTTCATAAGAATTCATACAAAAATAAGAAACTCATAAAATACAGACAAATTCCCGTGAGTTCAGTTGTTTTTTTGTGTAGCTTTTTCAATCGTAATGCCCCTAGTACAATGAATAACCTCTCTTAAGGTTTTCTCAGTGATATTATTTTAAACCTGCATATAAACTACAGTTTATCATTGTTATAGACTGTGTTTGTTGAGTTTAGATCATCAGTGTGGGATGCTGTGCGCGGGCAGTAGGACCCAGATGAGGAGGAGCGGGCAGAGGGCATTGTTAGTTGATTGTTGTGGATCTCAGCCAAAGCCGCACAGAGCATACAAGGAGAACTCTCAGGTTACACTGCAAGCACATGCCTGGAACGAACCCCTATGGCCCTCCCCATCCTTCACACTGCTGAAAGCCTCCTCTAATCCATAAACACGTACACCAACCTATGGTTATACCTGTGCCGTGCTGCGCCAATGCCTCGGGAGATATGCAGAACGACGTGAACGCCATATGACATACATTTTTCAAAGAGCGCCGTTACCATTTGATAGCAGTTACTTTACGGCACTGGCACCCTCATTGAGATTTCATGCAAATGATTCCTGTATATGTGGGCCTAACTGTTTTGTGAATCAAGCGGGTGCCCTCGTTTATAAGTTTATGTGGCCCAGCTGCTTGGCATTGACCTTATAAAATATGTCAGCTCCCCATCATAAAGTCTTATGAGTTTGGGTGTGTTTACTATTAGGTTATTACACGTTATACACAAAATAAGGGCTTTATCTTTCTAAACCAAATGCTTGTGTTTTTGTCTTTTGTACTGTGAAGCTATGGAAAAATAGTGTCTACGAAGGCCATCCTTGACAAGAGCACCAACAAGTGTAAAGGTAAGTTATGTATATATAGCATTGCATCTTTAACAATTCAGTGCTCTATAAATAAACGCCTTCTTTTTTATCTCTAACAAATGTGTGCTGATGTAACTAAAATGGGATCAAGTGAATTATCAAGTGAACCAGTGCCATTACATTCATGTGTGTGTAAGTGTATGGTTAAACTTGGCCTGATAGATTTTTCATGTGGGACACAGATTACCAGCGGGAGCTAAGGTGCAAAGGAGTGATAGGCGATGCTATTGGCTTAAAAACTAAACCCTAAGCAGTGATCACTGATCCTGTGTGTGTTTGTGTGTGTTCAGGCTATGGCTTTGTGGATTTCGACAGCCCAACCTCCGCACAGAAAGCAGTCACGGCGTTAAAGGCCATTGGAGTTCAAGCTCAGATGGCAAAGGTATGAGGGGGCGAAACGAAACATCCTGTTCTTTAATTGTTCATAAAAGCAGTGCATATTTAAAACACTTTAGACAAAGCAGCACCTCTGCCATACTCTTAGGCTTCAAAGGCATTCCAGTTCTTTTATAGGTAATGGTGCCTGCTTAAGCACACTAGATTAGGGATTTGAACAAACCTACGAAAGTGCTTTAAAATGTGCAGGTTCGTTTGATGCGTTGATGTTATTTCAACAGAAAGTTAAGCCCAAGTTATAGCCCGACGTACACCTTGCCAAAATTTGAACAGTGCAGCAGTTCGATGCGGACGGAAAGCAATTCGATTGTTTGAGTAGAACCCCTCCCGTCAGGTACAAAAAACTGTGTCAGAGGTATTTCCGTTTGCGACGGTGAGAACATACGGACAAATGTAATGAACCCTTTAGGGTGGGACATATTGAACGTCTCCTCCCATTTTAAAACATCAATAGCATTCATTTACATCACAGCCTGGAAGCTGATAAGAAGGTAAACTGTAGAATGTCATCATTAAATCATTGATCTATATTGGTGAAAGTGAGAAAGTGCAGTTTTTGAATGCTTATTTATTAAAATTTGTTTAGAGCACACTTGTTTATAAATATCCTTAAAGTTAACCTATTCATAACAGAGGCTAAAAACCTTCAGTTTTGATTTTTTTGGGGACTTGAATGGAGTGACTGCTAAGTGCATAAATGTAAATGTTATTATAATATTTTTGAACATAACTAAGGACATTGCTAAAGGTACTGGATTTAACAAGATCGGGCACTGCGGTTACTATGAATAGCTCAATATGGCCTCTTTGGCGATGGAAATCTTGCCTTTTAGTTAAAAGAACCAATCCTCAATTGATAAAGAATGACGCTTGTCAGTGGGAGGGGCTCTATTCAGAGTCAGGTGAGGCACTTTCCACTTTGCTCGTGCACAGTAGCTAAAACGACCTTGAAAAGTGTTTTAGCACAATTTGAGCGTAAGAAGCAAAAGTGGAAATATGGAGATATGTTGTGTAAATGTGAATTTTGTACACAATTTTATCTGTGTTTCCTCATTCAAGTATATAGGACTGTAGGCCGCATGTACATCGCATGTTTGAAGTGACTCGATTCCAATTTTTTCCCTAATGTGGCACAGTTTGAATATAACCCACAAATGTGTACGGAGGAAAAAGTGGGTAACACTTTACTTTAAGGAGTGTTCATAAGACTGACATGACACCTTCATAATCATGACATGACACGTTTCATGAACACAAAGGAGATTTTATGCATGTTTATAACAACTGTTATTAAGTGTCATGTAATTTTTAATGCAAAGATGACATTGTTTGAGGTGTCTTTGTTCAACCCAGTATCATGCCAAAGCATGTAATTCACACACTTGTCCACTACAGGATGTGTGTCAGTGTCACCCTTTGCCTACTCTAGGAAATGATCGCCCCCCTATTGTTCATCTTCCTCATAAATGCGTCTAATTTTTATGCCTAGAAATGCGTATCATTTTCACGCTTAGAAATGCGTGTTATTGTCACACCTAGAAATGCGTGTTATTTTCACACCTAGAAAACGCAAAGCGTGACACTGACATGCATCCTGTAGTGTAGTGGACCAGCGTGTGTATTACACGCTTTGGCGTGATACCTTGTTGCTTTGTTATGACATCTTGACATTACCAAGAGATAACTGAACACTTTTTACCAATGATACAAATTGAATTTGTCCTTAGAAATGTCATTAAGTATTAATACTCTGTCAAATAGTTTTATAACAGCTTCATGAATATTTTCTTGACCTCAACTACAGTGGTACAAATATAATTTGTCATTAAAATGTCATTAAGTGTTAATACTCTGTCAAATAGTTTTATAACAGGGTCATAAATATTCTTATATTCTTATATATAAGAGAAATAAAATCAATCATCCAATAATAATAATAAAAATTGATAAAATTATATTTTATTGCATTTGGAGAACGATTCACCTAAAATCAAATGAAAACAGTACAATAATGGGTCAAACCATGCAGCGTTGGGGCCATATTGATCAAAACAGTTTGCACAAAAAACATACAGTATCATCCAAAAACAGTTAATAACATTTAATTAATTAATTTAAATAATTTTAATTTTAGAACCCTCTGTGTAAGAAAGACCAAGTTTTGTTAGTTGTCCGTTTTTTATGTATTATGCATATAAATTAAGTCAAGTATAATCTTTTGACGTGTCTGTTGCATTTAAGGGAATTTAAAACGATTTGACAGAGTATTAACACGTATTGACATTTTAATGGCAAGTTCAATTTGTACCCCTGTAGTTGAGGTCAAGAAAAATATTCATGATGCTGTTATAAAACTATTTGATCACACTCGATATTTTAATGGCAGTTTAATGTAATGCTAACCCATGGGTAGTTTTTTAAGTTTGATTTTTATTCTGCTATGTCATGTTTATGACAGATTTATGACAAGTTATGTTGTATTGGTTTATGTCAAGTTGCCATAACAAAGACAATACAAACAATGTCATCTTTGCATTAAAAATGACATAACTGAACAAATGACACTTAATGACAGTTTTCATAAACGTGCATAAAATCTCCTTCATGCTCATGACACGTGTCATGTCATGATAATGAAGGTTGTCATGTCAGTATTATGAACACCCCTTCAAGTAAAGTGTTACCAAAAAGGGCATAGATTCCGATATTCTCAGATCGGTTTCAGTCTCATTCATATGTGGAAATAAAACGGATACATGCATACACATGCTCAATGTAAGCGGACAGATCGGATATTTTCACCAAGACATGTCGTGCGTCATTGAAAATGCATTGAAAAGTCTTCTTAGCACCGCAATGGAGGACAATGGCTCTATTTAGTGGAGCAATATTGAAGTTTTATGTCTTGTTAGGGAAGTATATAAACTATAAGCTATATAATCTTATATAAATAATAATCCTATAATAATTTTGTCTGTGTCCATTGCATATCACAACATTTTCTTTTCTTTGTGGTTTAAGCTGTACTGTTCAGTATGTCTATCTTGAATTGTTTTGCCAATTGTTTAGTGTAAATGCAGATATCGGATACAAGTCGCTTTTAAAAGATGATGTAAGCGGGTTGATAAAAAAATCGGATACAGCCAACAAATCTAAATTGGGCATTCAGCCTTAGACTTGCATGACTGCCCAGGGGCGCTGCAAAAATTGCCACCTACTGCTTATTGGCAATAAGCAATAACCCAAAAGTCCTTAGCAACCACCTATAAGCGATCTATCAAGCCCCCCACAAATGATCAGCAGTAGCAACTGCATAGCAAAGTGCTTAACCACTTAGAATACCTTTGCGACCACATAGCTTCACCCTAACAACTGCCCTTTGTTGTGTAGCGGTGAGTTTAGCACAAGCAACACATTTTCTTTAATAACAAATTTAGTTGTAGCATAGTCACTTAGAGTTGTCATTGCTTATGACGTCTAATAAAATCATTGCTGTCTTGGACTAGTAGTTCTTGTCTTTAACAAATGATCTGTAATGGACCTGCCTGTACTCAGCCCACACACAACATCCCCAGCTATCTAAAATGGAAACCAATTAATGTTGAAAGTAATTGCCGGCAGTCATCAAGGTGTAGGACGGCACGATTATTTTACCTAACACTCGGCCTGTCTGTGGGTGTTGAGCCATGAAAATAGAGCTGGTGTCGCCATTAGGCTCATGCACTGAGTCAGTCTGTCATTGAGAGGAGTTTAAAGTGCCCGAGGAGAGTCCGTCGTGTTTTTGCTCCTGCTTGCTTCTCCTGCTTCTCAAAGAGATTGTGTGTTTTCTCTTTCACCCATGGCTGAGTCACTGTCTGAGCAGCTTGGCTGGCAGATCCGCACGCCCTCCATCGAGTACTATAACCCTGCAGGCCAACACGGCTCCAACCCGCTCACACGGCTCTGCTCTATCTCTCAGACCTGCCCTTTGTAGTGACATGCGCCTTCATCACAGATTTTTCACCTTTCTCTTCAGCTTTCTCTTGAAGTTTATGTAGAGTATTTAAGCTGCGTATCAGCGTGAAAGGGCGACCTTTAGCTCTTCCCCTTCACATCACCAGCCGCAGGTCTTAATTACAGCTCTTTCAAATCTTTTAGCGACCTGACCTATTTAAGAGTCTATTACGTCTGTTTCTGTGGCGGTTGTGATGAATTTTCCTCTTGCCATTTACGGGAAAAGGTACATGAATCTCTTAAAAACATGTCAAGGTCATATTGCACCAAATTGAAAATGTCAAAATTTTGCATAAAGGAAATAAAAACTACTTTTAAGACCATCAGGATGTTTTTTCTATGATAATTTTATATGTAAATTTTAATGGTAAACAAATTACCCTTATTGCAATGATAATTAACTGTATACACACACATACATTTTATAAACTTACTTTTTTCATTTTTTTATTTTTTACATTTAAAGTCCCCCTGTGGTGAAAATCAAGTTTTTGTTGTTGTTTATATGTCTATGTGCTGTTTTTAAAAATGCTTTAAGACAGACCATGTGCAAATTCATCATGACATTACTGAGTATTGCTGAGTTTTCCAAAGACAGCCTCATTCCTGCATTTTGAAATCGCCTCAGTTTCCTAGTCACAAACATGTAACCAATCTCATCATGACAGAAGTTCGAGCCAAAGATATTATGTATGAATGCCGCATAGACGCACAGCTAAAACGATTGCAGCACTGCTGCTTCAGTGCTATATGTGCAGTGTGAATGCTTTAACCTGTTAAAATCAGCACAAAAAAAAGATTAATGCTGCAAACGTGCAGTTCACGTATGCACATGAAACCGGACTTAGCGGTTATGTGTCTAAAACTGCCGAATGTAGCATCTCTTTACTTGTATGTCTATGGCGAAAGAGTGGAGGTGGGAAGTAATTAGCATATTCATATGGTCCGAGCTGTGCAATTGAGTAGAGACGGGGATTAATGTTCGCATATTCATAGATCCGCGTATACTAAATGTGGAGTTAAATTCAAGCTGTTTTAAGGCATGAAGAAATTACTGGCACAGGTAAAACTTTTACATATGCTATTATCTTGATCAAAGATGGGTTTTAAAGGGATACTTCGGCCAAAAATTATATTAAACCCATGATTTACTCACCCCGAAGCCGTCTGAGATGCATATGTTAATTTTTCAGACGTAGACATTTTCAGTTATTTTAGAAAATGTTTTAGATCTTTCAGTTAATCAAATGTAAGGTTACGGGGTCCACGTCCTTCAAGTCCAAAAAATGTGCATCCATCCTCATAAAATAAATCTTAACAGGTCCACAATGATAAACAAAGGACTTCTGAGGGTAAAATAACTAAATAAAAAATAAAATAACATTTTCTAAAATAACTGAAAATGTGTTCATCTGAAAAATGATGGATATTCATCTCCGACGGCTTTAGGGTGTGTAAATCATGGGTTTAATATAATTTTTGGCCGAACTATACACTTAAGGACTAAAATTATCAACTACAGGGCAATTTAAATCACCTTTAGGTAAAGTCACTACTACATTTACATTGATTGATTTTGCAGATGCTTTTATCCAAAGCAACTTACAAATGCAAATTACAAATGTCAAATGCAGAGAGTATCTAACATTTTGTTTAAGGAGCAAACAATAAGTGTAGTTTATAAAATGTTGTTTACATGAACATAATGTGTAAGCAAAAGTTACCAGTCATGGAATATTGTGAGCCTCAAACATGATTGTTTCCTCCTTCTAATGTAAACCTTGAGCATGCAAAAACAGCTGGAAAACAGGCCAATCTCAATATAACACCGACTGTGAGAGTAGAAATTTACACCCCAATATTAAATTACACATTAAATTAATTACAATGTGTTACAATGCTAAAAAGAAAGGGGCGACTGCTGAGTTAGCGCTATATGCTAGTTAATGCTATATGCTTGCGTTTAGGCGAAGGTTGGCGTTACTACTATTGACATTACAGTTAAAGGAATAGTCCATTTTCTTAAAAGAAAAATCCAGATAATTTCCTCACCACCATGTCATCCAAAATGTTGATGTCTTTCTTTGTTCAGTTTAGAAGAAATTATGTTTTTTGAGGAAAACATTGCAGGATTTTTCTAATTTTAATGGACTTTATTAGAGCCCAACATTTAATACTTAACTCAACACTTAACAGTTTTTTTCAACGGACCTTCAAAGGACTAAAAACGATCCCAAACGAGGCATAAGGTTCTTATCTAGCTTTGACAAGAAAAAAAAATGCACTTTTAAAGCACAACTTCTCGTCTATATCCGGTCCTGTGATGCGCCAGCGTGACCCCACGCAATACGTCATCACGTCAAGAGGTCACAGAGGACGAACGCGAAACTATGCCCCAGTGTTTACAAGTGTGTTGAAAGAGGACCGTTCCAACGTTGTTGTATGTGGAATGATACTAATTTATGTCTTTGTGTCACTTTATTGTTTACAATGGTCCGCAAATGTACGTTGCATATATGTAACACGTGACCTCTCTACGTCACTACGCATTACGTTAGGTTGCGCTGGCGTATCACAAGACCGGATCTAGACGAGAAGTTGTGGTTTAAAAGAGCATATTTTTTTTTTCTTGTCAAAAATGACAATCGTTTGCTAGATAAGACCTTTATGCATCATTTGGGATCGTTTAGAGTCCTTTGAAACTCCGTTGAAAAAACTGTTAAGTGTTGAGTTAAGTATTAAATGTTGGGCTCTATTAAAGTCCATTAAAATGAGAAAAATCCTACAATGTTTTCCTCAAAAAACATAATTTCTTCTCGACCGAACAAAGAAAGACATCAACATTTTGGATGACATGGTGGAGAGTAAATTATCTGGATTTTTCTTTTAAGAAAATGGACTATTCCTTTAAGTTTTGCAGTTCCATACTAAATATACTAAAACACAAACTTACCACGCAAAAAAGTCAATTAAAAATCTCCAAACAATTGATTATTCCTCAAATTCTGTATCTTCGCCTGATACAGGCTCAAACATAAGGTCTGTTTACACACACACACACGCACGCACGCACACACACACACACACACACACACACACACACACACACACACACACACACACACACACACACACACAGAGCTACTGAAGGAGCTCCTCTGTGAAACAGCCAATCAGAGCAGAGCCCAACATTATTATTCATGACCCTTTCAAATAAGGTAATAATAGAACGTTTCATTCTAAATTCAAATACTAGGGTTGTAAATGGACATGTAAAACAATCTCTAGATAATTTTTGCACTTAATAAAGCCACATACAATCTATGTAGAAATCAGATTTAACATATTATTTCAATCCATTCTTTGGCACTTTTAAAGAAAAGTGTTATTTTACTATCGTGATGTAAAAATAAGTATTAACAAATACAATGCAAATGCACTGTAATACATTTTTAAATTACATTTAACGAGAATTACATTTTTTGCAGTTGTGCACATATGTCAAAATCTCAATAGTCCTAAAATAAACTTCATTTACTTTAAGTGAAATATAATTACTGATTAATTTAATTTTTAGGAAAAATACGATAACTCTGAAATGTTCTCAAAAGTTTAATAAGATTCACCCGCCCATCTCAAGTGCCGATTAGATCAGTATAGAAGAGATCACCTTCATCGCAGGTCACTGCAATTACAGATTCATTATTCATGATGGCGAGATGAACTGCTAATGCATTTACGGCTTATAATTTTTATCTCATCTGCACACCAAAGCAATGAATATGCAAAACAGCAGCGGGGTGAATCGGAGGCTTGCTATCTTGCAGCTATCTTTACGGCCTGTCTGATTTGTTTATGCAGGTAACTTAACTCTTGCTTCAATGGTAACGAACAAAATTAATTTGAGCTGCGTAATATGATTAAGGGGTTTTGAGACACTGAAATAAAACCTCTTGCCCTTGCTTACCACAGGATCTGCGTGATCTGCCAAACACAAGTCTTGTGTGCCTGCTAAGAAGAGGTGCCACTGTGTGCTGTTTGCATATTTGCTGCCATACTTTCAGCTTCAAATGAAGCTAATTAGGTGTTTATATGGTAATTAGCTGGCTCGGTATATGCCTTGAAAAGTCACTTTGACACTTTTTACCTAAAAAAAAACATAATACCTGACAAATATGGGGGCAAATGGCAAAGTTTTATTTTAAAGGGACATTCCACTTTTATGAAATAAATTTTTTTTTAGTTACTTCATAGCAGGGGACTATTTTCGGGCAGTGCGTAATATCACTACCCCGCTGCAGCCATGTTACGACAGCAAAGTCCTTGATTATTACGCCGGTATGAGAGTATAGTTCTGAGCCATATCTGCCTAGAAAATCACAACTTTTAATTTTCCGTTGGTCTTAGGACACGATGTAACTACAGAAGAGTCAAGTTCTAAATAGGAAAAATATCGAAACTCTTTGGTTATTTTTTAGCGTGATGCTAATGGTCAGATTCAATGGATTTGCTAAGCTATGCTAAAAGTGGTACCGCCAGACCCGGATATCAGCTAAATGGATTCCAAAATGGTAAAAATCAAATGTTTAACTCTAGGGGAGCTGGAAAATGAGCATATTTTCAAAAAAAAGTTGAATGTCCCTTTAAATATATGCATTACATTCACAGTACATTTTTATCAGTATCCTACATGGGTTCGAACCTGTTACCTGTTACCTTGAACACAACGCTTGACCAGTTGAACACTATGATAGTTGACTTTCACTGTAAAACTGTCCACTGCTGACCACGATTACAAGATAAACCTTATATTTCATTTTTGTACGAGAGCATTTTATCTTTCAGATCTCCCACACACACCACATCAGTACACACATGGCTGCTGGCTCAGCAGTTTTTACCCTGTGGGAACTCCCTTACAATTTTTCCTTTGTTTCTTTGAGTTCCAGAATAGTACAAGTGAAAAACATTCAAACTAATATGTAAATAAACAAAACTATGATATTTGTATTTTATATTCTCATTTGAATCTGCAAAATTAATATGACATATCTCTTCTCCATGTCCTCTCTAGCAACAGGAACAGGACCCCACTAACCTATACATCTCCAACCTGCCTCTGTCTATGGACGAGCAGGAATTAGAGAGCATGCTCAAGCCCTTCAGTCAGGTGATCTCCACACGCATCTTACGTGACGCAAATGGCACCAGCCGTGGAGTGGGATTCGCCAGGTATGCCTCATCAAATTGCTAGTTTACAATTTAGAGGAAGTTTTACTTCTAGAAACTTTGTTGGCATATCCGAGCCCTGGTTAATTTCTGCCCCTGCTGGAGACTCGTACATATAATCTGATGTTTTCATCACTGTTAACATGTGATTAATTATGCATTTGCAATTATTCTCTATAAGGATGGAATCGACGGAGAAATGTGAGGCCATCATTCAGCATTTTAATGGCAAATACATCAAGACTCCTCCTGGAGTGGCAGGTACCAATTGTCTGAGTTTCCTTACGGCCTGAATAGTTTAATAAATGTAGTTTGGCGATTATGTTTACTGCGTTATTATAAGTGTACGACTATGAGAGCTTGTCGGTGAAATGATGTGTTTGCTCTTAGTGCCTACAGAACCCTTGCTGTGTAAATTTGCGGATGGAGGACAGAAGAAGCGTCAGAACCAGGGGAAATATCATCAGAATGGGCGACAATGGCTGAGAGAGGGCGAGACTGTAAGAGTACTGCTTGTCTTCATTGTTACACGTCTTTTTATTATAAAAGAATAATTTGGCCAAAATGAAAATTTCGCAATTATTCTAAATCAAGAGTTTCTTTCTTTAAGACCAAAGTAAAATCTATTCTTGTGTATTGTATTGACAAAAGAAAGGATTTAAGAGTTAATTTTGGGGTGAAATATACATTTAAATCATAACTTGTCTCTTTTACTCTTACATGCATATAGGGTGGGATGACGCTAACATATGACCCTAACCCTGCATTACAAAATGGGTGGGTTTGCAGTTTATCACTCAACTGCTTCATTCCAAAAATGATGTACTTCATCTACTACACAATGGTGAAAACTCATACTTTAATAAATGGGTCTATGTCGCCCCCTACAGGTTTTACACTCCTTCCTACAGCATTGCTCCTAACAGACTAATTGCTCAGACCTCTATCTCTCCATACATGCACTCACCTGTATCTACCTACCAGGTATGACTTCTTTTGGTTGATCCCACATTACTGCTGTGCTTTTGATGTGTTTATCTGAAGAAAAAAACAAAAATTACATTACATTAAAGGGGACATTTTACAAGGTTTTATTAAGCCTATATTTTTCATAACATACCAACAATTTTCATTTATAGTGAACCATTTTTTTTATAATTGGGCTACATTTATATTTATACACTTGGCAGATGCTTTTATTCAGCACTCTTAAGATATACATTTTATCAGTATTTGTGTTTTCTGTTATCAAACTTATGGCATTTGGCACTGCTGACACAATGCTCTACCATTTGAGCTAAAAGAATGCTGTGTGTATATTCCCAGGTGGATCGAAATCATTTATAATAAACAAATCCCTGTTTTTCAGGTACACAATCCGTCCTGGCTTCATCACCAGTCTTACCTCATGCAACCCACAGTAAGTAACCACTGTTCCGTTTCCTCAGCATTATCCTGCTTTGGTCCCGTTCTGACTTTCCCACATCTGTCTCACAGGGTCCCGTCCTCACACCCACAGTGGATCACACCATGACCATCCAACCCACTGCCATAATAGGGCCTCTTACACAGCAACTCAGTCATCTAACCCTGGGCAGCCAAGGCACGGTATGTACAGATGCCTGCAGAGAATTTACATCAAATATAATAGAAATCAAAAATATCATGACTATAATTATACTCATAAAAATGTTTCACAAAAAATAAGACAATTTAATGAGCATCATTTTCTGTGGTGAATTACAATTTGAGTGCCATCAACACAGACAAGCATTTCAACCCCTCTGTTTTTGTTTGTGGATGTAACTTAAAGCATTTCTTTAATGTAAAGTAGGCTATTAGTGATTATAAGCATTTAACTGCAATGTGGCGTAATTGTCTGTCCTTAGTATATGCCTGCAAACTCAGCTATGCAAGGGACCTACATACCACAATATGCCCAAGTGCCTCCTTCAAATGTTACAGCAGAGGTATGAAACATTTGCATGATTAATTATTTAAAGTGTTTTTAAGCTCGATTCATTTACTGTCAGTAATGCTGACCTCATGCAGGAAAACAGCGTTCAACAGCAGCAGGTTGCCATCGAGACACCCACAGATCATACAACATACACCTACCAGCATGGCAAGTGAAGAGGTAAGCTACTTCTTATGGCTCTGAATGTTTTGTTGTTTCTAATGAAAAGTGAGGGGGGAAACCATCCTTTCAAAATAATTAATTTCAATGTATTGACATTTGGGCGGTCAAATTAGCGTTGAATTAACTACCTTATATGCTGAGTAATTAATCGGATATATTGATATTTGTTAAAAAAGCCAAATTAAGAACATTAAATTATTATTGCAGACAACGTAAACACATTAACTGGGTTTCTTTTCAAATCTTTTCAAAATTCGCAAAAAAATGAAAAACAAAGAAATGCGAATTAGGTGCTTTCAGAGTCGTAGAATAACAGAGTTACGAAACG
This sequence comes from Paramisgurnus dabryanus, assembly GCF_030506205.2. Taxonomy (NCBI): domain Eukaryota; kingdom Metazoa; phylum Chordata; class Actinopteri; order Cypriniformes; family Cobitidae; genus Paramisgurnus; species Paramisgurnus dabryanus. The sequence continues at coordinate 13,909,294 of NC_133357.1, read as the reverse complement.
CTTTGATCTCGCCGCCGCGCGGTCACGTGATTCAGGTAACGTTCTACAGTTCCAAACCAAGCAGGGCTGTCAATCTGTTTGCATAGGTTTTCAGCTATTTTAGGTAAATATTAGCTTGTAATGGGAATTGATCACTATACTTACTGTGTTTATAACGGTTTTTTTTTACTAGGGAGTGATGGAAATACAGTAAATCAGTTAATAAAGATAAACGGTTAATTGTGACCCAAATATAACTGTGGTTATCTATACCAACTACAGCAACACAGTTTATCTTTTATTTTTGTACCAAAATATGGCTATATAAATGGCTATCAATCTGCTAAAAACATAATTCCTACACTTTTACTATATTAAAATCACAAAAAAGATCGCCAACGCGGTTATTTGTAACAGTGAAGCATAACAGAAACACACTAAATTCATATTTTAAATTCACATTAAATGTTAATATAATCATACGTGATTTTCGAGGATACATCACTCGTATTACTTACCAAACACAATGAAACACATAGCAGCATTGTGAAGCAGTGTGACTTTCTTATAAGGCATTTAGCTTGTCGCTGTTGCCCCCTAGTGTTACTCGTAATATATAAAAAAGATAAGTATAAAGTAGATGGCCACCAGTAATAAAATATTAAACCATTAAATCTATATTATTTACACATTATACACAACTCATTAAAATATAAACATTTTACTAGTTATTATTAACGATAATCATTACCTACAGCAGAGTTCATAAAATATCACTGTTGACTATATTAATGAAATGTCCGAAAATGTAAAGAGAAACGGTAATTTCATCGATTTACCAGCAGGTGCCATTGAAATGAATGGGCTTCAGTGCTGCGTTTGGAACTATGCGTCACTACCGGTCACTACATGAAACGCTGTTTCTTCCGCATTCCATTCTTACAACGGACGTCTATGTGAGTGTCGTAACTCTATTATTATACGACTCTGGGTGCTTTCCCATCAAGTTGTTTGAGCGATTGACGGTGGCATTGGTAACCTAGTAACCAACAGTAAACAAAACAAGGTACGCGTGGAAAATGGAGACAGGACTGTATGTCGTCACCATGGGGCAAGTTATTAATTTATTAACCGTGCAGCTTGTAATTACCAAACTGAATGCTAGTCATAGAACAAATAATGCAGAATTTTTGATGAAGGCACTATCAGCAAGGACATTGCAACGTCGCCGAGCCCCATATATGGTAAAGACAAGGACAGCGGAAACTGGGTTGGTTTGTTTAATGTACGCTACATCAAACTTAATTTGGCAAATGCGTTTCCATCTCGTATTTTTCGCATTTACTCTTTTCGCATAAATCAAAAACCACATCAAGCGAGCGTAAAAACTTTTTATGCGTATTAAGGGATTTTTAATCGAAATTTGGCGTTTCCATCATTCGTTTTTGATGCGATAACGTTACAAAATGCACATAAATGTATGGTGATGGAAACATGGCTATTGTTTGATGTATGTAAGCGTATCCAAACGGGAAGCAAATGTGCAAAACAAAATAAGAAATGCGAATTAGGTGCGTTTCAATCAAGTTGAGCGAATGACGGCGGCATTTGGTAACCTAGTAACCAACAGTAAACAAAACAAGCTTGGAAAATGGAGACAGGACTGCCTGTGGTCACGATGGGTAAGTTATTTATTTATTAGCCGTGCAGCTTGTAATTGCCAAACTGAATGTTGTGCACAGAAAAAGAAATGCAGCATATTGTTGTTGGTGCAGCATATTGCAGAAATTGTTTGGAAATTAAGGGATTTTTAATCGACATTTTGCGTTTCCATAACTCGTTTTTGGTGCGACACTTCAAAATCCGCCTTTATTCGTGGTAATGGAAATCGACACCATCATTTTTCATCGGAAAGTTAAATAATTAAACATTTGTGCACTTAAGTTTGTTTAGATTTTGATGTCTTTTTTAAGAAAAGTCACAATCTCTGTGTTTCCATCCAAACGTGAAGCGAATCTTTTCAAAATTCGCAACAACAAAAAAACAACAAGAAAGAAATGCGAATTAGGTGCCTTTCTATCAAGTTGTTTGAGCGTATGACGGGGTATTGGTAACCTAGTAACCAACAATAAACACAACAAGGCCCGCTTGGAAAATGGAGACATGACTACATAGTCACGATGGGGTAAGTTATTTATTTATTAGCAGGTTATAATGCCAAAATGTTGTGCACAAAAAAAGAAATGCAGCATTTTTGGTGAAGGCACTAGCAGCAAATACATTGCGACGACGCCAAGCCCCACATATGGTAATGACAACGACAGCGGAAACAGCTAGACGGTCAGAATTAATTCGGCAAATACGTTTACATCTCCCATTATTCGCAAACTACTTCCAGCGAGAATAAAAACTTTTAACTCGAAATTTGGCGTTTCTATCATTCATTTTTTATGTTATGCATAAAAAATGCGCATAAAAGCATGGTGATGGAAACATGGCTGGTAAGCATGGCGGTTTCGGAAGAAGGTGGCGCGACAGTCCAACATGTTTCCATCACCATGATTTTATGTGCATGCAGAGGCGGCCTTAGCTATGTTTCAACCGTTTCAATTGAAACGGGCCCCGCCCTAAAGGAGGGCCCCAGCCCGGCGCAAGAATGTTTGAACGTGGGGCTATGATTCCTGCACGGGGGAGCTCACATTGTCAGTGCCAGTGGATGTTAAGCAATCACATATCTTTCATTTTAAATCAATTAAGTTCTGCTCTTTATTTTCTCTCGGACGTTCATACGCGCTTTAGCCTATAGAAATCGGATTATTAATATGAAATGAATGTATTTTATAAAAAAAATATAGAACTGCATTAATATTTATTATATGTCATTTAAATTATTTTTAAAAGTCAATTCTTTCATTTTTATAAATCAATGTAGAATCGTTTACAGCAGCATCACAGTGCTTCATAAAAACTCTCAGAAAACGTGCACATGTGGATAATTCTAGAGGTTTAATTCTTCTTTAGCATCGGGATCACTAGACGAGAGCTTATAATAGCCTTCTTTTTGTGAAAACCGACATTTCTTAATTGTGTTACCTGTCGTAGTTAGTCCGTGCGCATTCATTCCGACAAATTGTCACAAATGGAGAGAATATCAATTGGAAGTACTCATCGCTATATGCCCTATTTATTCCCTTCAAATATCAGAGCTGTGCAGAGAGTTGCGCAATTGTGTCTCATTGCGTGACGGTGACCGCTAAAATACACTTGGAGAATAGAGCAATGAAAACATTGTCATTTTAATTTGATCTGGAGTGAAAGTTTAAGCGGCGTTCCCTTCCCGAAGTGCCCTTCAAGGCGCAAAAACGCAGTTTTGAATTCGACCATGCTCTCTCTCTTATCAGGCTTGGCTGGATAAGTGCGATTCTAGGTTTTTAATACGTTTTTTAGGGGCTGATTTCAATGGTGTTTTTTTAAATAATATGATTGGATTTATACTTACCTTAATGCAGTATTTAATTGTATTAAAAAATGTGTATAACATCTGTGAGCATTTACTGACTGCCTTTAATATATTTTGTGCATGACGGCATTTTCCTCTAACGCAACATCCACACAATGTTCCATTAAATGAACATAATGACCAAGAACTTTAGATAAATGAGGGGTGATATTATTTTACTGTGGCTTGGAAATCTTCTATTTTTGTTTTGCTCCCGCATCAAAGTATGTAAACTGTTTTTATAATAGCCTATTGAACATATATGCCGTCAGCTCTCGTTCAGATTTTAATTGAGCACGAGGCGACACAATCGCTGGACAAAGATGAACTTATCAGGGCATTTTCAGCACTCAAACACAGAAGGGTGGATTTCTAATAAGGTTTAGGTGAAATCTACGCTCGCCGCCAGGTGAGCTGTCTATGGTGCTGAAAAAACGCGGAGCCCATCCTTATTTATAAGTTCGGTTCAGTGTCAGTCAGACACTTTTTCTTCTTTGCTTTTGTTAAATAATTCAAGTTGAGGGGATGTTTGAGATGTTTTTTTAAAGTCAGCCCAGACAGCTGAAAATATACTGCGCAAATCAATTAAGCAGAGAATTTAGCGTCCATGAAAGGGCGAGGCAACTATAATTGTATAGTTTTAATTAAATAAGGTTGGATCATTTCTGTTGAGCTGCCTGTTCGTGAAGCTGAAAGTGCACGTAATAAAATAATATATCATTGATGCAAACCAACAGGAATCCTTGCTTTTTGCTCTATTATGCTTATGTTTTATGTGGGTAGGGCCTCCTATTAGTAATTGAAACGGGCCACCAGATGCTTAAGGCCGGCTCTGTGTGCATGTGATGGGAACGCCAGATTTTGATTAAAAATCTCTTAATTGGAAAAAAAAACATTTTATGCTCGCTCAATGTGGTTTTTGATTTATGCTAAAATGTAAACTAATTAATTCTGCCATAGGGAACATTAACCGTAAACCCACGTGACTGACCGTCAAGCTGTTTCCGCTGGAGTTGTCTTTCGTAGTGATGGGCAGAGCGAGGCTTCGTGAAACACTGAAACAGTTGAATCAATTGTGTCGAGGCTTCGAAACATGGATCGAAACCGCCTCCACAGTGACACCTAGTGGTCATTTGCACGTATTGCCATAGAGCAGCCTTAACAAGGTTTTAGACGAGCGCTGACAAATTGTATCCCACATGTTGTGTAGTTGATATAAGTGATCAGGTGGGATAGTGGATAGTGTCCTAGACTCTCATGCAAAAGCCCTTTGGATCGAACCCCGGGAAATGCATTGTTATTACCGTCGTCACAATTAAGTTACATATTTTTTGTTGTTGTTTTAACATCTGTTTGACAACTACATGAGCTTTTAGGCTCATCATTGTCAATAACTATAAGCTGGTCTATTTAATAAATAAATTGAATAGAGATAAATACCACATAAACAATAAGAAATTAATAAAATATATCAAGCCACCATGTCACATCTGCTGTGTGTGGAAGGACTTAGCCTACTTCTTTTTTACAGATAATTTCTCCAGCCTTTGAAAAACTCCTCTCACAAAAACCCACAAGGTCAATATGCGTTTATTTCACTTTTATACAGATGTGCGATTGTGTTGTCTGTTCCCGACCGTGCCAATCAAACGCTGATTCGGCAGTCCACACCTGATGCAACATTTAGTGAAACACTTCGAGGCTTCGTTTGGTCATAGCCACGTGACATGGGTGTTTTGAATCACGCTTCGGATCAGTGTTTCGACCACTGATCTATATAAATGACTGGATTGCGCATGACGTCACACTTGTGAAGCCACCGCGCCGCCATGTTGGTATACCCAAACGTTCTATTAAATCAATGGACGTTATCGGATTTTAATGATAAAACATCACTTTACTCGTCTTCGTTTTTATATGTGAAGTTACCCTGTACATTATAACAACACAAACGTCCAAAGCATGTAAATAGTTATTTACTGAAAGTTGTACATTTTGCGTTTTAAACAGTTATTATACATTCATCTTTATTACAGTATCAGATCAGCAGACAGACCGCAGCATATTTAGTATTAATGACAATAAACGTGCTCATTCTGAAATCTAAATAAATAATCATGCTTTGTACCGTATGTGCATGCAATAATTTGCTAGTTTTGTAATTATGTTATCTAAACTTACAAGTTACCTAAACTTATTTAGAGATATAACGCTGACCGTCACAGTGTAGCTGAATGTCAAACAAAACTTTATTTATACCCGTGTCATTAACAAATGCAACAGACACACTCACATTAACGGTTTTTTATAAATCCATTATCCTGCCCGATTAAAACATAAACATTGCAAATAACACCAGAATTAACAAATAATTTACGTACACATATCCTAAAAATTAACCTTGTGTAAATGATACGTGGTAAAGGGGGTAAATTTTGATCATGATTTTGAATGGAAGTCAATGGCGCTCTCTGCCGGTTGGGTATACCAAGATGGCGGCTCGAACTCTGCGCTGGCTTCAAATCACGCAGTTACGTCAAGCGTTCTATGCGCAATCCAGTCATTTATATAGATCAGTGGTTTCGACACATCTGCGCTTCGGGATCTCGCAAAGCTTCGGAACGACTGTTTCGCGTCAGCCATCCCTAGTCTTTCGACGCTCGACGTCGTCGCAATGCCCTTGATGCTAGTGTCTTCATAAAAAATGCTGCATTCCCTTTTCTGTACACAGCATTCAGTTTGGCAATTACAAGCTGCACTGCTAATAAATGACAAACGTGCCCCATCGTGTTTACATGCAGTCCTGTCTCCGTTTTCCGCGCGTACCTTGTTTGTTTACTGTTGGTTACTAGGTTACCAATAACACCTCATTCGCTAAAACAACTTGATGGAAAAACACCTAATACGCATTTCTTTGTTTTTCTTTTTTGTGTATTTTGCACGTTTGGATGGAAACCAAGCTGTGTTCATGCCTTTTTGTTTCGTCTTCCCTGGCTGTGGCCAACGCCATGATTTTATGCGCATTTTAGAAAAGTATTGCATCAAAAATCATCCACTAATTCGCTTGCTTTAGGTGTTTTTTGACTAATGCGAGATGGAAAAGCATTTGCCGAATAAAATTTGACGTAGCGAACATGAAACTCACGGGACTGACCGTCTAGCTGTTTCCGCTGTCCTTGTCTTTACCATATTTGGGTCTCCACGTCGTCGCAATGTCCTTGCTGCTAGTGCCTTCATCAAAAATGCTGCATTATCTTTTCTGTGCACAACACACTGATACAAATTGATAACTTGCTACATCGTGAATACATGCAGTCCTGTCTTTATTTTCCACGTTTACATTGTTTTGTTTACTGTTGGTTACTAGGTTACCAATACCACCGACGTCATTCGCTCAAACAACTTGATGGAAACGCACTTAATTCGCAAAAAAAAACAGCCGCACTTAATTCGCATTTCTTTGTTTTTCTTTTTTGCGCATTTTGAAGATTCGTTTCGGAAACCCAACGGAGTACTTAAAGAGACATAAATGTAAATTACTTATCAATCATTTTACAGACCGAATGTACCTGTGTTATCTATCCACACATGGCAATTTTAATTTTCCTACAGTAAACTTAAATATAGATAACTTATGTTTTGTAATTCCACAAGCATGTATGCTGACTATGTTCTTTTGCTTACCTTAAATTTCCAGAAGTGATGGAGGACATAGGATATAAAACCACGTCTCTCGACATGGAAAGGAATGGACATTGTGAAAATAAATGAGAAGCAAACTCTCTTTCCAAGTGAAGGGATGCCACCATTTATTGTGATTTTTGTTTCAACCGATAATGAAGCTAAACCTATTTTAGGGAGAGTTAAAGACTTGGATTGAGAAAGCTACGACTACAAAAATGTCATGTTCACAAAAAGCAAATAAGCTTTTTAACAAAGACTCACACACACAAATGCACACACACTCCAAACACTTGAGAAATTTTTTTTTTCTGCAACTTTATTTTCTAAAACATTCTGCTAAGTCAGAATGAAACAAAGAAAATGTTACAGCACCACATGTTATAATTTTAATTTGATTTTAAAAAAGGATTTTGTTGAGTGCTTTTAAACTATTTGCTGCAGGAGGAATTTTGTACATAAAAACAATGTTTTTGCAAAGATCTCGCTGCATTTTCTTGAATATCAGTTTTGAGGAATCTGCTTTTGGACCAGCAGCCAAGTCGTTGTTTTGATAGATCTACAGAAAAAAATGTGCTGTATCCAAGATCATTGTAAATGCATTACTACAAACCAATTTTTGTCCAGCAAGACGACTGAATTTTGAAACCAAGACCTCATCTCCTCAGAAAAATGATTTCCTTCCAAAATGCTGCTTTATCTTGTAAGTTAGGTCATGCTCTGTTTAAATGTTGAGATTTATTTTTGTATTTGAAGATTTTTTTTAAGGAAAATTTCAGAGAAGCGATTTCGATGATAAACTTTTGTATGACTTTGTTTTCATGCCAATGGTTTTGTTTTTCCGCTTCATACATTAGTTATGTATTTTCTTTGACACATTGTAAAGAGTGCTCCACTTCCATGTTGTTATGTAGACCTGTAAATTTTTTCCTTGCTTTGGTAAACTTTAATAATGAGAAGCGTGTTTGTTGGGCTTTGCCCCGATATAAAAATGCAATATAATGAAAACTAAGAGCGATCTTTACTTTCTAGCGAAACACTCCTTTTTTCCATTTTATGATGTACAGGATTTTAAACTGCATTATTTGTTTCGTGCCAATATATAAATTAAAATTCAATGAACAGATGTTTAAAAACATCCTATACAATATACATCAAATGAAAACCATGAATTAATCTTCATACACCATTATAAAATATAACTGGTGTATTTTTCTATTGAAAAAAAAAGGTTGCCAGTTCATTTGCTTTCAAAAGTTTTTATATTTTTCCTCAAGTTCTTATCAAGAAATGTCAAAGTGACTCAGAAACTGAAAATCTGAAATTATTTCATTTATCTTTTGATACACACATAACCTTTAGAATTTATTTCCAGAAAGATCTGCTCCACATACAAAACCAGTATAATAAAAAGGTAAAAAATGAGTATTAAATATGTCTTCAGTTTTACCGTATAGTGACTGTATATACAACAATTGTCAATATCCTGGAGAAATATTTAGAAACAGGTTGCCAAAAATAGTTCACTTTTTTGCACAGAAGAAAGTACAGAGTAACAACATAAAAGAACAGAAAAAACTAAATGTAGGACACCGCTGAGCTTGGAAAAGTTACGCAGAAGAGAAGGTAAGTGCGGCTTGTCTCTGAGATGACCAAAATGCCAGAAGACTCCTTAAGAGCCATTAAATACTGATAAAAATAAGCTAAAAAAAAAAATAAACTGATGAAAGAACACTCATCCCAAACCATACTGAAGTCAAAAGCATTGCATCTCCACAAATCAACATTTGAAAATTATGTACTGCAACAAAGCAGGCATTTTTACTATTACTAACTGGGTCTTAGCAATATATTTTAAAAGAAAAGGTAGTACAAGCTAGTTAGCGGTCTCCCCCTGTATTGTTTTGTGTAAGTATGTAGTCTGTATAAAATATACAGGTATCAAATAAGCGAGGTGTGATTGTCAGTTTTGGCTGTTTTACTAATAACACATGAGTGTAAATACAGCAGCAATGCTCCTCTATTAGAACGTAGAGAGCAAAACTTTATGTAAAACGGTCTACACAAAATCTTTTATCATACCGATTTATCAAATCTTCAGATGATTTGAGATCAAGTGACCTCTACCAGTCAAAAATCTGATGCAAAATCAAATCATCACAGGACAGGCCCAGCTACCGCAGACAAAAAGGCAGCACAAGAAAATGTTTAAAGTAAAATAATAACGTCCTTCCACAGTCGAAGCTTTTTTGCTTGCTCAGCAAAAGTATGTCAAGTTATTTGGAGCTATAAAGGGGCATGAAACCACTCCCCTGACCTATAGGCTGAGACATAATGTCCTTCGGGTGCACAAGGTTCTCCCATGTTTCAATTAAACAGCATTTGAAACGACTGTTATTCTGGACATATGCAAAGTGGACCATCAGCTCGAACTGAGGGGCATTTGTGTCTTAAACAAACTGACTCCTGAAGTGCACAGGTGTATCAATACGACACAAAATATGTCCTGCACAGTCACAACAGTTTCTGGTTGAGGATCTCCCATACCATTCGTCTTCTGAAATAGGGCATCTGTTTCTGTTTTAAAAAGAAAGAAAGAAGTCGATCACAGGTTCTTTTTATACAAAAGTGTCACCACCAGTAATATATTATTAAGTACTCACTTGTGTGAATGTGATTGGCCTGTCTTTGGTGATGTATTCAGCATACTTGCACGTGAACATACCGCAGTCACTCCCATTCATTTGCTGAGGGATCTCCTGAGGATAACAATAAATGAATGAATGTCATTTTGAAGCAAGACAGCAATAAGTCCTAAATGATGTTGGTGTAACTCACGTTGCGTCTTTTACTTTTAAGAGTCCATTCTGAGGTATCCAAGTTCTGTCCTGTCTTGTCTTTACTTTCTTGTTCTAGATACTTGCTGTTATACAAAAGACACATATAAGACAGTTTAACAATGTCTGGACATGCATCATTTACATTTGAATGTTTAAGGGCTTATCGAGAGAAAAGGTGCTTCTTAAAGACCAATTTCATCACTTAAAGGGATAGTTTGGCCAAAAATGATATTAAACCCATGATTTACTCACCCCCAAGCTGTCCGAGTTGCATATGTCCATCGTTTTTCAGACAAACACATTTTCGGATATTTTATAAAATGTTTTAGATCTTTCAGTTGATTAAATGTAATGTTACGGGGTCCACCCATAGTCCAGGACCTTCAAGTCCAAAAAATGTGCGTCCATCCTTCACAAATTAAATCCAAACGGCTCCAGGATGATAAACAAAGGTCTTCTGAGGGTAATCCACGCGGTGTTGTTGTAGAAATATCCATATTTAAAACTTTATTAACGAAAATAAATACCTTCCGGTAGCGCCGCCATCTTAGACTCCTCTGTATTCAGGAGAGAGTATTAGCGTAGTGTACACACTTTTCTTAGTGACGTATGACAAATTTGGAGGGCCGGGGGCACAGAGCAGCAGAAGAGTAGCCTCTGTAGGCTGCGTAAGCTCTCATCCTGAATGCGGACGCGACTAAGATGACGGCGCTACCGGAAGGTATTTATTTTCATTAATAAAGTTTTAAATATGGATATTTCTACAACAACACCGCGCGGATTACCCTCAGAAGACCTTTGTTTATCATCCTGGAGCCGTTTGGATTTAATTTGTGAAGGATGGACGCACTTTTTTTGGACTTGAAGGTCGTGGACTATGTGTGGACCCCGTAACATTACATTTAATCAACAGAAAGATCTAAAACATTTTCTAAAATATCTGAAAATGTGTTTGTCTGAAAAACGATGGACATATGCAACTCGGACAGCTTGGAGGTGAGTAAATCATGGGTTTAATATCATTTTTGGCCGAACTATCCCGTTAATACTACACAGGAAGTACTCACGCTAAAATCCTGCAGGCTTCATCATTGTTTCCTCCCATAGAATCAAAGTAAGTAATGCTCTTATTGCGAAAATCAATCACCTATGACAAAAAAACCCAAGATTTTTCGTAAAAACTCCTGATTTAGCAAATCATTAATATAAAACTGATCTGAATTAATTTTGTAAAGCTTTACAAAACTAAAATAAAGAGGATACACAGAGCTATACAGCCAAAAGGCCCTAAATCTTCCCAAAGTGACCTTTGTGCTAGTTACTTACTGATAAGCACCAGTGCACCCCCAGGTGGACAGGAACCAAAATGATGTCAAAGGAAAAAATGTCCACTTTCTTGGTCCAGCGGCGGACAGCAGAGTAACCAGAGCTCTTCAGTTTGGGAAAAAAGAAGGTGTTGAAGGTGTAAGCAGAAGGTAGGTTAGGTTGCTTACTGCGTTCCACCAGCATGTTCATGTAGAAATTAATAACCTGAAATATAGAAGTGGATTCAGCGATGCATCCATATGATAATGTTTGGCCATTATTGGCATTAGCAAATTGCCATAATAACAGATAACATGTTCTAGTTTCAAAATCTACCAACACATCGCAGCATTACATTTGTCTGCATTGGCTATTGACAAACTCATATTGGTTGCCCACAAATTTGGATGTAAACCCCAATCCATTTCCGTAATAAAGTAACTGCTTATACAAAATCAAAACCCATTTACACAGTAATTCATATTTGGTCCAAAATTAAGTGATTTTCTATATCCATATCTAGACCAACATAAACATTTGCATGCCTTCTCACTGCTCATTTGTACATCAACCTGACTCATTCAGTGAAGTTCTGACCTCATCATTGAGCCAGTTGAGGTTGCTGAGCGTCTGCAGGTCTTTTCTGGTGATAGTGAGGCGAAAGCCCTCACTGAGCATTTCATCTGGGCTGCCACCCCTCAATGCCCTGTTCACCTCACTCTCCATTTCCTGTGAATGTGACAAGCGGGCAAACAAATCCCTCAAGCACTAAACTCTAATGAAAGATGACATAATATTACAGTCTCTGATTATGATGATTATAAGACCAGGTATACATGACCCTGTCTGTGAAAATCGCATATTTTACATATTTTAATCCTATGACCTGGAGTGTATATTCAGCCATTGTGAATACATCACATATGATGCTTCTCAGTTGCTTAAGGTCATTTAAATGTAAACTGAGCTTTTAAGCACATACCTCTGTTAGCTCTGGGAATTCAGGCTCCTCTATAATTGGTTTAGGCTTTTCGATGATAAACGCGACAGGGACCTCTTTCTCCAGAGGGACTCGAACCTTCAGCTCAACGCTTGATGGGGCGGCTCGACCATCTCCGGAGAGCCGCTAATAATACACACGGGAGGAGTATAAGGGTATGGACACAGTGACCACAGATGTACAGTAAAAAACAAGGAGAAAGTGACTCACCTGGCGCTGGAGCCGAGAGGTCACAGCCTCCTGTTCTTCGATTAACCTCCGTCGCTCCCGTGCACGCGAGTCATAAAGACTAGTCCTGAAAGCATACAGTAAACATGACCAATGCTAGGAAGCATTCATTATAACATCTTTAATCGTGGGTTCACACCAGCTGCGTTTGAGGTATAAAATTCGCATTTTTAGTTTACTCGCTTCCTTCACGCATGAAATTCTAGTTATAGAGACAATCACACGTAGGGTGGCCATTCGTGCCAGTTCCGGCAGACATCTCCCGAACATGTTTTCGGGTGCGTTCTCCGGAAGTCACGTTGCTCAACTGCATACGTCATCGAGATTCTCACATTAGAAAATTGAGATTTATTTCATTTAAGACATAGAATCATTGTAGTTTCATTCTTACCTTGAAATGTAACGGTTGCTTTTCTAAAACTAACCCCAAATATTAAACCTTGATGACGTATGCAGTCGACCAACGCGACTTCCGGAGAACGCACCCAAAAATATTTTTGGGACGTATGCAGTCGACCAACGCGACTTCCGGAGAACACACCCGAAAATATTTTCGGGACGTGTTCGGCGGAACTGGCACGAATGGCCACCCTATTCACGCAAAAATGCGCATTATGGGAGGGGCTTCTGCGACTCCGCTCGCTTTCTGTAATCACGTCACTACTAGAGCAAGCTCCTGATTGGTTAACGCGTTTTTCCCCCAAAGTTACAATTTTTCAACTCTCGCGTTTCCCGCAGCAACGCTCAACTGCGCCGCGCTAAACGCCTCATTTGTGCCGCAAGACCTCCAGACGCGCATCAATGCATCTTTCAATTGAGATCACTCGCACTTGACGCCTCTACCACAGCTGGTCTGAATGCAGCATAAGACTTTATTAAGAGTGGCATATTTGATCTATTTAATTATTTGTAGCACAAAAATCGAAACTATATGAAATGCAAATTTTGATTTTTATGCAGTGTGAACAAAGCATAAAAGCAATGTTTATCAAATGGCTCAAATACTTTAATGGGTACCGTTAACTTTTGTACATAAAAGTAAACTAAAGAACAACTCACAGTTCTTTGATCCATAGTTCAGCCTTGAAGCATGGCATACTAAAAATAAAAAATAAAAGATTAAAACAGGATTACATCATGTTTAACAGCTAGAAAGATTAGCAAAGGCTACAAGAAAAAAATTTCTCTTACCTTGAGCTCTCAGACTTCTTGCCCTGCTGCTCCTTGACAAAAATGACTGAATCTCCATCATTGGCTAAAGCAAGAGAATACAAATAAGAAACAGAACCCTTAAAGGGGACATATTATGAGATTTTTTTAAAGATGAAAACTAAGTCTAAAATAGGTCTGAGCAAAAGTGTGCCGTTTTGGGTGTGTCATTTAAAATGCAAATGAGCGGATGAAGTGCAACCACTGATCACAATGATGGTGGTTTGTTGCAATTGAAACTCAATTGTGCTGTGAATTATTTTATCTTTCTCTTTCTCTCCATACTAAATGGTTGTGCTGTGGTTGGATAGTGCAGATAAAGGGGGCGGTATTACCTTATTCTGACATCACAATAAGGGCCAAATTACAATGACCTATTTTTCACATGCTTGCAGAAAATGGTTTACCAAAACTAAGTTATTGGGTTGAACTTTTTAACATTTTCTAGGTTGATAGAAGCACTGGGGACACAATTATAGCACTTAAACATGGAAAAAGTCAGATTTTCATAATATGTCCCCTTTAAATTGAGATTATGTTATATGCATGAAGAGAAAAGGTAAAAAAAGACTTAAACACTAACCCGACGACTGTGTGTCCTGAGAAGAGGTATCCTGAAGGGCAGTTGGTGATGGAGCTGAAGAAAGGCTCAATGGCCCTTTAACACTAGACTCATGGTCACGGCGCCATGGCTGAGGCTCTGGAATACTGGAGCTGGCACCAGGACTGGGCAGAGCGCTGGATGTCTGGCTGGACTCAGGCTGTGGGCTGGGGGGTAGACTGGATAACCCGTATGAGGAGGCAGCAGCACCAGAGCCTGCAGGAGAGGCACACTGAAGAAGCGGTCGACTGGGCATCAGGATGCTGGAGCTAAAAACAAAACCAAAAAGGTCCATCATCAGCCAGAGAAGCCATCTGGGGTTCTAAACCGCAATCTATGCAAACACTCACAAATCACGATGCGAACGAATGCTGGAGTGAGAACTTCCATCATGAAGAAAGGATGACTGGCCACCAGACACCATAGCTAGAAGCTGCCTGTAGACCTCCTTCTCTTCCACACGCACAGACTACAGACAGAGATGAATATAAAAGAAAGTCATTTGTTATGATGTTTGATTAGGTTTACAAATTGGTTCATAGTGCAGCGAATGCCTGACCTCCTGTGCTGTACAGCGGGATCTTCGCCTGATTTGGCGATTCGAGCTGCCATGTGAGGGACTCTGTACCACTCGGATAGGAAAATTCTTCTCAAAGACGCTGGTGTTATTGGCTTTTCCTGAATTTGCCTCAGGAGACAGCAAGCTACAACAACAAAGAAAGTCTTTAGTTTCAGTTTCATGATCACCTCAAAGGTTGCAAAGAGAAAATGACAATTTCCACAGATGTTTTAAAAGCATAGAGCCTTTTTCACACAGAGATTAAGGAAAATACACGGAAAATGCAACCAGGATTACTTGATTTTTGGTTCAATCACACTTCCAATGATTTTTCTAGAATTTCTTTACTTATCATAAAGAATTTAAAGTCCTGCACTTGGAAGATTTTTTCGCAGTTTTCGAAGTTTGCTAATTATCCGTGATTTCTCTCTCGAGAAACTACGCACGTGCATTTTAGTTTATGACAAGACCATAAGGTGTGCGTGGTGCGCTGTTCTGTATTGCTGGTGAATAATCCCAGCTTCACTGTGATAGTGAGGAGCTCCCTGATCTCTGCTTCAGTCTAATTTGCCGACATTTCTCATCATAATAGGTTGATCTGCGTTTAAATCTCTGTGTGAAAGAGCTGAACCATAACTTCTGGTTGTGATGACATGCGTGTCCTTCTTACGGCACACCCCTTACGGCATTGTGTCTTGTTCGTGAATGTTACAGCAATGTTACTAGGTCCTCTTTACGGGAGTGATCCCAGAACATTTACGGAATGCTTCTCTGCCAATTTTACGAAAATATTCTGGGACCAAAGTGCTGTGTAAATGGCAGTGGCGGACAGTGACTTCTTTTTCCGAGCGTGCTCGATGCTAAGTTCATCACAACATGTATGTAGCCCATTTTTTTTTTTTAAATGTGTGTTCTGCGCATCAAGAGATCCTGTGTGCATCAAGTGTCTTGTCAAAATAAGTGCCTGCTGCAGACGCGTCTAAAGGGATTATGATAAAAGAGATGCTCACGTTTGCCAGATACTCGCATAATCTCATGCGTAATCAGAGTTTACTGTTAAGGTAGGGTCTTGTGTGTATTTTGTGAATGTGAGCACCTCTTTCATCATAAACAGTTTTGAAACGTGTGCAGCAGGCGCTTATTTTGACAAAACATGTGATGCACACGGTTCACGAGACGCAACAAACACATACACAAGAACACTTATTTTGAATTGGCGCCCTTCTAATGAGCAGTCACAAGCCACCATTGGTAAACAGGGTTCAAGCAACTCTGATTTTATGCACTAACCTGTGTGGCCGGTGGTACAGGGACCTGCCCAGTCGAGGAGAGGCTGATGGTTTTGGCGTGGAGGCATTAGGTAAATTAACAGAATGGCCATTGGCTTTGTGCGTCTCATGGGATATATAGTCCATACAAGCATTTCTTTTCCCGACTTTTGATATGGTCACTGACTGCTCAGTCCTCAAAGAGCCTGCCAAACAAAAGCAACCTCAGCGATACAGATATGTACTTTTGCAACATTTAGAAAATAACAAAATGCTAATGTAGGGACTTATTACTTATCCAGTTATCCTTACCAGATTTTGTGATGGTCTTCCACTCAACCGCACTAGATGGAGCCACAAATGTGTCCTTGAGTATATTGTGGTTCCTCTCCTCAAACTGCACGCAAAAACAAAACGAAAGATGTACAACACAGACAAAAAATGCATTGCAGTGCATCTTTGTGTCTCTTTACAGTTCTCTGTCATACCCAGCCTGCAGATATGACATTGATACGCTGTAAACGGATACCTTGTTTTCTGCCCACAATGATGCTGATGCAGCAGCACTGGCTGAAGGTTCTGAAGGAATTCCTGTTTGGGGTGGACCCGGTGAAGCGGGAAGCATGTTTGTCAGTGTAGGACGAACATTGTTTCGAACCCACACCGCAACACTCGAACCGTGAGTTTTTACTCCTTCTGCTGCATTTTTTACTGTGTCCATAAAATCTCCTACAAGACATTTACATTGTATAAACTTTGTGTGTTTACAGTATATCAACAGTGTTTCTGTTGCTGGTAAAGCATTGTATTAGCAATGGGGAAAAACGTGGGTTTGACTACAAAAATGAATTGTTTCGCTTGAAGGCACTGTAAGTTGCTTTAGATGAAAACATCTGCCAAATGCATACATTTAAATGTGTGCCCTTAGGATCGAATGCATGACCTCTTGCTTTGCTAATGCAATGGTCTACCAACTGCCATACAAAGGCAAATATTAGCTTGTTAACTGGCCTATGAATTTAAAGTGTATGTAGGGTGACTTAGCTTACCCATTCTGAACTTCTTGGCCACCCTCTCCTCTTCCTGATCAACTGCATCTCCATCTTCTAAACTATTTAGAAACATAACAAATTACAATCAAATGACACCCTAGAGTTTAATTAAGTAAACATTTTGTTTTTAAGTAACCACTAACTGAATAAATAAATAAATACACTATAATTAAATTACAGCTCGTTATAAAGTTCAATGTTCCTCAGATGCTGAGGAAGCGCACGTTTCTCTGACGTCACACCAGAATGTTCGCGCTTTAACGACCGAACCAAAACAATCCTGCTTGTGACTAGAAAACAAACACCAAACTTTTATATAGGTGTCCAAACAATAAACACAACACTCCTTTGCACATTTACACAACATTTTACCAGTCCAAAGGTCTTTTTCTCCGTATTACTCCGTCCTGATCCACTCCGGTGTGAACAGCACCAGCTGGAGCTCCGTTTCGCAGATTGGCGAACCCGGTTTCGATCCATTCGTAGATCTTATTAAACATAATGAACTATTTAAAACCTCGGCTAAATCTAGAATTGTCACCAGGGCTGTCAGCGCAGTCCCACACGCGCGCTTTCCCTGCCCTTCATTCGCGTGCCACTGCTAACCAGCTTTGTTAAGTAAAAGTAGCCGGATCCTTTCCCCAACAGACTCAAACGCGACTAAACCAGCACAGATAAACCCTCAACGCTGATCTTTAGCTTAACCAGCTAAGCTGCTGCTAACGCGGGAGATACCAGCCCACCAATGTTTATATCTGGGGGTTATATAGATTCAAACCAGCTGCCCGCGTGCGTTGATATCTGTTATGGGATTTTTTTACTAACTGACTCGTATTTCTTAGAAATCGTAAGCGATACTCTGAATGAGATATTGAGTACAGAAAGTTGGATTAACGCCTCCCGCTTCTTCCTTATTTAAAAGGAGAACATGGCCGAAGCGCACATGTTAAAATCGAGCTCTCCCGTTGGACGAGACGAGCGGAAATGCGTCATACGTGCGCAGTGTTTTGAAAGCGGAATGGTTGAAGGACGCTTCATACTCTTCTCAAGTCTGTTAAACTGTGTGAAGTGTGTACAAGAAGAAATCAATGTTTTTAATTTACTGTATGAGATCAACATATCTAAAACCGTTAAACGATACAGTTTCAGTGCTTTCTTAGAGTCGCATTATGAGTTATAGAAATTGTAAGCGTATAAGCTTGTTTTGTACGTCACCTTAAAAGGCAACACATGCAACATTTGTTAAAGTGTAGGCTACTTGCTATAAAAGTATGGTAAACATATAGTGTTGACGTGAAACAGTAATACAAATATAATAAAAAAATCGACATTGAAAGGTATACTAGGTAAAATTATTTATTCTTGTTTCTGAGGAAATACAAGAACATTCACATCACATTTGTCTGGCAACTTAACACTTTTTTATTATTTTGCTATACATACTTTTTAATATTTCAGTTTAATTTAACACAATGGAAACTATTTGATACACTACAGCTTTTGCTACAAAAAAGAAAAACGTTTACCACTGCATTTCACACATTTAAACTTTGTGCAATTCTATTTATTTCCCACAATTAATTTTCTTAAAAAATATGAACCTTCAAAAATATATTTTTGGGCTGTGATAATAAATACAACACTCTCGAGTCTTGAATGAAAAATGAATTACGATGTAATAAAACATTTAAACAAAATAAATAATGTCAATGACATGACAAAAAATATCAGTCAAAATACCCAATAGGACACAATAGTCATGTTAAGAAGATAATTTGATTTCTAAAAATACATGACTTAAACAATGTCCGTTTGATTCAAATGTGCACTCCATAGTGAATCAGCAATAAAGCCTCAATAAGACTCTTATGAAAATATTTTGCACATCTCTATCAGTTTCCATAACTATTTGTTACAATGTCCTCATGCAGTTACACCAAAAGCTGTTGCAGGGACAAGCAGAAATACTGTGGACATATAGTTGGATGAATGGATGAGTTTTACCTTATTGTGATTCTGTTTGTGTGCATAACACACAACCTGTCTGACAACAATATTTATTTTCATGCAAAACATAAGTGACTTTCACTGTTGCAGACATCCTTAAGCAAGTAACCTAAACACATTTAATAGATTTTCTTAGATTTCTACATGTTCACTGAGATGTTGACAGTGCATTTAATATATTCTTTCCTCTACAACATCAATTTTAAAACTACATGGGTGTTGACAAAATTCAACCAATGCACATTTGTATGTATATGCAATGGGAGACCACCTTCATAGAGGATAAATGTGAATCACATTAGCTGATGTGAGCTTGATACAAACAATGCGCACTAAAGATATATTTCATGCTGGAGAATACAAGATCACTCAGACCAAAATAAAAATCATGGGCCTGTGCACATCATGGAAGCTGAAATAAATTTAAGTTAAGAAGAAATTAAATTTCAATTTCGTTCTGCAGTTCCAAATAATTGAAGAAAGAAGGAGAAGATGTAAACAATGTCCAGGTATAAGCTGAGGGTGGCAAAGATGTACTCCTCTGGACTTATGGTATACCGCTTGCTTCCCATCAACATCTGTGTGTCAAATGCCAGGAACTAAATAACAAAAAAGTAAAGAAAATAACACTAGATTATTCTAATTTTACTGCAAAAGAGAAGTACAACACACCTGAACAGTTCAGCTATTAACAAAGATTATAGGATTATTTTTTTGCACACATAGCATTATAAGATTTATTTACACTTACCTAAAGGATTATTAGGAACACCATACTAATACTGTCTTAAATCTACATGACATTGATTCAACAAGGTGCTAAAAAGCATTATTTAGAAATGTTGGCCCATATTGATAAGATAGCATCTTGCAGTTGACGGAGATTTGTGGGATGCACATCGAGGGCACGAAGCTCCCGTTCCACCACCACATCCCAAAGATGCTCTATTGGCTTGAGATCTGGCCATTTTTGTACAATAAACTCATTGTCATGTTCAAGAAACCAATTTGAAATGATTCGAGCTTTGTGACATGGTGCATTATCCTGCTGGAAGTAGCCATCAGAGGATGGGTACATGGTGGTCATAAAGGGATGGACATGGTTAGAAACAATGCTCACGTAGGCCGTGGCATTTAAACGATGCCCAATTGGCACTAAGGAGCCTAAAGTGTGCCAAGAAAACATCCCCCACACCATTGCACCATTGCATAAATGAGAAATTGAACAGGTGTTCCTAATAATCCTTTAGGTGAGTGTATATTAACAGGAGAAGTTTATCATACCATACAAAACAGTATAGCTGCCAAAGCAGCATACACAGTTTGCAGCCATGGAACCTGAAAAAAGAAAAAAAACATTTGTGAAAGTCTGCAAATAATCCTTTCAAGAAATAAAAAATTTTTTTTAAATCATCCTGTAGCTCAACATGGAGCTTGCAACACCAAGGTTCTGGGTTTAACACACATTCTGATAAAATGTAAACCTTAAAAGCACTATAAGGATAATTTTGGATTAAAGTTTCTCCCAATGTAATAGTACTTACAGATCCAAAGGGCAATATGAAAACCATGATAAGTCCACAAATAAACAAGGTTGTGCAGAAAACTACCAAAACACCTCGGCAGGATGTAATGTCAAACTGTAAAAAGACAAACATTTGTATGATTTAGCATCAAAATAAATATATAAAAAAAGTTAAAATAATGAATATTTGTAAATAAATACTAACCTTGGTGTGGAAGCTAAAGATAGTAATAGTGAGACACACCAAGGCAGTAATGCCCAGGCAGATGATGACCGATTTAGTGTTGTAGAAGCTAAACACACAAGACATATATATCAGATATATAACATTTGATACAAGCAAAATACAACACATTGTTAATTCAATTGTTAATGTGTAGTTAAGTAAAAATCTGTGAAGTTATGTATATAGGACAATGTGCAAAAGAAGTGAAAACTTTAAGATGGGCTGGATTTAAAACCATTTGTGCAGGTCACATTTAAAGGTGCAGTGTGTAATTTTTAGAAGGATCTCTTGACAGAAATGCAAAATAATATACAAAACTATATGATTAGGGATGTGTAAAGACCTTTCATTATGTTTTTATTACCTTAGAATGAGATGTTTTTATCTACATACACCGAGGGTCCCCTTACATGGAAGTCGCCATTTTGTGCCACCATGTTTCTACAGAAGCCCTTAATGGACAAACCCTTTTACTAAGTTGTCTCTGACGAAGACATGTTTGTCCGGTGGCGGCTAACGTAGCTTCTCTATGGGTTTCAAAAGCGAGGGGTGAGCAGTGGACTAAGCTGTTGGTTGCAATACGCAACCTCACCACTAGATGCCACAAAAATTTACACACTGCACCTTTAAAGTTTGTTGTTACAAAAATGGACAAAGGCAAATAGTGATACACCTATGTGAAACTGTACTGTACCTTGACAACATCCCTGTCATATAAGAAAGAGACAGCGTCTGAAACAGAAGAGAAGACATATTTTAAAAGATATGTACTGTCTTTTATGTACCATATGGATAGTTATAAATAAAAAATAATTTATATTGCAGTCATCAGATGTTTAAATTACTTACAAAGATTACGAGCAAAATCATGTTCCATGGAAACTGCCTCCTGTTGGTGTGATAAGAGTCGAAGTATATAAAATTAATAAAATTAATTTAAAAAAAATTTTTACAAAAAATTTTTTACTTTTGAAAAAACATTAATATGTTAATTAGCCATTATACGTTAAAATCATCAGTAAATTATTTATTTTTACGTGTGAAAAAGAGTCTGTTGCAGGTGTATAAACTCACCGAGGGCCACGACAGCAGGACAGTGTGAGATATGTGACAAAAAACACTGCACTATTAAAAGAAAAATACACAATTAATCATTATACAGTCACAGTACAAAATACATACATAAATTAAATGTATAAAAAATGTATATTATTCAAAGCTGACATATTAAAAATGTTAGTCTAAATGCAAGTAAAATATTTTTTACAAATTAAACCCCTAGAATGATACTCACTATGATGCCCAGTACCAGCCAGGATTGGACTGAATGTAACTTTTCACTGGTTCACTGCAATGTAGAAAAGACACATCTGTAATTCAAATAAACAAACCAGCAACCAAATAGCTTGAAATGCCAATACACACTCACCAGAAAACAAAAAGAGCCACAAAGGCAATTGTAACAGAGAGCTGGAGCATCAAGATGGTGTACACCTACAGAAAAAAATTATTACATTAATCTCATATTATCCACAGTAGATCAGCATCACCAAACAGAACGGATCTTTACCTTGCGGACAAAAATCCTCCTGATGTTTTGGTCGTCCCAGCTAAATTCTGTAAGCATTTCAGCATCACCGGAATACACTCCACTGTAACAAGGGCTTTCACCTTTCAAATGACAAAGAAAACATTACACGTTTTTTTTTCTCATCAGTTAAAGCCACCCTAAACATGACACTGCACTGCAAAGAATGACTTTCTTACTTAATATTTGTGTTTTTTTTTTTTTTTTTAAATTAAAAAATCTTAAATTAAGATGCATTTTCTTGATGAGCAAAATGACATAAGAAAATAAGCTTTGTTTTTAGACAAAAAATATACAATTTAAGTGAATTTGTGCTTAAAACAAGCAAAAGTATCTGCCAATGTGGTAAAAAAAATCTTGAAATAAGTTTACTTTTTAAATAAATTCAAGAAACATTTTCTCACCCACTTAAATTGTATATTTTTTGTCTTAAAATAGATTTTTTCAGATATTTGCTCTAAAAACAAGACAAAAATACTATGACTAAGACATTTTTTGCAGTGTGTGCATTTCACTGTCTGTAAACATTTCAAAACTTATGCAAAAGTTTGGTTTTAAACCATATGGTGTGTAAGGGAGATGATGTCATTATGGATTTTGATGAGGTTTCTACATAACTGAGTATATTATAGTGCTCATGGTGCATAAATTAGTAACCGAACTGCATTTGCATTCACAAAAATGATATAATAATTTAAACATGTGAATCAAAAGATAAAGATTGAATTAAATTCAAATGTACAAATTTAAAGAAAGGTTAAAATTACCAGCAACAGCCTCTTCATACGCTGGAGGAGGTGGGGGCATGGGCTGAACATCTGGGCCATTGTTTGACTTATTTGTTGCTAAAATCTGTAAACAAATTTGATACAAATCATTTGATCACAAATAAAGCATTTATGGCACCTAAGCATCTGCATTGTATCATCATAAGCTTGGTTTCCCATGATCCATTCTGCTCTGCATGAGCCTTTCTATCACATGATCTTAAGCTTCTCTTGTATCCTATTCATATTTAACTGCTGAATATGCATACCATGATGTTTTAATATAGTGCTTCTTTAAATTGAACACACTCATTATGCAACATTATCCAAGAAAAATGGCTCTGTGCATACATTGGTAAATCACTGAAATAATACCCAAAAGAAGTGGTGCACATAACACATAAGACTTTCAATGCAGAATGGAGAGTCTGAATCGATCTGTCAATTATTTATCAATGAACTGATGCCACTGTAATAGGAGCGTCTACTGAAGGTAAATGATATCACAAGCCACCTTAAAAGAGGCTTTCCCTGCTTAATATCCCGATTCACTTAAATCAGCAGCTGAGAGCAAATCTTTTTTTAAATATTAAATACAAATATCTCTTTACTTGATTATGTAGCTAGAAACAAATCAGTTTAATTTAATTAAATAGAACTAGCTCTGTTAGGTAAAGACGTTTGAAGTACCAACATGTACCTTTAATATGCACCCTTTAATATGCACCCTTTACGTACTCTACAAAGGTACTTTTTGAAAGGGTACCGCCCCTTTTGTACCTTTTAAGAAGCGTAAGAAAATATATATTAATTCTGTCTTTGTGGCTCATTCAAATTCACTGTAAGAGCATCTACACCTTTTCAAAAGACTCAAGAGATACATAAACAAGTACGAAGCATTAAGCAAAATGAGTCATTCTGGAACAGAGAGCCTCATGGGGATAGATATAACCAGAACAGAGCAAAAAAATAAATAAATAGCACATGCAAAAAATTAATGTAAAATTCACAGAACAGCTACAGCTCTTTGCTTACTAAAATTTTGAAACCCTTTCAATATTATTATATAAATAAAATTCCAAGAGCTTACCTTTCCCTGTGTCATTGTGACCGTTTTAAATCCACTTTCTTTACTTTTAGTCCTTTTCAGTTAGTCAGGATGAGTCTGTGGATTGGGTCACGCTGTCTACTTTCTGCACCTGTCTGGGATGCTGCACGCAGATAATGATGGTGATGCTGCGTAGTTCTTTTAGGAATATAACCCCCTCCACCGCTGTAATGAACCAATCCTCTAGCTGAGCAAACCCCCCTCCCTCCCTCTAAAGGCACATTCTAGCAACATCTAGGTATTAAAGCATCACTGACTGGGGCATGGAATGTACCAACCAATCTGGCAGAAGGGGGGAAGCCTGTGCCAAACTGTGAATTAGTGCTGCAACATTCGTCTAGAGAAATCCAGAATATTTCCACTTGCAGATTATAGACATAACGAGAGTGCACCGTCAGAAAAATGGTACCAACCTGTCACTGGGGCCCTAACATGTACCATTTAGATACAGGTGTGTATACATGTGTACTAATATGCACTCTTTGGGACCAATATGTACTTTTGAGGTTTAATATCAACTCTTTAGGTGGAAAGGGTACTGCTCCGGTGACAGGGTGGGATCATTTTTTCTGACAGTAATAAAGGCAAACACATTTAAAGGGACACTTCACTTTTTTGAAAATATGCTCCTTTCCCAGCTCTCCTAGAGTAAAACATTTTATTTTTACTGTTTTGGAACCCATTTAGCTGATCTCCAGGTCTGGCGATACCACTTTTAGCATAGCTTAGCAAAATCCATTGAATCTGTTTAGACCATTAGCATCACGCAAAAAATAACTAAAGAGTTTCGATATTTTTCGCCATTTAAAACTTGACTCTTCTGTAGTTCCATCGTGTACCAAGACTGATGGAAAATGAAAAGTTGGGATTTTCTAGGTCGAAATGGCTAGGAACTATACTCTCATTCTGGTGTAATAATCAAGGACTTTGCTGCTGTAACATGGCTGCAGGAGGCACAGTGATATTACGCAGCAGCCGAAAATAGTCCTCTTAGTAACTGTCAATGGCAGGGGACTATTTTCGGGCAGTGCGTAATATCACTAGTCTACGTCTGCTGCAGTCGTGTTACGGCAGCAAAGTCCTTGATTATTACGCCAGAATGAGAGTATAGTCCTAACCATATCTGCCTAGTACACGATGTAACTACAGAAGAGTCAAGTTTTAAATAGGGAAAAAAAATCTAAACTCTTTGGTTATTTTTTAGCGCGATGCTAATGGTCTAATCAGATTCAATGGATTATGCTAAGCTATGCTAAAAGTGGTACCGCCAGACCCGGAGATCGTCTGAATGGATTCAAAAACGGTAAAAATCAAATGTTTAACTCTAGAGGAGCTGAAAAATTAAAATATGTAAAAAAGTGGAATGTCCTGTTCTTAATTTGAAAACTTAGACTTATTAAAGAATTGCAATAAAAGAACAACAAAACCAGTTTAACAAATGTATTTTATTTAAGATTTTCTCAAGGTTCTAGTGTTGTGTTTGTGTGCAAACAGGAGTTAAATACAGTAGTGTAGTGTCAACATTGTGTCAACAATGTTACAATATGCTATTGGAATTGGATAAAGTAGGTAGAAAAACTTGGGTTACCAATATTAAAGTATTATTGAATTTTTATGGTTTTTCTGCTGCTTGGGAGGCCCAAAGTGTAGGTGATATAAGAATATTTACGGCAGTTTTGAATCAAAGATTGAAAGAAAAAGCACATGAGGCGTGGTATGCAGCAGTTTTAGAAAATAACAAACTAAACATGTACTCACAATGCAAGTCTTTGTTAATACAAGAGAGCTACATAACATCTGTGTGTAACGTGCAACTGGTACGGTCATTGCTCCTGTTTAGATGCTCAGGTCATCAGCTAGCTATAGAAACGGGCAGATGGAGTAATACACCAGTTGCAGAAAGAATCTGTCATTATTGTAACTTAACAAAAATTTCTGTGATAGAAGATGAGAAGCACTTTTTGTATGTTTGTCCTTTGTACATAGATTTACGTGAGAAATATTTAAGTGAATTTACTCTTGTAGGTGATGTCCACAAAGATGTCTCAAGTATGTGTGATTCTGTGTATGCATGGCGATTGGCACTGTATATATATCAAGGAATGAAAAAGAGATTGTCCGCCATGGTATGATATTTGTGGAATTTTGGGCCGAGAGGCCATATATTCCTGAAATAAACCGACTACTACTACTAGTGTCAACATTTTGTTTAAATGAGTAACATACAGCAACATTGTAATTTAACAACTGTAATTCAATAAGATGTTGACTTTTGAACCTTTATTTATGTATTATTGAGCTAATAGAGACCAATGTAACAAACAAGGATGTGCGTCTTCAGGCAGCATGTTCCCATTTTGCATTATAGCTATTTTACAATTAATTTACATTTCATTTGCATTGATCGTTAAACTTGTATGAAATACCATTATGCAATCAAACTATACTAGTTAAAATTTGAAGTGGATCAAAACCTTTCATAAAAGTTGTCTTTATACCCAAACCAAATATCTTTTTTGATCCACTTCAAATGTGGATTAGTGTATATTAACACACACACACACACACAATTTAGCATGCAAGCAAGTTTTCCACTACACTCAAACAGTGCAGTATTAATCCGGTCCCCTAAAGTACATTGGAAAAACTAGGAGACAAAGAGAACGTTTTCCAAACTAAAACTAACCTAAACCAATTCAAACTTTCACCATTGACAACACCCCTACTAGCGTTCAAAAGTTTTTAAACACTTGACTGAAATGTTTCTCATAATCTTAAAAAATCTTATAATCTTTAAGTGTTTGAAATTACTTTAGTATACAAAGCCAACAACTGGACATTCTTTCAATGCGGTTTCAAAATCATCTGCTTCATATTAAATGCCACGATGGTTTTGTAAATTCTAGGCAAAGGGTGACTATTGTGACAATGCTAACATATAACACAGAATGGGTAATTTTGGATGCTTTTAGTCACAACATACTTCCTAAAATTACAACTGTGTAATTCCATAGTTTTGATAAGTTCATTATTATTCTAGATTGTGGAAAAATATAAATAAAGAATAAGTATTTCAAAACTTTGAACGGTAGCGAACATTGAAGAACATCAAGATTTATCCCTTAAAGGAACATGCAAACTTTTTGTGACTTTAGTTTTTATCACCGTATCCCCCAGAGTAAGATAAGTCCATACATATCCTTTTCATCTCTGTGTGTCCCATAACTCTGTCTGACACAATCACCGCTAGCCTAGCTTAGCACAAAGACTGGAAGTAAATGGCTCCGGCTAGCAATGCTACTTGGGCTATACTACGGGGCTTCTTAGGTGCTGCGAGCAAACCACTCCACCCAAGTACCAGTACTTCGCCTTCTGAGAATATCGTTCCCGGGATGCTAACTGGAGCCATTTACTTCCAGTCTTTGTGCTAAGCTAGGCTAGCGGTGGGTGCGTCAGACAGAGTTAAGGCACGCACAGAGATGAAAAAGGTATGGACTTATCTAACTCTGGGGGATACAGTGAAAAAGCTAAAGTCCCAAAAAGTCGCCATGTTCCTTTAAGAATGGCACATACATTATGAACAAACAACAGGTTAGGTAGACAGATCATAAGATCTCAATGAATGTACTTTATAAAATCATAATACAAGTATGCACCATAAACTCATTATACCATAAATTGAGATCTTGTTAAACACAAATAAAAACTTCTGTTTTGTCAAACCAGAGCACCTTATTTTTGTTTGAATTAATAAATATTTATAAATATGTATTGGTGTTAAGGGAAAAATTGCAACTATTAAATGTCAAGTCAGCTAAGCTGATGGTTGCAGGTTCGATTACATAAGGTTGCAGTGTAATGTTAAGGCAAAACGTTTGCAATTTCGGCCCTCTGTATATCCAGTGAACTTCTTAAGGCGACAATAAGGATCAGTGGATGTGTCCTCATAATATCTCTCTCATATTACAGATTGTCATGTTAGGAATACCAGCTGCAGAACATCGGCAACTCCACGTGTACTTTCCATGAGACATAAAACTAAAGCACAAACTATGAAGATGTGTGAAAGTATGTAACTCAAAAATAAACGGATGAGAAAGTTTAGATGCGTTTTCATTTCTAACATTAAGGATCTTTTTTCTCCTCACTTTCCTTTGGAGGAAGACCTGGTAAACTAAACTTTGGGAAGCAAACAACATAGGTCACACACCACCCCATTATTCCAAAAAATGTTCCCAGAAGCTTATGCCAAAAGTCATGGAAATATATTGACGTACTCGTAAACATCAGTAGCCAGATAGCCACAATCACGTTAAGGGCTATATAAAGGCAGTTAAGAAAAACATTTCTGTCAGAACTCGGTATGTGTGACACGGCCATCATTTCCTCCACAATAACAAGAGCAGAGTAAGCCAAGATAAAGGAGTGTCCGGATATGTCAAAGCCATCCCATATGAATCCAGCCTTTCTGCATGCTGCCTTTGTGGTTATGTTACCATGGATGACCTGCATGGTATCTGACTCATAGCATGAACCTGTAATTTCTTCAATGAGGCAGAAAGCCTCAGTGCAGAAGTACCAGATCAATGTTGCCACCGGAAGTGACGTCAGCCGCTTCAACACAAACGTCCAGGGTTTCTTGTAAGTGTTAGAGAGAAGAATGAATGGCAGCAGTAAACCAAGGGTCCATCCCCAAGAAATCTTCACAAAATATCTGAGAGTAAAAAATACGCTCAAGCTACACGTCAATGTCATACAAAGTCGTCAATGACATGCACTGATTTTAAATGGTTAAACAATTAACAGAGAAGAGCAAAATAACTTAGATGGAGTTAAATAAACAACAATAAATAAACGCACATATTTACACTAAAATAAGTTAGGTGATTTAGTAAGATCTCACATATCACATACAGTAGACTTGTACTTACACATTTAAAACGTTTCTGCTGTTGCTGAAGTAGCTCTCCGGTACAAGTTCCTTTTTTTTAAAAAACGATCCTAAAAATGTAATAAAAAGGAATAAACATGCCAAATAAGCACGCGTGTACGACCGTCGCCAAAAATCAGCTAAATTGTCCACTATGCGGCCAATAGCAGCCATGTTGCTCCGTGTGTCCTGTCCTGTGAATGAATGCGGAAACAGTAAACACACCCGTTTATCACATCCTACTATGGTGAAGAAAATTCTTCATATTCATGAGCAAAGCCTACGCTATTGGAGAGCGTCACAATATCCTCATTAATATTCAACACTAGACCTCATCATTTGACGATTACTAAAGCGCCGTCCTTCCTCATTAATAAAAGCGAAAGCTTCGCCATAGTAGTTGCAAACCTGTCTTACCTACGAAATACGGTCTAGAAGAAAACGGCAAACACAATAAGTGCTGGTGATCTGTAAAAATGTGAACAAATGTAACGATTAAACATAAAAATACACAAATTACTTAAATGTTGGCTTTTGCTCTCCAGTAGATGGCACTGCACTGTAGTTATAAAACTGAGACGGGTTTTAAGAGTTAAAGGTAGGGTAACAGATTTGATCCTGAAACATTTTTAGTTATGCTGGTTAAAAGTCTCCTCACATTCTGATAGCAATCACTGTGTTAAGTTGTTTAAATGTATTTGTAAAAATTTATGTCATCTGTGAAAGGCGTAGGACCAAAAAATGTTCAACAAATCATAGATTTCGGTCCGAACGGACGTTTCCTTTTATGTCCCTCATACGTAAGCGTAATTTGAATTCCCACCGCGCAGCGAGTCCACGCAGATACCATACGTCATCGGCGCGTTCACGTGCGCTCTGTCTGTAAACAGCGAGAACACCAAACTTTTCTGCTGAATTGACAACCTACACAGGAGCAACAAAACTAAATGCATCTTTTATAACAACAACAGCAAAAACTGCCTGGATGAGCAAGAGCAAAAACCCAAATTAACATCTGTAACTTTACTGCTTTACCGCGAGATGCAAACAGCTGCAGGAGGCAAAGGGTCTGAAAGGGTCGTTGCACTGTTTATTTTGGTAAGGTAGGTACGCGATATGTTTGTATTGAGATGGATTCAGATATTCTACTTTGATGAAACGTTGTGTTGCTTATGAAATTTGTGTTCGTTTTCCGGATTAGCATAACGATATAGTTACTACGTCTACACAATCGAACGTGTGCTTAAACTAATTCTGATGTAAACCAGTTGTTTATGTTGGTTATTTTGGAAGTGTTATTCACTTTGTACTGCAAAGTTTTCTCACTGGTGAATGAGACATGAGATGTGACCGTCTGATCTGTGCGTGTTCATGTGTTTGGAAAGAGGCGTGACTTTGGATGGCGATTTGACTTGAGGGTGGGATCGGGATTTCATTGCTAGGCGGCTACCGTTAGCATTTTTCAAAATGTGTTACCCTACCTTTAAGGTTAACTTTGATCTTTACAAGACTTCAAAGCTGATTAGATCAGTCATTTGATGATGCCATTTTAAAGTTGTATTCTGATGTACCTTTTAAGATGTTAAATAAATCCTTGGTGTTCCCAGAGTACGTATGTGAAGTTTTAGATAATTTATTATAGCATGTTAAAATTCCCACTTTGTAGGTGTGAGCAAAAATGTGCCATTTTTGGGTGTGTCCTTTAAAATGCAAATAAGCTGATCTCTGCACTCAATGGCAGTGCAGTGGTTGGATAGTGCAGATTAAAGGGGGGTATTATCCCCTTCTGACATCACAAGGGGAGCAAAATTAAATGACCTATTTTTTCACATGCTTGTAGTTTTTGGTTTTCCAAAACTAAGTTACTGGGTTGATCTTTTTCACATTTTCTATGTTGATAGAAGCACTGGGGACCCAATTATAGCTATTAAACATTGAAAAAGTCTTATTTTCATGATATGTACCCTTTAAGACTAAACAGAGTTCCCCCAATACTTTATAAATAAAAAAAAAAAAATTCAACTTGTTGCACTCTATGCCACGAATATATTTGCTCTGGGGTTGATTTACCATTTCGTTAAGTTTTCTCTCCATTTTATTGTGAAATGTTGAAAAGCTGTTCACACTCACATGTAAAACTTATTAATCAATAAAACCAGCAGATGTTTCTAAAGAAGCAGTATTTTTAAAATGAGTTGTTATCTTTTAAAACTTTTCTCAACATGGAGTTTACAATCTTTAATCTTTAATTGTTTATACGATCACAAATGCAGACATGATTATAATGTTTTAGTAATCCTTACCTTACCTTACCAATTCGATCGATCAACTAGGTCATCTGCATTTTCTGGATCAGATTCGTATTGATAATGTAGTTAAGACGATTAAATACTGTCAGCATTGTATTGTGAGGTAATCTTCAAAACATGGTAAGGAGCGTCAAATTTTCGACTGACATCAGAGGTATGCAGGCCAATCACAACCTACTGGTAAACTGGCCAATCAGGACACAGCGGTTTTCAGATCGGTGAACTTTGTACAAAATCAGAGCGTTTGAGGAAGGCAGGGATATTTGGAACTACAAAAATGTTCGGTTTGTGGAAAATAATGTTTTGTTTTTTGAGCCATAAACCACACAAACATGCAAACAAATTGTATTATACCAAATACTCAAAATAACATTTTAGCAATGAAATATGTGCACTTTAAAAATGTTGGCAACTTGGAAAGTATCACAGTCTTGCTCTTATTGCACATCTGTAATGCCATTAAAAACTTTTTAAGATAATGTGCCTTTAGATAAAAGCTTTTGTAAATGTCTAGACTCAGACTAGATGAAGTCATTTAAGGGAAGCTAGATTGTTTCTGGCTTGTTCAAAGTTGTCCCAAGTTTGACTCACAAAGGGAGACCTCAATGAACTATTACACTGTAAAAAAAATCCGTAGAAATTTCAATGTTATTGCAGCTGGGTTGCCGGTAATATACCGTAGATTTACATTTATGTTATTTACTGGCAAGAGTTTGTTCAAAGTTAAATAAATTTTAAATATTAACAAGTCTTTATCTTTACAGAATAAAGCTATACAATAACAGCCTCATGCAAAGCATTCTGGGAACCAGAAATCATCATCAACCTTTTTCTGTTTTTTGCTTCAGATTTTGTTTCCCAGAATGTTTTGCTTGATGCTGTTTTTTTAGTTTTACTCTGTAAAGACAAAGACTTGTAAATGTTTAATGTTCATTTAACTTTGAACAAAATATTGCCAGTAAAAACTTAAATTTAAATCTACGGTAAATTACCGGCAACCCAGCTGCAATTTCTACGGAATTTTTTTACAGTGTACTCTTCCTCTAAATAAATGGTACTTTGTGTCATGAGTGGTCATTTTGATATGTCACATTTATTTTATTAATCTATAATAACAGTCTACTTTTTCCAAATTTATTGATTTAAAAATGTATTTATTTGTTAATTTTAATTTGTTAATAGATATGAATGTTTTTTTTATAATAATATTTAAATAATACATTTAAAGTGATAAAATACAAAACAAAACATGTTATCTAAGCTATTTGTTCTCATGACTTATATTTTACATTTTTCTGGTATGATTGATAAATGCAATGCAATTGCAAGCCAACTTGTATTCTTTCAATTTATATTTAACAGTTGTAAGTGCTAAATCAGTGAGCCGTATGTGAACCACTGATTCTTCTACCACTGGTCAGTACAGACCCATTCTCCTTGTTCTCCACAAAACTATCCATCACCATAAACAGCTACATCACTTAGCAAACTTGTTTTCTGGCTGCCAAAACAAAGTTTGAACTGCTGACATGAGAAGTGGATGTCTGGACACCAGCAGGGATTTACGCTAAATGACGAATTTCACAAAAAAACCTGACTGCCCTTTTCATTACTGTGGCACAGCTGTGCAAGTCTTTTCCATCCCACAATGCACTAGAGCAGATAAGAAGCATGAATGGAGTGTCGCCAGGACAACCATTTTGTGAATAAAAAAAAACTTAACTTAAGCTTTAGTTGGTTCGACTTGCTCCAAGCACTTTGTCTACATGCCCAGACTGAACTGAGCGACGTGTTTTATATTTCTCCTCCTTTAATCTGTGATGACAGCGGTATTAAGTACGTGACAAAATTGACAGGCACATGCGTGTAGCTATTTATAAATGCTACACTCCACAAGGGCTCATTGTAGCTTTGAGTTCTGCATCTGTCATAGTAATACCTAAAGCTGTCAAACATTTGACCTCGGGCAAATGTGTCCATGGTATGACTAAGGAAGCATTTTGTATACATGGACAACACAGTAAAGGGTAATAATGTTGGGAAGTGATGTCATTTGTGTGTCTAGAGAAAAGCTTACTGCTTTTTTTTGTCATAGGTCAATAGAGAGTCATCCAAACAGGCCTCGAGTTGAACCTTGACCCTGTCGACCGTGGCAGTTTGAGGATGACTGCTAACTTTGGGAATTTCTTTGAGGATGAAGAGCCTGAATGACACATGTTAAAAAGCAAGAAATGTTACTTATTATTTTAAGCTGCATTACTTTATATTAAAATTTTTCACATTGTTGACCTTTGCTAAACTTGACTTACTTTTCTATTTAAATACCAAGAAGTGTAAAGCATTATTAAATAAATTTCCATTAAAATCTTTCAAATGTTCTACTCTTTTAGTTAACTTTTACCAAAAATATTTTGCGGCAACTTAACTTACATTGATGGACGATTAGCTTTATCTAAACAAAAACTTTGCCATTAGCTCTGTAATTCAATGCTCTCAATGACCCTGTTTAGTTAAGCCATCGCAGTGTACATTGGCACTGTCAGGAGACTCGGGATGGTACACACGGCATGTCCTTCCTGGAATCCTAGACAGCCGGGACAATGTGATAATCATGGCTGTGACTTTTTAAATCTTGCCTTTGATTCACAGAACTTTTGAAATCCTTCACTGTGCTTTATCGACTCTTTATTGAAAAACTTTGCCAGGAAACCTGCAGCTGCACCAACAATCTGAAATATTAAAGCCATTAGAAAGTGAAATTTTATTTGATGAATTTGTACTGGAAATTTGGGCAAAATGAAAAATTTAAGTTTATGGTGAAATGATTGAAGCGACCGGGATTGAAGCCATGACCTTTGGGTTGCTAGCGTTACAATATGACAATATCACTGTGAATGTCCTGTATGCAATAACACAGTTACATTAAGCCTACCTGCATTTATTATTTGAAAAATAAAATACAGACATGAGATAAAATACTAAAAAGA
The DNA here is from genome assembly GCF_030506205.2 of Paramisgurnus dabryanus. Taxonomy (NCBI): domain Eukaryota; kingdom Metazoa; phylum Chordata; class Actinopteri; order Cypriniformes; family Cobitidae; genus Paramisgurnus; species Paramisgurnus dabryanus. The sequence goes on along the minus strand of NC_133357.1, from coordinate 13,874,626 downwards.
AAATATGATAAACGAATAAACAAACTGAAGCATGATTGATACTGAGTGTGTGTTTAGAAGGCAAAGTCTTTCATGAATAAATTGCTGAATTTGGGAACCTGCAGTGGGGTTAGAAAAAGAGTCAAGGGTTTTTCTTTTACGTCAGATGGTCTTACAGAGTTGGCCCAGTAAAAACTCCCAGCCACACATGTCAGAAAAGTTGTTTGCAAAGGCCAAGTGAAGATCCTCCGAGCTGCTCTCCTCACCAGGCTGTGCAACAGCTCTCAAATCACTTCTGAAGGTACTGTATGTGCTGTGAAGACTTACTTACATGTTGTGTTTGCAGATTATGTTGAAAGTTAGAGATTAAAAAACCTTCTGTAATATTTTTTAAATATCTTTGCTGGTGTTTTTATTATTTTCAAAGTTGAGACATATTTTTAAGATTAGTGAAGAGATTTGGGTGAAATATTTTTTTTCTTTAAAAAAAAAATTACTAAAATGTTTCTTTTAGACCTACAGTATTTTTTTGCATGCATCATCTCAATGAATTTCAGTGTGGAAAGTTGCATTGTGCTTATGGTAAAATGTCACATTTTTAATATTTGTTTGCCTGATTGTCTTTTAAAACAGCAGCCTATTTGCTATTAGTATGTTAAAATATTATATATAGTTTAAAGGTAGGGTTCATACAAATAAGAAAATGTACGTTATTTTCTCAAATGCATTGGTGAAACTGTGCAAAGCATGCCATAAGAAAATGACATGATGGCATTTTAATATAACATAATGCATTTGTGTGAACCTGAAGAAAAGAAGCCATATACATCTGGGACACATTTTCAAATTTTGACTGTTGGCTTATAACTTACATTTTGCATTGTTAAAAAACACTTACATATGGTAATCAAATTTTATTTAAAAAAAGTTAAATAGACTTAAAAATTAGTAAATTAAGTTTTATTTTACTGCCCAGTAGCCTACAGTAAATATTTAACCCTGAATTCTCATTCCACTGTAGCCAACAGAAGGCAGAAAGATGAATCCGTTGCTCTTTGCTGCCATCCTGTGGGCACTCTCATACACGACGGTATCCAGTGCAACAGAGCTGCTTCATCTCAATGAGGTTTCCTTTGAGGATACAATGACTCCGAGAAACAGTAGTGACCTCGGTTTACCTCATTCCCGGAGGAAACGTTATATCTCCAGCAGAGACATGAGAGCTTTACTGGATTATCACAACCGTGTGCGGTCACAGGTCTTCCCACACGCATCCAACATGGAATATATGGTAAACATTTTATTTATCTGTAGAAATTACAATATTTTTAACATCACTGATGTATCTATCATTATGCATAAAAAAACCGCACAACAAGTTTTGTGTACACAAGACATACATTGTAACCCATTAAAGATAAGATATTATTTTTCTGAATGGAACATTTGATTTTATCCAAAGAGATCTATATAGCTTTATTTATAAATAACTGTAAATGCCCACATGACAAAATACGGTATAGCTTGGTATATACTTTGGCAACTTTAATATTTACTATAGTAAACTAAAGTAAAGTAAATTGTAGTATGTAGTATATTATAATAATTACAGAATACTACAGTAGCTTATAAATAGTATAGTAGTTACTACTATACTATTTATAAGCTACTGTAGTATGCTGTAGCGGGTAACTATAGTCAACTGATAAACTGTAGTAAATATGTGCAGTGTACTATACTTCAGTATTTACTTTGGTAAGTTTCTATAGTATAGTATCTAGGAACGCTACAGTTAACTAAAGTGCATACTACACTTAGGTATTTACTATGGCAAGTTTGCATACTATAGAGTGTATACTATACTTCAGTATTTACTATGGTAAGTTTCTATAGTATAGAATCTAAGAACGCTACAGTTAACTAGAAGACATACTACATTTCAGAATTTACTATGGTAAGTTTGCATAATATAGAGTGCATACTATATTTCTGTATTTACTATGGTAAGTTTGCATACTATAGAGTGCATACTATACTTCAGTATTTACTCTGGTAAGTTTGCATACTATAGAGTGTATACTATACTTCAGTATTTACTTTGGTAAGTTTCTATAGTATAGTATCTAGGAACGCTACAGTTAACTAAAGTGCATACTACACTTAGGTATTTCCTATGGCAAGTTTGCATACTACAGAGTGTATACTATACTTCAGTATTTACTATGGTAAGTTTCTATAGTATAGAATCTAAGAACGCTACAGTTAACTAGAAGACATACTACATTTCAGAATTTACTATGGTAAGTTTGCATACTATAGAGTGCATACTATACTTCAGTATTTACTATGGTAAGTTTGCATACTATAGAGTGCATACTATACTTCAGTATTTACTATGGTAAGTTTGCATACTATAGAGTGCATACTATACTTCAGTATGTACTATGGTAAGTTTCTATTGTATAGTATTTAGGAACGCTACAGTTCACTGGAGTGTATACTATATTTCAGTATTTACCATGGTAAGTTTGCATACTACAGAGTGTATACTATACTTTAGTATTTACTATGGTAAGTTTCTATAGTATAGTATCTAGGAATGCTACAATTACCTAAAATGCATACTATACTTCAGTATTTAAGTTTGCATTCTATAGAGTGCATACTATACTTCAGTATTTAATAAAGTAAGTTTTTTTAACTAGAAGACATACTACATTACAGAATTTACTATGGTAAGTTTGCATACTATAGAGTGCATACTATACTTCAGTATTTACTATGGTAAGTTTGCACACTATAGAGTGCATACTATACTTCAGTATTTACTATGGTAAGTTTGCATACTATAGAGTGCATACTATACTTCAGTATTTACTATGGTAAGTTTCCATACTATAGAGTGCATACTATACTTCAGTATGTACTATGGTAAGTTTCTATTGTATAGTATTTAGGAACGCTACAGTTAACTAAGAGTGTATACTATATTTCAGTATTTACTATGGTAAGTTTGCATACTACAGAGTGTATACTATACTTCAGTATTTACTATGGTAAGTTTCTATAGTATAGTATCTAGGAATGCTACAATTACCTTAAGTGCATACTATACTTCAGTATTTAAGTTTGCATACTATAGAGTGCATACTATACTTCAGTATTCAATAGAGTAAGTTTCTATAGTATAGCATCTTGGAACACTAGAGTTAACTATACTAAAGTATACTACAGTTTTTCACATGGGTGTTTCTTATATGATCTTCTCTTTCTCTGTTTTGTATAAGGTGTGGGATGAAAGATTGGCTAAATCTGCAGAGTCTTGGTCCTCACAGTGCATATGGGATCATGGTCCACCTCATGTTTTGCGACACACAGGACAGAACTTGTCCGTTATTTCTGGAAGGTACAGACATTTTTCAAATAAAAGTTTTTTTGGTGGTACCCCAGTACAGATGTGTCCTATCCACTCACACTTAAATGAGTACAAATAGCTTAAAGGAGTAGTCCACTTTAAAGATGGGGCCCATTGACTTACCATAGTATTTGTTATTCCTACTATGAAAAGTCAATGGACCCTATCTTTAAAGTGGACTACTTCTTTAAGCTATATATTCCACTTTTTAAACATCTGCACATTCTACTATAATATATCATGCATTATATCAAGTGTTAATAGGGTTTGATTCCCACATACTGATCAAATGTACAGTATCTTGAATGCACTGTAAGTCACTTTAGTAAAAACGCCTTTTAAATTCATAAATGTAAAGGTAGTGGTGCATTTCTTTTTATTTTGCAGATACAGGTCAATCATAGACCTTGTAAAATCCTGGTATGATGAAAGACACTCTTTCTCCTATCCAAACAGATGTACTGGCTTTGTCTGTTCACACTACACTCAGGTCTGTCTTCAAAAAATAGACTTTTATTAAATATTTTGTTAACAGTGTAACATGCATTTTATAATATATCATAATATAAATATATTATTTGTATATCTGTTTATTCCACCACAACATGCATACAGTACATATTAACTTACACACACTCTTTGTTTTAGATGGTGTGGGCCACCAGTAATAAGATTGGGTGTGCTATCAACAGGTGTTCAAACATGTATGTGTTTGGGAGCACATGGAAACAAGCCACCATACTGGTCTGCAACTATTCTATCAAGTGAGATAATCTGCTACTTTCACTTTAACATGTACACATTACAACAGTCACAGAATTTTTTACATGAGAAAAGCAAAGTGAAAGTAACAGAATTTCTGCATGTTGTTACTTGTATTCCAGGGGAAACTGGGTCGGAGAGGCTCCATATAAGACAGGAAAACCATGCTCTGCCTGTCCTTCCAGCTATAGAGGATCATGCAATAAAAACCAGTGTGATTGCAGATCAAGATCTAGAAAAGGTCCAAATGGTTTTAGAGACTTCTAAAATAAACACAATACAGAACATGCACATTTTTAAAAAAATATTAAATATCAAAACATCAAAAGGAGCCGAAAGGAGCGAATTTTTTTTATTTAAAATGTGATGCAGTAAACCACCAAGACATCATTTATATGGGGCATTTTTTAATTATCAAATTAATTATTCTTTGTTTTTAAATATTTCACAGCACTATACTGTGCACAAATGGTCCCCGGTTGTCACTGGGGCGGTACTCTTTCTAAAAGTAGAGGTATTGGTACCAAACATATACATTATTGATACAGTCTCAGTGCATCTCTAAATTCAATATTGAGTCAACTGTTGTTATCACCACATCAATTTTGTTACTTTTTTTTGTATTTTTATATCTTTGATTTTATATTTTAGTTGTTTCCTGTTTTCTTTAAGACTACGTTCTGTTTGCACTGATTTACTTATATTTCTTTGTACGCATCACAGTGACAATTTACATTAAAGGTTAAGCACTTTTTTATATGTAATAAATTTTCTTTAAAATGGGTCTAGTGTTGTGTTCACTGGTTTCCAAGTGATTATCTTTTTGAAATGTGTATTGCACTCATGTGAACATGGCTACATTGTCAACACATTTGTCCTCATAAAAACAGACGTTTTATTTGCGTATTCTCTCAAAGCACTTCGATTCGATGTAACCCACAGACTGTTGCAAACACAGCGGTCACATAAAATAAACATGTACCATAAAGTATATAAAAAAAAAACGTTTTATCAAAGCCAGTTCTGCTGTAAACCTTTAAAAAGGCTTTTAAACCTAAAATGTTAAATCAACAAACACAGAACACACAAAGTATTGAATAATGAAACGGATTATTTTATTGACTTTTATTGCAATATTTAGATGCATGTGGGAATAATCTATAAGAGCTTTTAAATGTATAGTTTAGTATTATATGGTAAATGAACACACATAAGTTAGTACAAAGCTTATGTATTACTATCTTCATGAAATTGCTCTTTGACAAATGTGTGAGAATCTAAAGTTTCAAAACATCTCACTTTCCCATGAAGCTACGTAAAAGTGAAAGTGTAATGCTACACTTTTGCATGAAAGCATCACTTTATATTCGTGAGAAAAGTTATTGAACTAATGCCCTGTATCCGTTATTATATAGTAGAAACGACCAGTATATTATTGGGTAGTTTATACACGACCCCCTTTTAAAAAGTACACCTTTGTACCTAAAGAGTTCATACATATTGGTACCAAATCTATACATATCTACAAAATGGTACATTTTAGGACCCTTTTTTGACAGTGTATGTCTATATCTACACACTGTAGTGGTAAATAATTGTAGTTAATAGTGGGGTAATGGTTAAGAAACAAAGCAGCTGACACAGGTTTTCCTCAAGTTCCATTGAGTTTTAAGGAAGATGTTCAAAATAAGTTTTATAGACATCTGACAAATCAGCATTCCCAAATGACTCTGTGTAAACTCTCCACTCCTCACTTTTTACACACCTCTTCCATGTCTCCTCTCGCTCCTAACCAAATAAAGTTCTTCTAACCTTTCGATGATTCATTTCCGATTATGGCAAGTGTTTAGAAAAGATGCAGACTCTGAGAACAGGAGGAAAATTATAACAAACTGCCTATTTGAGTTTCTATCATCCTGTTGCCATAGCTACAGCTGTCATATGGATTGGTCTCTATACAAGCTTGGTTACTGTTTAACCTCTCCACCCACATTTGCCAAGATTAGGAAAATCAATAAGATAACAGGGAGCCACCGGCCTTACCTTGCGCCAACAACACCCTCACCAGAAACAGAGAGGACTGTGCAAAACTTACATGTGTGTTTTCTTCAACTTTCACACTTAATAGAAACCGTTTCAAAATACACTTGTGGGGAGCCGAGGAAACGACATGGTCAATGTGAACGCTCAGGTTAGCACCCATATGGATCTACCGTATGGTAAGTAAACCATCTCTTCCTCTTTTCCGATAACAGCTTTGATATAAACACGGTGGGACGCTGTGGGTGCCTAGCATGATGGTAGACAGGCATGTTGTAGACATTTTGCATGTTGAAATTGTATCCAACTGGTTGGATATTATCGCCATTTGCAAGAGTTTCTAGCGCACAATTGAAATTTTGGAGGTGTGGCAAATCTATGACGACTGGTAAACAGGGCCTGTTTGCAGAAGATGATGAATAATGTCAAGAGAATGGCTGAAGTTCCTCTTTTTATGCTGGGGTGTAATTGCAAAGAGTTGTGTGATAAAGTGTTGTGCTGAAACGTTGTTCCTCTAAGGAATAAAAAAAGTTGAATCCACTGGAGCACTGCTTTAATGAACTGGAATTAACTAAACCAAACATGGTGTTGAGAGGTTTTCCGCATGCGTGATAACAAAGTCATCTGAATGTTGTCTTTATGCTATGAAAATGAAAATAGAATATTCTGGCAACTTGTGAATGCTCATTTTAGCAAAGACCTAGTCAATTTAGAAAACAAATCCTCTAGAACTTACAGATTAACATTTAAAATTTGTAACTGAGTGCAATAACCTTAGCATCCTTCTTAGAGCCCTGCTTTAAATACTTCTGTGTGCCCAGTTACAGTAAATTACACATTATGTGTGTAGCATATAAGTATCTTTTGATATACTTTGTTTAATAAGTAAAGCATTATAATTTATAATCAAATATAGCAGTGTTTTCCAATCCAGGTGGTCCTCAAGTCCCCCCTTCCAGAAAGTTTTAAATGTCTCCTTATTTAAAACACCTGATTCATCTCATCAGCCTCCTTCCAGAACGGTAAAGGCCCTGTCCCAAATGGCGCACTTCATGTGGACTTTCGGTCTCGTGGCCTTAAATTGCGCGTTTGTTTAGTCTACGAGTCTGAAGGGTGTCTCATCTGTCATTTTTATGCTCCGATGTGCACTCATTGATATACTTTGTTTAATAAGTATAGCATTATAATTTATAATCAAATATAGCAGTGTTTTCCAATCCAGGTGGTCCTCAAGTCCCCCCTTCCAGAAAGTTTTAATGTCTCCTTATTTAAAACACCTGCACCCTCGATGCGGTCTTCGGCGAAGCCCGCACTTTACCAACCCAGAAGTCCTTGCGAAAGAGCAATCAGACCAATCAGACGACGGAAGGGAGGAGTTCACACTGATGGGCAACTTCTCTTCCTATTACTGGCATAAGGCTCGAGTTTGTCCCAAAATATAGTTTCTCAAATCTAAGAACGCAAAGAACGGACTTGCGTTCTTGGGGAGATCTGTCTTGCCGGGCGACCTTGGAAGAAAGAATTCAGAAGGTCGCGAGAACACGGAACACACTTGTGAAAATTGAGATTTGTGCGATCTTCCTGTTGGTCACCTGACCTCCGCCATTGTTTTGCAGCAAAGACTTCTGGGGTGTACAGGGATTTCAGCGCTCGCTTGTCTGCACTCAATGCATCCTCGATATCAAGAACACATCCGGGTATTTTCATGCATCCTCTTTACTTGCGTTCTTGAGAATTGGAATTGAACTTTGACGGTTAATGATGATGTAGAGAGAGAACACAAGGACGCAAGATCACTAATTGAGAAACACCCTATGACTCCATGCGCACTCTTGGACTCGCGTCAAGGGTCCCTAAGGTCTGCACTACATGATGTCATCAAAGTGTGGACTCGAAGGAGGTCCACAAGTCCGGAGTGTGCCATTTGGGACAGGGCCTAACATGTCTCCCTAACAAGCTGATGAGTTGAATCCGATGTTTTAAATAAGGAGACATCTAAAACTTTCTGGGAGGGGGTACTTGAGGACCATGAATGGGAAACACTATAATATAGCATCACTTTCATAAGTTCAGTGGATTTTTTATGCCACATGTTTTGCTTAGAGGAGCTTTAGTGTTTATTAAAACATTTGCATTATAATGACACATTCTTGGCACCTGTATTTATTTTGTCCAGCTTGTTTGGGCTATTTTGTGTCTGTATGCAGGACACTGCAGAGCACTGTTGATCTTAAATGCTTGACCCCATCATTAAGAATAGACCACATTATTATTTAAATTATTATAAAAAATATTTAATTGTCATTGTAACGCTTTATTGGGTATGTTAACATTAACAGATTATTAACACAAACTAGCAATGAACAGTGTATTTATAATGAACAGTGATTTTTTAATAACTTTTTACATATATGAATAGATATTTAACATACAATACTGTAATATTAGAGAACAGGGCTTAATCCTGGAACCAAAATATGTCAACTATGTACAACAGCAAAATGTCACTGTGTATGTACCAACTTTTCTACGGCTATGATGCAAGATCTTTAGCAGTGTGCTGCAGCATAATTGCATAAAATGAATTGCTTGTTACAACCAGCACACACAGTCACCCTTCAAATTTTGTAGTATAACCCTCTAAAGGTAAACACAGTAAGCGCCCTCGTACGCCTTTCGAGCAAGGAACTCTGTTTGCTTTGAAATGTTGAATGAGTTTGTGGTGATGGCCCACCAGGTTCAGCTGTTGGTTCAGAAGCTGTTCAAGGCCAGTAAAAGCAGCAAACAAGTCAACATGAAGTGTGTGAATTGTTGCTAAAAGGAGAACTTTCACAGAAGTGTCTTCTTGATCTGGAGGCTAATGTCTCATAATCTAATAAGATCATTTCTTATTTAACTTTATCTTATTTTATGTTAAAGCTCACATAACACACCATTTCTGCCAATCTCATGTTAATCTTGGTTACCTATATAGAGTATTATTTCATTCTTCATATGTCCAAAGAGTCTTTCATGTTGTCAGATTATTAAAAGACAGAACAGCCTTTCCATTTTATCCGGAGAAAGACGAACACTTGAAGGCATATGGTGGGCGGAGCTAAAGAGTTACGAGCAGTGTTGGGGTAACGCATTACAAGTAATGTGCATTACGTAATAATATCACTTTTCTGAAGTAACGAGTAAAGTAACGCATTACTTTTTAAATGTACACATTAATATTTGAGTTACTTTTTCAAAAAAGTAATGGAAGTTACTTTTTTAGTTGAATTAATTCGATTAAAAAATTATGTACTGAATGAAACTAATCATAGTCACATTATGCACTCTATGCGTACACGCCTGTTTGAGAACAGTTTGAGTCAGAAGCCAGAGCTCTACATTTTTGTGATGAAATATACAATTTCTGAATGCAGAACTTTTCAGTCATAAAAACACCTGCAAGGCCTGAAAGAGATCAAGCCTCAGCCAAGAAAAAGTAACGCAAAAGTAACTAAAAAGTAAAGTAAGTATTACTTTCCATGAAAAGTAACTAAGTAACGCAATTAGTTATGTTTTTTGGGAGTAACTTAATTTTGTAATGCATTACTTTTAAAAGTAACTTTCCCCAACTCTGGTTACGAGTATGCGCAGCCTTTGAATACTAATCTAACAGCTGTGACATTGATGGAAATCAAACTTAAAAAAAACTTTTTATAAAATAACTATGGCTTACCGTCAGATATAGCCGTACACATATGATCCAGAATCAGATTCTGAGTCAGTAATTGATCAACAGGAACAACAGCAGCAATGATTACAGCAGGACTTCTCTATCTGGTAGTTAATCCTTGTTTGTTTTTCCGCTATTTTAATTTTAAAAAATGACGTAATCTTGATGTGTTTAAAATTTAAAATGTGTAAATGTCATAAGTGCAGTACAATGCCAACTGAGGCGGAAAATGTTTGCTGTTGGTTGTGATGTTTACATTACATGTACGTATGTGCCGATTGCAAAAAAAAACATGTGATACTTTGATTTACTTGCGTCTGTGGTTGCAACTCCTACGGGGTCTTTTAAAGTTGGGTCCGCTCCATCAGTTGTAAACAAGTGGCAAATCAGGCGTCAAACTGAGCCTTGTTTGTAAAGCAAATGCAAACATTAACCCATTCGCAATTTCAAAATCCACTGGTGTCTTAAGACAGGAAAATTTAAATAAGCTTTTCTTCTCTTTACATCCGAAAACACACTTCTTTTGTTGAACCATCTTGATAAAACAAAGTTGTTGCGTGCTGTGCAGTGATATCGGTGACTTCTACTCGACGGAGCAATGCTAATGCGCATTCTCGCTCTCACTTGACAAAAAGCCTATAAAAGGAATATGGGGTCAATCAGTCGTAACGGATACCCCTGTTCGGAAAAACTTTTCTAAACTTGTAGGAAAAAGGAGATGTGAATTTGGCCCAGAAATACTCTGTCACAAGCTCAACTGCTTTTTTGACACTTTGAGGGTTACAAGTCTTAAACTGTGGTAATAAGTCAGAATGCATGAAATTGCATTACCCCCCCCCCCCCCCCTAATTTCACATATTTACATACACTTTTTAATAAAAAGTTATAACTGTTAAAATTAATGAATGCACAATGAACTGACATTAACAATTGGCATTAACTAAGAAGTATTGGCAGAGCCAGCCCAAAGCATTAAGCGGCTCCTTAGGGCCCCTTGGCCAACAGGGGGGCACCAAGGGGCCTCCAAAAATTCTGCTTATAGGCCTTATAAAATCTTGAGCCAGCTCTGAGTATTGGGATTAACAGATTATAATTATTAATATATTATATGCTGTAAAACTTGCTCATTGTTAGTTCATGTTAGCTAATGCATTTAATAATGATAACAAATACAACTTTATTGAAAAGTGTTACCAATTTACTTAAAGAACATTTAAACTGCAATTCGTTTTTTTTTTTTAAATAAACAAAGTTTACAATCCACATGCAAGATTGTAATAAAGTGGACTCTTAAGTTTAGATTTTTTTCCTGCATTCCAAATGCATTTACCATTATTTCTAGTAAGACAAGTTGGGCAGGTAAACTTGTAAAATGTACAGCTTTATTGAAAAATGATTCAATAAAGAATCTTTAATGGGTTTCCAGCTTCATTGGCCAAACACTGATGGCTTACTCATCACCATGACAACCCAATAAAAGCATGTTCCCTATCCATTTGTGGCCAGGAAGTGCAAGCATTGGCAACTGGAAGTATAACATATGAGTTTTATGCTCAGTACACTTGACACCATTATAGGCCGTGCACTCAATCCCCCAATCAAATCTCATTGTGACAGGCATTAAGAGATTATATGAGCTGCTTGCCGGTCAGCGTGCGTGCTACAGTGAGAACAGTGGCACTCATACACATAATGGGTCTCACAGATACACACAGGGGACTGAATGGATAGCAGATTCAGTGGAGGAGGTTGAAGAGCAGGGGTCCCTGCCACCTAACAGGACCAAAAGCCCATGCAGGATGTATGAAGAACATGAAACAGGGCACTTCAATACCACACCAGGTACAGGAGCGTGAACACAATGATTTACTCCTCTTAAAAAGATGATATAATGGGTTCTTTGCAGGTATGCGAGTAGTGTAGTGAGTGCTGACGGTTGTCTGTTAAGTAAATTATTAGGACAGATGGTACAGTTTGTTTACTCCCTTGAAAACAGTGAGCTCTGTTATAGAGGCGTTTGCGAAAAGCTAAGTTTTTAAATTGACATATACAATTTAAACAGAAAGATTGCAAGGCTTATTAAAGCTAAGACAGATAAACAGCATTAAATGGGAAATATTCATCCAATGTGTTTCTCAAATTTATTTTAAAGAGATTGGCCATGACTCTTGTTTAGCTCTGAAAGTTTGTTGTCACAGCGTAAAAGGCATTTCCGTTCCATTTTTATGTCAGAATGGAAAATAGACCGAAACTTATACCAATTAATAGTTTGACATATAGTCTTGATAAAAAATGTACATTAGTGTGTGGCTCTCTGTTTGAGGCCTGGAGCTGGAGGAGCTCTGCTGATGTATGAGAGTTATTTCACCACATGGGGGAGCTGCTTAATAGTAACTGGAGCAGCTTCAATATACATTACGTTTACATTTATGCATTTGGCAAATGCTTTTATCCAAAGCGACTGACTTTACATTCAAACTACACATTTATTATGTGTATGTATTTTACCTGGGAATCAAACCCACTATTTTTGCAGTGCTAACATAATACTCTAGCTTTTTCACACATCTTTCCCTTACGAAAATTAACCATGGTTTTATTGTGGTAAAAGTGTAGTAACCACATTTTTTTGTGTGTATTTTACTATCAGAAAAACCATGAACCATGGTTTAACTATGTTTTTTAAAAACCATGGTTATCAAAACCATGGTTATATTGTGGTTATATCATGGTTTTACACATTTCAATAAAAAAAAATACTTTGCTGCCTTAATTTTTTTGTTGAATCAACTTAGATTTACAAGTCATTTCAACTATTATTTATCTTAAGATGAGTTGTTGTAACTACAGGTGAGTTGTTATAACTTACTAGTTATAGATAGTTGAAAAAAGTCTTAATTTTATAAGTTGTAAAAAATCATCTCTTGTTAAGATAAATAATAGTAAGTTGATATAAGTTGAAATATGAGTTGATTTCACAAAAATGTTTAAGGCAGCAAAGTTTTTTTTTTACAGTGGAAACATTAAGAGCTATTTTCAACCCAGTTTGAGTCAAAAAGGGACAAAATAGCCACTGGGTTAAATTAACTCAGAAAATGTTTATATATGACTTAAAATGGATTAAAACAACCCAGCACTGAAAACAACCCAGCATTGTTAGTGTGTGTATACTCACATAGTGCAAAAAAGATTTGTTGTTTCAACTTAAAAAGGTTAGTGATCATATTGCCTTAAATAGTTTTGTTAATTTAACTTAAAAATACTTGTTGACTCAATTTAATCTTTTAAAGTTAAATTAACTCTTATTACAATTATATTACAATTATACAGTAAATATAAATAAAGTGGGGTCCAAAGTTTTTTTTTTCGGATTAATAATTTTTTTTTTTATTAGTGATGAACATAACAATGAGTTTCTATCATTTACTAAGCAAGCTATAAATATTTTGTCCTTTTTAAAAAAATAACATACATTTCAGAAGTTTCAGAAGTAACACCTTTTATCCCAGCATGATTTAAGACTTTCTTCAAATAATTTTCCCAAGTTTACTAAAATGGTATAAATAGCTCTTATGTGTTGTAACTTATTACTTTTCACTGTACAACCTTTCTAGATTTGTGTTAGATTTTCAATTCTTCATTTTGGACCCTACACAGTCAAGAAAAATTGTCAAAAATGGTCCTCAGCTGTCACTGGGGCAGTACCCTTACAAAACGTAAACAAACGCTCATAAATAATGTATATTAGTACCTACATATATACACATTTGTCCCTAAATGGTAATGTAAAGGGTACAGCCCGAATGACAGCATGGGACCATTTTTGACCAGTTTTTGTGCTATATATGCTCATAATACATAATTCTCAATGTAATAAAATATGAAGGTCTCAGATGCAAATCCCTGCACGGCCTTTTTTTGTCTTAAATCTGACTCTTAATAGATTCTGCCAACAAAGCATTATTTCTAAATGACCTGAAACGGCTTTAAAGTGAAAGTATTTGATGAACCTATAATATGTGGAGTGAGCATATTTGTTTGACAGAGATGGCATTTAGAGGCTTTTGGATCTGAGCTCCTCATATTATCATATTTATAAAAACATGCAGTTTGAGCTGTGATGCAATATCAAAGAAATGTTGGCATCATTTTAAACACCAATAAACAGCACAGATGTACAGATTACTGTACTTCCTGTGTCATTAAAATATAAAGTGTAATATATTTATATAACGCGAGTAAACCGTGGTAAAAGAATCATATTCATTATACCATTATATAACTTCCACGGTACGTGCTGGTGTGATTTGCAGACTGCAAGAAAATGAATCCACACAGCACAAATAAGTAAAAGTACACTTAACCCCACTAACAATTAACTGATTATAGACCAATTTATAAACCATGCAGGCCTCTTTAGCTTTGATAAACTGGGGTAAGGTTAAACTTGTTTGGGCAAAATGTTCCATGCGCCGTACACTGTGATGAAAAGGTGATTGATTGATGATAACAAGTGAGTGATAACTGTCCACGCAGCATCACTGAGACTGCAAATGTGATTGAGTCAACAGGCAAACTGATTCTCAGCAAAAAAACAGTTAATCATTGAACGAGTCTTATCAGAGACGTGATTGATTTACAAAGAGCATTGCTCTAAATCTTTATTGATGCAATTGTTTACCTGGAGTGAGCTACTTTGAAACATAATGAAGGAAAGAAGCTTGATCATTTCGGTAGCATACTGTATGTTGGCAGATATTGTTTGATCCCGTAATAAAAACCTGCTGGGATCGTTTCACAACCAAGCAGCCCATCAGGAAAAAAATCCTATCAATGGCATTATCGTGTTTCTGATGAAAAGCATAGGAAGAGATAAGCAGAAAGTCGTAGCAAAGGTTGGGTGATGTGAATCTGACCTGTTTTGTGTCAAATGTATTATTACCCAATGATTTTGAGTTTTAAACTAAAAAAAACCCTTTATGGACGCTGCATGTGCAATATTAAGGCATTAGTGGTTTATGATTATCTAGACTACAAATACTCTGATGGGTGAGGACTATGAGAACTTCATAGATAACTGTCTCAGTTAATCGTTATGGAGGAGGCTCTGCCCAGACGGCCCTTAAGAAAAATTGTCTTTGCTTCGAGTTATTTTGAAAAGACCTAGACCTAACTTGATGCTGTCTGTTACTTTGCAAATTAATTAAATAAATAAATAAACGAAATATCTACTGTACACAAAGAGTAAAGCTTGCTGCAGGAAAGAATATAAATTCCAGTCATTTTAAAGCATTGTAAAACTCGCCCATTGCTTGTAAGGCTTTGATTTAAACCGTGGTTGCAATTGGACAATTATTGGACAACTTTGCTTGTAACTCCTCCTGTTTTACACCACGGTTATGTATTTAAAACTTAACAATGCTTGAACACATTGTTTGTCAGGGCAGAAAGTCACATGAGATGATCCTTTAATCCTGGTGCTGATAACAAATGGACTAGCAAATGGTTTGCATACTTTCACGCTAAAGACATTACTTATTTTTGGAATGAACAAAAAAAAAAAATCGACACCACTAGGAACATATGCAATGAAATTGCATGTTTAATACAAAACTTTTTCTAACTAAAACAACAGAAATACATCTTCCCACATCTTGATTGGAACTTAACGGGCCTTTAGCCATTGCATCCTGATGGGGAGGAGCTTTATCCATGCTTATCAGTCTAATACTAAGATACATCAGCCTGACATTAGGTGAAATCCCCAATGCAACAACTTAAAACTACAGCAAGATGAAAATTACACATTTGCATCACACAAAATAATCTAAACATACGGATTCTGCCCTTAAAACAAGCAAAATGCACAAGATGTGTGGTATTTACAGGTTATCTGTTGACAATCTGTTGTGTGCTCACTATGTCGCCATACTCACATATCTGTGCCATCTACCCCGGTCAATCCACATAGGCTTTTTTACTGGCCTCAACTGTGCTTTAGCAATACTGTTGCCAACAATTTTCCATCCTTATCAAGAACAATGTAAAAGAAGAAGAAGAAGAAAAAAACAAATATTCCAGGTATGACATTCGTTCCCAAGTACTTCCCGAATGTTATTCCATGCAGGCCACCAATTCCACAAGCTACAAACTGCACACACTTCCATGGTCAGACAGGTGAAATGAAAATGAGTGATTGGAGAGAAAGTACAAATAGGCAGCGGTTACAAATGGAGTTTGGTCAGTGGTCGGAGATCCTTATTGTGGAGATAGGCAGGACTTTGTTCACAAACTGGAGTTTGAAGTTTCAAAGGGGAAAATAGGCAGAGGAGTTACATCAGTTGTGAGCAACCCTCTGACTTTTAGCCCCTGGCTGTATGGGTGACTGATTATTATGCGGGACTTGACATTGCTGCCGGAAAATGAGCGTTTGCTGTATCGTCTTTTGTGATGAGACTCAAAGTACGCTTGCACCGTGCTGCACGTAAACATCTGTCTTGGGCCATCAGTGATTATAACACTGCTCTCTCTTTCTCTATCTCTCTCACTATCGGGTTGGATGTATGCCACAGATACTGACTGATCATGCCTAACATGTTTTTTTTTACCATGAAAGGCTATTTGGATGTAGTGAGCCATTTCATTTGTTCATTACATTGTGATCATAAGTAATTGAGAAGAGGATCAGGGTGTGTAATGAATCATTACAGGTCTGAATAAACTTTACTGATATTGACGCCTGTCACATTAATTACGGATTATGAATGACACACGGATGCAAGTTAATCAATACACGGCCGAACCCACCTGCTTCGTATTCCCATCAGCATACTTTGCAGATTGAAATCGTTTGTTCACTACGAGGCTTTGCGTAAGGTAATGATCTAATGTAGTTATCTTCCTGCCAGCTCCGATCATCTAGTTGCATGCGAGTAAGGGCCATAACTTTGTTGATTACACTTTATAGAGGTCATTCCTCAGTTCACTGAAACTTAGAGATGTGTTCTGCGATAAGGAATTTAATGGTGACACAGATAAGATTTGCCTATTGTGAGTCATTCCTGTACAATGAATGATATTACTCAGGTTCATTTCTGGTGAAGTAATCACCTTGTGCATTACTAATAAATAATACGTTTTAGTTCTTAATAAGTTTTGTTATTCAAATCTATAGTGCAACTTTAGGATAAGCATCAAAACAACGTGCAGTTGCACATCATAAACAAGTGTCAAATAAGCTGACCTTCGTTTTTTCTTGTGAATGCAATTTACTCTTATTCCTGTAGGTATGCAAGTGAGAAATGTTACTGAAATGTACTCAAACCATGCAGCTATCTGGTTAGTTTAGGTGTTTTCCAGCTTATTCCAATCAAAAGCTCAGCACATTTCGTCCAAGAGGGATGTCAAACGATCAGATAATGAACAATGTTTTAGCAAGCTCAACACAATTCCACATCCTTATCAAATTTCCCCCACACGGTCAAATAAAATGATCAAAATGGGTATACTCCCAGATGTAATCTTTCAAAAAGTACAACTTTGTACCTAAAGAGTGGATAGTAGTACCTCAGAGGTACATACTGGTCCCAAATATGTACCTAATGCACTGTAATTGCACACTTCAATTGCACACTGTAAAAAACATATATTTTATGCTACTTTAAAAAGCATGAATAGTCCGATTCACGATTATACATTTCCTTTGGTGTGTGAGTGTGTAATAGTACATGTTAACTATATGCAAAAAGTACATACCCCAAAGTAAACGATGATGTAAGTTATCATCTCCAACGTAAATCTCTTTTCTTTGGACTTCAAAAAAAAAACAAAAAAAACAAGGACTGTATAGGCAACAGGTTACTTCCTGGGATTGATGCAACATGATCTCACAAAGTTCTGTGGTATAGTCACAAAATATTTTGCTAATTTATCTGTGTCATTGTCATGGATCTCCGCGTTTTTCTGTGCCCGTACCACAGACTTTCTTTTCCGTGTCAGTTTCACATATTGGTTACTCAATTGTTTTTAATATTTTTAAACCATTTTCTAGTGCGTTTGGGGTTAACTTTGCAGTTTGGGTTGCACCGTAAAAAATTTCTGTAGGAATTACTGTATTACTGGCAACTAGCTGCCAGTAACTTACTGTAGATTTTACATTTATGTTATTTACTGGCAACAGTTTGTTCAAACTTAAATGAACATGAAACATTATCAGTCTTCTGATATCTTCTACAGTAAGTTACTGGCAACCAGCTGCATAATTACAACAATATTTTTACAGTGTAGGATGTCACTAATGGTTCATACTATTTTTTCCGGATTTTTAAACAATTGTCGCCTGACCTTATGGGTTAGAGTTGGGTTAGGATGTTATTTTATGTTACAAAAAGTCGTTCTAACCCCAAAACCACATGAAAATGGTAAGAAAATAGGAAAAACAATTGAGTAACCAATACGTGAAACTGACATGGAAAAGAAAGTCCATGGTACGAGCACAGAAAAATGCGGTGACAATGACACGCATAAATGAGCAAAATATTCTATTACTATAACACGGAAATTCGTGAGATTAGGTTGGATTGATGATGTAGACAAGACCGACATTTTCATAATTCCTCCCGCTTCGGACTCACAGCCTGTAAGTTAACTCCTGTTAGCATTGCATTGTGCGCGAATCTTTCAAACATGGTAAGGAGCATCACATTTCGTCAGAAGTATTCAGGCCAATCACAACTTACAGGTTAGCTGGCCAATCAGGGACAGTTTTGTATAACATCTGTGCATTTCAGAAAGACAGGGAGCTACAAAAATGTATGGTATGTGGAAAATAATGTTTTTTAACCATAAACCACACGAAGACATTATATTATACCAAATACACTAAATAACATTGTTTTTAGCAATGAAATAGGTGCTCTTTGACTTAAAAAAAATTTAGTTAAACAATTTTAACTTGTTTTTATAAGTTAAGTCAACTATTTACAGGTTGTTGTTTTAACCCATTTGCCTGATGCTGCATGCCGAAACATTACATCTACCGCCGGTTACTTTTATTTCATGTTTCTAAAGTGCTACAGAGGCTTAGATATTACGTTTTTGGTAGACGTTGACAATTCTTAGTATTTTTTCTGAAAACCCTGAGGAGGTAAGGGTATTTATCCTAGAATAACATAGGTTTTAGGCGTTTTAGGAGTAAATGGGTTAACTTAATGCTGCATTTTTTTCAGCCCAGTCACATGAAATTACGTACCTATAGTCACGTAATTTTTGTATTTTTTTTGTCACGAATTTCCGTGTTTTTTTGTGATCGTATCACGAATTTCTGTTTAAGTGTCATTGTCACATATTGGTTACTCAACTGTTTTGTCCTAATTTCTTACCATTTTCGCTTCGGTTTAGGGTTAGATTGACTTAAATTGACATCCTAATGCAAACCCAACTCTAACCCTAATGCAAGGCGACAATGGTTTAAAATGTAGAAAATATAAAAAAAGAAATCTGAAAAAATTGTATAAACCAATACTTAAAGTGACATCCTAATGCAAACCCAACTCTAACCCTAATGCCAGGCGACAATGGTTTAAAATTTAGAAAATATAAAAAAAGAAATCTGATTTTTTTTTATAAACCAATACTTAAAGTGACATCCTAATGCAAACACCAAATCTAACCCTAAAATAGTAAACTTAGAGAAAAAGAATCAAAACATAATTTTGTGAGACTGGGTAGATTTTTTTACAGTGCACCTAAAAAAAATGTATAACCTCTTCAACCCTGAGGACCCTGTCCCGGGTCCAAAATTTCGTATTTTGACATAATATAAAAGATTCTTTTAATCTTTAATGCTCCGTCATGGACCCCAGTAACACATATGAGATACTGTTTGAAAGCTTAGAGTCTCTACTTTCTGCAGATATGCATCACTTTGACATATCTTTTACTGTAAGAAAGTTATTTACACTTAATTTACACTATCACCCACCCAATATTTTTTGATATCATATAATATTCACATATTTCATATTTTTCAAAAATGACAAACATGGGCAAGTCTTATATCAAATGAAAGCTCTCACTCTCAGGAATAAGGCTACAGCGTTATTTTTGTTCTAATATCAACACATATCCAACAATCATCGAATGAATAATAAGGTAAAAAATGGTCTTTTGTAAACATATGTGAAACTTGAGTGTGAACTGCCTCAGATAGCACATATAGCCACAAATGATACACCATCTTTTATTTTAGGTCCTACTCTAAACAATGAGTCCATTCACAGCATTTTCTTTGGTTGTTTGCATAATTAATCCCTTGCTATTTATTATATGTGCAAAACAAAAAATTAATATTTTTATGAAAAATGTATTTCCGCACCCTTCAGTAAAATAAGAATATCTTTTGAATGCAACATGCTAAAGAGTTCATTCTTTTTTTGGGTGTTTACTGTCTGCTGCTGCTAACAACCAGAACTGTCTGCAGTCTGCTAGAGCATCCAGAACCAGAGTTATACACTATCAAAGACAGTGTTTACAACATAAAAAATAAAATTTGGTGTTTCATCATATGAAAAACAACATAAATAACAATATTTGTCACAAACAGCAGCTTTTTATGTAACTTCAAAGGGTTTTCTTTAAAATGATATAAAGAAATTGCATTTGTTCCACTGTATGTGGTTATGGTAGCACTTCAAATGTTTTTTGGCAGAAATTGTACACCATAAGCGTATTATTCCTCCCATCAGTTGGAGTAAAATAACTTTTGCATATATTATGATAGAGAAAAATTTCCTTTTTCCTCTGTAAGCTGACAATTGCTGGAATCAAACAAAACTGTCTGCAGGGACCTGAGATACCCAGGACCAGAGTTATATACTTTCAAATAAAAACTTTAGAAAAAAAACATAAAAAGCGCCTATTTATTTTTGTGTTTATTAGAGGCCTGACATCACATACAACCATGTTTAGCACTTTTAACAGTGTTTTATGTAATTTCAAAGGGTTTCCTGTAAAATGATACCAAACTTTTGTATGTAAACCTCTGCATGTGGGTATGGGAAGCTTTTGAAATTGGGTAGGCCAAATCCAGGCGAAAATCCCCAAAATAGCTTCAGGGTCATTTTCTCACTTTTAAGTCAAAAAGGTAACATCTAAAATTGTATAATTTTATAATATAATTTTTTAAAGTTAATCCAATTTTTACTTTTTACAGTGTGGTACATATTGGTACTTTTATAAAACGTACTGCCCCAGTGACAATTGGGGTACGCATTTTTTTTTCTAACAGTGCATACCGTAATTTAAACATAAAATCCTTCTGTGATGCATTAACCACAGCAAATAACGGATCTAGCTCGCATTGATTTCTTTCTGTAGGGTAAATGTAGATAAATTGGAACACTTTGTGACAGTCATCTGTCAATACCCACAATGTGAAGATAGTTTACTGATATTGTGACAGCATGTTAGATTTACACAGGCAGATGGACATGAGCTTCATGGCAGTCTGAACTCAGGAACACTGACCTATGAGTTGTTGCTTTCTCCTATTCAAATATACACACTTACCACTGTTTGCCTTGGCTCTTACATTGATGTACTTGAAGTTGGTATTTGCGTAACTGTAACATCACTTTTTTTGTTTGATTAACAAATAGTTTTATCCTCTCTGGTAAGAGTTAAGACAACAACGATTGCTCCACGAATTCAGCATTATGGATTGAATTTATCATCTTGTATCTTAATCTCATTGTTAACAAAGTCCCATCTATTTCTATACTTCTGAATGTATACAGTCAATGTTAGAGACAACAGTTGTCACCACATCATACAGTATCTAAATTGTACGTGTTCAACATCAAAAAATGTGTTCTGTTGAACTGGAACAGGGTTGTTTATCACATGCACATGCAGAACATTCAACCAAACAATGAACTCTTATATTAAGGCCACAACTTTTACTTGGTGCTACTGCTGTTGTTTATTGTGTTAGACTTAGCAGAGATTTAGCAAACACCTACAGTAATATGCACGTTGAAGTGATGTGGAGCGGTTATTCCCAATGCAATATATTGGAGACGAAGTTAAGCGTTCATAATATTTCCTTATATGTGTCAAGACCCAAACCTGTTTAAGTTTTCCGTTTCGATTTGTAACAACTAAGCGAATTACTGACAAAATAAGCCATCTCGAAAAAAACAACTCTGATTTAGCACTTTAATGATTAACAAAAGGGCCACCCCACTCCAGACTGGGGCCGTACCCTGGGAGGAGGCCCCGGACTGTCAATCACAACAAGCCTCATCTTTGCCCTTGAGGACATGGCCCCTGTCACTCAAAGGTGTCTACCCCTCATGGAGGCGGGGCTTGGCCTATGAGGGGTTGTCTAAACTCGGTAAAGAAGACAAGTCTTTTCCCCCAGAATCAGGTAGCTGAGAATGCGTCTGTCCAAACCACTAGTAGACATGGACATGGCAGATTACAGCGAGGCCTTGGACCCAGCCTACACAACCCTGGAGTTTGAGAACATGCAAGTGCTTGCAATGAGCACAGGTGAGTCATCCACCATGGTGAACTTTGAGACCTTTAGTGACTTATACGGGCTACTAAAACTGTGGTCAAGTGTGGGTGGCATATGTTTAACAGGATTATTGGTATGTAGTTAGTGGAAGTGACATTTTTGTAGGGTTGCATTGGCGTAGGAGGATCGGCTGGCTCGGAAGAACCGATATTGGTTGCCAATACGAAATGAATTTTTTATTAGATGATAAGAAGAACAGCATGCTCTGTCTTGCTGATATGGACTACAAGAAGAAAGTGTCAGTCGTTTTTGCTCTCAAACTGTTGGCTTTGGATAAAATGACATGTTAGGATAGTATTTCAACAGGAGCTTTGACACCAGCGTGGATCATTATTGCGCTTGTGTAAATGTTTCGCAGCTAAGTCTCCCATGTCTAGGTTTTGTGCAACAAATTGATATCCAACCGGTGTCAACCTGATCTGACACAGTAATATAATATGTATGGTAAAGTTATACATCATTTCAGTAAATAAGAAAAACAGCCCAATGTAAATGTTTAAATTTGACATATGAGTTTGATTTACATTTGTGTATTAAAAACTGACCGAAATATAACATTCAGTGTAGAGTATATGTTTTTCAAAATATCTTAAGTTTTTTCAGTTTCAGTGAAACATCCTAAATCAAATCAAATACTTGATTTTACTCATCATCAAAGACTTTCAGGACATTTTTTTCTTTAGACAATCATCACATAATCACTCAAACTGATGAATCTGTTTACCATGTTATGCCTTGGAATAGTCAAATCATTACTCGGGTGTTAATTTAATTACCTCCAAATGCTTCTTTAACATAAACATAACCACATGATTTGATGTTATTAATATATATATATATATATATATATATATATATATATATATATATATATATATATATATATATATATATATATATATATATATATATATATATATATATATATATATATATATATATATATAATATACACATATATATTGCATAAAATTTATTAATTTTAATATAATTTTTTTTTCCAAAACTTGCAACATGCGCTCAATATTAGGTCATCAACACTAATTAGAGTTTATATAATCTAACATGGTCTTGTTTTAGCTTTGGTACAGATTTAGTTATAATCACTTCTGGATTACTTAGCAAACAGATTTAAGTGTAAAAATGTCTTTTTGAAAGTATTTTTGCACTCCGTAACCTTTGCCCTATTTACTTCAACTCTTATTGGTCTCGAATTAGGAGTGTGACTTTTTCAATGTGGAATCCAAATTTTTAAGACGCTAACGATCTACCATATTTAGTTTTAGTGTAACCAAATGTAATTTTCTGTCATTTCAGACTCCTCTCCAGCAGACGGTGCCAACATGAATGCTGGCAACCACTTAGGTGTGGGCACCCTATGTGCCATCTGTGGGGATCGGGCCACAGGAAAGCACTACGGTGCATCTAGCTGTGATGGCTGCAAAGGTTTCTTCAGACGCAGTGTACGCAAAAACCACATGTACTCCTGCAGGTCAGAAACCACACCAAACCATCTAAAACTACCAGCAATGTCACATATAAAGAGCTAAATCCCATTCCGTTTCAAAATGCATCTATCATACACTCTCAGAAAAAGGTACTAGAAGGTACAAAAGTTGTCATTGGGACGTTTCCTTTAATAAAGTTCCTAATACAGTATGTACCATGTATCTTTGAGGCACCAATATGCACTTTTTAGGTGCAAAATGTTACTTTTGTACAATTTTTTCTAGGAGTGTACAGTACCAAATATCTGATTGAACATTTGGCTTTAATTCGTGTGTTACAGGTTCAACAGACAGTGCATCGTGGATAAAGACAAGAGAAATCAGTGCCGGTACTGTAGATTGAAGAAATGTTTTCGAGCTGGGATGAAGAAGGAAGGTACTTGCTTGCTTTTATCACATTAATATCCAAAACAGCATACAGTGCATCCAAGTTGCACATCTTATCAGTATGTGTGTACTGTAGGAATCAAACCCATGACCTTGGTGTTGCCAGTGGCATGTTGAGCTACATGAAAACAAATAAATAAAACTAGCGTGTATAAAAGGTTAGCGGATGAGGAAAGCCATTGGTGGTGCGGATGATTTTGCAAGAGTGGGGAGAGAGTGAGCGAGAGACATTTTGTTAATGTTCACTCAACAATGCACTAAGGTCTATGTCTGGTTTATGCTGAACAAACAGTTTAGAGCCATCATAACTGCACACTGATAAAAAGCGCAACCTTGAGGAACCCCTTCCCTCCCACCTTACAAAGTGTGCTAATATCCCTCATGTCTGCTATCTCGATTGGTTGTCAGAACTGTGGCGTTTACTGATACTGATAGCAAAAAGTATGTTTCAGCATTGTTACACGCACACTGATCAAAATAAGCATTTTATTTGTGTATTTAACTTTAATTTTGCTTTTTGTTATCAGCCGTCCAGAATGAAAGAGACAGAATTAGCACCAGAAGATCAAGCTATGAAGACAGTAGCTTACCCTCCATAAACGCACTTATTCAGGCCGATGTCCTTTCTAGACAGGTATGTATCTTGCATGTGCACACTTTATTATTGACGATTGGCAATAATTTTGTTCGAGAGATGTGTAAAATACTATTCTGGTGTTATGCTATTGTGCAGATCTCATCACCGGGACCCATAATGAACGGTGATATCCGAACGAAGAAGGTAGCCACAATAACTGATGTATGTGAGTCTATGAAACAGCAGCTGCTGGTGCTGGTGGAATGGGCCAAATACATTCCTGCGTTCTGCGACCTTCCTCTGGATGATCAGGTGGGAACCACCTCGTAATTTGTATATATTTCTTTATAATAAGCTTCCACTCCCTTACAAAAGGCAATGTAATGACATTTAATAGCAATGAAGAATTTTACAGCATTTATTAATAGACTGCCACAGGGATGACATATTTTTGAAGGCCACCCCGGAAGTTAGTGGGACATGGGTTCCCTCGCCAGAAAGCCCATTTATTTTTCCCATAGACTTTTGGGTTATCGCAAAATAAAAAGGAATTCATAAACGGTGTGTTCATCTGTGAAGACAAAACGTGTAAGTGTCATAAACTTTTGTTAAACACAAAGCTTATTTTTTGCGATAATCCAAAAGTCTATGGGAAAAATGTATGGGCTTTCTGGGAAGGGAACCCATGTCCTGCTATCTTCCAGGGTTGGCCAACAAAAATACGTCATCCATGCGGCACTCTATATTGATTGTTTTGAAGTTGTGAATAAACAATATTACTTATTTATTTCAATACTTTTAAATAAATGAATAATTTTATGTTCATTAACAGTCCATGGTACCTAATGGATGAATGTTAACGAAGTGAAGCTTATTGTAAAGTGTTACCCATTCCACTAATGTTGTTGTCAATTTTTGTTCAATTTTTCCCTTAGTCGGAAAAATTGTTCAGAGATCCTCGGTTTGTGTGGTTAATGTATTTTGATGGCTCTGGTTACAATATGATGAGCTGGTTTGAAAGTTACATCTCTTCTTGAGACATTCAGAATCATTAACATCCTGTGCACTGAGGCATGCTAACCGATTCCTGCGCTTTAGTTGTGGATGGGAGCTCTTCAAACTGTGTCTTCTCACACAAAAGCGCATGTGAAAAAAACACGTGTGCATACAAGCATTCATAAACACCTACAATTTAGAAATAAGTGTGCTGTAAGATGCCATAGAAGAACCATTTTGGGCTGATTGGTTCCATAAAGAACCCGAATAACTAAATCTAAATAACATTTCTGTTTCACAAAAGGTAGTAAAGTGAAAAAAGTTTCTTTAGATTATAAAAACATAGGTTTAAGCATAGGTCAATTTCAGTTCCTTTAATGTATTTATGGTATAGAAAAAGCCAAAAATAAGCTATATTATTAATTATATGAGGCATTTTGCTTTTAACCAGTTCATAAAACTGATTCTAATCTAATGCATGTATTGTCTCAGGTGGCTTTACTGCGTGCTCATGCTGGAGAGCATCTACTACTCGGAGCTGCCAAACGTTCAATGCTGTATAAGGACATTTTACTATTAGGTAAGTAATAAAACAATATAAATGAGTAATACAGATGTGAAAGTCAGATTTTACCTCACAATTGTTTTTCATGGCAGGTAATGATCACATAGTTCCTCGAAACTGCCCAGAGTTGGAGGTGAGCCGGGTGGCTATAAGGATCCTGGACGAGTTGGTTCTTCCCTTCCAGGATCTTCAGATCGATGACAATGAATATGCCTGCTTGAAAGCCATTGTATTTTTTGATCCAGGTAGATGAATCATCCTGAAAAATAACACAAACAGCCAACTCTTGAACCAAATGTCAAATCGATCTTTGTCACAACGTTTGAGTTTTCAAACAGATCTAACATGTTGGTA
This sequence comes from Paramisgurnus dabryanus, assembly GCF_030506205.2. Taxonomy (NCBI): domain Eukaryota; kingdom Metazoa; phylum Chordata; class Actinopteri; order Cypriniformes; family Cobitidae; genus Paramisgurnus; species Paramisgurnus dabryanus. Next base: position 13,847,754 of record NC_133357.1, on the reverse strand, counting down.
TTTTCCTACTCATTTAGATGCTAAAGGTTTAAGTGATCCAAGTAAGATCAAACGTATGCGATACCAAGTTCAAGTTAGTTTGGAAGACTACATAAATGACCGCCAATACGACTCACGGGGACGGTTTGGCGAGCTGCTTCTTCTTTTGCCAACACTACAGAGCATAACCTGGCAAATGATCGAACAAATACAGTTTGTTAAACTGTTCGGAATGGCAAAGATAGACAACCTGCTACAAGAAATGCTTCTCGGAGGTAAGTTCAGAAAGGACCTGCTCTGAACATTGAGAAACAAAATGTGTGATGTCCAAATTTTAATGAACAACTCTTTTTGTTAGGTTCCACTAATGAAGCCCCTCATGCCCACCATTCTCTTCATCCACATCTGGTCCAGGAGCATCTCAGTAACAATGTAATAGTCACCACCAACATGGTCACTCCAATACACAATGGGCAGATGTGTAAGTACCTGTTTCTTTTGACTGTATCGGTCATAGATGTACATTATGAGCCAGGTAGCTAGTCAAAAACAAGCTTGTTGAAGTAATCCCTACCAGAATCGTAAAAAATAATCAGGCTTACTTTGCCAAAGAAGGTTACTGTAATTCGTTCCTTCCCTAATGCCTTCAGAAATGTCCTAAGTGTGCTTATTATGTGTCAACCAATGACTTCTTGCAGTGTTAGTATGCTTTGCAAATTATGTCCCGATATAATGCATCTTCTTACTCTCATTCTGAACAGCCACTCCGGAAACACCAATTCCATCTCCCCCCACGGCCTCCGGTTCTGATCACTACAAAATGGTTCAAGGGGTTATAGCCACAGTGCCCAAGCAGCCAAGCTCCATTCCTCAACCAACCATCACTAAACAAGAAGCAATCTGAGTACACTGGAAAAAACAGAGCACCGAGATTTTAACTTGTACAATGGTACTTTTAATAGGGGCTATTAAGTGTGATAATAGATTGTCTCATAGACACTTGGGCAGAGTAAAATCTGTTAAATTAAAAGGTTTTAGTAAAGACGCTGTGAAAAAATCAAGGGGGCTGTTTTTAAGTATTTTTATTGACTTATTTCTTCTTAAATGAGAGTAATAATACTTGCCCCAAATCCACCACGAAAAGCAGACCAATTGACCCGAGAAAGACTTATAAAAGGTGTGATTTGTCTGAAAGGAAGTTTATAAATGTTACAGCCGGCCTCTTATCTAAGCGTGATCAGATGTTTGTCTTATTGTACAGTATTTTAATATCTTGCTACTGAGTCTACTTTTGCTGTAGCCTGACAGAATTTTGTGCCTTGGAAATATATTATTTACCAAAATACTGGTAATTATTTTGTGTATGTTAAAAATCTGTGCATTTCTTATTTTTCTTTATGTGCCATACCTAAATTGTAAATATAATGACTATTTTGTTTTTTAAACAAAATTAGTCTTTTCTAAGTCACCGCAAATGAGCCAATTTCAGGTTTAAAGTGTGTGTTGTGAAGTAAAAACATATTTTTCAACCAATTCAGCTGTGATGTGTATTTTATGATGTAATGTCATATTATATTCATTACTACTTTTAAATAGTCATCCTTTAGTATTTAGTACAATTTATGCCTTCAGGGAGAGGGGTAATTTTAAATTTGTAATATGAACTGATAATAAATGTTATGGCTATATTTTTACAAAAAACGTCTGCTGTTTTTCATTCAGATTTGTAGTTCAATTTGTAAACCTTAACAAATACTAAACTAAATGTGTTGAATTAGCCATTTACTTATATAAATATAAAAATAGTATTCCGAGAATATAAATGAATTGTCTTAAAGATTTCTGAAAGCCAGTGTTGATATTTGAAACTACTTAAACAATCACGCCCCTACCCCAATAAAATATGGACCTTCTTTTGATAGACCCGCCCCACACATACGCAACCCATGCAACGATGTCGGTTAGTAGACACGCCCCTTACTGCTGATTGGCTACAAGTGTGTTTTGGTTATCGGCCCGACTCCCTTTTCCAAAGTGTTTTTCAAAAATCATGCACCCCACCTTTAAACAAAAATAATATGCCTTAATACACATTAAATACATTTACGTCTGTCATAATTCCTCGATTTATTTAGCACCTGATTTAAAAAAAATCCATGTATAAGACCATTATTGCCTCCTAGCACTGCAAAAAATAAATACAATAACATTACATCTTCAGTGTTGAAGCATGAAGTTTTGAAAAAAAATATTAAGAGAATAAAAAAACCTGCCAACGCGACTAATCGTCAAAATAATTAATAGATTACTTGTTTGCCAATGTAATCGATAGTGACTGCCCTAACATTTATAATATAAAACTTTATTTCATGCCACATGACAAAGCCTCATTCAAGACCAAAAAGTTTCCAGAACAGCCTTTCAGGCTGATTATCGTCTTCAGCAGTAAAAGCAGCTTCAAAACAAAAGGATAAAAGTGAGTACACGTGGCAGAGACTGGTCAAGGATTTGTGTCCTTCCCAATACTGATAACGGCCAATAAAACAATTCATGAGGCAGGCATATTTACTGATAGTTTCTCTGAAGAAATCTTTTGTCAAAAGGATAAAATTAACATTTAATATCTATATTACTTATAATATATAAATTATCTAAAATATATTCTTGTGTCAAGTATAAGATATAATTCTGTATACAAACGTAAAAACTGTTTTGTGAGTCTGTGTCTTTCTGGAAGACTTGTTCATCATACAATTGTGGATGAAAATATTGGAATTGTTGGTAAATATGAGCAAAAAAGCTGGGAAAACCAATCTGCATTGTTTCTCCTTTTTATCTTTCATATCTTAAATTTGCAGGGATAACAGAGGGTATTTCAGAAAGCTGGTTATGTCACATACCCGGGTATGTTTAAAAATTGAAAATGTCTTCATGTATTCCATGTGTGCACACATTAACGCTCGGTTACCAGTAGGAGGTTGACTAAACTACAGTTCAGGGTTTTGGTGATGGTAGGTTAATTCCGCTTTTTGGAATACACCCTAGCTCTGAGTCGTCTTTTTTATAATGTCTGATGTGGTTGAAGAATTTACCCTTTGCTAAGCCCCACCCTTTTTGGTTACTGTTGCTACGCCTGTCAAGCTTTCGCGACACACCTGGCAATATATTACAGTATGTATGCACCGGTGTCCAACATTTCCTAGGAGATCATTAGTAATTTTTGGCGAACAGGTGAAATATCTGAGAGAGCAAGACAAAAGGGTCTGTAGTATGCATTCGATGGATATATCCACGACATAATATGCAATTGATTAGAAAATAATTTGATCAAAAGTAAAGCTAAAGCCTATAGGTCCCAGCGCAAGCAGCAGCCACCTGATAGGCTGACCATTCAAATGGAAAAAACAAATTGAGGTTTGTATATCACTTACAAAAGGGTAAGTGAATTTGTGAAAATAATCTAATCATTATAAACATCTTATCCATAAGTATTGTGGAATAAACACAAGACATTAGCCAGACCTCTTTGTAATGATAACATTCTCCCGCTTATATTACTAACCCTGGGAGAGCTGCGTTCGGATTGGAGTACTCCAAACTTTTAGGATACCGGGTATTAGATTTACACAATCCATACGCACAACGTTTTGGCATGTTCCCCTCGCTCGAAAGCTTAACAGACCACCCGCGCCTAGTTACGGTTGCTAAACCACAATTGGCCTGTGGCGGTTTTCGGGCGTGGCTTAGCCCAGTGGTTCCCAAACTTTTTCAGTGTGCGGCCCCCCTTGTGTACGGTGCATTCCTTTGCGGCCCCCCAAAGAAAATTTGTGACAAAAAAAACTGTTCTAAAACTCTTTAATAAAAAAAACATTAAATTATACAAAAAAGTTGTGCTTTTGGTTAGTAGCCTTATTTTTTAGGTTTAGTTACACAGAATTCATGATAAATTAAATTGTACATAAAATGTCATAAAACTGGGGCCCCCCTGGCACCATCTCGCGGCCCCCCTGGGGAACCCCGGCCCCCAGTTTGAAAACCACTGGCTTAGCGAAGGGTCAATTCATGACGATTCAAGTGATCTTAAGATTTTTCCTCCATACAGAATTTCTCCAGACCCTTCAAATGTTGCTGCTCTCTCGTCTTCAGTTCAGTTTAGTCATATCTGTATGGTTCAGGTCAAGAAACTTGGATGGCTATGGCAGAACCTTGATTTTGTGCTCAGTGACCCATTTTTTGTTGATTTTGATGTTTGTTTTGAACCAGTGTCTTGATGGAAGATTTAACCACGATTCATTATAAGATTTCTAGCAGATCAAGTCAGGTTTTGACTTTTTAATCTGTTGCTTTTATGAACCCATGTCTCTGAATAAGATTTCCTCGACTTCTGGTATAAAAGTAAGTTAGCAAGATCCAGCGATAGGCTATATTTAACTGTAGACATGGAGCACTTTTTAATCCCTGTGTGAGAGCAAATGATTTGTTTCTTAAACGTGTCCCAAACAGCTTGTGGTGACTAGGGGTGTCTAGTGTGTAATTTATAGAGGAAAAACATTTATTTTAAAATGTAGCCTACTTTCAATTCAATGAAACATTGTATTTTTGTGATTAAAAAAAAAATAAAGCTCAAAAAGCAAACGTAGATTTATTTTCACAGATTTTTTTGCTCATAGAGGGTTTTCACCGACGTCACGTTCTGGGCGGTAACCCGGATGCGCGGCCATTGTGGAGGCACTCGGTGTAAAGAACTGAACGGAGTACAATGGAATATTATGCGCTTTGGATACTTTAAGTGAATGTCTAAACAACAGAAAACGCATCCAAGATGCAAAGGCATATAGGGAAGGACTTGGACCACAAGAAAAGGCACGATATTTCGAGAAATTACAATTTATAGGCGCTGCAGATCCCTACGAGCTCCCTTTTCTAGGATCCGTGACGACCCGGCGATTCTTCCTTCAGTTGCATATCCCGATATAAGTTAGTGAACTACCTAGTTTTCATGCAGAGCCCATATGTCAATGTCAGCTTTATTTATATAGCAAATTTAAAATAGCCAGTGTCCTACCAAAGTGCTTTACTGTAAAATAAGCACAGTAAAAAATAAAAGCAATGATTGTTTTTACCATTTACTATTAAAAATATTTTTATCATTACAATAGAAAATTTGTTACGAGCAATTAAGCACACTGGCATTAAGGCATTGCAGCGCAAATTTTATTTGTGTTTAAGTACATTTTGTGCATACACTAAAGTACATATTAAATACTCTTTAAATAAAGCACAACAAGTAGAAGCATAATTGTTTTATACTTTATGTACTTCAATCATATTTCTAATACAATACTACTCTTTTTCCTGAGCTTTACCAACCACAAGCGCCGCTCCTCTGATAATTTCTTGCATTCCTTTCCCTGGTTTTTAATAACTTTTGGAAATCGATAATAATCCAAATGTTTTTCTCAATATGTACTGTTGGTACCATCTCAAACACGGCAATAATTAACTATTTTCCTTGACGACGTTCGGCATATACATCAGTGTCTGCTCTGTTGTAATGCGGAGTGCCTCCAATATGGCGTCTTCCGCTCTGATGACGCGCCGTGAAAACCCTCTATATTTACCAAGCTGTCCACAACTGAACGCTAATAACAGACAGTATATTTTAAGCGTATTTTAAGCATCCGCTCATTTGTAAACGAATTACTTATTGTGTTGCAATTATTATACCTGTCAAGAAAATTGTGACAAGCAGGTATTTTGCTGTTCAAAAACATAGTAAGCATAGTAATTTACCTTTATAAACCGCTTTTTCCAGTCAAGGAAACTCGGTATGACGTCATAAGTCACATGATATTGAGTAACCAATGGTAAGACGGCTTCTGTCTGTGTACACGGAACTGATTGCGGATTTCTTTCGCAGGTTGGTTTATACGTTCACTGTTTGTTTTACAAAATGCGGATCAGTTTAAACTAAATCGCACACGATAAATATCAGTCAGTGCCTGTATTCGGTAACTTATACTTTGATCATTGTCTGTGATTCATTAACTGCATTATAGTGCTATATTTGCCTCAAGACCACCACAGCAGAATAGTAGGTCATAACATAAGGTTTATCAATAAGGCTAATATTATTCTTATAATATTATGTTATGTTAATCATAATATTATTAACATAATATTTTTCTAATGTCAATGGTAACAATTACCGTTTGGACTTTTGATGTGTGTAATGCTTGGTTTATATGTCGACTCATCAATAAAGGAAAGTGTGTCATTTTGTAAGTTTTGCATCTAATCAGACCTGTAATACTTGGTACACAAACAGCCCATGGAAGACCAAACTTGTCTCATTGATGTGGACCCTACAAGGGAAGCAGCAGCAGGTGAGGGTTTCCCAGCCCCTCCCCCTTACATCTACACCTGCACTCTGACTCCTGAGCTGGTGGCCAAGGCTCGTGAGGAGCTACAGGAGAAGCCTGAATGGAGGCTCCGAGATGTTCAGGCATTACGAGATATGATACTGAAAGACCACCCTAATCTGAGGACACGCTTGGATGATGCATTTCTCCTGCGCTTCCTCAGGGCCAGAAAGTTTGATTATGACCGGGCTCTTCAGCTTCTCTTGAATTATCATGCCAGCAGGAGGGCCTGGCCTGAGGTGTTCCAGGATCTGAAACCCTCTACAGTGAGGCATGTGCTGGACCTGGGCTTTCTCACTGTCCTGCCAAGACCAGATCCACATGGACGGTACATACTGTGTTTACGACCAGGTAATGGTTGAATTGTCTTCGGTCTTCACCAATAGTTTTTTTTGCCAGATTTTCAATAGTCCTGTGCTGTTCATGTGAAAGCTAAAAAATTTAGGAAAATGTGACTCAGTCCATAGAAAACCCAGCTAAAGGTGATATATGGCACATTTGCTCAGACTAAGTTAAAACACTTAAAAGTCATCCTACATAATGTAATGAACATTCTCTGAAAATATTTTATTAATATTGACTGAGTAAGGCCATGGCAAAGTTTGAAATACAAGTGACTTTAGCCTGGAATTCACAGACAGGGTCACATAATAAAAAGTCCACATTAAGATCAATGTCAGAAAAAAAAACAGATCTTCAGTTGTTACTTTTAAGGAACACTATTTTTGTATGCTCATCTAATACTTGGTTTTCTAGGTAAATGGAAGCCTAATGATTATCCATTTGTGGACAACATTCGGGCTATTTATTTGACACTAGAAAAGTTGATTCAGCCCGAGGAAACCCAAGTGAATGGAGTTGTTATCCTAGTGGATTATGCAGGGGTTGGCCTCTCTCAAGCCTCCAATCCAGGTCCTCTTCTGGCAAAGAAAGTTGTCGGCATCCTTCAGGTAAGACATTACTAAATTGTATAAATTACAGCATTCAGTTACACTGAAGTTATTGATTCTGGCTGATACACCGATTGGCTATTGTTGTGTTTCAGGATGGGTTTCCAATCAGAATAAAGGCAGTGAACATCATAAATGAACCACGTATCTTCAAGGGTATATTTGCTATAATTAAGCCTTTTCTTAAAGAGAAAATGGCAGAGAGGGTAAGTAACTTGCTGGTGATGGATAAATGATTTTTATGATTTATCTATGTTTATCGATTTTTTTTTAATGTTAATTATTCTATAATTGTATCTGTATTTTTAGATATTTATTTTACACTACTAAACTGAATACTACTAATACATTTCATATATTTGTTTAAATAATATAATACTATGTGGCCTTTATCTGTTTTAAATATACTGGCTTAGCATAATAATCTTGCTATTTTACTAGCAGGATGTTATTATGGACTTATCTTTTCCCCACAGTTTGTGCTGCATGGCTCAGACTTGGTTTCTCTGCACCGAGTCATCCCTCAGTCTGTACTGCCTGAGGAATATGGAGGAGTGTCTGGTAGACTTGACATGTCAGCCTGGTCCAGAACGCTCCTGGAGGCTGAAGAAGAGTTTGTGGTGGAGTTTTGTCAGCCCGATCCTCTAGAGGGGGCAATTTTGCCCGACGACATGCTGTTTGATGGAGTGCCACCAGGAGGGCATGGAGAGGATGCCTTTCGACATTTACGTTCTCAACTTTACTATTGTTACTGACCTCCGGTGACCTTGTCTCTGGTTCTTTTAAAACTTTTGCTTTGGTTTGACCAATTATGAACAAGGTCAAGATATATATACACTGTTTGCACAATGCCATTTGGTCACAAGTCTGACCAAATCAAGTTTTTATTGTTTAGGTGCTGGATGTATATTTAGTTTCAAATCGTACTTTTGACACTTTAGTGCTGGTCTAATCTGGTAATCGTATTTTTTATACTTGATTCAAGAACATTTTCAGAGCATAATATTTATAGCCATAATCTTTCTTTTCAGATGGAGTCATGGGTTTTAATATTTAATCAGTATTTCTGAATTTATTTTCAGTTATATGTAGTCAATGCTACATAATTTTTTTATGTCTTAAAGAATGCTTGCCTTATTTTGAAGGGAAAATTAGATGGTTAATCTTCTGTGTCAACCACCAATACAAAAATATGTTTTACTGTACATAGCACATTGGAGATTGTGGACCATGTCAGTTAAATTCAAAGCAATAACAATGTGCATTCATTCTTAAATGTAAATGTAGTCTGCCTCAGTATTTTATAACTCATATACGCTGCAATATAGTTGCACAAAGATAAACCCTGTAATTTTGGACTATTGATTAGTCTACAAAGAATAATATTAATGTTCATTTTGATTTTTGGACAGCACAGCTCCAAAACTGGTCTTTAGTTTTTAATGCCTTTTACAGTACTTTTCACAAAATACTGTGCGTTACCAAATGTATAACTCTTTAAATAGACAGTTGTGTTTTTAAAAATTATAAGTTTATATGCTTTAGACATATCTAGTGTGATAGATGTGCTTTTACAGAACAATTTTTTGGTACTAATGGAAATTAGCTCAATATGTTGTATAGTAAATTATGCCCCAACCATATTAAGGTTAGTGGCCAATATAGAGTTCACAATGTGTGTTTGCACAATGTTATTTGCCAAAATACTTCAGTTGGATAATACCCTTAAATATTGTATTGTTGTGTAGAATAAAGTGTGGGGGTAGTTTTATCTTATTTTGAATCCTTATGTTTACTCTCAGTATTGTAGACATATCACTTAAATACTTATGTTTGATTTTAGGAGCTGTTAACTCAATAAACATACTTTGAGTTAATCAGAATTGATTCATTTTGGTTAGTCTGAAGCAGTCCGGTATAGTATAGATTTTACCAGAAGATGGAGACATACACCAGTCAATTGAAAGTTCCTAGTCCAGGGTTTCCCATACTGCGGTTCTAACCCCTGGTGGTTCGCGAAGGCATTGCAGGGGGTGATGACAACGGTCGTGTCTCAAGAGGTCGCATTTCTAGGCTGCATACGTCATCAAGACAATTGTAAAGTTGACTGTTATTCTTAGTTAACAGTAAATTGTTGTAATATGCTTATGACTTGCGAAAGTAATGGTCAGTTAACTTAAATGAACCAGGCTTGATGACGTAGGCACCCTGCATATGCGACCAGTAGCAGTTTTAACATAAAGTGGCATGGCATCTTACGCACAGAAGCCACTGGCACGTGCCACTATGTTTAGTGGCACTTCCGGTTTCCATTGGCTCGTACCAGTGGCTCGTCGAGTGGCACTTCCGGTGTCCAGTGGCTCATGCCACTTTTTAGTGGCTCGTCGAGTGGCACTTCCGATGGCCAGTGGCTCATACCACTCCGTTTGGTTGCTTGTACACTGACACATGTCAGTAAAACTTAGGTCTGTTTGATTGAGGCATGTGGCACTGATAGTCACCGATCGATCATTACAGATTCGAGCGTAACTTACGCGTGCTGCTGCTATGTTCATTTAATTATGACACAATGATTTTGTGTGTCCTTTCTGACTCTGATGTTTCAGGTAACCGAATGAGTCGAGAGATAAATATATCATATTGACGCTCATTCATAAAGGAATTGTATGATCACAATATTTAAAATGGAAATGCATAATATGCAAAGTGTTTTCATTTAATAAAGCACAGTATTTGTCTGAGCCATGGTCGTGTGAACATTGTGCCTTTTCTTAATATTTAATCAGTTTTTGTAAATCTTTTTTTTTAAAGTAGTATGCCTAATTTAATTGAGTCTACTAGATACCCTTTAAATGAAAGACGAGATCGAATAAAAAAACTGACTCCTTCTTAAAGCATACTGTCGGCAACATTTAGATCCAATGAAATGCATAAATAAAGGAAAAAACTGTGTTTGATTTAATCGTTTGTAAAGTGTATTGCTAAGTGCTTTGTAAATCTGTTTTGCTTTGAAATAATCCAACAATTTATTTAAAATAATTACCATCTCATAAATGTTGTGAAATAATAATTTGTTCAAACCCTTATTTCTTATAGACAACAATCTATATAGACTATATAAAATGTAATTTTGAAGGGCACGTGACGTATCTGCACTGTCAACATCGTGTAAATATCAAGTTGTAAAAAAATAAAATAAATATCAAGTTGTAAAATATGTAATAGGACATTGTTTTTAAACATAAACATGGTTAGACTGACACCTACTGTTTTGGCGTGCATGTGTGTAAATGCGGTACTTTGCAGAAAAAAAATATTATAATATTCTGCGATATTCTTATAAATGACACTTTTTATTAAATACAACACATTGGCACTGTTTACAAATAAAAACATGGCACTCACAGACTACATTTTCACAAATAATACAATTAGAAAATTTATATTTAAAACTATTATACAATATACAATATAGCTCAGACAAATGTTGTGCTTTATTAAATATATAAAATATTTGCCTTCCCATTTTAAATATTTACATTTTTAATACTTAATTTTTGAATTATGATCATACGATCATCAAAATGTCCTTTTTAGCTCTCGATGCATTTCAAACATTCGGTTACCTGAAACATCAGAGTCAGAAAGGACACACAAAATCATTGTGTCACAATTGAATGAACATCAGCACGCGTAAGTTACTCTCGGTTCTGTAATGATCGATCGGTGAATATCAGTGCCACATGCCTCAATCCAACAGACCTAAGTTTTACTGACATGTGTCAGTAGACAAGCCACAAACGGAATGGTATGAGCCACTGGACATCGGAAGTGCCACTCGACGAGCCACCACTAAACAGTGACATGAGCCACTGGACACCGGAAGTGCCACTCGACGAGCCACTAAACGGAGTGGCATTAGCCACTGGACACCGGAAGTGCCACTCGACGAGCCACTGGTACGAGCCAATTGAAACCGGAAGTGCCACAAAACGTAGTGGCACGTGCCACTGGCTTCTGTGCGTAAGATGCCATGCCACTTAATGTTAAAACCCCTTCTCTATGCGACCTCCGCAGGTTGCAACCTTTGATTGAGAAACTGCCAATTACCACTAAATTATAAAATGTAAAAAATAATTTTATATATAAAAAAACTTAAAACACTAGATAAATCACTTACTAACAAAATATATATTTTATTTGTTTAATCTGCATGTCACGTGACCATTACACAATACAATATATCAGAAAACTGAGAACTCGTGCAAAATACACAGATACATTTTATGTAACTTACAAATACAATAATATTATCAGATAATGTCCAATAATAATCATATGTAGTAATAACAATAACTATGTAAAATAATACTGATAAAAACTTTAAACGAATAAAAATTAAAAGCTATTAAATTGGGCACTTCAAGTAAAGGATTTACATCAATGGGGTTCGGCTGACAAGTTTGAAAACGCCTTAGTTTAACTTTAACTGGCTAAGGTGTGTACAGTTTTATTTAAGGTTAGTAGTTCAAAGTTAATAATTCCTAAAAATACAACCGTTATATTACCGTAAAACATGACACGAATAGTAATATAAAATATTTTTCATGATGTTAATTGATTTAATTTAGCTTAAAATGGTGGTGCAATAATCGTATTACCACAGTTTATTGAAGTACTGTAATATGGTGTTTAGAAGGAAACGGCGGTTACCATGGTAAATTTGGTTACCCCCTCCCATTATATGCATTCTGTTTTGAAACCCTATAGTTAAATGCACAATTAGCATGAACAAATTTAGCATGCACACAGCTCCACGTGAACAAAGCGCTGAAGTGCTTTCATTGGCAAGAGAGCACACAGGGTGTGATTGGCTGCGGGATAACTCCATTTTGGGAACAGCTGTTTGAAGCCCTCTCCCTCTTTTCATTGTGTTCAATAGACTGTCAGAGGGGAACAGTGGATTTGACTGAAGATCTCCTCCGTTTCTATTCTGCGATCACGTCGGCACAGATCCATTAACATCAGTTGAATCGGTGTAAGGAATGCGGGAAGAGCGATCGGGAATTAAGGAAAATCCCAACAAAGAGTGAATGGCGTATTGTAACAAGTGGAAGAAAGTGAAGCGGATCGAGGTTAGTGCTCGTTTACACTCAGCGTGCCATCGTTGCGATGATGGTTGATTGGACGATAGTTTCACTAGTGACAAAACACACGGTGGAAATGTAATGGGACCCAATAATGATAGATTATACCAAAATGCGTATAAAGATAATGGTTACATATTAGTTTTGCAGTGATTTGTTATGCGTTCTTTCTGTGTTTGACAACGTAATTTTCAACATACAGCGCGTGGAGCAATGTTGGACATATTATGTGAAATTGTACATTTAAACAAAAGTAAAACTGTGAAAACATAAACACTAAAAGTTATTTAAAATCAACTGAAAGACATCCACTGCCATTATGGGTGTTTTCAAGAAACGCAAGGTGGGTGTTTTTCTTGGTCATTGTTTCCTGGTAACATTTCTCAAGTGTGTTTGTTTTATAGACAAAAAATACAGCGTTTGTCTATGTGTATTTCTTAATAGTGAACAAAACCAGAAGTATTTTGGTGAAGGGGTTAATTGTGAAAAAAACAACATTGTCAAGTCCATACATTCAGATGTTAGAAACCCTTTTCATCATTACAGTAAAAAGGCACATGACGGAGGTTAACCTTGTTAGTTTGAGTGGTTCTCATTTTATTGCAATAAATAGCCGTCATACATTCATAAAGATTATATAAGCCACAGAGATCACTGAAATTTAATACACTGTGTGAGGAGGACCTGTTTGCTGTTATATCTCTTCAAGATGTTTGATGGTCTGTTTTTAGCTCTCCCTTGTCAAGAGTCGACCCTACATAAGTGGTGTGGAAAATGGACCACCAAACATTTCTGGTTTGTGTTGATAAAGAAGGATTTGGGCCTCTCTAAAGGGGCCATGGGATGTTCAAGTTTAGTCCGCTACATTCATAGGATCTTTATTTCAAATGAGGAGGAACCCTAAGCTCAAAGACATCATAGACTTGAGTCACCAAGGCGTTTTGATAAGTCTCACGTCAACAATGAACAATCCGAAGCAAAACTATCTCGAACAATCACTTCATTGTCGTCGTCCTTTTAATTTTTCATAGTCATGTGAGCTGTGAAAGTAGATCTGAACTGTCCGGGGCCAGTTTGGATAGAGAATGTAAATATTTGATGCTAGTGATGTTGTTTTTAAGTAGGTTGTTTGGTGGGGATATGTGACTGAAACATTCAAGATGTCCCTGATGCCCTCGAGTTAGGCTGTCCTCCTTTCTTTCATCCCAAAAAGGCCTGTTTTGGATGGAGTCTGAGTCGAAAGATGTTATTCCAGTCGTCATGATTCACAGGTTTTCTATCTGTAGTGTAGGTTGGTGAAATGGCAGGTAGTGGTACTCAAAGTTGTGTCGTGACCATATTGTGACCGTTGCAACATTATCTGGGCTTGTTGGCAGCACTTTGATTGGTAAGAGCTCTCAGGCTCTTTGCTTAAAGTGAAAAGATCATTTGCATGACATGACTAGAGAAGGGCTGTGCAAAAGTTGCATGTGATTATCAGGACGCATTTGTCAGGAGCTTTTGTTTTTCTCCCTGTTATTAAAAAGATTTTTCTTGTTGGTCTGGTGGTGCTACTAAATATTTATAATTTTGATTTATGAATGAATGAATATGATTTAACACATTTGGATAAGCACATTTTTTATACTCAAAGGGCCATTGTTTAGATTTGATTTTAGATTTTTACAAAGCAAAATCGCAAAAATAACCCCTCTATTAATTTTAAGAGAAACAGCAGTTGTTTGTTGTGTCTGATTGGCCAGAAGACAGTGAGGGGGGGGAGTCAATCCCCCAAATAGTTTACTACTAGTTGTTTCTACAAGCTGAGAAAGTATTTAAACATCAAATTAACATATTTCTTATACTTCGGTGTTTACTTAAAGGTTCTCTAAGCGAATTCACGCGTTTTAGACCATAAAACATTTTTTGTTACATACCGGAAACATCTCCTCACTATCTGCTTGCTACCTGACCGCTGATCAAACTGTAAAAAAACGCGATCTCTGTAGACAGCCCAGGCTCTACAAACTTCAATATACACACAGTGGCCAAACCTGCACCACGAAACAAAACAAAGTTTTACAGCCAATAAACGCCAAGAAGGATTTGGGGGTGGGGTTGGTCGCGTTCATGAAAGCACGGAAGGGAGGGGGAGGAGTTAGCTACGCTCCGTTTGTTTGAAAACAGTTCAAATATCAACAACAAGTGACGTCGAACATATTCGCTTAGAGAGCCTTTAATAGTCTTCAGGGGGTTATCATAAAGACTGTTGGTATTTTATCATAGTTTTTAGCTGTGTTATAGCCTGCTGAGAGAGCTGATGAGGTTGTCAACATTTTACACCACTTAAAGGGGACATACCATGAACATTTGACTTTTTCCATGTTTAAGTTCTATAATTGTGTCCCCAGTGCTTTTATCAACCTAGAAAATGTGAATAAGATCAACCCAGTAACTTTGTTTTGGTAAAACATTCTCCACAAACTGTGTGAAAAAATAGGTTATTGAAATTTGGCTCCGCTGGTGATGTCAGGGCATTCACACTGGGCAAAAGCGTTAACGCTTGACGGAAGGCTTGTCTGAGGCGTGGCCAACAGCCAATCACAGCGGCCGCAGCACGTGCTCCGGTCTACCATAAACGTAATTGGCTGTCTCTGCCTAGGTTATTTGCATATGGCAATCTGATTGGCTGATGCTCGCGTTGCCGCTTGTAGGGATGTGCATTTATGTAATTTTTTCATTTCGATTAATCCATAGGTCTGAAGGAGTACTCGATTAACTGGGGTCGTGGCAATCAAAGGAGCGGGGCGTACACGTCATGGTGAAAATGAAAAACACTCAAATAAAACTTAATTTCGAAGAAACTATGACAGACAATGAACACATACTAGATTCTTCATTTATTAAATGTTTTTAACAGAAACCTCTAACAGGAAAAGCTGCGTGATGAAGTGAAGCTAAAGGGTTAATAAACACAAACCGAAGTGCTTTCTATATGACGCACTCTGCATAATATTACAACGTGCATCTATCTGCATAAAATGCAAGACTTCAACTAAGTTTTCACTAAGTTATCTAAAAAAATAAAGAAAGTTTAACTCGCTTTGTGGATGTGCATCATAAACAGCGCACTTTTAAACACGTCCAGTCAAAGCTCAAGCTTCATAACATTAAGCAGCTTTTTTGTCTTTTGCTATCATTTTAGCATTTAGCTGTGTCGTGTCGTCCTCTTACCTCAGTCAAGATGTAATGTTAATGCTCGTATGGCTCTCTGGTATCTCTTGACATTTGATGTTTAAATATGAGATGATAACTCATTGAACTTTTGACGGCGCTGTACATTTGGCACCTGACTGACTGTATTTACGAAAATCACGGCATCCTTTTAAACCATAGTGCCTCAGTGATGTGAGTTGTGGCCGGCTTCAGGGGATCGGCGGGCTGGCGGGCTGCCGAGCATTGTGCTGATCGGCGGGTTGCTGCGGTCGCGCGGAATTATCTGTTTGATTTTGAATCACGCATGGTAATCTTACTGATGTCATACGTCGGCCGGCGTAGTTTGACACGACGTCAAACATGCATCTCCAGACCAGTCTTTACTACCACATGCGCTTGTAACGCTAACCAGACATCCAAATGCCGCCATATCCACAATAAATAAATAAATAAACCCACATGATCATAATTTTTGTGATCGATCATCGATGCCACGTTCGAGTACTCGAGCAATCGAGTACTCGTGCCCATCCCTAGCCGCTTGAAAAGTTGAGAAATGTTTAACTTCTGCCGTGAGCAACAGCAGTAACGCGGCGCCAACGGATCCGCAATTCAGTTCGCCAACGCATGACGTCACCCATTAAAAGTAAATGGGAAGCGTCAGCGCTTACGCCCCGTATGAATGCGCCGTTAATCTGCACTATCCAACCACGCCACTGCCATTTAGTACAGAGATCAGCTCATTTGCATGTTAGAGGACACACCCCAAATGGCACATTTTTGCACACACATACAAAGTGACAATTTTAACTTGCTATAATAAATTATTTATATGAAATTTTGAGCTTAAACTTCAAACATGTACTCTGGGGACACCAAAGATTTATTTGACATCTTAAAAGTCTTGTGAAATGTCCCCTTTAAGGAATCTAGATCAAGGTTTGACCATAAGCAGATTTTACATGTAAGCACATTAAACACTGACAACATGTTCCGGACTGTTGTTCTACATTTTTCACATGTATGTGTTTCAGATATCACATTTACATGCATGTAAATGTGGTACAAATTTTGGATTGAAGACTTATTCACATGTACAATTATAACATAACTCAAAAAAATTAGATGCTCAGATGAAAAATCCGCTAAACACCACCTCATTCAAAAATGAGATGGATAATGATATTAACCGAATGCTCTCGTTGGGTATTATATGATCATCAAATACTTTTGCTTCTAATCCGCTTAATCCCAGCCTCGCTGACAGAATCCATTAAGAGTCTGACAAAAAAATGCTCATTTACAAGAAAACATGTGGGATGCACTTAGAGGGTTTTACATCTCAGCTCTTTATATATGCAACCGTAACAAAAATAGTTTCAAATTTAAGAGAATAGCAAGAGTCCATCTCAACTATAACAATAAGAAAACAGTGGAATGATATCGCTGTTATCACTTCCT
Organism: Paramisgurnus dabryanus; assembly: GCF_030506205.2. Lineage (NCBI taxonomy): Eukaryota > Metazoa > Chordata > Actinopteri > Cypriniformes > Cobitidae > Paramisgurnus > Paramisgurnus dabryanus. Next base: position 13,830,600 of record NC_133357.1, on the reverse strand, counting down.
TTTTTTCCAGCTGATTAAAGATTAACAGGCAATTACATTCGAATGGATTTTGAAGGGCCTGCTCATACAAAATGTAAAACTGCAACACGTAGGCCCTACCCTTGAATAAACATAACGTTGTTGTTCGTTGGTGTGGACGGTAATATACTTTATGCTGCGGTCATACTAGACTTTCAGACTGCGAAATGAGCACTAACCGGATATGAGACATGCTAAAGTGTTTTTTTCACCCCATAAATGAAGACATGCTTCCACTTGTATTGTGTTGCTTTTGTTATTATTGTACATTTTTTGTATTGTGCAATACTTTTGCAGTTTTACCTCCACCTGAAAAGATCACATGTTGGTCACGTCTTCACGTGATTCAAATTCTTAGGTCAGATGTCACCAAACTTGAACTTTGGAATTAGTTTACGTTTCTGTTCTGCCGCATTCACCTGCGTATAAATGAAAGTCAATTGACCTTAAAATTTAGTCTTTTTATCTTTATAGTCTTCATTCTTGGACCACCTGCTTTTATTCCTATTCCTAAGAATTTATGAAATTCTGCCTGGCCAATGAAATTAAAGGATGGGAATTATTTTTTTAAGCCAGTGTGGCTTTCTTGCACTTGTCTGGGCCATGTCTAAAGCTTTTGCCTAGATTGATTCAGGCTGTCATTCAAGGTTTGAAAGCTTCTCTCAGGATATGTTTGGCTTGTTTTTCTCGCTTCACAACTCAGAGCAAATCAAATCACTTTACGCCCACATCCTCCCTGATCTGTGGGAGAGAGGCGTGCTGCAGCTGTGTGGGATCCACTGGCTGCGAAGGGAGTGAGCAAGACTGAAAGAAAAAAGGAAGAGAGAGAGACGGATAGAGAATGTGATAAGGTTCCCTCGCAAACAGGATCAGAGGACGATGCTTTTTGTTTCTCGCATGGACTAAAATAAAGCCGCATTTATTCACGTCGTCTGAGAGCTCTGTAGCACCATGTCATTAGCGTTCGGAGAGCGTTTGGTAAGTAATTGTGTGCCGTGACTATAAGTTTGGACAGTGGTAGTTAGCTTGAAGTATTGATCATTGAAAGTGAGAATGGGTTAAGGATCGGACAGTAGATGTAGTGGTACAGTGACAGGTGGGCTTTAAGGCTTTTCAGCTTTATTTGACTGTCTAAGATGTTACTGTTTAATTGGTGTCTGGTTTTGATGGTTGTGGGCACTGGGTGGCTTGAACCAAAGAAGTTCAAGCCAAAATCATATAACTATAGGATACAAAATCATAAAACTATTATAGGATCATATGCATAAGATATGTTTTGACACTCACATACTATGAGTTTGTTTCTGACCATGTTTGTTGGGCCTGCATGTACACTGTTGCAATATAAGATCTGTTCTGGGTTAATTTATTTTGGGTTTATGGTGCATAAGAGGAACAAAGCATCTCTGAAACCCTGACTGTGCAAAAGAAAAGACCTACGGCACTAACATCCAAGTGCTGTTAAATTATAAGTTATAATTTTAAAGTCACCATAAAACGGAAGTAGTGATTGCCATCTTTTCTGCATTGTGATGTATATCCGAGTGAAACGTCTACTGAGATAAAGAAGAAATGTTGGGCAGGACTTGATTTTGTCCATTGAAAACTGATTGGATTGTTGGGCCATGTTGCTAATTGCTGCAATATCAAAAAGTCTTTGATAGCCCCTCCCTCGCACCGTTCCTTGTGACAGGAAGTGATTAACAATTATGAGGGCACATTAATTTCAAAAATTAATAATGAAGTGCACAGATGGTTCATTTATAAAAAGCACCACAATATTCCATAAAAAAATTTCTATTTCATGGTGACTTTAAAATCTGATCTGACTTCAGCAGATATTGTGACACCTGTTGAAGAAAGGGGTTTTATGTATTAAGCCTAATACAGTTGCAGATTTTTGGGGGGGATTTATAGTGGGTTTCTACATGGTTTTCAGTCCCATGTTCTATCTGTCTGCACACCAGATGTACAGTGTCTGTCTCGGATCAGACAGCGGTTGCAAGAGAAGGACATAAATGACAAGGACACACATCCCACCTGGTTCCTGTTAAGGCTGTGTGTTTAATGCAAGAGCAGAACTGGATGTGTGTAACAAGGTCACGTCAAGAGATAATATCCTGCCCTTTAAAGGAATAGTTCAACCAACAATGACAATCCTGTCATTATTTACTCCCTTATGATGTTTCTAACCCATCTGCTGTTGCTATTTCAGTGGAAATAGTTTTTTTCGACCACTGTCTCGAATTTCCCATTTTCGGTGGACGGGTAAACGGCTCGACCAATGAGAACTGAGCATTATGTGATGTTCTCGGAGATGCTGCTGTTACACAGAATGCAGTCTGTGACGTGGCAGGATGCACAAAACGTCACTCGCTTGACGTTGTGTCGATGACGTGACACTAGGGTTCCCTGTGTAAAGCGCCACAGAAACTGGCTTTAAGAACTTTAGCCTTGCAAGCCTGCTCAGGTTAATTGCCTTCCAATGCACAAGAGATGTTGGTCATACCCAAGGGGATGGAAAGTGAACTTCTACAGAAGTATAGCACAGTGCTAGCCAGCCGCTGGGAAAACTTTGGAAAAGATAAGCCAAGGCCACAACCTGCCGAAGGGAGTTAAGAGTGGAAAAGTCCGTAATAAACTGAACGAGATCACCAAAGAGCAGAAGCTACCGATGGGAGCTTAGCTTAACTCATGGGTGAAGGTGGAAAGATCGCATAGGGGAAGACTCACGGTTTACTAAAGAGGAAACCCATGAAGGAAATGAAAACAGGACCACTAAAGAGGGGTCAGAAAAATAAGTTTCAAAACCGGCTGGTAACCAGGCTCAGAACCTGGGAAATGGCTCCTCTTTTAGCCAGACCCAAAAAATAAACTAGCCCTGCGTTCAGTTCGGTTTTTATGACCTTCCCTCGCTAACTTCCCTCAGTCTCGTTCACTCGGATGTACGTCATTGCTTACATTGTACGAGTGCCCACTACTGCTGAAACACTTGAAGTAGGTTCAAATGGATCGCCTTAAGCCTTTGATCACATGGAAAGTGGAGACCGCCCCCTCCATCATTTGAACTGCAAAGCGCGAGTTGCTGAAGTAACGTCACAATCGTGTTGCATTGTGGGATATGGAGCTGTCTGAAGTGTACATATGAAGTAGACTTGCTCCCTCGTTCAAAATTGAGGGAGCGAGGGTCTGTTCATACAACTTCCCTTGTCCACTTGACGAAGTGGAACGCACTTCAAAATGGCGACAGGGATTCCCCAAGGGGAAGTGTTTAGGGAAGTTTGCGAGTGCGTGTCTAAATCTGGAGTGGAACACACCCTAGGAAAGGGAGTTCACTCGTATAGGGAACTCCTCACTAGAAAATGGTGGCTAAAAAGGGGCATTACCTAGGCCCTGCATAAACGAACATGTTAAGTGCGCGATGCTGACACCACTCGGTACGAAACTGCTTCAACCCTTAGGTTGTAGAACCCCATAAGGGTGTAGCCCAGCCTGCACATAACCTAGTGCAAGCCAGCCAGTTACGTTTAAGCAAGAGCGGAGCATGTGTTGCGTCCACTTCTGCTGATCTCCTAAAATTCAAGAGCTGAACAGAGCAAAGAACTCCATGTGCGGTTCAAGTAAAGCAAGAAGTGCGTGCTGGACACAGCAACAACAGGGCTGGATTACGTCAAAAGACGGGACCTAGAGGCTCGCTACCTGGTCCCAAAGGGGAGTGTTATCCCAACAACATAACGTAATGCATTTATATATTCATAAGTACCAATGCCTAATCAAATTCAAAATGATAAATGTCTTTAGATTTATGTCATAAAAATCTGACTTTTTCCATTTTGTAAGTGCTATAATTGGGCCCCCAGTAACTTTTTGTATCGGTAAACCATTCTGTGCAAGCATTAGTCTGCACTATCCAACCATGGCACTGCCATTTAGTGCAGAGAGAGAGAAAATAATTGACAGTACAATTAAGTTTCAATTAGTGTTTTGCATATCAATGTTTGCATTTCATCAGCTCATTTGCTTTTAAAATGACACACCCAAAAATGAGTGATAAGGATGAGCCTTGTTTATCATTGAAACTGGCACTTTATGCTATGTGCAGCTTGTAATAATAGGGTGGAGATGATGTCAGTGTGGTTTGGCTGCATACTGTAATTTAAATGCTCAACCACAGTTTTCCAAACAGCATGATTATTTTCAGGAGATAAGCAGAAAAGTGTTATGTGTCTTAATTTAGGTTTTTAAAATGTATTGCAATAAATAAACTCCCACTGTTTTATTCTGAACACACCACCTGTTCCTGACTCAGCTCTGATTCCTGCCTTCGCTGTCATAGTGTAATGTCTGATTCATGGGAAATCCCAGAGTGTTGGTTTAACCCATTTTAACACACGCCCTCTCTGTAAATGATTGGATTGAGCAAGAGCCACATTGAAGCACTAAGTGGCAATTATGCCTGATAACAAATACAGAATTTGATACTCATGGTTCAAGCAGGGAGTTGAACGATCTGAATTGAACTATATATTTGATCTCTCTTCTCATTTTCCTGGCTTGATTATTCACAAGCAGATTGTGACTGTTTACCGCAAGTTGCCTCTTGCTCGCTTGCATGTCATAACTTGTCTTTTTGACAGTGGAAACACCTTACATCTTTCTTTAGCACCGAGTTTTACTTCCTCTAAAGGAGCCCAGAAGGAAACTTTTGCAGACGGGAAAATGATTGCTTAATTGAGACCATTTCTTTTCTGTCCTCAGAGCATTTGAAAGTAAAACTCCTGTGTGCTTTCATTAGGGATAATGGGTACCTTCTTTGTAGCTCTCCTGTATCACAGTCATTGTTAGATGCTTGAGAGTGGTATACTTTTGTGCTTGCTTATTATAGCTGCATATTAATTGTATATTGGGTCAGCAGTCTTGGCTCCCTTGATATTTTAGGTGTGATAAGAAAAACACTTTCTAAAATGTATAAAGCCCAATTTATACGCGTCGAGTGTACGGTGTACCCTACACCATTCCTTGATGTGTATCAATTCTATGTGGCCTGCAAGCGGTGTGATTGGTCTGCTTAAACCTAGGGTTGCCGCGGTGACGTAATTTTCCCACCGGTTAATCGGCACGTCACAAACTCTGTGATCCCGGTATCACCGAGTGGGAGGGGCTTATAAATGCGCATGCAGACGTGCACATTTTACTTTCACTTTTGAATTATGCAACTGTTTAAATGCAGCGCTTGCGTAAGCTGCGTTAAATCGCCTATGAATTTGCGTGCAATGTGAGTGCAACAGCTGGTTTACTTAAGTGGTTGAGTCAATGTGCGCAGGTAATTGTCACAGAACCCTCCAGTCCCAAGCAGAGCAAACGGCTACTTCTCCATAAAAGCGCTGCTTGAATGATGGGTTTAATATTTTTCTTGATGAAAAACACAACAACAAAACGATCTCGCTTATATTAAACATCATATATGTATATTATAACAAAAACGAGCAAAGCACGCGGCTTCTGTCATCATCTGGTCAGTCAGCTCGCCTTGCAAACTCTGACAGAAATAAATGAAATCTGACACCTGCGGGTGCTCTGTGACATGACGCGCGTTCAGCCCCGCTGAATTCACAACAGACACATTCAGTTGTAAGTGTTTGGTCTCTCTAACGAAACTAAATGATATAATTACACGAAAATATCAAAACGACGGTGAAAGACGGTGTCGCGGTGGGCAAGTGATATAACCGGTGAGAGGCTGAAGCACCGGTTATCACCGTTTCACCGACTATCGCGGCAAGCCTACTTAAACCCCTCCATCAGGTCAAAAATGTATATATTATAAAGATATGTCGCATTTCCATGTACGCTTTTCCGCTTGCAATATTGAAAACAAAGATGGACCAAGTTGAGGAGCGATATTTAAAGGAATAGTCTACCCTTTTGCCATATTAAACTATGTTATTACCTCAACTTAGACGAATTAATACATATCTATCTTTTTTCAATGCGTGCACTGTACAGCGCGTTGTGAATGTTTTAGTATTTAGCCTAGCCCCATTCATTCCTATGGTACCAAACAGGAAAGTCACCAAACACTTCAGTGTTTTCCCTATTTAAAGACTGTTACATGAGGAGTTATACCAGTAAGTATGGTGCCACAAAATAAAACTTTTTTGTACCATAGGAATGAATGGGGCTAGGCTAAATGCTAACACATTCACAACGCGCTGTACAGTGCACACATTGAAAAAAGATAGATATGTATTAATTCGTCTAAGTTGAGGTAATAACAGTTTAATATGGCAAATGGGTAGACTATTCCTTTAACTCTTTCGGCTCAAACTAGAGTCACTATCTATTTGTCGCCATCACTGCTTGTGCATCTCCAACAATACACATGCTGCATCTACTTCGGCTGTTGCCTTGACAGGGGCGTTACAGTATCCATGTTTCCCTCACCATGATTTTATGTGCATTTTGAAGTATTGCATTAAAAACGCCAATTTTCGATTAAAAATCTCTTATTTCACAATTAAGTTTCTACGCTCACTTGAGGTGGTTTTTGACATGCAAAAAAAGGGTAAAAATCAATAAAGGGAGATGAAAACATATTTGCTGAATAAATTCTGAAGTAGCGAACACTAAACCCTTAGGACGGACCGTCTTGCTGTTTCCGCTGACGTTTTCTTTATCATATATGGGGCTGAATATCATCTTAATGCCCTTTCTGCTAGTGCCTGTATCAAAAATGCGGCATTCCTTCTTCTTTGCACAGCATTTAGTTTGGCAATTACAAGCTGCACTGTTAATAAATTTATAACTTGCCCCATCGTGACTAATTTCAGTCCTGTCTCCATTTTCCAAGCTTGTTTACTGTTGGTTACTAGGTTACCAATACCACTGCCATTCACTGGAACAGTTTAATGGGAACCAAATTCACATTTCTTTGTTTTCTTTTTAGTGAATTTAAATATCTGCATGTTGATGCAGACAACAATGCAGAAGTATAATTAAAAATGGCATAGGGAAAAGGCAGATATCTAAAATTTTGTGCTAAAATAAAAATTAAACAACATGTTTCTGAACAACAATTTTACTGCCATTGACGGTAATGTTTGCTTCTAAAGCTGAAATTGGACTAAGTAAAAATGTTTTGAGGTTGTTTTGCCTACTGTGCAAGTGCATATAGAGCCACTTCCCCACAGATTCCTCATTCTTTTTTTTTTAATTGATGATTGGTTCTTTTACTGGAAGGCGGGACTTTAGCTGCCAGAGCGACCATATTGAGTGTTGCATTGTAGGATTTTACCGATATTGCTAGTAGTGGGCTTTCATGACAATAGTTGGCGATACTTGTTATTATTATAATTATCATCATAGTTTTACATTAACATGCGCATTTGCATGCTTTTCCTCGCATGAGAAGGTTTGTGGGCTTTACTTTACGCAAGATAGCTTGTAATGCACACTGATTCCTTCTTGCATGCACGTGGACTCAATGCGCACGTCTTGGATTCAATGTGCACGTCTTGGACTCTTGCTCAGACCTAACGCACGCGGCATGGACTCCTAGCACCTGAACTTGTAATACACGTGACTCTGACATTTCCTTGCACTAGAGAGGTTTTTAGGCACGCAAAGGGTTAAAACCAGCGAGTTTGTTGTTCCCACTCCCTGGTACGCAGGAATTTTTAGAGCGATTGGACATAATGACGAAGATGGATTATTGGCATCAGTTTTAAGAAGGTTGACAGTGTTGCCCTTGCTTCGTTTTTGTCCACCAATCAAGTGAACAAATAAGTAAAAATGAACAAATAAATAAATGAGTAAGCTACTGCCCCTCCCCCCGATACTATCGTGTATCCGCAATCTCACAGGCTGACGATGGGACGATCTCAAAATGGGGCATATTGCCCAACACTATTGCATTGTCTTCTATGCATAGTAATGGGAAAGCTCAATCTTGTTGTTATATCAAGTATATTTGGTCTGGCAAAGGTCCAATGCAGAAGTATAATTCAGGCTTAACAGTGTGAGATGTGTTTGTTTAGCAGTCAGTTTTTGTTGAACGTGCAAGAGGATTTCTCTGACAAATACAATTTAATAAGAGAGTGGAAAAATGGTGCTATGGTGAGTTTTTAGATCAAAGCTCACAGTCTGCTAGCAGTGCAACTGACCCATTGTTTTTCTCATGTAATATATTCTTTTTATTGAAACGTTCAACGAAATCCACTTGGCTCCACCAGATTGCCCCCTCAGGTTGATCAGGCTCGACACTTCTGAAAGACACAAGCTTTTTACTCTTTATGCAGTCTGTTTCTGCTGCTGAGATTGGTGTTTTTATTCAAATAATGATTCGAACACCTCCACCCACTAAGCAAATAATGTTTTCGTTGTGTTGGATGTGGATGCTTTGCAATAATTAAAGAAGGATTTGTGTCTTTGTGTGGTGGCTCTAAAGTTCAGCAGTCCCGAACTGCCTTAACATTTGACTCGGTCTCGCTGCAGCATCCTCATTATTATTTAATATTTGCTCTGATATCAAAAGGGATGATGGGCCACGCAGGGAAACGAAGCCCATCAGCTTCTGCATTAGTAAAGAGACGACGCAAACGCACCTTCATCTCGCATAGCCTTTTTAAATGCTAACACTTTGTTTCATCAAAAAACAGCAAATACGAAAGCCGTGCGGCACCAATGCTAAAAAGCTTTCATCTTGATTTCGCGATCACTTCCTAACATCCATTAATTGCTTTTTAGTGGCTTTAAAGCTTGTGGTTGTAAAGTAGCAGCTCTTCAATCAGAGCCCAGGTGGTTGAAAGACTCCTTCATGAAGTATGGTGTCTTCCAAATCTTGATCCTCCGTTGAATCCTCACGGATGGAGTGGTGGCGATCCTGTTGGGATCTGAAGGATTGGATGTGTCACGTGTGTGGCATCACAGTCTCATGCTGAAGCTGAAAGCCTGTAAAGCCATCTGCATTTCCAATATGTCTGTAGTCATTACACATTTCAGAGCTGTTTTATTTGTCATGCAAACTGTTAATGCTGGCACTTAAGGGATGGATCTGATCCATGCCAACTGTGGTGTCTAGTTGTTGGTTACTAAGAGAATGTTTTTGTATTGAAACTAATTCTGCTGTGATGGGGATAAACAGAATGTTAATATAGAAATGTATCTCCTTTATTATTTATACTGTATGGTTAATTGAGTCCAGTCATGTTTCCTCTTAGCGTCATGTTTTCTTTTTTTATTTAAACATTGTGTAACTTTTAGAAGGCAGGGTTTCCCGCAGAAAATTTGTTTTCAGTAAAGTGATAGGGTTGTGCAGGTGGGCGGGCCAGGGGCGTGGCAATCAAAGGGGCGGGGCGTATGTGTCATGATAAAAATATTTTTATTTAAAACACTTAAATAAAACTCAATTTTGAAGAAAATTTTGACAGAAAATGAACACATACATACTAGATTATTAATGAATTAAATGTTTTATAAACAGGCTAGTTATCCTTCAGACAGTGACGGACCATGTCTTTCTCTCATTTCGGCCATGTGGCGTTTGGTGGAATTTTTTTTTTGGACGACTTAGTTAAGGTGGTAGGGTATCCCAGCTTAGGTGGGCCGCCCGAACTGAAAAGTGCTGCGGGGAAACCCTGGAAGGATCTCTTGACAGAAGTGTCAGTTAAATGAATAAGTAAGTGCAATATAATATACATAACTATATTATCAGTGGTGTATAAAAACCTTACATAATGAACTCAGTGTTTCCGCTATATACATTCAACCGTGGCGGCCCGCCACGCCTAAAACATCCCCACCACACCTATGGTTGTGAATAGAAGGGATACAGCAAACAAAATCTCGCCGGATGAGCACTGTTTTATCCTAATCCTTCACCCAAACCCAACTCTAAACACAAAATTTCACAGGATTGTAGGAAGTATTTGTATCTCATTTAGCCAGAGCCGTTGTTTTCATCCTAAAAATCCTCCAAATCTAATACTAAACTTTTCGGCATTTTCTGTATCCCTTCTAGACAAAACCCACGGCGGCAGCTCGCAAAATAAATAAAGCTACCGAAATGTCCGCCCTGTGTTTTTAATTATTTTAAATAAGCACAAGGTTTTCTCTTTATTGTAAGTACACAAATAAAAAATACACAATTTACAGTTTCGAATGTTATTTTACTTTTATCTGTATGGCAATAAATTAATTAAAGGTAATTTAAGTTGCAAGGTCATCACGCGTATGCTTTTCACAGGCGCATATACACGGATGCAGCGCGGGGCTGCGAGAAATGACATGATTAAACTTTCGATTTAACATATTACGAGGTTTTTAGACATTCATTTGGAATCACTGTACTCATATTATCAACTTATCTGGACATTAGTTATTCAGAATATAGGCTATAAGCGCAGCGCGCTGCTGACCGCTCAGCTGTCAGTCAATCTTCTGTGCTTTAGATCGACCCTCACAAAGTTTCACATTAAATGATAAGATGTTTGTCCAAAAACAAAAGGCTAAACACTGAATACTACTTAAATGGGACTGCAAGACATTAATAGTCGAATCTGTTTGTAACTTACATTATTCCCGTGGAAGAGAAGGACGTTGGTAATAAAAACTTGAGGCAAACGGTGAGACTGTTTCATCTGTTTTCAGACGAAACAACAGGGTCGGGCTACCCGCGGGTGAAACTCCTAATATTTGATGTAACAGGTGTAATAATATTAACGTGTTATATGCGTTGTAGATCCAGGTCGGGACTCGATAGGCGAGAGTAAACTGCGGGTCTAATATCCAAGACCAAAATTCGACTGGATTCCGATAGGTAACAGTTTTTAAATGGCACCGTGCTTTGTGTTTAAGATCTGTCTGCGAAGAGCATTAAAGGTTTCTATTTAACTGCGCGATTTGCGGTGTGACCGGGTCGGGGTCTTTATGTCAAACAGGCCGGTCGTGGAATAAAATTGCTGCTGATGTCGGATGGCTAAGTGGTCGGGTGTTCTGTCAATCACAGCGGTGCGGATTATCAAATAGGACTGTGCGTGACTTTGCAACCGCTCTGTAACGCTAAACACGAGCACGAACTTGCACACTACATTAAAACTACAATGAAAGATCCGTATGAAGCTATAAAACTTACGTATTTTTTAAGAAAATACAGTTTAGATCAAACATAGAAAAGCAATATTCTATATATATATAAAAGAAAAGTAAATTGACAGCATGAAAATGATAAAAAATACATGTTAGTTTACTGTAGCCTACTTTTTACATTAAAAAAAAAATGTACATTTTATAATCATCATGGGCGCCCCCTGCCGCCACAGCTGGACAAAATCCTAGAGGAAACACTGGAACTGTATTGTTGATGGTTTTTTTTTATAAACATTTTGTCAAGGTACAACTTTGAAAGAAATATTACGCCAGGGTGATTTATACACTTTCAGGAAATAATTGTAAATAAGCTGTCACCATGTACCCTTTAACCCTTTTAAACGCCATTCAGCGCTTTTTTATGATTTTCACAAAAGTTTAATGCCTTCCAGAATATGTTCTTCTTTAAATATTTAAACATACAATATATCAAATGAAAGAACTAGAAATGTCACGATTCTCCGAATTCTCAATTCGATTACTTTGTTTCGATTTTTTTTTTTACTTTTTTGAAAGAACAGGTTGCTATGCCATTTTTAGACTAGACTTTTATGAAATATAACCCGGAACTTGAACCCGGAGATGCCCTGCCATGTTAGTCATGCTGCATGAACATCTGTCAGTACTTTGCACCTTAAAAATGCACTTTTATTACCGTCATACGAGATTCTGAGACTATACCCCAATAAGTCATGTTTAAATAGTGTTTTCATAACTCTTAAGCAAATAAAATAAGTTATGAAACGACCGGTCTGGCTGTAGCTAACCAAGTTAGAGGAGGTTGACTCCCAGCAATAAAGTTTCTGCTTTGCAAGCAGACCGGACATGACATGGGGGCGTGGCAGCATCAACGATTTCATTTTTTTAATTCGAAGTTCGAGGTTGTGACTTAATTTCAATTGATTTTGGTTTAACATCAAAATCGTGACACCCTTAGAAAGAACAGACCCTATGCTTTTAAACAAAAAACTGTTTCATCCTACCTTTTATTTTTTATCACCTCTCAAATATGGGTAGGTTTCTTCAAAAATACCACATTTTATACAAAGGGTATAGTTCTGGGTTTTATAAGTTGGATAAGAGTGCCATCTGGTGGATAATAGCGGAAATATGGATTGCCAGAAAAACTCGTCAATTAAGAGAAAACGCTTCCCTGCCAATGACGAGTTAAATTGTCAATGGTGGGAAAAGAGTTAAAAAGGTCTTACTATATGAACCATTTACTAGCTACATATATGTATCTGTAAGGCACTACTATGCACTCTCTTTAGGTACAAATGTGTAGCTTTTATACCTTTTTTTCTGAGAGTGTACTGTTTAGGCTTGTTGCGATAGTCGGTGAAACTGTGATTACCGGTGCTTCAGCCTCTCACCGGTTAGATCACTTGCCCACCGCGACACCGTCTTTCACCGTCGTTTTGATATTTTCTTGTAATTAAATCATTTAGTTTCGTTAGAGAGAGCAAACACTTACAACTGTATGTGTCTGCTGTCTGAATCCAGCGGAGCTGAACGCGCGTCATCACAGAGCAGCGGCTGCGGGTGTCAGATTTCATTAATTCCTCAGACTGCGGCAAGCAGACGATGGCAGAAGCCGCGTGCTTACTCGTTTTTGTTATAAGATGCATATATGATGTTTAATGTAGGCGAGATCGTTTTGTTGTTGTGTTTTTCATTAAGAATAATAATAAACCCATCATTCAAGCAGCGCTTTATGGAGGAATAGCCGGTTGCTCTGCTTGGGACTGGCGGGTTTCTCTCAGAAGTACCTGCGCACATTGACTCAAGCACTTAAACCAGCTGTTGCACTCACATTTACACGCAAATTCATACGCGATTTAACGCAGCGTACGCAAGCGCTGGATTTAAACAACAGTTGCATCTAATTCAAAAGTGAAAGTAAAATGCGCACTTCTGACCATTTATAAGCCCCTCCCACCCGGTGAAACCGGTAACACCGGGTTTGTCACGTGCTGATTAACCGGTGGGAAAATTCTGTCACCGCAACAACCCTAGTACTGTTTTTGCCATGCTACCCATAAGTAGCTAACTAGAAAAAAATATGAGCTTTGTCAAACATGGCTCAACATGGGAAAGCTCCCAAAAGCACATACATTCATTATTAAGCATTATTTAGCAATTTTATACTTTTTAGTATAAAAAAATAAACACATGAATTGCTTAATAAGCTCAAAGTATGAATAGTTTCAATAGTAGTAACGTCTCTTACAAACATTTCATTTCCATCCAGAAGACACATGTTAACCCACTGGAGTCATTTGGATTATTTAATGATGTATCTAAGTGCTTTTGGATGTTGGCCATTTTGACCCCTTATGAGTAGTTTGGATGGGAGCGTTTTAGTATAAAATTATTAGTGTACAGCTTAAGAAACAATGTCACATACATCAGGGATGGCATGATGATAATGACATCCCTAAATTATGAGAGAATTTTAATTTCCTTTCCAGCTGAATAAAACATTTCAGCACATTGAAAAGACTGCATGGCAGCCTTGTTTTCATTTGTGAAAAATTAAATATGTCTTTCTCCCCGACCCCGTGCAGAGTATCCCATAAATCAAACAGTGTGTGTTGTAAAGCATTGCATATTGTGATGGAGGCTCGATTTTCAGCCCAAAACACTGTTAATAGCATTTTCTTTCTACATCAGTTTGCTTGATGACGTGTGTTTTATAAAGAATATTTATGCCATGATTACTGTGACCAATCATCATTGTAATTTTTTAAATGTCAACTTGTTCCTACCTAACAGATCCTTTCTCCCATTTTCTGGCCAGTTTAATGCACAAGTGAAGTTCACCTGCGGGGTGGCTCGTAACCTTTTCCCAGAGTCTGTGAACATGTGCTGTGAAATGTTACAGTATGCTGATAGGAGGCTGTGAGAGTGAAGCTGAAAAGCTTGGGGACCATGAAGTTGGCATTTAAAAAGTCATGATAGCACAAAATGCTCTGACGGCAGGAGACCGTGACCGTTCCTGAATAACATCAGTGTGGAAATTCAGGCTGTGGCTCTTTGATGTTTCTTAAGAATAAAATAGATCTGGACTCACAATGCCAGGGTCATTGAAATGAAGGAAGGATATGTAGGATGGCTGCAAACAAATTTTTATTTGTGTCATAAATGGAAAACAGACAATGCAAAATACCTTCCTTGCCCGACCAAGGAAGTGCACCCTCTTGTGTAAATGGTGGGTGCTTTTCATCTCTAAAGAGTATGCACTGACGTCATGTGAACAAAAGTATGTTTTCAAACAGTCGGTCTGTGGCTCATCTGTGTAAATAGCACAAACCGAGGCTGATGCACTTATCTGAAGAGCATCTAAATGTGCTTCTTTAGAGATGAGCTGGAGTCCATTCTACATGATTTGATGCAGCTCCTCTGTGTCTGGAAACTCTTGCCTGATTGAGACAAAATGTGGGACATTTTAAGATCTCTTCATTTCTTGGGAGCTGTTACATATAATCTGTTCTCCTGCTCAGATCTGGCGCTTTAAGCCAAATTATCAGCGGCCTCGTTCTTATCCTCCAGTTTCTTTTCAGATTGGCTGAAAGTCGGCTAAGTGTGCATTCCTGTCTAATGGACATCTGAAAAGGGAGTTGTCACATTTCATCTATGGTGGTCACCATTTGTGTGTGTCCTACAGTACGCAAATGTTCGCCATTGTCTTTATCTTTCATTAAAAGTGCCTTGGCATATTTGCCTACTGTATCATGAGAAATTCTCCTTTGTGTGCGTTTTATTTATTTCCATCCAAACGCAAATTAAACAAACAAATCTCAAATGTTGATCGATTTCCATTTGATGTGTTTTTGAACACTCTTAGAAAGAAAGGTATAAAAACTTTTACTGTATGGTACCCTTTAAAAAAGGTTTTAATATGTACCATTAAAGGGGTACTCTAACCTCAAGCAATTCAGGATACACATCATCTTTCAGACAAGCACATTTGGAGTTATTTTTGTAAATGTCTTTGCTCTTCCAAGCTATATAATGGTAGGAAACAGGGATCAGGGAACAACTTCTGATATTTAAACCCTAAAACAGTGCATATATCCTTCACAGAACTAATCCACATGGCTCCAATAGGTTAATAATGGTTAGTAATCTGTGCTATTTTGTGAGAAAAATCTTAAACTTAATAAACTGTAATAACTAGCTTCCGGTAACAACGCCAACTCGGACTCATGCGAGAGTTTAAGCATAGTGGGTGCTCATTGCCATGGGTATGTTGCGCAGTGACTATGCAACCAAAATTATTTGGCTAAAAACTCATTCTTTGGTGTTCGGCTGTACAAGTGAAAAGGTAGAATAAATGTTACCAAACAATGCAGTCTTCTATGGCACGATCAAATAGTCCCCAGCGCAGAGTGAGAGATGCGCAAATGTAGCAAATAGGTTGGTAAAAGCATTTTAAAGTGTCAGAGAAAGACGCGAAAACATAGAGCAATACCAGTTTCATTTATTATTTTAAAATCAAGATATCCTGAACACCATGCATCGTATGAGAAAGACACGGCGGCAGCGATCTTTGGTATTTGTCTGGTAAATGCACAAGCACAGAGAACAAGAGACTTTAGCTCTTCATCTCATGTCATAGAACGACAAAGAGCGTCGGCAGTATGTAATAAAAACTTCATAGAACCAGTAAAGTCCTACAATGAAAAACACTCTTATATTAACCCATTCCCCACCAGCATTTTTATGATTTTTCACAAAAGTTTAATGCCTTCCAAAAAAAGATCTTCTTTAAATAAATAAACTATATCAAATGAAAAACAGACCCTCTGCTTTAAAACATAAAAAAAATAATTCTACCTTCATTTTTTCTCTTTTTATTACCTCTCAAATATGGGTTGCTTTCTTCAAAAATAAATTTTTTTGTTAAAATAATTGCATTTTTTTTTTTTAAGGACTTTTGATAGAGATCAGATTCTCAAAACATTCGTAGGTTAAACTGATAATACCGGAAATATGGTTTGCTGAAAAAACTTGTCATTGGCAGGGAAGCATTTTCTTTTAATTGACGAGTTAACTTGTCAATGACGGGAAAGAGTTAAAAAAAAAAACGTTTATTAACAATAAGCTTTTTGTTAGACCGCTTTGTTGAGCGTTTTTCCTTTGTCATCTGTTAATCTTGTCGCCGTCTCTGTTTTTTTTGCTCATGCTTGACCGTGCATGTAGGCACGCATCCTCTGTAATAAATAGCTTATTTGCATTTTGCGCGAGAAAAAAAGATCGGATTAATATCCATTTAGCACAGGACTTATTTATGTGGTTGAATGTAAATGAAACGGTTTTAACAAGTCTAGCTTTCTGATCAGAGAAGTGACCAGATTTAAAAGAACCTATAATGATTGCTGGAATATTAACATTTTTTATTGTTAAATAATGTGAAATAAAATAGCAAAAAGAACATTCTGAAAATGTAACTTGTGCAATGGTGAGAAAATTGGCAAAATAATTAGAATTTAAAAATAAACATTATTCTGTTGTTCAATATTCAGCTCAGTTTTTAATTTTATTCAACTTTTTATACAATAATTTTACTTTTGGTGCATCTCTAGCAGTGACTCTCCTGTATCGCGTCCAAAATGGCATTGGTATCGAAAGCTAGTTATTATTTACCTAGCTTCCTCTTCTATACGTTGCTTTAGTAATACGTGCAATTATAATATTGAGTCATAGCCGCAGCAAATTTAACTGCTCATGCTATCATGTATTCTGTTGTGCTATCTGTCGTTTTCTGTGCTTTTCACTGCTTCTATTTATGTAAAGCTGCTTTGAAACAATTGACTTTTGTGAAAAGCGCTATATAAATAAAATTGAATTGAATTGAATTGAATAAGTTCTAAGGTTTTAAATATGGATATTTTTAACATTGCATCAATTACCCACAGAAGACCTTTATTAACCCCTTGGAGGTGTGTGGATTACTTCTGTGAAGGATTGATGCACGTTTTTCGGCTTCAAAGTGGTACCCTGATCCCTGTTTTCTCTCTTTATAAGCTTGGAAAAGCAAGGGCATATACTAAGGGTGTTTTCAGTGGTGATTACTAATGGTGTTACCTTAATTTCTAAAATATTCAGCACCATAAAACCAACTCTCATTTTTGCTTATTCTGAGAAGCCTGATGACCATATTCATCTTGAATAGATTTCATTGTTTAATTCAGGTGTTTGGTCATTTGTATAATGTGTTATGATTACTCTCAATGGCTGCAGAATTGTAAAAGTAGACTCACATCATCCACTGGGCTTTCTTTGTCCATTATATATGTCTTTGTCCATTATATTTGTCCAGAGCTGCACTGTGTTGTTATGTGATCAGAGCATCATTTTGATAGCAAGAACAAACATTTTTCTCCATACTGAGTGACACTCATTACTGGTTTATTGACTGTGCTCATGTTACAACTGACTTATGAGTTAGTTTGGTTACACAGATTAAAGCCTGAGAGATTGAAAACCTTTCTGTTATAGTTGTCGCATGAAGTTTTTAAGATGGGGTCTGTGGATGAGTGCAAGTTTGTAATGATGCTGCAAGTTTCTGGTTTGGTTGAGTACCTGATCTTGCGCTCAAGTATGATTTAGGGCCCTTACTGAACCATTAAAGTTTTGGTCTCAAGGGTCTCATCTTTTATCCAGTTCCACCCTGTACGGAAGAGGCTCTATTGACTGGACATTTTGCTTAAAGTGGCCTTATGCATTTCTGAAGACTGAACGAATGCACTTTCAAGCCAGGACTGATGGAGGAAGCAAAGCAATTATAAGCAAGAAGTATTTAAGCCATCCCTGTTATTGCATACAGTACATTGGCACACCCCGCAGTCAACATTACTTGCCGGTTTTGTTGATTGACTTCCGTGCTTGAGACTGGCTTATTGTGTCTACCCTTGAAAGCCACAGACAAAGTAATAAAGGCCATATTTGTTCATGTAATGCTATAGCTTGGAGTCATCTAGCAGACTTGTGTAATACTTTGGCTCTAAGAGGGACAGACACTTCCATGATAAACAGTGCATTTTTGGTATTTTATCATCCTGCATGACTTGCAATCACAGCATTAAGATTGATAAATCAGACAGATTATTTTGCAGAGAGGCTGTACATGGTGTTTTCCGGGAATAAGGACCTGTAGTGCAACGCAGGCAGCTTTTTTTAAATGAGGGCAAATGAAGGGCTGGTGAACTTAGTCGTAATGCGCTCTTTTGACATTTTGCTGTTAACGGTAAAGCGACCGCCTTTTGTAGCATTTTGTCTTTATATTCTTCCCTGAAGTCCACTTTTTATAGTCAAGTATTACTTAAATGTGCAATGTGGGACTTTTAGAAGGATTTCTTGACAGAAATGCAGTATGATATACATAATTATATTAGCAGTGGTGTATAGAGACTTTATTTAATGAACTGTATTATTTTTTTATTACCTGAATGGGACGTTTTCATCTACATATACCTTATATGGAAGTCGCCGTCATGTTTCTACAGTAGCTCTAAACGGTAAGCTGTTCAAAAGACTGTGTTTCGTCCCTATGTTGTTTCAGTCAACAAAATGTTTGTCCTGTGGCAGCTACCGTAGCTTCTCATTGCATTTCGAAATTGAGGTTGGTCGCAATTCGCAAGCTCACTGCTAGATGCTGCTAAAAAACACGTACTGTACCTTCAAGTATTTGTGTCATACAGGGTGTTTTTACCTTTAAGACATATGCTGATTGTTTTGTTATAATCAGCCACCCACACCAATGCTAGTGATATAAAAGGCAAGCTAAATAAGGCTAACCAAATAATTATATCTATTAGTTAACTTTTAATATATGTGAAAAGTTTTATCCACCTATGTTCTTACCTCAACTTAGATGAATTAATACATACCTAGCATTTAGCCTAGCCCCATTCATTCCTTAGGATCCAAACAGGGATGAATTGGAGACACAAAATCAAATGTGGCTTTTTTTAGGCGGATAAAAAATGAGAACTATATTGTATGGCAGAAGAGCACTTAGTTTGCAGCACTTTGGAAAAAAGATGAGCACTTAGTTAATCATGCAACTTCTCCTGAAACAGTCTTTAAATAGGGAAAACATATAAGTGTTTGGTGGCTTCTAAATTCATTCCTGTTTGGATCCAAAGGAATGAATGGGGCTAAGCTAAATGCTAATACATTTACAATGCGTTTTACAAAGATTAAGTGCACGCATTGATAAAAGATAGTTAAGTATTAATTCATCTAAGCTGAGGTAAAGACATAACAAAATATTGAAAAACGGTGGTGTTTTCCTTAAAATTCATTCCTGTTTGGATCCAAAGGAATGAATGGG
The DNA here is from genome assembly GCF_030506205.2 of Paramisgurnus dabryanus. NCBI lineage: Eukaryota > Metazoa > Chordata > Actinopteri > Cypriniformes > Cobitidae > Paramisgurnus > Paramisgurnus dabryanus. The sequence goes on along the minus strand of NC_133357.1, from coordinate 13,811,096 downwards.
GCTAGGCTAAATGCTAACACATTCACAACGCGTCGTACAAAGATTTAGGCCCAATCCCATTTCACTGTCTTACCCCTTCCCCTTACCCCTACCCCTTAGTTTTGCACGTTCACGAGAGCGAAAGGGCTATCCCGATTGGTTCTTACTCTCACGTGAACATGCAAAACTAAGGGGTAGGGGTAAGGGGAAGGGGTAAGACAGAGAAATGGGATTGGGCCTAAGTGTACGCATTGAAAAAAAGATGGGTATGTATTAGTTTGTCAAAGTCGAGGTAAGAACATAATAAAATATTTAAAAACGGTGGTGTTTTCCTTTAAAGTAACCTGTGATTTTATGTATCGAACACAGATGGCGACAGAGAGGCAAATGCTTAGGATTGCAACTACAGTGCACACGCAATTACCTACACTATTATTGAAAAGTAAATTAAAATGTAGTTGTAATGCATTTATTTACAAAATTGTCAGTTTTGCTGTTCCGTGAAATGCAATGTTAAAATTGTGCTTGTCTTTGGGCCTTGTAGTTCACATAATATGTGATATAGTTTGCGTGATCTTTAAAGGACATTTTAAGTGCGGTTTTGGCACACTACTTGATCTCCAAGCTTAAATCTAGAGTCAACACAACAAAGGAGTTAACCGACCTTGCTCATGGTCATCATCTCAAAAGTTTTGCTTGGCTAAAAAAATTATCTTTGTTGACCAGTGCTGAAGCATATATACATGCATGTCTTACTTTGCTTCTTAGAATAAGTCAAATCCAGCCGTGTTGTGTCCATTTTAATGACATTAGACCATTCGTTGACTCATTTTCCGTAAAGATGTCCGCAGATCATTAAGTGCCAGATTACTCTTATCTGGTTTATTTGTCCTAATATGGAGATGAGAGTGCATGTACTTAGTGTACTGATGCTTCACATATCCAAACATCTATCCAGAGTGAAAGACTCCCCACAGCCTTCCTGTCGTGTTTATATTTAAATAAAGGCTAAACCTCAGTTTGTAATTTGTTTGGGAGTGCTGGCGACAGAGACTCATGCAAATAGTAAATGCGTCAGCACTCAAGTTGTTGTTTTTGTAAGATCATCCTGATCCCATGAGCGCTGCAGGATGTACTAGCGTATGAGGTTTGTGCACCTGCATCATTTGTCCTCTAATGCTGCCTACAGGTGCAGCTGACTCCCGATTTCCTCCCTTGTGTGACCCTGTTAGCATATCAAGGGATTGTTTCAGTTAAATGGGCCATATGAAAGAGACACCGCATCAGATTACTGATGTGAGCCATAGTGTAACTTTATTGTAATGTCATTTGGATGAGTAAATGGGAAGTAACCAAACACTGTACATTTGAGCCAAGCACAACATCCCCTGCCTCGCCTCACTATATTTAGAAAGGGTCCCAAGCTGAGGACAACATGTCAATATTGAAATGATTTATTATTTTGTTTGGTAGTTACGTTTTGCATGCGTGTATGTTTCAACAGCACAGCTTGAGTTTTTTGGAAGGTCTCCTATGAAAAGGTAAATGGAGGACTGAACTTTGTGACCTTGTCTAGATTCGTTTCTTCATCTCTGTGCAGGCTACTGCTTCCAATTCTCCGTCAGCTTCTGTGACCTCAGCCTGACTGCTGCCAACTTTGGTCATTTCAGTACACAATAACTTCTCTCTGCGTGCGTTACCTACTGTAGAGAATGTGATTCGGTTTGATAGCGTCCAGCAGAGCTTGTTTGAAAGTGAATTTGGCCCGCGCTTCTGAAGGTCCCGGTTGACGGTGAAGTTGGGCCTATCGGGTGACGGGCGTCCTGGGGTTGGCAGATGTTCTGTTTAGTGACTCAGCCTGATAAAAAGAACAGCGGCTTGGGTTGAATGTGCACAGGCTGTGATATGATAGCAAACAGGTGCAGAAATAACAGCAGAGCCACTTGAATATAATGCTAGTTTATGTAGCGCATGATCCTGTATGGCACTGAGTCTTATTAGGGCCTATGTGTTATTAGGCCCTAATATATAACTTTTTGCACGAGTGATCCTTATTCAGGATTAAAAAAAATGTATTCAAGGACACCGAAACTACAAATTTCTACATTTGCCTCCCCTCATTTTGAGACATCAACATAACTTTTCAGATTGTCTGTACCCCCCTGATTTGCAGTATGCACTATTACTGTATTTTCTGGACTATAAGTCACACGTTTTTTCATAGTTTGGCTGGTCCTGCGACTTATAGTCAGCTGCGACTTCTTATTATGTCAAAAACTGTAATCGAGCAGCAGAAAGAAAGTTTGAAGTGAGTGAGAAACTATTGTTTAGTTGAATAACTTGTCTTTCCAGATTAAATGTCTGTTCTTGGGCTTGGATTTTGTGAAAGAATTTTCTCATAGTCCAGTGCGACTTATGTTTTTTTCCTCTTCATGAAGCATTTTTTGACTGATGCGACTTATACTCCGGAGCGACTTATACGTATAAAAAATACGGTAAGCTAGCAGTATAGTTACGTTTTTATGCATACGTGAGAATTCGCAAATTTCGTTATCAGAATAGTGCGTGTGCACTGTACTACTCATTGGTGTCGTACACACTGCAAACTTTCGGGAGTGACAACCGCATTAAAATGCCAGAGTGAATCCCCTAAATGTTCGTTTCATGTCTGTACGGAACAAGACTCACTCCCGAAAATGTGATGATTGACACAGAAATAACCATAGCAACGTTCTGCGGTCTTGCATGCTTATCACTCAAAGCTTTGACCAAAATAATAACAGCATTGTGTTTTGCAATAAACTTGGCGTTGTGTATTTTATGCTTTTGTGAGGCTGCTTCACAGCGCGGAGCGCGCGGTCTTGCAGTGTTGCCAGGTCCTCGTCTTTTTGTATTTTAATCCCGTTTTGGTGCTTAACTGTTTATGGCTTTTGTCTCATGAAGCGATCAAGTTTTTGGTGTTAATAAAGTGTGAGGGTGCCGGTCCCAGGTGGTAAAGCATTTAGATTTATTTAGGTTTATTATTGGATTTTTCTTGTTCGCTGTTTTTTTTAGTGCAAGATCTGGCAACACTAGTCAGCAAACGCTTGTGCCTCTGTCATTTTCTGGACCGTGCATACAGAAGACTTTTTAAAAATAAAAAGCATTTATTTTTTCAGAAGAGAGACCTGTCCTGTTTATGATGAACGTTTAAACACTAACTACTAGTTGTTCAGTTCGGTTATGTACACACTGTGCAGAGATTTTGTAAATTTGATTGTCACTACCTGCATTTTGCGGGTGTTAATTCGGTTGTAGAATGCGGTTGTGAGTCCCGTAAATTACTGAACTGTGTGTGTACAGAACAGGATTATGCATTAAAAGGTGACAACAATATTAATATGCAGTGTGTACGGGACCCTTGTTTACACAACAATGATTTTAAGCATTAACGGGAAAGTGTTTGACGAAGGTGTTTTAGGGTCCTGAATATGCAAACATTTGAAGATGGGTTTCAAAATGCAAGTTTTTTTATAACAGCACCATGTTGTGTAAACAACATAACCGTGAATCTGTGTTAACGGTGACGTCATGCACGTGTTAATTCAGTCCATAGGTATGTACGAGTATAACCAAAACAACAATGGTGGACTACACGATACGGTGTTTTTTTTTTGTGTATTTGATATAATACAATTTGTTTGAGTGGTTTATGGTTAAAAACACATTATTTTCCACATATCATACATTTTTGTAGCTCCAGATTTCACTGTCTTCCTGAAACGCATGGATTTGAAAAGCTGTTTGTCCCTGATTGGCCAGCTAATCTCTATGTTGTGATTGGTCCCAATACCTCTGACGCCAGCCAGAAATGTGACGATTACCATGTTTGAAAGTTTCTGGCACAATGCACTGCCAACAGGAGTTAAATTACATGCTGTGAGTCCGAAACATGAGGAATTATGATAATGTCGGTCTTGTCTACATCACCAATCCAAGGAAGTAAACTGTTGCCTACAATCCGTGTGTTTATTGTAGTCCAAGGAAAGAGATTTACATTTGAGACTATAACTCGCACCATTGTTTACTTTGGGGTTTGTAAGGAAATGTAAAAACGTCAATCGGAAAATAGGTGCTCTTTAACACTTCTGCTTTATAGTCGGGGTCACGAAACAAAACTTGATTGTTTTTATTTATCGCTATAGACTAATGTGACGTGCACAGGCTTGCAGCGTCTTCGTGGATCTGTATAAACGCACATTTTGTTGTCATGTGTACGTAAATATTTCATAAACGCAAATGTGCAACTTTTCCGCTTTTCACTACACCGTTGTCACGTAAACATAGCCTTAGGGCATTTAAAATTTATAGAGGTCTATAAAAAGAAATAGAAGAAAACGGAGGGTTGGGAGATCGAGAGCTGGGAGGGTGCAGAGACGTGTGAATGTCTTGCACTATGATTTATACACTGCAATTTTCTCTGCCTGTTGCTGCCTCACCAGCCCTCCTCTGTTACAGACACACAGCATCACATTTTTTGTGTGTGGCGCCTTTCCCGCGACCTCTAGCATTCCTCTGGAATACCCCTTTGCATCTGTTGCCCCCTCTTCAATCTGTAACATTTTTTTATCCAGATGGAGCAGCTGTGCAGATGTTTTTATTGCATTCATAACCTTATATGCCATTTCTATAAGTGAAACCATATTTAACAAGAAGAAATTGCGAATGTTACTGTAGAAAGGTTAAAGGGAAGGGGTTAAAAATGTGGGCTTGATGACATCAGCTACATTTTTGGAGTTGCAAATTACACTAAAAAGCAATTTTCCTTGGAAATAAATGAGATGCATTGATAAATGTGTTTATGTGCGGGGTCAATTTTTATGCGACTTTTGTCGACGGAAAGGAGGAGACACCGTGTATCAGTAGCTAATGTGTTTTCGATACAGTCTCTAGAAAGATTCCTCTCTCTCAGCATAACACCCAGCCCCTGTCGAGCCTTTCTGAAAGCCATTTGATGAGCTGTGCTTATAGAGCAAGTGCTCCAAAAAGTGTCTAATCGATCGCTTGGGGTTTTAGCTTTTGTTTGTGTGCCAACAAGACTCCATTTGCGAGCTTTCAAGGGGTACTCGTAAGAAACCTTGAGTGTAAACAAGCGTGAAACGAATCCCGCACACGTTGAGGATTGGATGAATGCTTTTGGCTCCAATATATAATTAGGGCATGAAATGAGTTCAACGGCTGAATCTATTAACTTCAGCGTTGAAATAGAAGCCCTGAAGTAATAATTACTCCAATTCATCAAACGGCGTGTTCTGTCATGGGTATTACTCAACTGTGAGATTCTCAAGCTTAGGGTTTAGTTTTCTTATCAGAGCTCATTATGTGGATTCATTCAGACGAGATTTTAATTAAACTTTTTGGATCATTAGTAAATACTTTGTCTTGTTTCTCTCTTATCAGGTGTAATGAGAGGGCATATCGTGAGCAGATGATGGACGTTGAGACGTCATATTCGGAGTTTATAAACTGTGATCGTACGGGTCGCAGAAACGCAGTGCCAGACATTACAGGAGAGGCGGTGGTCGTGGGGACCGGTGAACTAACCAAAGACATGGCTCAGATGGACCTGAAACCTGCAGGTGGGTCAACTTTTTGTGGATTATTTTAGTATCTGATGTGCTGTCTATTTATTTAGTATTTAAAGATGAAGTGTGTGATTTCATTCATTGAGACACTTTGGCTGCGTCAGTGTTTTGACACCACAAAAGAGCCATTTGAATATTAACTCTTTCCCAGCCATTGAGGAGATATCTCGTCAATTAAGAGAAAACGATTCCCTGCCAATAACAAGTTTTTACGGCAATCCCTATTTCTGCTATTATCCACTAGGTAGGGCTGTCAGGATTGTGAAATTTGGCTGACGGTTAATTGTGTGATAAATTGTGGCGATTATGACGATTTTATTGCTTTGACATTTAATTTTTTTTTTTTGTTCATGAAATAATTTTCACACGTTGTGATTATTTAAAGGAACAGTATGTAAGAAATGTATATCAATTAATCATAAAATGGCCCTGATATATCACTAGACATTAAGAAATAATTTTAATTTCAAATACTTATATCACTCACAACAGTGTTCTGGCCAGGATATTGTCATTTTAAAAAGTGGAGTTGCAGCCCTAAACTGATGTTTATGTTGTCATTTTGTGTATTGGCCACCAGTTGTGTGATTGCAGTACCAGTTTTAGCCACAAGTTTTGTGATTGCAATACCAGTTTTGGCCACAATCCTACATACTGTTCCTTTAAAATAAATCTTTTGCAAGGTTTAACCTGGCAGTATATATTAATACACATAACACATAATCTGATACTGTCTCGTTTATACAGGCACTGCAGCTCCCCCTTGTGTTTCTTAGAGAGATGTGCAATCATTGCGGTGGTCTGAAATAATCATGATGAGGTCAAATAATCGCGATGAGATGATTATTTAATCATTGTGACAGCCCTACCACTAGGTGGCAATCTAACTCAACTTATAGAATACTAAAGCATTCACTAAAGAGTCAAAAACAGTAAAAACTGTATGTATCATTCTGAACCTGATCTATAACAAAAGTCCTTTACAAAAATGCAATGATCTTATCTTTTTGTTCAAAATTGGTCTTTTTAAAGAAACCTACCCATATTTGAGAGGTGATAAAAGAAAACAAATGAAGATGGCATGAAACAATTTTCTAGTTTTTTTTTTTTGTTTGAAAGTGGAGGAAAGCAGCTCTTTCATTTGATATATTGTTTGTTTATCCCTTGTATTGTGTTCGATTTTTGTGACGATTTTGATGGAGCGGGTCAAATTGACCCGCATTGGATTCAATGCAATTCCGTGAATATCACATTATGAAAAACAAGAAGGGATTAGGTATGAACAGAACCATTTTAGTATCAGTCTTGGTCACACATTATAAACACTTCAAATTAAAAAGTAAGATTTAAAAAAATGCATTTAACCACAATTTTTAACATGTTTGTTTTAACAAATGTTGCACAAAAACTGTTGCAACATTTAACATTTTAAATTTTAATTCAACATGTTTTTTTAACATACCTATGTTTAAGACATCCTAAATGAACAATTTAATATTGCTGTGAAATGAAATTAAGCTTTTCTTTTTCTAAACAGGCTCATCTTTTGTTCTTGAGGCTCATTGTACAAATTCAAGAAATCACTGTTTACATGATGTGCACACATCAAGCATGCGCTTTCTGACCTCTTGCATTTTACACAAATGATGCTTATTTTGGTGTCATGTTTTGTGGGGCACAGCTGGCATCACCTGTATTCACCTCTGGATTTACTGTGGGTCTGAATTAATCTGCTTTACATAGTATTTCATATACATTGAAAATAGAAATGATAGTTCACATTTACTTTTCTGTGTCTGAGGAAGTCTTTATCAGTACTGAAAATAGTGAGGAAAAGCTCACTTTTCCCTTTCCAGGGTAGTAAAACACCAAAATATACTCAATAAATGTATTTAATTTGTGTCTATACAGTTGCCTTGGAACAAACAAATATGGGTCAAATTGACCCGCGAACATCAAAATCGTACCAAAAATCATTATTTGTGCTAAAAAACCCCACTTCAAAACACATCAGTGTATCCTAACTTTGCATGCATGTTCATGGCCCTAAATGAGAATAAGTGACAAAATTTCTGGAAGAAAACTGAAACTTTAGTAGTATTTCATATACATTGTAAACAGAAATTATAGCTCACTTTTACCATCTGTGTCTGTAAAAGTCTTTTTCAGTACTCAAAATAGTGAGGAGAAGCATTTTTACCCCCATTTCAGGATAGTAAAACACCAATATAACAACAAACACTAAAAATATATATTTAATTTAGGTCTATGCAGTTGCTTTGGAGCAAAACAAAATGCGGGTCAAATTGACCCGCGAACCTCAAAATCGTTACAAAATTATTTTGGTACACTTCAAAAAATATCAGCATGTCTAAACTTTGCATGCATGTTCATGGCCATAAATGAGAAAAAGTCAGAAAATTTCAAGAATAAAATCACAGGTTAACTGGTTTATCCGACAGCTTAAAAATCAAAACGGGTCAAATTGACCCGGAACATAATATAAGGGTTATACATTTAAAAGGTGACATATCATGAAAATCTGACTTTTTCCATGTTTAAGTGCTATAATTGGGTCCCCAGTGCTTCTATCAACCTAGAAAATGCGTAAAATATCAACCCAGTAACTTAGTTTTGGTAAACCATTCTCTACAAGCATGTGAAAAAATAGCTTATTGAAATTTGGCTCTCCTTGTGATGTCAGAAGGGGATAATACCACTATCTGCACTATCCAACCACGGCACTGCCATTTGAGGCAGAGATCAGCTCATTTGCATTTTAAAGGACACAACCAAAACGGCAAATTTTTGCTCACACCTACAAAGTGGCAATTTTATAATAAGTTATCTATATGATGTTTTTAGCTAAAACTTTGCATATGTACTCTGGAGACGCTAAAGATTTATTTGACATCTTAAAAAAAGTGTTCTGAAATGTCCCCTTTAAAGAAGAAAATTTTCTGGAAGGCACTTAACTTTTGTGAAAATCAAAAAATGCTAGCGCTGGCTAGGAAAGAGTTAACCCAAAAATGAAAATACTGTCATCATTTAGTCCCCCTAAAGTTGTTACAAAACCTTGAAAATGTCTGTGTTTTGCAAAACACACAAAAAAAGATTTTTTTGAGCATTGTTTGTAACAGTTTTGAGCTCCATTGACTTCCATAGTATTTTTTCCAAGTCAATGGTGCTCCTGCTTGATTTTTAAAAATTTTCCTTTGGGTAGAAATTGATACACTCACCTTAGTAATTTCATTTCAATTTCACACTTGTTTAAGTTGTGATAGTAGATAGTATTTTGAAAACTTGGTACTGTTTCATTCCTTCTTATGTTTCGTCCTGGATCTTCCTTACGGAAACTCTTGCGCCAGTAATTCACATTAGTGATTTTGTACAGCCAGTGCTTCTTATGTGATGAAAGAACTGATAATGCCTCTTGATAGCCGTAAGGCTCTTAGGCCGTATTTATTATGCTGCACTGCATCAGTATGACCCCTGTAATGACTTGCTTTGTGAATAAGATAAGACTTTAATACGTTTGACATCACAGGGATCATTCACAAAAGAATATGAGCCAAAACTCACCAGATTTTCTTTCACACCCACTCTTACTTTGATATCCAGGGCCTGTACAGTACTTAAAAATCACAGTGTCTATGATGAACACAAGTAGGTTTGGTTGGGTAAAATAGAGGCTGCCAAGACTCACAAAGATATATTATCAGCCTTCTTAACAATTACTGCTTCCTTGACCGTTTCCTATTCATATGGGAACTTTTCCACTCCTGCTTATTGAAAAAAGAGTCACATCTGTCTCTATTTGACCTAATTTCCTTAGTAATAAAATGGTGCCAAGAATTTGAACTACGAAATAACCTGAAACTCGGATGACCATGAGGACCGTAAAGAATGTGGCTGGGGAATATACTGCAGAAATATTTAATAAATCCTGACAAAAGAAAAACAGTCTGTATGCTTTTCAACACTTTGAAGTCTAGCTTGGAATGACCTGATACTTTTTTATCTCTTTACATTTAAGGTCTCTGAACAACGCAACTAAAACATTTATGTATGGATGGTTTCAGCAGTAACAACATAAACAAAAGTCCTTTAGAGTAGTTTATTTCTTATAACAAAGCAAAATAACCAACAAGTAGATTACCCTAGTTCAAATCAAAGCTAAAGCGTATTAAAGCGTATTACGTTACGGTGTAAAATATGTACTATATAATATATTCAATCTTAAAGCAACACCTAAGAGTTTTTTTTACCTTAAAATAACGTTTCCAAAAAAGTTTCTGTCGTTCATTCACTCGAAACGGCACTTTCACATTCGCTTTGCTCTATTGGCCAAAACCGCACTAAAGAAGTTTCCAACTGTCGGGTCGCGGTCCTGTAGTTCGAGTGAAAACTAAAAAAACTTGCTTTATGGCAGACCTACAATCTAATCAGAGCCAGCTTTGCGGCAGTAGGCTAAATTATTTATGAAAGTGGTAACCTGTAGGGGGAGTAAAGAGCAAAAACTCTTTAGTGTTGCTTTAACTACAGATCGGCTCCCAAACCTCCCTTTTATGTAGCGGTGATCCATGATCGCCGTCTCCCCTTGTCTTTAGAAAACAAAAACATTAGTTATTTTCGATGAGGTATTTGTTCCAGAGTTAAGTTAAGCCACTAGTCAGACTATTAAACAAACAGAGACCGGATGTTAAGTTGCTTCCAGACACGTAACGGCAACAACACGCGTGTGTCCAATGAAACTGTTTATAAAGAAATTATTACATTTAATATCCACCTGTTTATCACTAAAAGTAGATAATAATGTGTTTCATAGACTTGCATTTATCCTAACCAACATTCAGTGCATTAAAGGAATACATTTTATTCGATTTCTTAGGGATCAATACATAACTTTGGCTTTTTTGACAAAATGCTCTACCAATTGGGCGACATAAACATTTTCGATTTATAAATATTGTCAAATATACTCCATATCGTACAGGCATGTTTCAAACAAGGTTCCCACGGGTCATGGAATTTCCGGAATATCATCGAATTTTAAAAGGTCTATTTCAGACCTTTTATATTTAGGAAATGATTTTTTTCCATCCATGTCATGGAATATCAGGGATTTTTCTGCTTAAAAGGTTTGAAAAATCTGCTTAAATGTCTTTAATCTAGGACTAGGAAATAAGTAATATAATGTAAACCCTGTCCAGGAAACCACCGCAAGGAGTTTAACCAAAACCCCAATGAAAAAAAACATTGACTTGATGGGACGATGAAACCGGAAGTTCTAAAATGCTAAGCTTTCGGGTTTTGTCTACAACAAAACGTCATTGGCACGTATTTATTCTCGCTTGCCAACTGGCAATTCCTTAAAGGCGGGTTGTGTGTTTTTTGAAAAACACTTTGGAAAACACGCTTGTAGCCAATCAGCAGTAAGTGGCATGTCTACTAACCAACATCATTACCTGGGTTGCGTATGTGTGGGGCGGGTCTATCAAATGAAGGTCCTGATTCTATTGGGGTAGGGGCGTGTTTGTTTACAGTAGGTGATTTCAAATGTCAACATTGCCTTTCAGAGATCATGTACCCCGCCTTTAAGTCAAATGCAGTCACCTGTACCTGTTAACTAAGAAAACAAGCCAGGAAACTGTACATTTTAAAATGGTTTTCTATCCATTATAGGTCAGGAAATTTAGCTTTTTAGTCAGGGAAAGTCATGGAATTTTACCTCTGGCTTAGAGTGGGAACATCACCTACCTTCACACATTTAAACAATTTTTATTAAAATCACATTTATTTTATTTTAATTGATATTTTAAATTCACGTATCTTTGATTTTTTTGTTTTCTCATTTCTATGTAAAGCACTTTGAATGACCTCTGTGTATGAAATGTGCTATACAAATAAACTTGCCTTGCCTACCTCATTTGAAATGTGCTGTTGGCAGCTGTTTACTTCTTGTATAATTGTATAGTTAACATTAAGTGTTTATTTTACAACTATAAAGGCAGACAGCAATGTGCACATGACCAGGATTTCAACTAGAGATGCACTGATATATCGGCCAATAATCAGTATTGGTCGGTAAAAGCAATTTTTCACACTTTCGGACAAAAGTTTATAAACAGCTGATGGTCATGGCCGATATATCCTGTCAATCAAAAGATAAGTGGTGGCCGGTGACTTTCTTTTTTCAAGGGTGCACGATGCGAAGTTCGTCACAACATGTATGTAGCCCGTCATGTGTGTGTGTGGTTCGTCATTTCAAAATATGTGTTCTGCGCGTCGAGTGATCCTATGTGCATCACGTGTCTTGTCAAAATAAGTGCCTGCTGCAGACGCGTCTAAAGGGTTTATGATAAAAGAGACGCTCGCGTTGCCAAATACTCGCATAATCTCATGCGTAATCACAGTTTACTGTTAAGGGAGTGTCTTGCCTATATTATGTGAACGTGAGCGTCTTTTTTATCATAAACGGTTTTGAGGCTTGTGCCCTTGTGCACTTATTTTGACAAAACAGTAGATGCACATGGTTCACATGACGCAACAAACAGATATTTTGAAAACACGAGCAAAACACATGACACTCTGAAAACATTTAGAATTTGCACACCTTTGGAAGGGAGTCACGAGCCGCCACTGCAAAAGAGAACAGGAAAATGCAAAGAAAATTGAGCTTTGTGTATAGAAAATGTAAAGAAACATCACTGGTTTAATGTTCAATATTAATGGTCATTATATAAATAAATAACATTGGAGTAAAGGTGGTCTGTGTCTTATAGAGGGAGATGCTTCCGGACCTTCAGCCCCCGAAGCAGAGGCATCCGGCAGCCAGGACAATCAGGGAAAAGAGGGTCCATCGTAAAGATCAAGAATGACCTTGAGGAGAGAAAAGCCTGGGAGTTCTCTCCTGCCCTTATCACAAATTCTCCTTATCTTTGCTCATTAGGCAGCATTGAAGAGCTCCTCTCATAGACTGCCTTTAATGTGGAGGTTATCCTATTGCCTGCTGTTGAGTGCCTAAGAGACAGGCGACGACACTGCCTTTGCAAACACCGCCACATGGGATGGATCAACTTGCTGATGAGGGAATACTGTGAGGTCAAACAGAAGCACAGGAGTTTTGATATATTTCCATCCTTAACTTTAACTGTTCAGTTTGAACACGAGCTACTGTATACTATATAAAGACTACCAAATATAGCCTTTTGTTACAGTTCAACAGCTCATGGCTGATTTCTTAATTTTACTTTTTTTTTTAAACAATAACCACTACAGTTGAAGCAGGTGTGGGTATAGGAAGTAATTCTAAAATATTCCCTGAGGATTTTTGTTTCTATACTTCATTATATACTGTAATACACGCGTAATATAATTAACAATATTTATGTAGTATCTTGAGTTATTGCTTTCTGCTCGTGGCACTGTTGTGGTTTTTGTCAAACTCCTGAAAAAACACTCGTTGAAACACATGGCATTTATATTGTGACTATAAATGGAAGTACCTCAGAATAAACCTAAATAACTATTTTGCTTTCAGTGTCCTAAATGATTTTACACTAAAACATAAAAAAGAAAACATTAATTCACTGACAAGAACCCTCTGAAAAATCTCTACGTGGCCTTTCAGCTGAGAAACTTTCTTTTAGTACCTAAACAACTTTTTCAGTAACCCCTTTAGTGTTCCTTGAGTACACACATTGAATATTTGAGACTCTTGAAGCCACAATATGTAAGGTTTTTTTTTTTTTATAAAATATCCCAAACCCACTAGCAAAGTATGATATATTTAATGCATTTGGGTGAATCTCACGAAATCCATATTTAGAAGGTGTCCAGCATCAGATTTTTTAAAAAGCCATTTTTTTTGCACATATAGACCCCTTCACGGTTCACGTCACAGGCGGTTCCCACTGCGCATGTCGGGGTCAGAAAAGTAATTACAGCAGATTGAGTTGCGTGTTATTCGGTATCGTATAAATGCCTACTTGCGTCGTGGGCTCTGAAAATCGCGCCAGGTCTTCCGTTAAGTTTTCACGATTCATGCAGAATCTCAAAAACAAAAAAATACAACATCTGCGGCTGCAAGCTATTAACGTGCAGACTGGAACAATACAAATATCAAAGAGGCTTGTGATTGTAGTGCTCACTTCATTTGAGGTAAGTAATCATTTTTCGGCCCTGTTAGATTAAATTTTAAAGCCTCGCTTGTATGAACAGTTTGACCCCATGCTGCGCGCACACCCGATAGTCATTCAATGTTTACAAACCTTGAAGGGGTCTATAAGCCCCTTTTAAAAAGCCCAATTTTTTGCATATATAAGATTAAGGTCTGAACTTACTATAACCATTATTTTTAAGAGTATTTAAAAATATTTCCTATAGAATTGTTTAATTTTTTTTTGATTATCATTATCAAAAATGATCATTACCGCAACATGATATTCCATTAAATATATGCATTTACAAACTCATGTTTCGGTAATGAGAACTAAAAAAGTTGTATAGGTACTAAGACGAACCAAATTGTAACTTTTATCTGGAGAGAAAAATAAGAACTGCTTACCTGGTAGCCATCTTGAGTGTCACAGTCAATTATGTCCCTTCCAACAATTTTTATTTTTGAAAAAGTTAGTTCATTGAGGGCTTAAACAATGATTGAAAATTGTTGCAGAGGATGAGAAAATTGGTCTTGGACACATTTATATTCCTTATTATTGTCTCTACATTTATCTATGATCACCAAATACCACATGTTTCTTTACTGTAAAAGTTTATAGTATAACATGCACTGAAGCTTTTTATTTTTTAGATTTTTTTAATGATAAATATTTCCATGTCAAAGAACCCAAATCCAGTCATGGACACATTGCGGTAATGACATTTTCCCCTTAAATCTGAAAAAAAATTGGTTTGTATGATGTCATTTGAAACATGTGCAAAATAATACATGAAGAGATGTTTGTAACTGTATGCTTTTTTCTTTTTTATCAAAATTTTTTAATTCCTTTTTTAAATAATGGCTTGTCTCCCTTAATTGTCGCTCTTTTAGTGATTTTAATATCCACTAGTATACTCAGGTTTTTTGTATAAACTACATGCAACACAAGGGCTGAAGTGGGGCTTATACAGTATCTAACACGCAGCGGTTGTGCCTTGCAGCTAATTCATTACAATGGCATAAAATAATGTAAGCAAATCTACATGTAAAAAGCATTAATTCATTACCTGTACATTATCCTGCTTATTACATGGCTATTAACCTCATAAATAAGGTAAGGAATATTAAATATTGATTTAAAATATTATGTGCACATTTTTAAGCAAATTTTTTAAGAAAAATCCAGTTTTAAATGTCACGAAAATGCCATTTGGATTAATAATTTGTAAATATAACGGTCATATATATGTTATTCAAAGACATATTTATATTTAAGATTTGTGTAATATTAAACTACTGTTCATAATGATTTGCAGCATCCGGGTTAACCGTGCGTTAATAGTTTTGAGTGGTTGTTATCTGGGAATAACAAACCTGCAAATGTCTCGACTGGCCAATCAGAGGAGCTGAAAAATAAGCATATTTTAAAATAAGTGAAGTGTCCCTTTATTGTAATTACAGGGTCTCTGTTTTATTCACTGTAACTTCATAACAAAAAAATCACACAACAATCATTTTTCAGAACAAATTCATTTTGATAATCTGTCATACAGTAAGTGACAAAGCGCTCAGTCTATTTTCAAAGCAAATGTGTTTTCTTCACACTTCAACGACACAAAAGCAAAGCCTTGACATTTTTACTGGTTTGATTAACTCTACAATAAGTCTTAAGATGAAACACCAATTCCTGAGGTAAGTCTGTTGTTAAATGCCCTCTGGTGTTGATACAAAGAAATGCATATAAAATGTATCACATAAGCACCAGATATTAGACTCTAATCAGGTTTAATGTTTTGGATTCATACATTCTAGCCATTATAAAACACCTATGAGTTACAAAAAGTAATATGTATTCATATAGCACCTTTCATATACAGTCCTGAATAATTTTGTACAACTAGGTGCGAAAGAAAGCTTTTCATTGCATTCGTCGCTTCTTAAGATTCACACATTGTTAGCACATTGTGTGTTTCTGACACTGATGAGAACATAAAATATAGTATGATATGCATAAGACTATATGTAATAAAATAGAAATATTTAGATTATATGAGATAAAAAAAAATGTTTCTATAGATAGAAGACAACATTTGGTGTAAGACTAGTATGCTAACTACAAACAGCTAATGCAGTATGAATGTGACATAGGTAACTTTTTGTGAATGTCAAAAATTTCAATGAGAAATAGGAATACAAGTTCTTGAGATTTTTTTCACACTTCAAGGACTCACTTACATTCCTGTAAAGGCAAATATCTTTAAAGGCTCCGCATCTCTGTAAAAGTGGTGCTGGGCTCATAAGCTGGTGCTTTTTACCATACCATAGGCCTCACGGAGATCTTTAACAAGCTGATTTCTCTCATTTTCAGGAAGGAAGCAGGACTCTGCTGCATTTATATTCTGTGGGAGAGGAAAGAATTTATTGAATGCATTTAAAAAGCATGTCCTTTATTATTTGAACTCTAATAAAGGATAAAAGAAACCCCTACTGGTGCATTGTGCGAATTTGGCATTTCAATACTATATTTCTTAAAGCACTTAAGCTGATGTTGTGAGAACTATTATACCACCACATTACTAGGTGCTAAGATTTTACACTTATAAAAATGCTCTATATATGTATGACTTAAGGATTAAAAGCTAGCCATATTAGTAGCTTGTGTCTCACCAGTCTCTTAAATTCGTCTTCGGTGAAGCCCATGTATTGCTGTGCCACCTTGTAGTCTGAGTCCAGGGTGGAGTTGAAGACTAAAGGGTCATCTGTGTTTATGGAGTAATTTGCTTTGTCCTCCATAAATCTGAAAAAACATCATGTACATCACATACATTGTAAACATCAAAGGAATTGCTATGCATTTGATCAAACTACTTGAACAAAGAGACATTTTTACCTGATGATGGGGTGTTTAATAAAATTAGGGTCACAAGCTCCTGTCAGCCTGCTGGAGATAGGACACGCCTAGAGCAAGACAAACACGCACATCCATCATAATCATTCATATAGATATTTATATAACTCTAGATAATAAAATATTAATATTAGCACCGGTTTCACAGACAATGCTTTGCTTAACCCAGGATATTTAAATCACTTTCATAAAAAACATTACTGGTTTTCATCTTACGATCATAACAATGACACTGAAAAAATGTATGACATGTCAGGGAAAGTTATTTTCAGTTAAAGGAGTAGTCCACTTTATAGATGGGTCCCATTGACTTACCATAGTATTTATTTCCTACTATAACAAGTCAATGGACCCCATCTTTAAAGTGGACTACTCCTTTAAAGGAATATTCAATTTTCTTAAAAGAAAAATCCAGATAATTTACTCACCATGTCATCCAAAATGTTGATGTCTTTCTTTGTTCAGTCGAGAAGAAATTATGTTTTTTGAGGAAAACATTGCAGGATTTTTCTCATTTTAATGGACTTTAACAGAGCCCAACATTTAATACTTCACTCAACACTTAACAGTTTTTTTTCAACGGAGCTTCATAGGACTCTTAATGATCTCAAACTAGGCATAAGCGTCTTATCTAGCAAAATGATTGTCATTTTTGACAATAAAAATAACAAATATACACTTTTAAAGCACAACTCGTTTAAATCCGGTCGTGATGCGCCAACGTGACCCCACGCAATACGTCATGACGTCAAGAGGTCACAGAGGACGAACGCGAAACTCCGCCCCAGTGTTTACAAGCGTCTTGAAAGAGGACCGTTCCTACATTGTTGTATGTCAACTGATACTAATTAATGTCTTTGTGTCAGTTTATTGTTTAAAATGGTCCGCAAATGTGCGTTTTATATTTGTAACACGTGACCTCCCTACGTCACTACGCATTTACGTTAGGTCGCGCTGGACCGGACCTACACGAAAAGTTGTGGTTTAAAAGTACATATTTTTTATTTTTCTTGTCAAAAATGACAATCATTTTGCTAGATAAGACCCTTATGCCTCGTTTGGGATCATTTAGAGTCCTTTGAAACTCCATTGAAAAAAACTGTTAAGTGTTGAGTGAAGTATTAAATGTTGGGCTCTATTAAAGTCCATTAAAATGAGAAAAATCCTGCAATGTTTTCCTCAAAAAACAAAATTTCTTCTCGACTGAACAAAGAAAAACATCAACATTTTGGATGACATGGTGGTGAGTAAATTATCTGGATTTTTCTTTTAAGAAAATGGAATATTCCTTTAAGACACCTCAAACATTTATTTTAGTCTGGGACTAGCCTAAGCCTTGTCTGTGAAACAAGAGACTCTGCATTAACATGCTTATAACAGCTGTTAATGTACAGTACAGTCCACCAGAGGGCAGTATGAGATTACATTTTAATGAAATACCCAGTGTGTCTAAATCCACTTTTATTCGTTTGTGTATGCTTTGTGTACACTGGTTTTAATAGGAAGATCACTGAAATAAATGGTCAAAATATACTAGCTGTAAAAATCCGGTAAGAATCGACTGTGCTTGCATTCTTCGGTTACATAAGACATGAGGCTATTTTTATGTATAATACAAATGCATTTAAGAAAATATAAATATAAAGGGGAGATGGGGACAACCTACTGTAACGCTTTTTGGTTTTGTCTAAATCATTAAAAAAATATTTGAGTTTGATTTATTATATTTTTACATAAGCAACACACACATCTCTACTACAAATTAACATCTGAAGTTTGTTTCTAGTACTTACGATTCTTGGACAATTACACAAAACGTGACAGAGGTGCAAACGTAACAACTTACCCCTAATTGTAACAGGGTTAATTGTTACAGGGGTTAGTTGTAACACTTGCTAAAAATTACGTTTGCAGGCAAATATTTCAATACTATTTTGTCTATATACTTGAAGTGGATATTGTTTATATATCTGTCTATAATAGTCAGGTATCCACACTGTATTCATTCGTCGAGCCCTTTTCTAACAATAGTTCAATTATAAATGAATACAAATGTCT
The DNA here is from genome assembly GCF_030506205.2 of Paramisgurnus dabryanus. NCBI lineage: Eukaryota > Metazoa > Chordata > Actinopteri > Cypriniformes > Cobitidae > Paramisgurnus > Paramisgurnus dabryanus. The sequence goes on along the minus strand of NC_133357.1, from coordinate 13,792,363 downwards.
AAATATGTGAGAAAAAGCAGCACAATTATGAAAAAACATTTTTTTATATGTGACCCAGTCTGTAACAACCATACTACAGTTTTAAAAATCAAATTCTGAGATAATGAGCATCAAAGTCTGATTTTAGCCATTCATTTCATTATGATTTCAATCTTTGACGTGACCTATTCAATCAATATTAAAGATATGAACAAAAAGAAATTAGACACACGATTTTTGATAAGACGGGCACATTTATTTTGTTGGCAGCCAACAATCATTCATGTGTAGCCTATTTAAAACAACAGCAAGAATTACGCTAACGTTAGCGGTTTTCTTATAGTAAGCGCTGAGGGGTTAGTTGTAACACAGCGTTACAATTAACCCCGCTGGGACAAAATATTTTCAAGCCCACCAAAAAAGTTGCTAAGAGTGGCAGACATATTTCAAAATGATGCTATGTTTTAGTCACCAAGACACTGATTAATATGACATAACATTGGATTTTTAGAAACATTCATTTCCAATAATTTGCGGGAGATTGTCTTTTGGCAGCGTGAAAAAACTAAACTCTCAACCTTGTGCAACAATGTAAACAGTCCGTGTTACAACTAACCCCTACATATTTAGCTTGACCTATTATATGTATGTATAATACAGGGTTCAACAATACAGGTTACTTAAGCAGAAATGATTGTATGTAGATACATCGGAATATCTCGCAGTGACTAATCATTAATATTGGGTAATTATTACATGTCTGCACTTTGTACATGTGCAATAAAATCTGTAATTGGTGATACACAGTATATGTCTTGCATGATAATGGGATTTTTATCAGACTACGATATAAGATTACTTGTATATCTCTGAGTGATTCCTGGAACTGTAGTGGGACCTTACCGTACCTCGAAATGCATGTTCTCTTTAAGCAATCTTTTATATAGATCTTCATCCTTTATGGTGTGGTAGCCATGACCAATGCGTTCTGCTTTCAGAACATCCACGGCCTACAAAGGGAAAGCACACATTGGCAAGAGACAGCATATCATTTCCTGTCTGACTTCTCTGGGGTTTTTTCTGTGGTCTCTGAGCTGAGCACATTATGTTTTGCAAAAATATGAGTATAATTATATGGTAATTAAAGGCTGGATTTCATGACAGATTAACTTTAAGTTGATAATGAAGTACCAACATCATTTAAGTGTGTAAAACTTTTTAAAAAGTTTGTTTGATTTGGTGTGGTAACTGTTTTTACTCCATCAATGAGTCATTTAGGAATTAAAAAACCAAAAGAGACACACCTCCTTAACGACGGATGGAGGGCCTACTTCTCCTGCATGAACTGTTCTGTGTACACAACTGTTGACTGCTTCCTGTGAAGAAAGACATTTTGTAAGCACAGCCAGTAACATCTGTTTTTATGCACACCCCGCCCTAAATGAACGGATCTATGTCGTTATTTGCAAAATATTCAGTTTCGATTATGGGATAATATGGCTTGGGTTTTGTTTCCTGAATGTTTCAGCTCTGCAACCAAACATGCTAATGTCACAAACAGATGTTTCTATGTTATCTAAAGGACAGGTTATGCAAGTTCATTCAAAACAGAATTACACCTAAATTTCTCTCTTTCAACTCATTCAAATTGTTTTAACTTGTCAGACAAAACTATACGGGGTGGTTCCCTATTCTATTATATATACATATAATAGAAACTCAACAAAGGCTTAAATGTATTTGTAAGGAATGTTAAAATAGATGACAATGATGGAAAGAAAAACCTGACAAAACGAATAACGTTGATAAGAAATCCTATTACCATGTTTGTTCTTTCAAATTCAGCAAATCCTGTGCAGGCAGTTTTATAGCGGGTCTAATAAAGATGAGTTGTACTTTTACTGAGGTTATCTAATATGAGCCAGGCATTAAGAGTGTCAGAGGTTTAACGTGGTCTTTACAGCCAACAGATTTGATTGGAATGTGAAGTTTAAATGGATGTTAACTTTTTACCTCAAAAGCCTTCCTGTGACCAGAGTCCGCCTCACAGTTCATGGATTCATCTCCTGCAAGGTCTATTGCCACAACTCCATCATTGCGATACTTCTTACACAACTCCACCACTTCCATAGACCAATCTGCATTTAGATTAAATCATTTTTACTATAAACATATACTCGGGCATTAAAATAATATTAACTATGAAAAAATGAATAATTGATTAGTACATGGCTAATTCATATCAATTTGTACAATGCAAATCTCACAAAAGCGTATCATATTGTATCAGCCGAACCTACTAAAATGAATTGCACAGTATTTTCAGTACATTGTATGAGATAGTGTTGTAAACGCTTAATGCTTAAAAAAAAAATATTTTGCGGAATAACTGTAACCAAACCAATCAAAAGCCCCACTGACTGCCATAGTATTCTTTATGGATGACAATGGGGCTTCTTATCCGTTTGGTTACGATCATTCCTCAAAATATCTATTTTTATACCACAGGCCTGTTGAATACTTTGCTCTGATTGGTTGAGAAATATTCTAAGCGTGTTTATTATTTTTCTGTAAAACACACACAGGGTTCCCACACCTTAGTTAAAATCAAATTCAAGGACCTTTCAAGGACTTTCCAGGTCCAATACCCTCAAATTCAAGGACTAAATGTGGGGACACATTTCAAGTGAGAGCAATGTTACATCGTGTTACCTTTTAAGATACATTGTTACAGTTCCCTTTCGAGGGAACTCGCGCTGCATCACAGCGGTGACACTTTGGGGACGCCTCCAGGGGTAAGTGTATATCAAATTCAACCAATCGTGAGGCTTAACGACAACAACAGGGTGATGCGGGAGCCAGAAAGTATATCGCTATCTGAAATATGCCCAAATATGGCGTTACAGGGATGCAGGAAGTATGGCAAGGGAGACGCAGCGTCTCGTTTCCTTCTCAGGGAACAACAGTTACATACGTAACCCGAGACGTTTTCATGTGTCAAACACAACTAAGCAAAAAAGCATTTTGGTATGAATCAACATTCGCATACAGAAGATATAAGCATTTAAAGAGAACAGTTTAGCGCGTGTGCTTAAAAAGTCTAGAATTTTTATGATATTATCCTACACTACACAGGGAATTATATGGATTTTATTTCAGAAAACTTCTTGCATAAATTAGATTTAAGCTCTTTCAATGACCTCTATCTATGTATGTATATTTTCAAAACCTTTCCAGGGCCTTGATTTTTTTCCCCAGATTCACAAACTTTCAAGGATTTAAAGGATCCATGGGAACCCTGCACACACCTAACCTGTCAAATGTCTCCGGTAAAATAATGTGCATTACTTTGAAATAATTCAATGGCCCGTCGTCAATTATTCATCAGAACAAAGACATTTATACAGTTTTGTAACAACGTGAGAGCGAGTAAATGACAGAATTAAAAATTTTTGACATTTTAATCCTTTAACAATTAAGTCTTATTGTAAAAATTCTAATATTAATGTTTGGATATCTGGAACTCTGTACTTATAAATAAATATATGCACAAAATGCTTTTAATAAATTGAATTACGAGAAACCTCATAAAGGCAGGTTCTAGTGTCATAATAATAAAACACCTTTGTGCAACAGCAGACAGACTCTTCTTGAAGAGCGGCTGTGGATTAATGGCTTATAACTTCAAAGATGACAGTAATGCGTGGCTTGTAAAAGAGACAGCACACTCTGAGGCGATGGGGTGAGGCAGACATGAGACTTTGTTCATTACTTGGTTCATGACGCATGCAGCACAGAATGGACCTGGCTTTAGTTTTGAAGACCTTCTCCCCTTCGCTTAACCCCTGGTTCACCAGACGCACCACTTCATCTGGAGTTACGTCTCCTCTGGGAGTAAGACAAGAGGACAGTCGAGTTAAGTACAAGCCAAAAACATTGTTTTTGTGAAAACTATGTGGACATTCAAATGATTTATTACTACGAGGGTACACTAACTTTTCTTGGCCCCACGGTATTGGATCCACCCCGCAGTTGGCCAGAAGATGAGGGCTGTATCTTGCTTCCACATAGATCACTCCCTCTCTGGCCTTTGTTTTCACAAACTCATAGGCTACCCTTCTGATGGCCTCTCTGTCACCTCTGTGGATGGAACATGGGATAGATAAAACACAATGACAACCACGCCCCCCTAACCAAACAGCTGCTTTATTCCTGTAGGAAACGCTTTCATACTTTTCATATATTTATTTATAACATTAGTTTTACATACAGTCTCAATATAAAGTAATGTTTAACAGTTTATTATAACTGTTAGCTGTTTCTCACTTTTATGAGATTTAAAGAGCTCAGATGCAAAACCCTCTAAGTGCATCTGACATGTTTTCTTGTAAATGAGCATTTTCATCAGGCTCTTATGTTTAGGTTCAGTCATTTCACTTTAATAGCAATGAAAAGGTTATTAGTCAGTAATTGAAATGCCTTTATTTTCACAAATGTCACTTTATGTCATTTCATTGCTATTTAACATATTTCGCTGTAAAACCCTCTAAAGTACAAGCGAAAATATCCACTTCAACAAGAGTCTCCAGTCCCTCTTCACTGTCCTTTCTGAATAAAGGTAAAAGGCTCAAACATTTGGTCAATCAGTACCTCCAGAAAAACGTGATTATGCGATAAATAGTAATAATAAATTATGCAAATAGGTGCATTTTCGCCACATAAATTGCAGATTTCCGTGTGCAAAATATGTGGGGCTAGCATGATTTCATCACCGCATTTTAGTAGCAAAAATCAGATACACTCACCTAAATGATTATTAGGAACACCATACTAATACTGTGTTTGACCCCCTTTCTCCTTCAGAAATGCCTTAATTCTATGTGGCATTCATTCAACAAGGTGCTGAAAGCATTCTTTAGAAATTTTGGCCCATATTGATAGGATAGTATCTTGCAGTTGATGGAGATTTGTGGGATGCACATCCAGCTCCCGTTCCACCACATCCCAAAGATGCTCTATTGGATTGAGATCTGGTGACTGTGGAGGAGATTTTAGTACAGTGGACTCATTGTCATGTTCAAGAAACCAATTTGAAATGATTCGAGCTTTGTGACATGGTGCATTATCCTGCTGGAAGTAGCCATCAGAGGACGGGTACATGGTGGTCATAAAGGGATGGACATGGTCAGAAACAATGCTCAGGTAGGCCGTGGCATTTAAACAATGCCAAATTTTTAGGCACTAAGGGACCTAAAGTGTGCCAAGAAAACATCCCCACACCATTACACCACCACCAGCAGGCTGCACAGTGGTAACAAGGTATGATGGATCCATGTTCTCATTCTGTTTACGCCAAATTCTGACTCTACCATCTGAATGTCTCAACAGAATTCGAGACCAAGCAACATTTTTCCAGTCTTCAACTGTCCAATTTTGGTGAGCTCGTGCAAATTGTAGCCTCTTGTTTCCTATTTGTAGTGGAGATGAGTAGTACATGTACCCCGTGGTTTCTTCTGCCTCAAAAAGGCATTTTGCCCATAGGACTGCCGCATACTGGATGTTTTCCCTTTTCACACCATTCTTTGTAAACCCTAGAAATGGTTTTGGGGGAAAATCCCAGTAACTGAGCAGATTGTGAAATACTCAGACTGGCTTGTCTGGCACCAACAACCATGCCACCTTTCTTTCCCATTCTGACATTCAGTTTGGAGTTCAAGAGATTGTCTTGACCAGGACCACACCCCTAAATGCATTGAAGCAACTGCCATGTGATTGGTTGATTAGATAATTGCATTAATGAGAAATTGAACAGGTGTTCCTAATAATCCTTTCGGTGAGTGTATATCTTAGCAGAAAGTTGAAAAATGTTGCATTTACTTCACACAAGCGCAGCCATGTCCCCTGTTGCCATGGGAACATTATGAAGTGTTGTGATTATGTGACGTGAACTTGAAATCATTGAAATCTGTAAAAGCTGCAAACAGTTTTTGCAAGTTCCCGCAATTTTTGCAAGTTCCCGCAATTTTTGCACGTTCCCGCAATTTTTGCAAGTTCCCGCAATTTCATTGCATAAAATTGCATAAATATCCTGCATATTCCATCGCATTTTTTACGAAAACGTGTCACAAGATCAAGGATTTTTGCCCGCAACAATCACAAAAAAATTTTTCTGGAAGAACTGGTCAATTTCTAAATATATTCAGTAAACCTCCTTTAATCAGGTAAAAAACTATTGCAGCTTAAAATCCACAGCTTGAAATCTGACGTACATGTCCCATCGTTCATGCTATTCTTCTGTGTGATAAAAAATTATTATGGCATTTAATGGATTTGATTGTATTTGATGATCATAATACGTACCAAGAACATTCGTTCAATATCATTCTCATTTTTGAAGGAGATGATCGTTAGCGGCTTTTAAATCTGAGCTCTTCATTTCCAGTCTGTATTTTTCTGAACAAGTTTTTGTGAACATGATTTACTGCCTCCTTATTTTTATTTTCCTAATTTGTTTGTTTCACATAGAAACATGTGCGAACACATTCATGTCAATAACCCTCATCAAATTTAGGTCTAAAAGAAAAAAGCTTTAATGCTCTTGAAATGTTATGAATGTCCTTCGACAAAACCCTGAACTCACATAATGAACCACATGCTTCTTTTACTTGGCCCGAAAACACCACAAACTGGCACAGGATCATAGCGGCTGTGGTCATTCTTGAACACTGTTATGCAATTTTCCACATTTCATTTTCAACATCCCATTTTCAAAATCTCAGTTTTCCACATCTAGTTCCTTCTATGGGTAAATATTATGTCTTAAGTTATAAATTAAAGGGGCCGTTATATTGCAGCAACAAAGGATGTTTCCAATCTGTGTCGCAGGACATGGATTGGGCCTGATTACAACATTACACAATCACGAGTCTAGTGGATGCCAGAAGTGGCCTGCGAGTTCCCCATGCTGTTATGGTTGTAAAAAAGGCCCTTTTGCTTGCACACAAAATCTTAAGCAGACTTGTGTAAAAAATCCCATAAAGACTGCTGTTTAGAATGGTGGAGGTACATGTAGAGGACATTATATGTCAGTTGCTGTGGTGATGCAAGGAAGAAGGTGTGACGTGCGCTGGCGCATGAGCTGCATGTAAAGATGTACGCCGGACATCAGAAAGGTTATTCTGTTCTTCAGGGTGCATCACCCTCTACTAGCCATATACTGAAACACACTCCACCACAAGGGCAACATTCAATTTGGTGTCATTATCCGAATCTACGTCCTTGAAACTGATTATTTATACTACGATGATGGACAGCCCATGTCATGTATTTTAATGCATAAACTCTCCTGTGAAGCTGAAACATTGGAAAAGCAATGCAAAGTGGTCTATGCAAGGTCAACATGTATTACAGTCAGCAGTTTATTCTTGACTCAACTACTTACGCAATGACATGCATGTAGAGATTGAACTTGCCAAGGAATTCTGTAAGTGTGGAGGGCTCATTCACCGTGATCCGTTTTTTCATTTCAGCTTCGTCCCCAGCCCCAGGAAGTTTGATTCCTCGCCTCCTAAGACAAAAATATAGTGGGGGAGATTGGTTATAGCTTACATTACACTTAAGAGCCTAAAATAGCAAGGGAAAGACACAGATGTTTTTTAAGGTATGCTTCCTGTGTACTTACTCATGATCGTTCACTGTCAGTAAAAATGGTTAAAATATGTACCCCAGCTGTCACTGGGGCTGCCCCCTTTCAAAAAGTACACCTTTGCACTTAAAAAGTTTGGGAATACTTTACATGAAGGGGTGTTCATAAGACTGACATGACACCTTCATAATCATGACATAAAGAAGATTTTATGCACATTTATGACAACTGTTTAATTATGCCATTTTTAATGCAAAGATGCCATTGTTTGAGATGTCTTTGTTATGACAATTTGACATAAATCAATACATCATAACTTGTCATAAATCTGTTATAAACATGACATAGCAGAATAATTATCAAACTTAAAAAAAACTACCTAGCTTCACGGGTTAACATTAACTTAAAATGGTCATTTAAATGTCATTAAGTGTTACTAAGTCAAATAATTTAAAAACTTGTACAAATGTAACAGATACATCAAAATATTATACATAACTTTATGTATGTGCACAATATGCACCAAATGCAATAAAATATAATTTTGTCAATTTTTACTTTTTATTATTATTATTTTTGAATGATTGATTTTATTTGTTAAACACAAGGAAACTTAAAACATTATAAACGAAAGAATATTCATGATGCTGTTATAAAACTATTTGACAGAGTTTCAACACTTTATGACATTTTAATGAAAAATTATATTTGTACCACTGTAGTTGAGGTCAAGAAAAATATTCATGACGCTGTTATAAAACTATATGACAGAGTATTAACACTAAACGACATTTTAATGACATATTCAATTTGTATCACTAGTAAAAATGGTCAGTTATGATGTATTGGTTAATGTTAAGTTGTCATAACAAATACATCTCAAACAATGTGATCTTTGCATTAAAAATGCCATAATTGAATGAATGACACTTAATGACAGTAGTCATAAATGTGCATAAAATCTCCTTCATGTTCATAATATGTGTCATGTCATGATTATAAATGTGTCGTGTCTTATGAACACCCCTTCAAGTAAAGTGTCAAGTAAGTTCATATTAGGTCGTTATTAAAGAGTACTTGTCCAGTGACAGCTGGGGTACATATTTGGACATTTTTTTCTAACTATGGTGCTCATATAAAAAGAATTCTGAGATTTTTTGTTATCAGACTTTGGCCAGCTAGGGCCTCTACTATCATGTGAATGTGCTTTTATGGTTCTTGTTTTTGTGGGTGTGAAATTTCTTGGTCCATAATAACAAGTTTTGTGATGAACTGTTTCCCACATAAACTACTGTTTTTTTACATGTGTAAGGAACATTCTGTGTAAATATAACCTTGATATCTTTAATGTTGACTGAATAGGGTCATATCAAATATTGAAATAAATATGAAATCAAACTCATAGCATAATCTCAATCTCATCTCATTATGAGGCTTTAGTCTAGATTTCACAGACAGGGTCAGATATAAGAATATGTCACTTACTTCGCCACATCTATAATGGTCTTGATTCGGAAAGCACCATCGAGATGCACGTGTAGCTCAACCTGCAAAGACAAAAAGTATAAAATAAGCTCAAGGACTGAACCAGCTGACAAATGTCACAGTGAGGTCTTACTTCCATTAGCATACAGACACATGTTGATTTCTTGAAGCAAGGACACATTCATTAAACATTTAGAGCTCAGCTTTCAGTCTTTCAGTCATGTGCAAGTGTCGAGAGTAGTCTCCTTCACACACAGTTGTGAAATACTCTTGGAGCAGATCGAGAATGTGAAATGCATAGCTGGGTGAAATGAGTTCAGGAAAGGAAGGGCTGTGGGAGAAGGCAATGTTATGGCTTCAGTGTGTGGAGTTGTACTGGTAAATTACACAGACAGATGACTAAAATAATCCAACAGCTGTGAAGCAAACAAGGTTCAACCCAGAAACAAGCTGTAAAGAGGAATAATTTATGAGTCAAATAGGAATAAAAATGGCTCATCACATTAAAATGACCTATACAAAAAATAAGAAGAGAAAAGACAAACAGAATTATGATTTGTTAATGACTTGTATCAAAACATATCAATTTTGCATGTGTTTTTTGCTGGAGTAAACAGGGATGATGTCACCTCTCCTACTTTTGATCTATTGGCTTTAAGCACTCAGTTACTAGGGAAATCAGGTAAACAGAGCTTTGAGGGACTCAATGGGATTTTCTCATTTCTCTCTGGTCTGACTGGTTCTCTTGCATTTGATTTGATAATGTAGATTTATTTACATTTGCTTAAATTATGAACTACAACATGTATAACTAATGTATTAAGTTTGTATTAAGGAAAATTTCTGTCATTATTTACTCATTATGCTCATGTTGCTCTTAACAGGAAAGTGCACAATGAAAGTGCTAAAAAATTGTCAATATATATTCTACATTGTTCAGATTGATCCGGGTCTCGGCTTCAACTCACTGATGCCTGAATAGACTTAAATTATCCATACAAAGTTAATGTTATTATAAAATAACAGCATATGGGTTAAGAACAATTTATAGATTAATAGAAAGTAATGATATATAAGTCCATATTTAGTATTGAACATTTTGTGACTTTTTTGCTTTCCTTGAAATGTGCTGACGAGTTGGATTGTCACATGCTTTACCACAGTCATCTCGTGACCCTTGTTCAGCATGTCTACCCGAAAAAACTGTGGAAAAATACTGTTTTATCAAACAGTAAGCAACTGTATATCTTCATTGTCAGATGTGGTTTACAACATCTACCCTATTCTTAAATATGGTTTGCCATGATTGTCATTGAGGGAGGGAGAGTTGTTAAAGAGGCTTGTTTAAATATTGATAAGATAGAAAGGCTCACGCCTGTTCACATTAGCATAGGGCTCAAGTGACCCTAGTTAAAAAAGCATCATGAATTACCAATTAGCTACACTATAATTTAGTTATTTTTAACCCAACGTTGGGTCAAAAAGGGAGAAACTCTGCTGTTGGGTTAAATTAACCCAGAAAATGCTTATGTTTGACCCAACATTCAGTTCAGTTCAGTTAAAACTCAGATTGGGTTCATCTCTTTTTGACCCAAGGCTAGGGCTGTAAATAACCCAGCATTTATTTAGGGTAGTACTGTGATATTTGTATTATTTTTTTAAGTATTCTAAAAACTGCCTTAGAGTACTATGCAAATTTGGGTATATTTTAGTGCAATGCTATCTATTAAAGGGCACCTTTTATGTAAAATCCTCTTTTACAAGGTGTTTTGACATAAATGTGTGTTGGCAGTGTGTGATGAAAACACATAACAATGAAACAAATCCACCCTCTCCTTCTTTTTTAATCTCTAATAAACCAAAGCATGTCTTATTAGACATGCTGTTTTGATTCTCTTGTTAATGTGACATCACACTGTTAAAGCCCCGCCCACGGCCACTGACTAACTTGTTAAATTTACCCAAAAGTACCATGGTATTATCATCTAAACCATTACGTGCTGTACTTCAGCATACTTTTGTTGTAGGGAAATATTTAATGTAATTTTTGGTAAACCTCGAACTCGAGTGAGGAGCGATGGTGTTACTGCATGCCGAGGTCGAAGTGATGCCATCTAAGTGTTCTTCCACCATACAAAATTGTTTTTCTTTTATTTTGTGCCACCATACTTACTCGTGTAACTACTCATGTAACCGTCTTTAAATAGGAAAAACATGGAAGTGTTTGGTGGCTTCTTAATTTATCCCTGTTTGGATCCTAAGGAATAAATGGGGCTAGGCTAAATGCTAACACATTCACGACGCGCTGAACAAAGATTAAGTGCACGCATTGAAAAAAGATAGGTATGTATTAATTTGTCTAAGTTGAGGTAGGAACATAGTAAAATATTGAAAAACTCTGGTGTTTTCCTTTAATATTTAATTTAGTTAATTAGGTTTAATTTATTTATAAGTGTTAAAACCTCATCTACAATGAGTCCAAAACTCAGAGAGCACTGGAAAAATGCTTCATCACATACATGAATACTCCAATGTATTTAGTTTGTTCACCTATTGTTTTAATGACAGCATGCGTTAAAACCCCCAGAGGTTTGTGAAAAAACTGTGATCCTTCCTTGTTATTAACGCATGATTTGAGTCTACGTTTGCACGTCGCTTCAATAAGGACATCTAAGTTTCAATACAAAAAATGTAATATCCACATTTTAATTTATAGATGAGCCTACATTGGATAAATGATTAGGAATAACGATAACATTTCAGGGCTCAACATAAAGGACTGCCCGGTGGCCCAGGACAAGCGTGAGACATTCGGGCCAATAACAAGTATTGTTACTTGCCCGATCGGGCCAGTGCTTCACCCTCAGTCACTAAAATATATTTTCATCAATGTATATTATTTAACATCTTGGAAGCAGACATTTACTTGGGTAAAACACTACAAAAGAAACAATGCAATATTTTGCACAGTTTGCTGTCAGTTTACAGGTAAAGCAGAAAAGTTGGGAGCCTTTTTTGTTGGAACATGTCTGTTGTATAATGTATACAATTATATTTGACTTTTGAATTATTATTTTTAAATATGTGACAGACACTGACATTTTTATATTGGGGCCAGTGAAAATTTTTGCAGGGCAAAATTATTTTAGTTAAGCCGTGCATTTGTTTGAAATATTTTGAAAATTCATAAGACCCCACCCACTGTACATGCTTTTTCAAATGCTTTGATGGTTATCACAATCACAGAGAACATACAACAAAAGAAACAAAAGACATTGTTAACTCATACTGTAACTTATCAACAATGTGAAACTAGATTCGAAACAACTAGTTCAGAAGAATAGTTTGAGTGATGACAAGAGTGATGTCACTGTCAGTCATGCACAATTGTAATAAGGAAAATACCAGAAAAACAATCAAGTTGAAACTGACATTGAGTTTACTCCCAATTCTCCAGACTATATGCTTATCAGCATGCTTTAGTATCAGTTGTCCATAATGACTTCTTAATGCTGAGTCAGTCGAATGACTCCAAAGGGCAGTTACTATGCTCATAGGGACCTCACTACAGTGTGAATAGCACACCCTTCATTTTTAGGGTCACTGTATCTGGCCAGTGTAATATGTGCTTAATATAGATGACCATACTTAATTAGAAAATACTGTTAGATTTTGAACATATATTATAATAAATACAAGTTGTACATCCTGATTCAGTAGTACAGATCATCACCAAGATATTTCTGGGCTTGATTCATTTAACACTAGAGATAAAAATGTGAAAATGTATTAGAAATGTTATACACATGAAACAATACTGACTTTAGTATTTACTGTAGTGAAATGAAGTACCTTGTAGTATACTACAGTGTAGTATATTATTTATTAATATTGTACAATAATTTAATATAGTAGAGATTGTGTGTAAAATGTAGTATGTCTTCACGTGGGTTGTCAATAAGACTTTGAAAGTTGAGACTTTGTATCTCTTAGAAAGCTTTACACGAAAAAATACCATGACCATAAAAATCCCCCCGAATTTCTTTAAAAAAATTAAATATTGATAAGACCAGACACCTACCTTGAGATTTTAAAAGGGCCCTTATGGTACGTTACATTTGAACCGTTGATTTCATTAAAACAGGTTTAACCCCAAATGTATTTATCTCACCTATTGAGAATAATAGCAGTAATACTACTAACCTTGGGTTTATCAAAAACTGTTTTTGTATTTTCAGCCATTGTCCTGAATCGAAGCGTTAAAATATCTTGACAGAACTTGAAAAACCCGCACTCAGGAACCCGCCAGCTCAAAGTGTGAAGTTGTGCTTCCCTATTCGCCTTTACAGCTATATAGTCGAGTCCACGCCGGGACAAAGACCGCGTATGCGCATGATATTAGCGGCGCAGCTCCGCCTACAAAGAAACACACTCGATGGAGACTGACAGCAGATCTGACAAGAAGAGTTTCAACCATAATCCTATTATAATCTTACTGTAACACCGGCCGGAAACTTTGGCTTTAACTGCCACACCAACGGACGATAAGTTTAAAATTTATCACGAGCGCGCGACAGTTTCACATTTAAAATGCGCGAGCACATTCGAATGGGTTTTTGATTAACTGTCAATTTTTTATATTTCATTAGCTGGACATAAATTCCTCTGAAAGTAATCCCATAGATATCGTTTCTCTGTGTCGTTATAGCTGTGGTGTCAAATCCGAAGTTATCTTGCATATTTAAACGATTTATAAAACTTTATAGTTATCGTCTTTGGTGTGAACGCTACACGGGACAACGCTACTATTGTATACACTCTCTTAAGCGAGTACGCACTAAATTAAATTAAATCAAATCAAATCCCAACTTCCTTATTGCTAAAACAGTATTTTCTATGTATGTGTGGAAGTATCCGCCAATGAATGACCGCCATTGTTTTCATTGAAGGTTCGATTGCGACGCTGCGCAGAGTGATCGTAATATGACATCAAAGTATCGCGAGAGTGATTCGATAGCATACGGTGCAGTCGATTTGCTCTCGCGCTACGTTTACATCATGAACCGATCAGCCTGAGCATCTCCACATGAAGTCGAACACACCTAATGTAACCCTTATGTGACCCGTATGTTGTTCAACTCCCCATGACGAAATAAAACCCGCCAAAATGATGCGCTCAGGCAAGTACAATTTTATCACGTTAATACATTTATAACACCAGTCTCACCGGTTTTTTCTTTCAGTGTTTTTAAACCTAGTATTTGGTGAAGCATGGTAATTTCAGCTCCTGTCTCCTTATCAGACTATATATTTAACTTGTAGGTTAAAACCATTTTACTTGGTTGTGCTGCTTTTTGTTTACAACCTATCGTGATGGTCATAGGAGACCTGTGAGAGTCCATATGAAAACCAAATGATGGAAATTATAAACGCCGGTTAACATTTAAAACTTTGGCGCCATCGTGTGGATGATGTATCACCTAAAATAACACGCGCCACCAAATAGACCAAGTCAGATAATTTTGTTTGGGTTCAGAACAAAACATTTCCTATCATCGTAATTGGTTATTTACCCACATAAAAGGGACAGTAGGCTACGCTATAAACTTTACGACAGGTTAGTTCACCACCTGATGGGCATACGATGATTGTTTAAGTATACATATATTAGAATAAATCAAGACAGCATGACTAAAAAGATGCCGTTCCCAAACTTAAACCCTTGTTTAACTGACCTAAATAGTCAATGCCAATTTAAACTGCCACATGGGTCTTTCTCTGTTTCACAATCTGCAAAACATCCCATAAAATGTGTAAAAAATGTGTCTGCTGGAACTGTGCTTGAGAATGTATTTCTGTAACCCCCATTGCCTATTAGGACATGGATAGAGATGTAAACTTTCTTTTATCCAACTGCCATCTGTTTCATGTCATTAGTGGCCCCTTGCTGAAAAAAATAGTTAATGGTAACCAAATGAATGTGCTTTTTACGGTTATTAAATTAATTTATGTCTTCATTAAAACATTTTCTAAATTTTAATTTGAAATCAGTTGCGTTTTAGCACTATACATTTAGTAAAAGTGGATTTCAGGGAGTTGAGGATTGTGGAGATCTTCTCCTTTCTTCCTAAACAGCAGAGCGTCGTTGAAAATATTGACTTTTTTGGCCGCATGCTAGGAAGTGTCTGTTACAATGACTCTGTTGTACTTTACTTGTTTGTTTTTACTTATTTTAATGAACTCTGGTATTTTAAAGTCCTATAAACCATTTTTGTTTATACTTCTTCCCCTAACTACTACAGCGTTTAAGTTGTTACAACCCTACTTTTCAAACTCATTTGAAAGAACTTGGACCTCAGTTGTTATTCCAGATTGCTTCGGAATATAAACCTTTCAATTTTGATAAACCAACATCCACTTTCTCACATGAACAAATTATATGAGCTGTTATAAAAATGTGGTAGTCTTTTAAACGGATTCATGGCCATATATCGAACATTGTACTTCACGTACATCCAGTTATTATTAATTCGATTTAGGTTATTCAGCATTCTTTTGCTTGAGACTTCAGTGCGACACCTGAAGTTGACATTAAATGTTCTACCGGTTCATTCACCTGCAGACTAGACTTCTGCTATACAGTTAAAGCTGTAAGTCAATGTGTTGTCTCACAGCTTTCCTGTGGAAATGTCATTTCATGGCCCTGGTCTTATAAAAAACAGAGAGGGTTTCCTGTTACGACCCATGCATTTTCACGCATCTAGATAAAATGCTTGGAACACAGATACAGTATCACTTCCTCTGCTCAAAAAAAAAAAACCGTTAGATTCAGGACAGGTTCTGCTGTTCAGTTATGGGTGATTCATCTACATTACTGAACATCTGGGACGCAGCTGTGGTTTATGTGTGAGAAAAGCGTTGAAAAGAAATAGAAATCAACCTAAAACTGTAGTTTTTCCTTGCATGCAGGTGCTTTTGATCCTAAACAAATCATGTCTTATGATGTCATCCAACAAAATATGAAAAAATCTCAGTTTCTCTCATCAAAGCTGTAGTTCACACAAAAATGACAAATCCTTTCTATTACTAATACCCATGTCGGTCTAAGGCCATGACACACAAAAGAGAAAAAAAATACCCACTTGTGTATAATAAAAGGGGATGTGAATCAGAGATTCTCTTCACCATTCTCTTTCATTTTATTGGAAAGAACACCTGAAATTTCAGCATAAGATAACCACTTTTACATTTAATGGAGGATATGCATTTGACTTTCAAAACATATAGATAATCCCACAATTATAATATTTGGTCACATTAACATGACATTCTCATACCTATGAACAAAGGAAGATATATTTTACATTTGTGCATTTAGCACACACTTTATCCAAAGTGATTTTCAAAGTGCATTCAAAGCATCATGTATACCTATATCAAAATACCATATATATAATTTATTATAGCATGTTAAAATTGCCACTTTGTAGGTGTGAACAAAAATGTGCCATTTTGGGTGTGTCCTTTCAAATGCAAATAAGTTGTTTTCTGCAGTAAATAGCAGTGCTGTGGTTGGATAGTGCAGATTAGGGGGCAATATTATCCCCTTTTGACATCACAAGGGGAGCCAAATTTCAAAGACTTATTTTTTCACATGCTTGCAGAGAATGGTTTACCAAAATTAAGTTACTGGATTGATCTTTTTCACATTTTCTAGGTTGATGCAATCACTGGGGATCCAGTTATAGCACTTAAAGGGATAGTTCGGCCAAAAACGATATTAAACCCATGATTTACTCACCCCCAAGCTGTCCGAGTTGCATATGTCCATCGTTTTTCAGACAAACACATTTTCGGATATTTTAGAAAATATTTTAGATCTTTCTGTTGATTAAATGTAATGTTACGGGGTCCAGCAATAGTCCACGACCTTCAAGTCCAAAAAAAGTGCGTCCATCCTTCACAAATTAAATCCAAACGGCTCCAGGATGATAAACAAAGGTCTTCTGTGGGTAATCCGTGCGGTGTTGTTGTAGAAATATCCATATTTAAAATGTTATTAACGTTATAAACTACCTTCCGGTAGCGCCGCCATCTTAGACTCAGGAGAGAGTATTAGCGTAGTGTACGCACTTTTCTTAGTGACGTATGACAAATTCGGAGGGCGGGGGGACAGAGCAGCAGCAGAGAAACTCTGTACGCTGCGTAAGCTCTCATCCTGAATGCGCATCACTCTAAGATGGCGGCGCTACCAGAAGGTAGTTTATAACGTTAATAACATTTTAAATATGGATATTTCTACAACAACACCGCACGGATTACCCACAGAAGACCTTTGTTTATCATCCTGGAGCCGTTTGGATTTATTTTGTGAAGGATGGACGCACTTTTTTGGACTTGAAGGTCGTGGACTATTGCTGGACCCCGTAACATTACATTTAATCAACAGAAAGATCTAAAATATTTTCTAAAATATCCGAAAATGTGTTTGTCTGAAAAACGATGGACATATGCAACTCGGACAGCTTGGGGGTGAGTAAATCATGGGTTTAATATCGTTTTTGGCCGAACTATCCCTTTAAACATGGAAAAAGTCAGATTTTCATGATATTCCCCCTGAAATGTAATATATACGTAATAAATATAAAAATATAATTTTTTTTATCATTGTCATGTTAGATTCCGGTGTGAATGTGTTAGATGTGATACAAAGAAAAAATCTGTTTCTGGTTTTCCAACTGATTACAGAAACTATGACGCACTGATGCTGCAGATGAGGCCAAATTCCTCAAACCTCAAAGGAACATCATAGGTTTTGCTAACATTAAGTCAATAATGCGGTGTCTGGCGAACCCTAAAAGATGTTTGAATTATGTTTAGTCTGGTCGAGCAAGTCGATTTTTTATCATGTATTTACTCTGGATTGTCATCTAATGGAAGAACAAAAATTGAATATGTCAGAAACTGAAAACCTAATAAACAACACATCAAGGATTGGCAAAATGGACAAATGCATTACATATTTCTAATTCCAAAAGCATTATATTGTATTCTTTGTAGACAGTTATACCTTAATAAGGTTGATGTACATTTATGGCACAATTGCTATATAAATGTAATGTCTAAATTGTGATTTTATGTTTAGGATTTCATTTGAGGTCTCAGTAACCAACCACACTGTAAAAAATGAGTTTTTTTAAATTCTGTTTTTTGTTGAATCAACTCAGATTTACAAGTCATTTCAACTTACTATTATTTATCTTTACTAGAGATGATTTGTAATAACTACAGATGAGTTGTTTTAACTTATAAATATAGTTGAATTGAACTTCATTTTGTAAGTTGTAACAACTCATCTCTTGTCAAGATAAATAATATTAAGTTGAAATGACTTGTAAATCAACAAAAAATGAACGCAGCAATGATTTTTTACAGTGCAGGTGTTAAATGGAAGCAGTAATCCTGCCTTTAACTGGATTACTGACTGTAACATCCATATAAATTTCCCAGTTCAGTATCCTGTATACCTACTAACTAATGTCAGCTGGTGTATGAAAGCTAAACTCGTGTAAGTGATCATTTTTCCATTTGACATTACTGGAAATACATGCTTTTTAACGGCAAGTGTAAACACAGCTGACTTTATTTTAAAAGTGAAAGAGAAAGTTTTTCTTCTTCAGTTAATCGAAAACATTAAAAATGTTTTTGTGAATCATCTTCCCAGAACATTTACACATTCTTGCCCATCTAATTTTAAACACTGGTCCATAACATGTTTCTGCTGGACTTTGATGAATATTTATTTAAGAACATTTACAAAGTAATAATATTTAGATTACTTTGACCTGCAGACTTTGTGTTAGAAAACACATTGACCAAAAACATGTATAACATTATGCTTCAACATTGTTATTTACGTATAGATCACTGCCTAATGCTCAAAACCGACCTTCAAACATGTAAAATTGTACAATGCAAACATTTGTGATTTTTGGACAGAATGTCAAAATAAACACAAGAGTGTCCGTGCAGGATTTTTGGACTAATGGCTGCACCACGTTTGCTATATCTGGCAGCCCATATGTGTTCCAGCTGAATGATCAAATCCAGTGGAATTTTTAAAAGTGAATTTCCCGTCTAGATCTATTTTTAAAGTCATTCCCAGTGGGTCATCCTGGATTTAAATAGGTTTTTCCATCGGAGCGCCTGGCATGTAATGTCTTCAAAGACAATACATTTTTACAAAAAGACATTTTTCAATGCCATCCATAAGGTTGTTACAAACTACATAGTGCATGTATTCTTTATTTTAGTAACTGAATAAACGACAAGTTTAAGATCATTAGGATATTTTCAATGTGAAAATGAAAACAAATCTCTTCTGTAGTACTTTTTAGCCAACAAAAATCTTCTCTTCCAAATATGCATGTTTTAATGTTTTACATCAGAGCAGACAGGAAGAAAATCATTCCTGTTTGTGGAAATGGGCAATGGATATGTGGAATTTGAAACATTTCTGATCCTGGTCCAGCCACTGTTTACACTTTAGACAGGCTATGACATCAGAGGGGCGACTTTATAAAAGTGCGTGTGCACGGAGTCAGGCAGTGAGCAAACAAGTTCGAAACTCTCATTGTGGTGAAGCCCATTACAGAGCATGATGGGGAACAAACTCATGGCATGGGCACTGCTGCTCTACCTGACCTCACAGGTAAAATTTACTCTCTCTGTTTTGCTTAGGATTTTGTCTGTGGAGAAATGTATCATAAATTGAAGAAAATTGTGATAGTGTTGTAAGATAAGTTATCAAGTTGATATATAAATGATCATTTTTTAATGTCTGTTATGGATGTACTGTAATAACTCATACTACTGTCAGTGGTTAGCAGATGTTTTTGGAGGAAGTATTGTTTTGTTTGGGAATTCAGTCATTCGAGCGACAGTGGACTGAATTCATTCTGGATAAACTGTGCGTAATGGGACATTCATGCTCAATAAAAAGTTAATGTTTTGTACCAATGAAAGATTTTCATATTCTTAAACTTGCCATTGGCCCTTACACTGGATTGTAATTGAAAACATGTTTTTATGCAACCAGAGCCTGGGAATACATACTTTAAGTGGTTCACATTAGATGTTTCTCATCTAAATATTTACCAAAATGTAACCCTGCATCACATAACAGTCGTAAGTAGCACGGGTATATTTGTTACAATATCCAACAATACATTGTATGGGGCAAAATAATATTTTTTAATGCCAAAAATAGAGCATGCTCCCTTAAGATAAGTTGTAAATTTCCTACTGTAAAATATCAGAAAGGTGTTTATCATTAGTAATATGTGTTGCACACTCAAATTCCAGGTGTTGGCTAAATATTATCCTACCCTAACAAACCATACATCAATGGCAAGCTTATTTATTCAGCTTTCAGATGATGTATAAATCTCAGTTTCAAAATATTGAAATTGTGGTCCAGGGTCACATATTGTTTTGTTCTTGACAACACACCCATGAATTCTTTTAAAAGACACATTAGAAATATAGCAATGATGAGGAATTAAACTACCTACAGTATAGGCTTAATGTAAAGGGTGCAAAACCCTCTATGTGTCTGCTATGTTTTCTTCAAAAATTAACATTTTGGTTCAGCAATTTCACTTTAATGACAATGAAAAGGTTCTCAGTAATTAAAATGACTTTTTCACAAATGTCACTTTACTCATTTCATTGGTATTTAAAGCAACACCAAAGAGTTTTTTTTACCTTCAAATAACGTTTCCAAAAAAGTTTCAGTGGTTCATCCACTCAAAACAGGGTGAATGGCACTTTCACATTCGCTTTGCAGCCCTCTATCGGCCAAAAACGCACTAAAGAAGTTTCCAACCGTCGGGTAGTGGTCCTGTAGTTCGAGTGAAAACTACAAAAACTTGCTTTACGGCAGACCTACAATCCAATCAGAGCCAGCTATGCTGCAGTATTTACAACAGTGCTAATGAACAATTACGCTTCTAACCTGTAGAGGGAGCAAAGAGCAGGAACTCTTTAGTGTTGCTTTAACACATTTGTCTTTCACTGCAAAACGACTAGATGACAAAACTATATCTATAAAACTGTTTTCTATTGTATACGACTTTAGGTTTGCTGTCAGCAGTGTGGTGGGCCATGTCAGTGTCCATCTGTACCAGTATGCCCGGAGGGGGTTCCTCTGATTCTGGATGGGTGTAAATGTTGCAGGGTGTGTGCCCGGCAGCAGGGTGAGGCATGCAGTGAGCGGTTTTTGTGTGACACTCTGCATGGTCTTCAGTGTGACTATAGCGCCAGCTTCCCTGGTGAACCAGGAGAGTGTGTCAGTGAGTGTCAAAAAACACCTTGTCTCAGTACATGAAATAATGTTAAAACAAACTTAGGCCTACTTGTTTAGTGTTATTGTCTCAGTACACTTTAAGAAAAGCTGGGTTGGGCTAAATAAACTCAACCATTGGGTTAAAGTTAACCTGTGCTGGGATGTTGCAACTCAGAATGCTATAAATAATACAGACATTTTCGATTTTAATTTGAATGAACTGTTAATATTTTATTTTATATTTTATTCAAACCTGATCATTTCTTTAGTTAAAATGGGCCAATGATGTTCCCTGGGCATGACTATGTAATATAGTTATAATTTTTCATCGTTTAAAGGTTTTTAAGTTTGTAGATTTAGTTATCAGTTTTAAAGGTGCAGTGTGTAAATTTTAGAAGAATCTTTTGACAGCAATGCAATATAATATAGATAACTATATTATCCGTGGTGTATAAAGACCTTATATAATAAACTGTATTGTTTTTATTACCTTAGAATGAGCCTTTTTATTACTTACACCGCGGGTCCCCCTACATGTAAGCCGCCATTTTGTGCCGCCATGTTTCTACAGTAGCCCTAAACCAGGGGTAGGCAAGTTCGGTCCTAGAGAGCCGCAGTCCTGCATATTTTAGCCTAAGCACTGATAATCTAACCTGATGTCTAAATCCTAAAGACATTGATTAGCTTGTTCAGGTGTGTTTGATTAGGGTTGGAACTAAACTCTACAGGACTGCGGCTCTGTAGGACCGAACTTGCCTACACCCGCCCTAAACGGACAAACTGCTCTAAAGAGTGTGTTCGTCACTACGTTGTCTCAGATGATGACATGTCTGTTCTGTGATGGCTATTGTAGCTTCTCTATGTGCTTCAAAAGGGAGGGGTGCAATTTGCAACCTCACCACTAGATGCCCACTAAAATCTACACACTGCAACTTTAAATTGAAAGGGTCAAAGGGGTGCATGATTTTTGAAAAACACTTTGGAAAAGGGAGTCGGGCCAAGTACCAAAACACACTTGTAGCCAATCAGCAGTAAGGAGCGTGTCTACTAACCGACATCGTTGATTGGGTTGCATATGTGTGGGACGGGTCTATCAAAAGAAGGTCCAGATTCTACTGGGGTATGGGCGTGTTTGTTTAGGTGATTTCAAATATCAATTCAACACTGGCTTTGTGAGATCATGCACCCCGCCTTTAAAGGGATAGTTCACCCATAAATGGGTGGATCATTTACTCACCTTCAGTTTTTTTCAAACCTGTATACATTTCTTTGTTTACAAACACTTGTAATTCATTAATGTTTGCAATCAAACAGATACGGGGCACCATTGACTTCAATAGTAGGATCAAATAATACTATGGAAGTCAATGGTGCCCCAGATCTGTTTGGCTACAGACATTTGTGATTTACAGGTAGCCATGTGGTGCTTGATCTAGAAGCAGTGGAAATAAACCTTAACCACCGCATTAAACTTTTATGAGAACATTCAGATCCCAACATATATTGACATCACATCATCTGTTAACATGCTGAACTGTTGTTTTTAGGTCAGGAGGAACTGGGCTGTAAGTTTAATGGAGTGTTGTACCAAGAAGGCCAGGTGTGGCAGCCATCTTGTGCCCTTCAATGTCGCTGTTCAGGCGGAGGGGTGACCTGTGTGCCCCTGTGCAGAGAAGATATTCTCCTACCCACCCCAGACTGCCCCCACCCACAGAGGGTTCTGCCACCGGGCAAATGCTGTAAAGAGTGGGTTTGTGAAAATATGAACAACACTGTGCTTGGGGATGATATCATAGGTTAGTTTCGGTTACTTGGTGTTTCGTTATTATGTGTCCAGCGAACAAAATTCATTTAAATTACTCACAGACCCTGCTACTCATTTGTTGATGATCATCCTACATAATGTAAAGATCATTGTATGAAAAGATAACATTGATATCTTTAATATTACTTGAGTAAGGCCATGACAAAGAATGAAATTAAAGTCAAATCAATGATTGAAATCAAACTTAGACACATCATTCCTGTTATTACACTTCAATAGGCAAAAATTCATCATTTAGCACTTACAAAAGGGGACATTTTTATTTCAAATTATCATGTGTCCTTCTTTGTTTATGGGATAAAGGTTTTCAAGAAAATTTTGGAATGAAAACACTGCATGAATCTTTCAAATGTTTCTTATTCCAATTGCTATCTGAGAGTTCCAATTACATTCCAGTCAGAGGGTTTCATTGTGGGATTTTGACTATTTAATTGAAAATGTCTTGCCAAGATGAAACCCAAAAGCACAATACAGGCTGGTTCCAGAGGGTAACTTTCCATGATTCATAAAAAGACTCATGGATGTGTAATGCAACAATTAAACTCCTAAAAAACAGAGCATGGAGCACCAATGGAAGGTTTTCCAAAGCAATATCACCCAACTTACAGCAACTACAATGGTACATTTTGTCCTTTGTATGGTTATACTTACAGAGCAATGTGTGCCACACAAAAATAGCTTAATGTTATCTCTGAAGACATTCCTTCTTCGGAATGATCAACCATTATTTCCATTGATGCTTTTATACACAATTATTTTGTTAATTTCAAAATTAACCTATAAATGTTTTTTTGACCATTCAGCTGCAAACCGTGATCCACACCAAACCAGGCCCGGCTCAAAATGCATAGACCGGAGCACAGAGTGGAGCTCTTGCTCACAAACCTGTGGGCCTGGGATATCAACAAGAGTGTCCAATCAAAATCCGGCCTGCCACCTTAAGAAGCAGACACGCTTGTGTATGGTCCGACCATGTCAGCCCGTTCTCAACAGTACCCCAAAGGTGAGCTTTCCAATATGCATCCTTTAACCTAGTGATTCTCGACTGATGGGTAACTTGGGACTTAAAAGTCAGCTGATGCAGAACTTAAATAATAAAATGCAACAAATAATCATGCCTGTAGCTAGAATAGCAAAATTATTTGTTTTCATTAAAGGGATAGTTCGGCCAAAAATGATATTAAACCCATGATTTACTAACCAAGCTGTCCGAGTTGCATATGTCCATCGTTTTTCAGACAAACACATTTTCGGAAATTTTAGAAAATGTTTTAGATCTTTCAGTTGATTAAATGTAATGTTACGGGGTCCACGACCTTCAAGTCCAAAAAAGTGCGTCCATCCTTTACAAATTAAATCCAAACGGCTCCAGGATGATAGACAAAGGTCTTCTGAGGGTAATCCGCACGGTGTTGTTGTAGAAATATCCACATTTAAAACTTTATTCATGTAAATAAATACCTTCCGGTAGCGCCGCCATCTTAGACTCCTCTGTATTCAGGAGAGAGTATTAGCGTAGTGTACGCACTTTTCTTAGTGATGTATGACAAATTCGGAGGACGGGGGCACAGAGCAGCAGCAGAGTAGCCTCCGTAGGCTGCGTAAGCTCTCATCCTGAATGCGGACGCGACTAAGATGGCGGCGCTACTGGAAGGTAGTTATTTTCGTTGATAAAGTTTTAAATATGGATATTTCTACAACAACACCGCACGGATTACCCTCAGAAGACCTTTGTTTATCATCCTGGAGCCGTTTGGATTTAATTTGTGAAGGATGGACGCACTTTTTTTGGACTTGAAGGTTGTGGACCCCGTAACATTACATTTAATCAACTGAAAGATCTAAAACATTTTCTAAAATATCCGAAAATGTGTTTGTCTGAAAAACGATGGACATATGCAACTCGGACAGCTTGGGGGTGAGTAAATCATGGGTTTAATATCATTTTTGGCCGAACTATCCCTTTAACAAGGTGAAACAAAATATAATCCGGAATTTATTACAATTTCATATTAAACATAGTTTAAGCTGACCACAGTGTTTTGTGTGCTGAATATTAGCTAGTGCCATATGCTAAACAATTCTTTTGCTACTTTATCTCCAGTCTAGGTGAATTTTTGATTTCAAAGCACAAACAGTTAACTCATTCCCCGCCAGCATTTCACAAAAGTTTCACAGAATGCCTTCCAGGAACATTTTCTTCTACATACACAGAGTTTAAAATTAGTAAATAACATTTTGGATTCAGTTTTTTTCATAAATTTGGTTATCTAGTGGATAATCACGGTATTGCAGATTAACATAAAAATTCATCAGGAACATGTTTTTTTATGCAAATGTTTTTTCTTAATTAACAAGATAACTCGTCGGTCAACCACATCTTCTGTGTTTTAGGGGTCAAGAAGAAAATGTCAGCGCAGTTACCCGTCAGAAAGTCAGCTGTATTTGTTCCATCTTGGCTGCAAAAGTGTGGAGTCTTACAGGCCCCGTTATTGTGGCCTGTGTACAGACAACCGCTGTTGTACTCCACACCGCACTGAGACCAAAATGTTCACGTTCCAATGTCCTGATGGCAGAACATTTAAACAAGCTGTCATGACCATCAACTCCTGCGTCTGCCATAACAACTGCCCCAATTCATCTGCGGGAGCATATAGAGGAAGATCCATCTGGGCTTAGACATCCCCCACATGTTAACAGATCACTGATCCCTGGGTCTTTTTGATGTAGTGGCTTTATATACAAGTCTTAACTTATTCTTAATCTTGAATATCAATCAAAAAACTTCATTGAGCAACAGTAAGGAAAACCCCATTTAAGAGTGCTACATTTTAGCGGCATAGATTGCAGTGAGATAATTACTGTAACCACCAGTGATGGCTGTTGACTTCTCTTTCGAGGGGCGTGACGCGCAAAACACATTATTTTAAAATTATGAACCACACACATGACGGGCTACATGTTGTGACAAACTTCGCATCGAGCACCCTCAAAAAAGAAGTCATCGGCCACCAACTGAAGTTTATACACCACTGAAAACATGTGCGGAGGGATGTTATGTATATTAAGTATATTACATTTCTGTCAATAGATCCTTCTAGAATTTACACATTGCAGTTTTAAGCATGATGAGACATCATTACATAACATCAAGGTGTATTTCATCTAGTCTAAAATGGATAAAAAATTGACCACATTTTTAAACTCAAATTTATAGTCAAGTCCTATATGTGACATTTATTATGTATGGCACCTGTATGCAGGCTTATATTTGAAGACGGGTGCTATAGTTAAGGTAATGCAAAGATTTATTGTACATATTTGTAAATACTTTTTCTGTATGTACGCTTTGCATCTTTATTACTTTGGATTTAAAATCTGTATTTCCCTGAAAAGGTTTCAGGGTGAACTACCTAATCTACCACCTCACATACTTGTAGTCAGTACTGTAATTAAACAACGCTCTCCTCAGTTCTTAATAATACAAAATAATAATAAAGATTTTTTTGTTTCTCACTTTTCTTTTCTTGCATGTTCTTAACTTTACAGCATGAGCCAGACTTAATAGATAGAAGTTAGTGGAAGTGTAAAGATGCGCTCGCTTATTGTTTTAGGTTTTTTGTTTTTTGAGGTTTGTGTTATAAAGAAAGGTCTTATGCAAAGGAATTAAAAAATTGGTCTAACATCAAAGCTTCTTTTGAATGTCAAGCACAGAAATGTCTCTTCTTCAGTGATAAAATGATTTTGTTCCGTTCCTAGTTACTAGTTTTACTTTACTTTCTGTTAGTCACTTCCTGTGTAGATTTTCACTCAAGAGAAAGTCTGATATCCACCCGACAAACGTCTTTTGTTGGTGGTGACCTACAGTATGAACAATGACAGTAAACTGCACATTCGTCAATTTTGCTTTTACGCACCAATTTTTACCCACAGTATATGTGATTGTTTTCATTCTTGGACTTCTTGGCAATGGTTTTGGACTGAAATCTGTGTATGATAACTGGCAAAGAATGGGTAATGTAAATATCTTTGTCCTCAACCTGTGTATGGCAGACATCCTGTACATCTTTACTTTGCCTTTTCTGGTGTGTTACTATGCATTGGACAGTCAGTGGATATTTGGAAGTGTTTTCTGCAAAATTGTAAGGTTCTGTTTCTGCATCAACCTATACGGCAGTATTGGC
This sequence comes from Paramisgurnus dabryanus, assembly GCF_030506205.2. Lineage (NCBI taxonomy): Eukaryota > Metazoa > Chordata > Actinopteri > Cypriniformes > Cobitidae > Paramisgurnus > Paramisgurnus dabryanus. The sequence goes on along the minus strand of NC_133357.1, from coordinate 13,764,899 downwards.
TTCCTCACATGCATCAGCGTTTACAGATATCTGGGCATCGTACACCCTTTAAGAGTCAAGGGCAGAATTACAGAGGGGCACTCTGTGATTATTTCTTCGCTGGTTTGGTTTTTAGTTTTTCTTCAATGTCTGCCTGATATGTTCTTTGAAAAAAACAGTCCGATCGCAAACCAATCCTGTTTTGACACAACTTCAGATCGCAACATTGAAGAATACCTGAAGTACAGCATCGGAAGGACGGTTTTTGGCTTTGGGATCCCTTTGTTAATCATGCTGTGCTGTTACGGACATGTGGCTTTTACTCTATTGACTAAGAAAGAAACTGATGTCATTTTAAAGCTGAGGTGTCTCAGACTGGTCGTGATCTTGACCTTGCTCTTCTCTATTTGTTTCATTCCCTATCACGTTTTCAGAAATTTCAACCTGGTTACTCGCATCTCTAAGTTTAAAGGCATGTGTCAGAAATGGTATTCTACTATTTACATCGCCAACCAGATTGGAAATGGACTGGCGTGCATGAACAGTGCAATCAACCCACTGGTTTATCTCTTTAACAATGATGAACTGCTAATGAAGTGTTTCATGAGGTGTGGAAGAGTTTACCAAACTCATGGTGTCTCCTCTGTGGTGATGGAGTCACCCATAGGACAATAACTGAGGGAGATGACAGCGTAACCAGGATATCTGTCTAACTTTTGAAGAATGGACTCTGTGTCATAACTTCAGTTTTTATATGATCATATGATCAGTAAATGAAAGAGATTTGAAACAGATTTGCATGAATTTGGTTGAATGTGTGATTACAGTGTTAATAATCGATCCATTCACTACGTGACACAATGTGCATCGTATGACAGGAAGTATGCTTGTAATAGTTTTCTTTGTGGTGCTCAGGGTTTTCACTTGTGTCAATGCAAGGTCATATTTGTGGTGTATCCTGTACATCTTACTTTCATGACAGAAATATGATAGGACACATAAAAAATTTACTTAGTACCTATGTCCTTTATTACATACTCCAACCACAAGAGTGTGCCATCTGAAAGCTTGGCAACATCATGGTTTTGTCAGAATAGCCTTTTATGTTTAATCCACAGAGACTGTATTTCCTAAAAGAAATATAAGAAAAGTTTTTGTCTATATTTCATACACCCTCCTCTGAAGTTCTTCTGTATTTTCTTTCACAACTTCTTGTGTCAGATTTGAAGTATGATCCAAGGAATAAAGTGCACTCCTAGTCAACCACAGCATATTTAAATCAATTTAAGTAATTTGATTGCACAAGGTTCGCAGAAGATAAAAGACAAAGAGTACAAGAAAGGAGAGAAAAGAGTACGCAAAAAGAAGACAACCACGACAAACTTAACACAGTAGAGAAGACATCATCAATAACGCAATGCGGATGATTAATTTAATTAGGCGACAAGAACGAACTTATAAAACATTAATGAGTTGATAAAAGAAATGGCAATGGCAATAACACATTTTTGTTTGAATACAAATTCACGGTTGAAGCAATCTAAATCTCCAGCACCATACGAGATGTTGTTGTACCCTGTGACATTTGTTGGTACAATTTTAAACTTGTTTTGTTTTGTTTATATGATATATGTGTGTATATACCTGATGTATATATTACCAAGAAAAGGTGTGATGAATTTATGTCCAAATAAGGAGAGGTCTTGAATATTTCTTTGTGTAATCAAGGGGTTCGAGACCAAAACCTCGTGGTGAAGACTGCTCGCTGTTATTTTTAAACTTTGTTTATTAAACCGAAGCCATTTGCATATGGTGATTCGTAAACTTCTTTTAAACAAGTCTCAGTGTGAATTTATTTAACTATAGACTATTAACTGAACCTGAAAACCCAGCTGAGTCTGGTGAGGGCATCCCTGCTGAAAAAACCAGCATCAAACCAGCATGGACCAGCATGGGAATTATGCTGGTCTATGCTGGTTTAGCTGGTTGTCACAGCATACCAGCACCAAAACACAACATATGCTGGTATGACCAGCATGGGATGCTGGTGCTAATGCTGGTTTAGCTGGTGCTAATGCTGGTTTGGTGGTGGTTTAGCTGGTGCTAATGCTGATGCTGGTTTGATGCTGGTTTAGCTGGTGTTCACTAGCAAACCAGCACCAAAACACAACATATGCTGGTTTTTCAGCAGGGGGGTGCGTTCTCCGGAAATCGTGGTGCTCGACCGCATATGTCATCGAGGTTCTCACATTTCAGTTAAAATACATTATAAAATTAAGATTTATTTCTTTTAAGACATACGATCATTGTAGTTTCATTCTTACCTTGAAATGTAACGGTTGCTTTTCTGAAATTGAACCCGAAATATTAAACCTTGATGACAGATGGGGTCCACCAACGCACCTGAAAACCTGTTCAGGATGTGTCCGGCGGAACTGGCATGAATGGCCAACCTATCCTGGGTTGGTACGTCTTGTGTGCCTCGCGTTACAGGAGTTTTATGTTTTGAGTCAAGTCTAGTTAAGTGTTGCATGTTTATTTTGTATTGTGCATTGTTAACGTTTTTTGTCTTTGCCCTTTGGGTCTTTGTTTTCCCTTCAGTTTTGTTTAATAAAAGTGTTTGTTGTTCAAGAGGTGTTTGACTCTGTGCTTGGCTTCTTTCCTCAAAATTCTCAATATGTAAGATTTTGCATTAAAATGTCCAAAAATCACCAGCACAACGTTATATATTTTATTTGTGTATTTGCATTGTTCCAAATGTTTTCAACAATGCTTGAATTTCGATAATTCACATTTTTAAAAACACTATAGGCCCAGGGTTGCTTTGTCAATGGCATCCCTGCTGAAAAAAACAATAAAACCGTTACAGAAAATTCTAATGGTTTCCATTAAAATACCAATAGGAACCATTAGCTTTTACCATTAAAACCACTACACTGTAGTGTGTTTTGGGCCTTATTCCATTAGAACCAATACATATTCCATTAGAACCAATACATAGAACCAATACATACCATTAGAGACCAACAAAAACCAATAAACTGTAGTGTGTTTTGGGCCATATTCCATTAGAACCAATACAATTCCCATTAATTTTCTGTAAGGGATTATGTTCAGTGGCCAGTTGAATAAACATAGCCACTAAGTTAACTAATCTGACAAACAAGCTATTAGTTATAACTGAACACTTATAAAGAAAAGAATGTGATGCTGTAAGACTAGCCTAAGCAGTTTATGCAACCGGCCGCACACATGTTATTTTTGGTTTCTGCTTTTGCTGCCATAAAAACCATAAGTGTGTTTGATGTTCATTTGGTGTTGCGCAGGCCGATCAGCGTGTGACATCAAAGTATCGCAAGAACAATTCTAAACAAGTACTGTGGCGTCACTCTCGTGATACTTTGACGTCACTTGCCAATCGACCTGTGCAGCACCGTATGCGGAAGTACTGCTTGTAGCGTTTCGCACGCGGTTCTGTCGTTGGGGTTGGTTGCTTTCATCAACCACACTGGTCACTGGTGGCTTACATCATAATGTTATAGTTATAAAACTATTTCAATACGTCATCCGTAAACTTGATTTATGAGTCCTTTCACGTCAATGTCCACATAGAAGGTATAAAGACTATTCACATCTACGCTTTTTACCGCTGCATCATCAAGCTACATAATTCTGAAGCATAATTCTGGCCCTGTTGGATATCTCCTGATTATAAAAATTTATTTGCTATAATAATTATTATTATCCTTTTGTTCTAATAACACGAACCAATTCAACTAATATCAGCTAAAAAATTGACATAAAATTGGCGTGTATCATTACACATAGACTTGATAGTGCATGGTTAGCAGACATTAAAAGTTAACGTTAAAAGCCAGTAACGTAACCTTTGCTGTTGTTGTGTGCAGTTTGTGCTTGGCGGGCAAGTGAACCCATGTTCTGGCAGACATTAAAGGACAAGGCCAGGCTGCACAGATCATGTGTCTGTGTCATCAGTACATGGGGGGAATTGGGAGGGGGACAAAACAGCTTCTCTGGTTCGGTTGCATAAAAATGAGCATCTAAAACACGTGCATTGGTCATAGACCTCTGGGAATAACAATTACGGAATAACAATTTTGTTCTCGAATGATGGATGGACTACAGAAGGACTTCCGCCGACGAACACGCTGTGACAGTGCAGGTGAGTTGAAAAGATGTTACAAGATTTAAGAGTAAAGATTTGTATACACAGTGAAAAGCTGGACGGTCCGAATATAACTGTGACTTACAAATCAATCATGTTGATGTAAAAGTACTACTTTAAATAAATCTAATGTTAGTAAAATACTTTGCGTCTTTCATAGAAGTAAATTCCACAGGACAATCTTACAGACACATCATTTGTTTATTTCTTTTTCTATGTAGCAAGAGCTGTTTGTGGTCAACATGTGGTCATAGTGTTGTGTGTGACATCAAGGAAGTTGCCCGGGGGGGGGGTGGGGAGGTGTCATATATCGGTGTTAAGGAAATTGCAATAGTTCTGAATAAGTGCACGCAAAAACCCTCTTTCTGCGCCTAAAGCTTAACAAAGCTGAATTTTTTTTACCACAGTTCACTGAAAAGAATTTGTAATGTGTAATATTTTCATATCCTAAAATAGTCTCATCCTACTTACTTCCCTACTGATGCAGTTGCCACATCGCCTTTCTCGTCTGCTCCTCAAAAACGTCACATTTTAGCTACATTTATCTAGATTTACGAGAAGCTTTAACCACACTGGTATCTAGTTTCACAAGACTAGCCTACATTATTTCCACAGTAAGAAATTATTGACCTGTAGATATAGGTTTTCCCCCCCCAACAACAGTACACATTGCATATGTATTGCATATCTAATCAAACCATAGTTACAATTTGTGACTTAGTTATTCCTAATGTTAACATTGTATGCGACTCTGTGTATTTTACTGGTGAAAGAGCATTGGTGGCTATGGTATAAGCCACATCTGAAGAACATCCTAACATACATACATGCATGCATGACACACCCAACATGTTTACATCCGGTTCATGCATTGTTTTTTGTTTGTTTTGTTTTTTAAGAAACATGTGCCTATTTCTCTCTTTAGCACTTACAGTAGATAGCTCCCTAATATAGATATAGCTCAGAACAAGTTTTTCAGCAAAAGAGGATGTTGCATTAATAGGGTATATTAGTGAAACCTTTTTACTTAGGAAAGCAGAGACCAGGCATGATACTTGTGGGTAAATGTCTTCACTTTTGCCTATCTTGATATGTACCACATCCTGAAAAGGCTGTGAACACAACCGATGCAAAAATCTGACAGCAGCAAAAATGTTACCACTTTTATTATTATGATAGCAATGTTAAAAGCTCTATAACACAATTTTTATGGATGCACTGATATTTCAGCCCATAATTGGTATTAGCAGATAAAAGCATTGGCCGATTGTTCCAAAACAACCGGTGATCAGAGCAAATATCCTGGAATCAAAATGATCAGGCAAATGCATCAGAACTCATGCTTCGTGAGTACAATTTCTTATGTGTACCCCTAATTTTGTGTCAAATAAGCTACGGTGTGAAGAATGCGGTTGCGTTGCTTCCCCTCCTTCTTTCCAACACGCTTTCGAAGCGGTATTCTGAAAAAAAAAATTCAACCGATTGGACCGATACATCAGTCATACAGTGCCACTGTATGATTATTGTGAAGTGTCATGTGACAAGCTTGATGATGCATTATAAAATAAAAGTTGCATAATTTTTAAATGCCATTAAGTTAAAAAAATCACTCACCGGACTCTGTGAGCAATTCTCCTAAGCAATTCTATTGGCTGGAAGAAAATTTAATTTTTTACTACTTGGTTCCTAATTAAAAATCCCATAAAATCGTTTTATAAAATATATGCCGTCTTAATTACAGAAATACGTAAATTATTGTCTAACAAAATGTGTACTTGTGCAGTTATTTTGCTAACACAAGCTAACAACTTAGCTGACTAGCTTGTTATACCTGCCTGCTAACATAAACACTAGTGTAAGCCAACAAGTTACTCAACAGCTAATCAATAAAATCCTTACCGCAAGTGTGTGCTGTCTCTTATCAAACTACTAGTGATGCAACGATGTATCGGACGATTTTTTATGAATTTGAAACCATCGGCATAGCACGAGAAAGGCAGATTGTTTCGGCCTTTCATTACCGATTGTTTATTAATTAACTGCGTGAAGGCAATAAATTGCATGTCTGTTGCATAATCCAGCATTTAAAAAAAGTATCAAAATAGTTAAATACTTCCCAAAATAAAATTTGTACAAATTATAGCTTGTCAAATGTGCAATGGGGAAAAAATAGTAAATCACGTAGGTAATCGCGTGAGATGACTTAATCACGTGAACCATTTGTGGTCAGAGTATTTCGGAAAATGTCTGCGATCTGTGCTTTTTTTTAAAAATCTCGGAAAATCTTTTTATGTTGGTCAGTTGAATGTTAAATAGACCCAATCCATGTTCAGTAAAAATAATTTGATGCAGATATAAACTTGCTAATAGGTCAGCTGTATAGTATTATAGTGATGCACCGATGTATCGGCCGCCGATATTTTTCGGCCGATTTTTGATGAATTTGAAACCATTGGCATATCGGCAATAGCACGAGAAAGGTGAATATCAAAAACGACCTTTGAAGGTTGTCATGCTTTCTTATTATATTTGTTTTAGCTTAATTTGTGCCTCTCTTATTATGTTGGTCAGTTGAATGTTAATCAGATCCAATCCATGTTCAGTAAAAATAATTTGATGCAGAAATAAACTAGCTAATAGACCAACTGTATAGTATTGTATACAAGTGTTTAATATCGGTTATCTATTTTAATTTCAATATCAATTTAATATCAAGTTGTCTATTTAAATCTGTATCGGCCCAAAAAAATCCTGTCGGTGCATCCCTATTTATATATACAGGGTTTCCTGCAGAAAATTTGTTAGTTAAGGTGGTAGGGTTGTGCAGGTGGGCGGGCCGGGGGCGTGGCAATCAAAGGGGCGGGGCGTACGCGTCATGATGAAAATATTTTTATTTGAAACACTCAAATAAAACTCAATTTTAAAGAAACTATGACAGAAAATGAACACAAACTAGATTATTAATGAATTAAATGTTTTATCAACAGGCTAGTTATCCTCCAGACATTGACGGACCATGTCTTTCTCTCATTTCGGCCATGTGGCGCGAGCCCGCTCGCAGTGTGAAGCGCGTCCACGCTATTCTCTGAGATGCACTTGATGGCCTTTTGTGCAGCAATTTTTTTTTTTTGATTTTTTTTTAAGGTGGTAGGGTATCCCAGCTTAGGTGGGCCGCCCGAACTGAAAAGTGCTGCGGGAAACCCTGATATAGTGTTTAATATCGGCACCAGTAGTTATCTGCTTAAATCAGTATTGGCCAAAAAAAAATTATATTGGTGCATCCCTACAAAATACCCTAACCTAAAGGGCTTTAGGCATCTGACATAATGAAAGACTACCAGAAGGGGGACTGAAGTTCTGTTTCAAATGACATACTGTACACTATGTACTCTCCGCTCTAGTGTATTTATGTACTTTCTCTAGTGTATTTATTTTAAAAGGGTAGTAACATCTAGAATTGAACAGTTACCCTGCATTCGAAATCGCATACTATGACAGTACTGAACAAAAGTACTTTCTATATATTTGGCCATACTACTCGCCTCACTGCCTAGTATGGAGGTAGGCAATTGAAATTAAAAAATATCAGCATTTTGATTTGTGAATTATTGGCTGTTTTAAAAATAGCGCCTTATATTAATTTTATGAGGACTTCAAATGATCTTTACATTCATATCTCAACATACAATCTTGATGAATAATATACAATGACTCAGAGTTTATAGAGGGTTCATAACAATGTTCAATGCCATACTGGTGAAAAGGACTGTGTCTGTACTTTAATGACACTCTCCACCACACCAACTGTGTCTTGCCTCCCACCTAACTCTCTCTCAGAGACCTAAGCAGGAACAGGGTTGATGGGAACCCAGCCATTTGTTATTAGCTTTCACCAAGAAAGAGCTTATCGATATGTCCTCTGAGCAGAAGCAGCTTACCCAGACACCCCAGCTAAAGGTATTGGTGCCATGGATGAAGACATCCCCAGGCCAAAGAAGAGGCTGTGAGTGAAGGGAAATCTTGAATCACCTGGCTTTTCCTCTTCTTGCCTTTTCTCTTTTGCTAAACTGCTTTGAATTTTTCCTACTCTGCAATTGTTTGTGAATCAAAAGAATGTAAATGTCTTGTTGATGATCAACCTGGCGTTGTGAACTTTGGCCCTGTTTGCATTCTTAATCTTAATAATGTCAGATCTGAAAGTAACGCCAGGCTGCAGTTTGTGTTTTATTTTAGGACAGCTGTGGGAATGAAAAGGACAATGAAATGCTTGACTTTTAAAATCATGTGATATCTTGGTTGCTGTGAGATGTTCTTTCAGTAGTTTTCATGGCCCTGGTCTCTCACTGCTATCTGAATCAGTTGTGCAATCCTCTTTTCTGTTTCCAAAAGAAAATAATATAGATTACAGTCTTTTGTACATAGAATTTGAGATCTGTCAATGTTGCTATCTATTTTTTTTTCTTTTCGTTTTTGCTCGTTTTATACATGTTATCTTTTCTTCTAGATGAAAGTTTAATATGCTGAGCTGTCTGTCTGATCATGATAATTTTATATTGACATCTAAATAATACACATCTCTAACCCTAAAAATGATCATATCATACTCAAAATTGACTTTCAGTGTCATCATTTGGTCCACAGCTTCACGACCCCAGTTTACAAACTGTCCTACGATAATTGTGATGGTTGGACTGCCAGCAAGGGGAAAAACGTATATCTCCAAAAAGTTAACCCGTTACTTCAACTGGATTGGCGTACAAACTCAAGGTGTGTGTATTCATCCTAATCATATGCATGCTGATCATTTGGAGGTAATCAGAAGCTCAAAAATGTGATTTTTATTTTATTTTATATACTAGCACTGACTGTATATTTGAAGAATAATTCATTCATGTTTTTTTTAAATTTTTGGCTAACAAATTAATTTTGTTCTTTCCCCTAGTCTTTAATGTGGGTCAGTATCGAAGAGAGGCAGTACAGACATACAAGAACTATGAATTTTTCCGTCCGGACAATGAAGAGGCCATGAAAATCCGAAGGTAAAACTTAAATTTTACTAACTTAAAAATGCTCTGCATTTTAAAGTTGGTGTTTAAGGGATAGTTCACCCAAAAATGAAAATAATGTCATTAATGACTTGTTTAATATGTTTTATATTTAGTCCAAGATCTTGTTGACCCTTCATTGAAAATCTATATACGGTATACTGTCCATGTCCAGAAAAGTAATAAAAAAAATCATGAAAGTAGTCCATGTGACATCAGTGGGTCAGTTAGAATGTGTTGAAGCATCGAAAATACATTTTGGTCCAAAAAGAACAAAAATTATGACTTTATTCAGCATTGTCTTCTCTTCTGCGTCTGTTGTGAAGCGCATGCACGAGACTAAAGTAAGGTGTCTGCAGTGATGCGGATGACGTACGATGCGGCTGACGTGTTATCTGGTGCGCCCCAGCTGGGTTTTTTTTGTGCGCCCGGGCTTCGTTTACAATCTGAGGGAGACGCACGCTGTAAGTTTGAAAAAAAACCTTCGGAAACATGTCTGAGGATAACACGTCATCTGTGTCACTGCAATCACGTGACTTTAGGCTTGCGCATGCGCTTCACAACAGGCACGGAAAAGAAGACAATAATGAATAAAGTCGTAATTTTTGGACCAAAATGTATTTTTGATGCTTCAACACATTCTAACTGACCCACTGATGTCACATGGACTACTTTGATGATGTTTTATTACTTTTCTGGACATGGACAGTATACCGTATATAGATTTTCAATAAAGGGTCAACAAGCCTTCAGACTAAATATAAAACATCTTAAACTATGTTCTGAAGATGAACGGAAGTCTTACGAGTTTGGAACAACAAGAGGGTGAGTCATTAATGACATTATTTTCATTTTTGGGTGAACTATCCCTTTAAGTGATAGTGTTCTTTATCACTAAAAATAAATAAAATGGTATATTTTTAATTTATGCATATCTGTGTATGTCCATGTGTTCAGGGCTTGTGCCTCAAATGCCCTCAAGGACGTTGCCAATTACTTCACTAAAGAGCAGGGACAAGTAGCAGTGAGTGAATTTGTATTATTATCATTTAAACTTGTTAATTCGGGACTGTCTGCAGTGTTATCCAATTATTAAGGGGCAAATCAATCTGTGACAAATATTGTTCACAGGTTTTTGATGCCACAAACACCACAAGAGAGAGAAGAGGGGTCATCATCAGTTTTGCCAAGGAGAGGGGCTACAAGGCAGGTGCAGAGTTTTGCTAAATTATCCCCTTTGATATGTGCATAAAAGTCTGGATTGCATCTTTGTCACATTACATACACAAAGCCAAATATGGACAGATTAACATTTTCCATGCACAATTGGCATCTAAGTGCAGAATGTAAAGAAATGGGCAATCAAACTGTTTATACTGAACAAGCTTTTTTCTAAACCCCAGATGATGGAGTCCAGACATTAGAAAAAAATGATGTTTTTTATGTCTATGTTTTCTGTTTAAGATGAGGGAAATATACATGAGTTGTGGAATTGAAATAAAGGGACAAACGTTTTTGGGAGACAACATAATTTGTAGGATTTCTGTGAATTAAAATGCACAAACCAGAAGCAATAATACAAGACAAATGAAGAAGGGATGACTCTTTAAAGAACAAATAATATTTATTTAAATGTGTGTGTGTGTGTGTGTGTGTGCATTTTTGGGGAAGAAACAATGTTATGGATGTGACATTTCTCTGTTAGGCACGTGACAATTCAGAAATTTGCACTTACTTAACTATCGAAAATAAAACTTTATCAGAGACTTTGCATGGATATTTAAACAACCAAATATTGACATTTGAGAAATCAGTGTGGTTAAAAACCTTAGGTAAAAACTTTTTTATGCAAAGGTTGACATTTGCATAGAATTGCCCATCCTCAAAATGTGCCGTTAGCACATTTAATTGTTTTTCATTAACTAGGTTTAACAAATGTTTTGTCCAGGTGTTTTTCATTGAATCCATTTGTGATGACCCAGAAATCATTGAGGAAAATATAATGGTAAGATTAAACAACTGTCCAATCCAGATTTTTTATCTTTTTGAGAGCAACATCATAGGTCGAGATACTGTATTAAATTGTCCTTTTAATGTTTTTTTACAGCAAGTAAAGTTAAACAGTCCAGATTACGAAGATTACGACAAAGAGGAAGCGCTGGTGGACTTTCTGAAGCGTATTGACTGTTTCAGAATCTCCTATGTGCCCATGGACGAGGAGAAAGACAAGTACACTGCTGCACATTTTTTAAATACAATGAACTACTGTTATATACAGTTTTACATACAAAACATTTTATGTTTATTTACCTTCAATGCATGCTCAACTCTTCCTTTGTGATCTGTTTCATAGACACCTCTCTTTCATAAAGATCTTTAATGTGGGCTCACGGTATCTTGTGAACCGGGTGCAGGACCACATACAGAGTCGAATTGTGTATTACCTCATGAACATCCACATCACTCCTCGATCCATCTATCTGAGCCGTCATGGAGAGAGTGAGCTCAACCTGCTCGGAAGAATTGGTGGAGACTCAGGCCTTACTTCACAAGGCCAGAAGGTGATTTTTTTTTTAAACATATAATAAACCAATAATACACAGTGCTATCATAAATCATAAATAAATAATGCAGTGTTTTTGGATTTGGATAATCAGATATTAAACGTATTGAGTCCTTTTTATCGTTTAGTACGCTAGTGCCCTGTCGGAGTTCATCAGGGGTCAAGCCATCAAGGACCTGAAGGTGTGGACCAGTCACATGAAAAGGACTATACAGACAGCAGAGACACTGGGTGTCCCTTATGAACAGTGGAAGGCCTTAAATGAAATAGATGCAGTAAGTGTTTCATGTATTATTGTTTTATAAATTAAAATGCAAGTGCATCGGAGGTGAATTGTTATTTTTGCCCCTTTAAGGGTGTATGTGAGGAGTTGACCTATGAAGAGATTCAGTTGAATTTTCCGGAGGAGTTTGCACTAAGAGACCAGGATAAATACCGTTACCGATATCCAAAGGGCGAAGTGAGTCCACAGCAGCATCTACACTGTAAAAACTATTTCAATATATCCAACGTACAGTGCTGTTTAAGTCACACATACTAAAATGACTACATAAAAAACCTAGCCTGAATGTGATCAGTGTTGCTTGATCCCAGCATGCACAGCAGGATTAAGAAAGTTGTTTATTGCATTTATGCATTTGTTGTTATAGGATTATTGCTTTGCTTTTACATGGCTTATGCCTTTGTTGCTAAGAGCTATCATTTTATATGATTTATAAGTTTGTTGATTACTACTAGTTTGACTCTATGAAACTGTTGCGCATAAAATCAGTATCTTTGTTTTGCAAGATGTTTCGCTTATTCATATCATGACTTAAAGTCTGAAAATGTATTCTGCAGTCATATGAAGACCTGGTGCACCGTCTGGAGCCAGTCATAATGGAGCTTGAAAGACAGGAGAACGTTCTGGTCATCTGCCACCAGGCAGTCATGCGATGTCTACTGGCCTACTTTCTAGATAAAAGTGCAGGTCAAAAACAAAAGCAGCCAGACACCGCTTTAGACTCACTGACTACACACGCCAGTCAATGTTTTATGTCCAATCTCTCTCCACAGATGATCTTCCATATCTGAAATGTCCGCTGCACACTGTTCTCAAACTCACTCCATTAGCGTATGGTGAGGCTCTACAGCTACACTGAAAAAAAATTACTAACAAGTTCTTTTAAAAAGAAAATTTTTTTTATGGGGTAAATAAGAAAAAATACTGATTAGAAAATAATTTTTGCATGAAATGGTTTTATACTGTACATACATTTTGTTTTTTATGTCTTTGCAGGATGCAAAGTGGAGTCGTTCTATTTGAACATCAAAGCAGTGAACACGCACAGAGATAAACCACCTGTAAGTTTGAGACATCCAGCAACTTTTTTCTTTTAATACTGATAGATGTCTAAATGGGATTTACTTTTTACATTGTAGGATGTGAATGTCACAAGAAACCCTGAAGATGCTCTCAAGACTGTCCCTGAACATCTGTAACCTGAATGGAAGAACGTATGCAGTAAAGCCATTCAATGCAGAAACATTTTTGGCCGAATGAAACAAAATATATCAGATTAAGTTACATTAGTAGGTAGAAGGAACCATTTTAAAAGACTTATGAATGTATATCTATCCGAATTCATCAAGATGTATAAACTTAGTGGGGTCCAAAAAGTCAGATTTTTTTCCTTCAATTAAACAATGAAAATAAAAATATTTAAGATAATGTAAGACATTAATCAAGTGCAAGCCAATTATATGATATAATGCCTATGAGCACCTTATCAGAAGTTGGAGCATTTTGAAAACACTAATATTTTAAAGAATTTAAATGCAAAAAAGCAGATCTTTAGACCCCACTAAAGTTATTTTTGGTTGTTTGCTGCTAAACCTTTTAAAATCTGTTGATGTTTTAAATGGGAAATATCATGAAAAGCTTTTGAAAAGCTTTTTCATGTTTAAGTGCTTTTATTGGGTCCACAGTGCTTCTATCAACCTAGAAAATGTGAATAAGAACAACCCGGTAACTTAGTTTTGGTAAAACATTCTCTGCAAGCATGAGAAATAATAGGTCATTGAAATTTGGCTCCCCTTGTGATGTCAGAAGAGGATAATACTTTCCCCTTAATCTGCATTATCCAACCATAGCACTGTCATTTAATGCAGAGATCAGCTCTTTTGCATTTAAGGGGACACACCCAAAGACTGTATATTTTGCTCACACCTACAAAGTGCCAGTTTTTACATGCTATAATAAATAATCTATATGGTGTTTTGAGCTAAAGGTTCACATAGGTACTCTGGGGACACCAAAGATTTATTTGACATCTTAAAAAAGTCTTGTGAAATGTCCCCTTTCAATTGAAATGGATATTGCACAGAAAAAGTAAGAATTTTATCAACATTTGTTTTAAGGAAATTTTATATTGTGTAAAAACTATGATTTTGAGTTCTAGGGTCAATTTGATGATGTCGTCAGAATGGTATTCAGGAGCTTATTCAGTTAGTGACTAGTACCATGGACAGCAACCAAACTAATAAATAAATATAAGAGACTCAATCCTAAAAATAACCCTCAATGCTAAATCTCAAAGAATTTGTCTTTATAATTTATATTTGCTAAAATGTGTAAATAAACATGTTTCCAAACACCCAAAATATGTTATATTTATTTAGTTTTAGGCACTTTAAAGCACTGATTTAAGTCCACGTATCTTATTCATTTTATATGCGCAAACAAACAACAGAAAAATAATGAAATTGCTGTAAGTGTAAAGTAATTGGCATGTTCTCAAAAACCTATCCAGACATTTTAGACATTCATGGGTTAATATTTTGTGGTCCTTCCTGGCCCCCAAAACCGTGGCGAGACTCTGTGACATTTTCAGCATGTACACGTGAAAAGAGCCTTGAACTTGAGAAAGCAACAAAAGCCTCCGGTGAAAAGTCATTCAGGTGTTTTCAGCGGTTTAAATGAGCTTCAGTTTTTCTCATGGCATTATTTGGCTTTCAGTATCAATCTTAGGATCTTTTTGGGAGGGAGGGGGCATTACTACTCCTTTTATAAACAACATTGTGCCGTAAAATATGGTTAGTGGAAAACCTTACGCACTCGTCTAAGGAGTTAAACGGAATCCAGTAACGTTATTTAAAACCAGCACCGGCAGAATGGATTTAAGTGTATATGCAGTTGTAATAGTATTGACAATTGTTGATTTGGGATGTGCAGGGCTGCCCGACGTGCAGACAGCCCATCTTCAGGTAAGTAATATTTGCTAACATCATCATTGTTAACCAATTATAATGATATTGTGTGGTTATTTTGTGATTGTCACAGTCTGTTTGTGATCAATTAATGTTAAATGAAGTACTTGTTAAGGTGCGCGCAAAATTCGCCTCATGCAATTACGCGCGAAACTCTCAAAACGTGCGCATTTTTATACTCCAGATCATGCACGAGCCTTTTCGCTTTAGAACTGTCGTCTCATTTACTTAAATAGATGTTTATATTGCATTTAACTGAATTGCTAATATAGCCTACTTATGTAAATCACATAATCTGTCATGGAAACAAATGTGCTCTATAATAAACGAGTAGTAAACTACACTGCAGAATACCTTAGTATTTCCTAAAATAAGCTCAAGTAAAATTCTTAGATAGACTAGTTATCCTAAATCTTAGGTTTTTAAACCATAGTAAATATTAAAGTATAGCAAATGGTATAGCCTACTATTATACTGTTATATTTATATATACTATATATATTTATACTGTAGTATTACTAAGTGTAGCATTACTACTGTATAATATACTACAGGAAATTACAATTTACTCCAGTAAATACTAAAGTACAAAAGTTTTTTTGTGGGTGTTTTTTTGGTTTGACATTAAAATCTAAAAATACATTTTCTCTCAGCATTCAAATTATGAAAGAAACCTTTTTTTTACATGTTAGTTTGAATAAGGGAGAAAAAGGAAAATGAGAGCAGTTACCCTATAAGGGCTACTGGAAAAGTCATGTTGAGAGTCATGTAAAAACATATCCAGAATGTGCTTGAATTTACAGACCATTCTGTCATGATTATTTTGCAACTAATTATTTGTGTCCCAAAAGTATGGTCAAAGCTTTTTATTATAACGGTGTACTGGAAGGTAATAACAGACAGGCACAGTTTCCTTCCCCTGTTATTTACTGTACTGGAGATGTGGTAATGTATTGATACAGCAATGAACTGTGTTAAAGTTAACATCATAAATCCTAAAGGGGCTCTTTACAGTAGCCTACTGACATATATTTCCATTTCCACCCCTTTTATGAATGGCTTTGATTCAGTCAGTGTATTTTAATGTAAGATCAAGACCAAACCACTGGCATCTGTAAATGAGTAATTTAAACTATTTCTACTATTTCCTTAATCATTGGTCCTCAAAGGTAGATTTGTTGGTGGTAACTGAATAGTTATTCAGATTAAGCAATCTCCATAGATTTTTTTGTCTACAAAATGCTTAGTTGGAATTTATTCTTCCTACAGAAGAATAGGATTTACGTCTCATGAAGTAAGAATGTGTGAAAAAATGAGAATATTTTGCATTCTGGCCAAGAGATCTCTTGAAAACTGCAGTGGGTTTTTATTTAGATGTTATTTTGTCTTTTTCAGAGACTAAGGCGTCAGACCACAACAGTAAAACCAGCTGTAAGTATGACCGTAAAGTCAAGAATTGTACTTTATATTGAATTGTAATCATTGAGATAACTGCCACCACTGGTACACTGTCAAAACAAGGTCAAAATATGTACCCCTACTGTCACTGGGGTGGTACCCTTTTCAAGAACAACAGCACCTAAATATAAGTACCTCAGAGGTACAGATTGGTACCAAAGATAGCTTATTAGTACCTTAGAGATACATATTAGTATCTCAAATGTATAAATATTGGTACCAAATATATACAAATCTGTACTTAATTGTACATATCAGGACCTTTTTACATAGTACTGCCCCAGTGACAGATGGGGTACATATTTTGACATTTTTTTTCTAACTTTGTATTTTACATTACTGCTGTTTTATTCTGAGGTTTCATGAACCACAAAGAAATCTTATAGATTTAAAATTAATCTTTACGTCTTGACAGTATGCTGAGTTGACAAACATATGTGTGATATTTAAATGTCTTAAGAATAAGTTGTGTATTCCTATTGGGCACAGACAATGTTTGCATGAATTATGAGCAGCAATAAAAAGTGTGTATTAGTACATGTTATAGCAAGGGTCTGTTGAATGCTGTATTCTGATTGGCTGAGAAATGTTCTGTGGGTATGCATTAATTTTTGATAACCGCACACCTAACTTGTCAAATGTCTTAAAAATAGGCACCAGAGCAATGTTTGTGGTAACCGTGGTATAAGAGGAATAATTGACTCCGGTCCCTTGAATTATTTGAAGATAATGCACACCCGCGGTGTAACGGCACTCCGCTTTGCGTCGTGCCGCATTGCACCTTGGGTGTGCATTATTTTCTTATAATTCAATGGCCCGTCATCAATTATTCCTTACTTAATGAAATGCAAAAGGTACAAACCCCAAAGTAAAAAATGACGCGAGTTATCGTCTCCAACGTAAATCTCTTTTCTTGGACTACAACAAACGGATTGTAGGCAACAGTTTACTTCCTGGGCCTGTTGACGTGGACAAGGCCGACATTATTTTGATATATATATATGAAAGTGGGGGGATTACATTATGAAATAAATGTTTTTCATATAAAATGTATTATATATATGCACTGTATATATGTATTGCAGTGTACATTATATAAAGATAATGCATATTCACTTAACTTTTTCTTATGCAATAATGGTTTAAATGTAAAAATTTTTGCCAAACTAGGTAAATGCCTATAAAGAACTTGACTTTTAAAGCAGAGCCGATCCGCCCTATATGCAGGCTATGCAAGTTGCATAGGGCCCCTTGTTCCTAACTTCATGCAGCGCTGCACAGGCCAGCTGGCAAATGGGATTTTGCCGTGGGAGCCATACGAAATTATAACAAGCAGTCTGATCTAACGATACTTTAATTCAGTTGTCAGTCCATCTATGCAGCTCCGCATGCGGTTGACGCGCCTATCAACATGCGTCTTTTTTCGGATATTAAATCTATCCGCCCGGAGCAGGAAAGACAAGTGCCATGAAGGTGGAGTAAAAATATTAAAAACACAAAAGTCCTATTTAGTCTTGAATAACCATGCAATGGATTTATAACAAACACTGCAGTCCAAATCCCTACACTGTCGAAATAAAGGTACAAAACTGTACCTTTTCTGTCACTGGGGCTGTACCCTAAGTTTCCGGTTGGTACCTTTACATGAATTCAAAACAGAATACAATTTCGGTTAGATTACCGTACCTTTAGGACCTACATTGTTAGAAAAAAGTCAAAATATGTACCCTAGCTGTCAGTGGGGCAGCACCCTTTAAAAAGGTAATTGTATGGACCATTAGGTACAGATATTTAAATATTTAGTACCAATATGAGCCTTTGAGATACTAATATGTATTTTTGAGGTACTAATAAGCTCTCTTTGGTCCCAGTATGAACCTCTGAGGTACTAAAATGAAATCCTTAGGTGCAAAGCTGTACTTTTTGAAAGGGTACAGCCCCAATGACAGAAAAGGTAGAGTTTTGTACCTTTATTTCTGACAGTGTAGATTCAGTTTTAGTCCAGTGTGTTTTGTTAGAAATGCTTGTACACATTAATAATCAAAATTTTTCATACGTGTTAGAAAAAATAAACACATTTATTCATGCAAGATGTTGTGTGACTCCTGTTAGCATTTTAAAACAATGCACATTAGGTCAAATGTTTGCATATTTATAGAATGATTTATGTATTTTTGTGTGTTTATCTGTGGAGTCTGATCATGCCTTAGTTTTTAAACAAATTGGAAAATCTGTTGAGTTATTTGTTATAGTTTATCTGACAGCTATTTTGGTTTTATTTTATTCATAATTTTAAATTTCCCTGATAATCTACATCTCTTAAAAAAATAATATATTTGGCAGTAGACCTTGTTTTCTAAGTACTTATGTAACAGATTAAAGGTGCTCTAAGTGAATCTGTGTGACATCACTTCTTGTTTGACGTTCAAAGTGTTGTCAAACAAAATGGAGCGTTGCTAACTCCTCCCCCTCCCTTCCGTGCTTTCTGAACGAGTCATGAACGCGCCCAATCCCTACTCCCAAATCCTTCTTGTCGTTTATTGGCTGGAACACTTTGTTATGTTTCGTGGTGGTAGGTTTGAGCACTTTGTTTTTGTCGCAGTTTGCGAAGCCTGGGCTGTCTACAGAGACTGTGTTTTTTACAGTGTGTTCAGAGGACAGGCAGCTAGCAGATAGTCAGGAGATGTTTACTGTATGAAACAAAAAATGTTTTATGGCCTAAAATGCGTGAAAATGTACAGCTATAAGATAATACGTGTTTTAGTTAACATTTTGTTTATAGCTACATTTAAGCAGAGACAGTGAATGTATTTATTTTTTGAACGCGATGACAGGGCCCCCTCAAAAAGTTGCTTAGGGCCCCCAGAAGGCCAGGATCAGCTCTGTTTTAAAGTATCTTAAAAAGTATAAATTGAATTGAAAATAGTTTCTTCTTTGTTATCTGTACTATGTGACTTCAAATGAATGTGTTTTTGCCATTTTGGTGTTTGTTATGTCTCTAGCTAAAGGTGACAGATTACCATGTGCGGTGTTCTGTAGTATCTCGCTATGCTTTAACCACAGTGGAGAGCACAGTGTGGAATCAGCTTCACATCCCTAAAGAAGCGGCCTTTGAGGTGGATCTGTCTCCAGCTGCATTTATCTCCAACTTTACCATGTGAGTAAAAGGTCACACCACATTTCTGGACCTTTTTAGGGTTGTAATTGTGGCTTCATTTATGTGGAAAGTTGATGGTGGAAAGTGGTTGATGGTCAAATAGGAAAAATAGTTTTAATGCTAAATACAGAAATAATGAACAAAAAATAACTCTCACCGATTAATTACATAAAAAGACATATAAATTTGTCAAATATAAATATTTCCAATGCAATTGTGTGAGAGACCTTGTAAAGAAATTAAACATTATAGTAAAAGAAACATTTCTGTAAACCGAATGCTATATATAAGGCTCCAAAGCAATGTAATAAAGTACACAGGAGCTGAAATGGGAAGCAGACGCAAGTCAAAAGTAAAGAAGGTTTAGGGCTGATGAATAGCCAGCTTTGTCAAGAAAATTCAGAGACCTAATAGAGAAAATGAGGGGGACTGGCTCTGTTCACTCTCGCTTTTACCCAGCAGTTTACCAAGGAACGTCGCCAAGGTACACAGTCACATATTTACGGGTGCAAAAACACACATGCATGTAGAATGCTCACATATATCCATCGACTATCCAGGGCTTAACACTTCAACAGGAATTCTGGATATATACACTTGCTCAGAGAAACACAACATTTTAAACCGAGCTATTTGCAGGAAAGTTTTATTAAAAAATGATTTGCTGTGCATTCAAGGTATGAAGTTTATGATTACTCCAATTCCCGTTGGTTTCAAGCTATGTGAACTCTTGTGTGTACACATACGCAGATTTGAAATAGCTCCTACAAAAATGCGTGTTTTTTTTCCATTTTTTATTAGACTGTGACTGGGAGCTCTGTGTGTTCACTGTGTCACATGCACAGCTATCCCAGACATCTCACTGCCACACATATGTGCAGGCGCCTTATTTTCCACTGTGACTTAAACCGTCCATTTACTCGCTCCTTCACAAACAAGGTCTTTTTCAAGACTTGTCAAAACAAGATTTTTATTTAAATATATTTGCTTAAAGGGGGCAGACCTTATTTTAGCATTTCTTTCCCTGACCATCATCCAAAGACACAAGGAGTGTATGCATAGCCCAGTGTGGTTGAACTCTTAAGTGTTTATACAGGTCAAACGCTCCAATGCTAAGAGATGAGGGAATCGCAAGAGTTTCCCAGTAATCCTGTTGTCTAAAGGAAATTAACTTTTCTGCTGAGCTCTTTTTCAATGTCACTGCTTGTTTGTGTATAAACAAGTGTCAAACGGCGGGGAAGGCTTTTATACCCAAATATAGTGTGTTGTTTCCCATTAACCATTGCCATATAAAAATGTTTAAAGTAGACTATGTGAACCGAAATATGTGAGCCTACCTGTAAAAACCCTGCAAAAGTCATTTTTTGTGATTTACGCTCATCCAATTTAAAGAACATACTCTACAAAATATATCTTTGATATCTTTAATATTGACTGAGTAAGATTGAAATCAATGTAAAATCAAATAATTCAAATCAAACTTTAACCCCTTAAAGGGATAGTTCAACCAAAAATGAAAATAATGTAATTAATGACTCACCCTCATGTCGTTCCAAACTCGTAAGACCTCCGTTCATCTTTAGAAACACAATTTAAGATGTTTTATAATTAGTCCGAGAGCTTGCTGACCCTTCATTGAAAATCTACATACGATATACTGTGCATGTTCAAGTTATAAAAACATCATCAAAGTAGTCCATGTGACATCAGTGGGTCAGTTAGAATGTGTTGAAGCATCGAAAATACATTTTGGTCCAAAAATAATCGAAAATTACGACTTTATTTAGCATTGTCTTCTCTTCCACCTCTGTTGTGAAGCGCATGTTAGAGACTAAAGTCATTTGACTGCAGTGATGCGGATGACGTGTTATCTGGTGCGCCCCAGCTGTGTTTACAGTCTAAGGGACTTTGCAAACATGTCTGACGATAACACGTCATCCACGTCACTGCAGTCACATGACTTTAGTCTCGCGCATGCGCTTCACAACAGAGGTGGAAGAGAAGACAATGCTGAATAAAGTCATAATTTTCAATGCTTCAACACATTCTAACTGACCCACTGATGTCACATGGACTCTTGGATGATGTTTTTATTACCTGTCTGGACATGGACAGTATACCGTTACTAGATTTTAGATGGAGGGTCAAAAAGCTCTCAGACTAAATATAAAACATCTTAAACTGTGTTCCGAAGATGAACAGAGGTCTTACAAGTTCGGAACGACATGAGGGTGAATCATTAATGACATTAAACTATCCCTTTAAACACTGCAGAACCACCGGTGGGTCCAAAACGACATCAACAAATTGTATTTAAAAAAAAACTGTATAAAACTATATAATAAGTTTTCTGTAAAATAAAAAAAAAAATTAAATTATCCAAAGTATATAGGTAGATGGCATGCCCAATTCTGCAAAAATCTAATTATACTACATTATTAGATTGTGACTTTAGACATGGATTTCACAGGCCAGGTCACATATATAAAACTGTGTATTTTGTTTATGATGCTTTTGTCCTTTTCATTTCCAATGACTCCCCAGCACATCAAATGGTAAAGTGTATGTGTCTGAGGTGAAGGTGAGAAATGCTGCCAGGAAGATCTATGACGCAGCTAAGAAGCAGGGGAAAACAGCAGGACTTGTTGCCACCAAGTAAGCCCAAAATATATTTAATCCCTTCTCCAGTAGGACTTGATTTTGTTTCTTTTGGCAGCATTAGAGCCCGCTGACTTCCACAAAAAACTGGAACAAGCCACATTTTATTAACTTTTTAGCATGCATGATGTTTTAGAAGGTTAATAGGTTCAAAAGAGATATCTTCGTGTCTCCGACAATGCTTATACCTTTGCATCAAAGTCTGTTATCAGTTACAATATTAACTCAAACATTTCCTGTCTAATTCTTCAAAGACAAAATAATCTGAGCTATGCTTACCACATTCCCTTTATACTTTAGGTCTGTACTTTTCTTTATGTCAGCATCCGTCTTATCTGTTTGTTTTTGTGTCTGAGATCTGTGGGGAAACATTTAAGACCAAGGATATAAATGAAACATTCAGTCACTGAGACATTAAAGTTTGTCTTCTCGATTCATCTTACCTTTTTGATGGATGTTTCTTGGTTTACAAATTCTTTCCAAACGATGTACACTCTTAAAAATAACGTCTCTTAAATATCAGGATGTATGGTCCCATATATAAACTTTAAAGTGCATACATTTCTATTGCACAAAAGTTTCTTTGTAATGGAAAAGAGTTTTACAGACTATTAAAAGTAAAAAAAGGTTCTTTGGGGAACCAAAAATAGTTCCTGTATGGCATCACTTTGAAGAACCCTTTATATTTAAGAGTGTATACAAAATTTCTTATTTTGAAGGGAACGAGAGATTGAGAAGTTTCGTGTGGCAGTCAATGTTCCTCCTGGGGCTCGCATGTCCTTCTCGCTGTCTTACGAGGAGCTGTTGTCACGACGACTTGGACGCTATGAGCTCAGTTTGGGTCTGAGGCCCGGACAGCTGGTACAGAACCTTTCCCTGGATGTTAACATAACAGAGAGGACGGGCATCGGCTTTATCAGAGCTCTGCCACTGAGAACCAGCCGACTGCTCACCAACAATGTTCAAGGTGCCACAAAAGAAACTATGTACCTCTATAAATTCTACACTTTGATATCGTAAATGCAAGTGTGTGCACACATTATATCTTATGATCTTCTAGCAGATGCAGAACCTCCCCCTTCTACTCAGGTCAAGCAGAATCCTTACTGTGCGCATGTGCGCTACGTTCCCAGCATGCAGCAACAGAAGACCATCTCCCCCAAAGGTCTCAATGCGGACTTCGTCATTCAGTATGATGTGGAACTCAAAGACCCCATGGGTGACATCCAGGTCTTCCCCCTCATCTTCACAGACACTCATTCACCTGATTGGTGGTAACAGATGAGACAGACCATCTAGCATTGTAATGTTGTCACTATTACTCTTTACAGATGGATGATGGCTACTTTGTTCATTACTTTGCACCGCGAGGACTTCCAGTGGTTCCTAAAGATGTCATTTTTGTCATTGACATCAGCGGCTCTATGATCGGCACAAAAATCAAACAGGTAGCATCTCAACCACCTTAAGACTTTAATCCTTATAACTCTGAGCTGTTCATCTGTATTTTGTAATGAATTTGTAGCCCTCCCGCAAAGATCATTTATTTTGAATTATGAGTAAAATAAGATATACAGAGTCAATTTTCAGTAGTACCAACTAGCCAAGTCTTTTTTTTTTAAAGTTGATAAGTTGCTAAAAGGACTATAACTGCTACAAGTCTTAAAGGAATATTCCATTTTCTTAAAAGAAAAATCCTGATAATTTACTCACCACAATGTCATCCAAAATGTTGATGTCTTTCTTTGTTCAGTCGAGATGAAATTATGTTTTTTGAGGAAAACATTGCAGGATTTTTCTCATTTTAATGGACTTTAATAGACACCAACAATTAACACTTAATTCAACACTTAACAGTTTTTTTCAAAGGAGTTTCAAAGGACTATAAACAATCCCAAACGAGGCATAAGGGTCTTATCTAGCAAAACGATTGTCATTTTTGACAAGAAAAATAACAAATATACACTTTTCGTTAAGGTCTGGTCCAGCGCGACCTAACGTAAATGCGTAGTGACGTAGGGAGGTCACGTGTTACATATATAAAACGCACATTTGCTGACCATTGTAAACAATAAACTGACACAAAGACATTAATTAGTATCAGTTGACATACAACAACGTAGGAACGGTCCTCTTTCACCACATTTGTAAACACTGGGGCGGAGTTTCGCGTTCGTCCTCTGTGACCTCTTGACGTGATGACGTATTGCGTCGGGTCACGCTAGCGCATGACGACCGGATCTAAACGAGAAGTTGCCCTTTAAAAGTGTATATTTGTTATTTTTATTGTCAAAAATGACAATCGTTTTGCTAGATAAGACCCTTATGCCTCGTTTGGGATCGTTTAGAGTCCTTTGAAACTCCGTTAAAAAAACTGTTAAGTGTTGAGTTAAGTGTTAAGTGGTGGTGTCCATTAAAGTCCATTAAAATGAGAAAA
Organism: Paramisgurnus dabryanus; assembly: GCF_030506205.2. Taxonomy (NCBI): domain Eukaryota; kingdom Metazoa; phylum Chordata; class Actinopteri; order Cypriniformes; family Cobitidae; genus Paramisgurnus; species Paramisgurnus dabryanus. Next base: position 13,740,167 of record NC_133357.1, on the reverse strand, counting down.
ATCCTGCAATGTTTTCCTCAAAAAACATAATTTCTTCTCGACTGATCAAAGAAAGACATCAACAATTTGGATGACATGGTGGTGAGTAAATTATCTGGATTTTTCTTTTAAGAAAATTTAATATTCCTTTAAGATTTGTTGAAATGGTCCTTGATGATGTGTATATTTTTATTGTATTTTACTTCAGACTAAGGCAGCTATGACCACCATACTGAGTGACCTGCGTGAGGGTGATTACTTCAATCTCATCACGTTCTCAAATAAGGTCCACACATGGAAGAAAGGCCGCACTGTCCGGGCCACGCGGCAGAATGTGCGAGATGCCAAAGAATTTGTAAAGATGATAATAGCAGATGGCTGTAGGTTCTCCTCTATCTCATAAAATAAAATGATAAAGACCAGTTTTGATTTATTGATTTATGCTTGTTGTTGCTGGTTAAGCTGGTGTTGACGTGACGTTTTAAATTTGATTAGAAGACTGGTTGGGATACCAGCATCCACAATATTTAATGGTGACTGGAGTCATGAGATTTTTTTGTTTCCTTAATCCACATCAGGGACGAACATCAACGCAGCTCTGCTGTCTGCGGCCCAACTACTAAATCCAACCTCATCTTCACCCACTGATCGAGTGCACTCATCTAACCGCATTCCCATGATCATCTTCCTGACGGATGGAGAAGCTACTATTGGGGTGACCGAACCAGATGTCATTCTGCATAATGCACAGAATGCTTTGGGTGTAACTTCTTTGTTTGGACTGGCCTTTGGCGACGACGCTGATTTTCCTCTTTTGAGAAGGCTGGCACTGGAGAACCGTGGTGTGGCTCGGATGGTAGGTGGCTAGTACTAAATATACACAATAATAATAAGACTAGTTTTTTTTTTCAAGGAAATACTTTTCTAGGTATGAAGGTATTTGATTAGGTTAAAGTGATACTACAAATATCAAGATTACCTTATGATGTACTCACTCTCAAGCAATCCGAGATACATATGTCGACCATTTTTCAGACTAATACATTTGGAGTTATTTTGGTAAATGTCCTTGCTTTTCCAAGCTTATAACGGTAGAAAACAGGGATCTTCTGACTTAAGATAAAAGTGCATCCATCCTTCACAGTAGTAATCCACATGGCTTCAAGAGTTTAAAGGAAAACGGCACAGTTTTTCAATATTTTACTATGTTCTTACATCAAATTAAACAAATTAACACATATTTATCTTTTTCCAATGCGTGCACTTAATCTTTGTACAGCGCGTCATGAATGTGTTAGCATTTAGCCTAGCCCCATTCATTCCTTAGGATCCAAACAGGGATAAATTTAGAAGCCACCAAACACTTCAAGGTTTTCCCGATTTAAAGACTGTTACATGAGTAGTTACACAAGTAAGTATGGTGTTACAAAATAAAATGTGGCTATTTTTTAAGCAGATAAAAATGAAAACTATATTGTATGGCAGAAGAGCACTTAGTTTGCAGCACTTCGACCTCGGCGCGCAGTAACATCATCAATCCTTACTACTCTCCCTCTCGCAGCTGATGACCCTGCAGCTGACCTAATGGCACCGGCGGAGGTGCGACAGGCTAGAAAGCCAATGCAGGAAATATCACCTTATCTGTACAACAGTCTGTAAATATTACTGCGCCCGGGGTCAAATTGCTGCAAACTAAGTGCTCTTCCGTCATACAATATAGTTTTTATTTTTATCTGCTTAAAAAAACGCCACATTTTATTTTGTGCCACCATACTTACTCGTGTAACTACTCAGGCGTCTTTAAATAGGGAAAACATGGAAGTGTTTGGTGGCTTCTAAATTCATCCCTGTTTGGATCTCAAGGAATGGATGGGGCTAGTCTAAATGCTAACACATTCATGACGCGCTGTACAAATATTAAGTGCACGCATTGAAAAAGATAGGCATGTATTAATTCATCTAAGTTGAGGTAAGAACATAGTAAATAGGGCTGTAACGATTAATCGTGTGAAATTTTAAATCGATTATGTGTTTCACGCACAGCTTGTGCGTGTACTACGGCATTTGGTCAGTAGGAAGTCCTTATCAATCTAAAATCATAACGAGTCAGAGTCGTTTATAACGTTTATTTAAAAAAGCAACACTCGTTAAACAAAATCATTCTTTATTATCATGAAAATACCTGAAACAATTTGAAGAACAGTGATATAAATATTACTGTAGACATTTCCTGGAATAGCATTCGTAATACTACTTCTTCAGTGGCACAAAGGGAGTTCCTGCACGAGAGCGCTCCCTGGCTTTTGTATGTGCCGGGATTTCCCCGTAATTCATTCAAATTCATTCATTGAGAAAACGCGCATTTGCACGATTAATCGTTACAGCCCTAATAGTAAAATATTGAAAAACTGTGTTGTTTTTCCTTTAATAAAGGTCCTTTGCGTGTAATCAATGAGATTTTGTAAGAAAAATATCCATATTTTCAAACTTTATAAACTATAATAATTAGGTATAACAACGCCATCTTGAATTCACTTGATTCAAGAGAATCACTTTGCAACTTACCCATGGCAACCAACATTCACTGTTGAATCGTTTGAGTACAAGATGGCGTCAGAGTCCAAGAAAGCTTGGAAGAGCAAGGACATTTACTAAAATAACTCTATATGTGATCATCTAATGATGGACATATGTATCTCGGATTGCTTGAGGGTGAGTAAGTCATGGGGTAATTTTGATATTTTGCTGAATTATCCTTGTATTTTAAATTGTGTATTCTGCTTACCTGGTACTGCAACACGAAAACACTTGTATAACTCTAATACCCCATACACACAGACCTTTGGTCCCAGAAAATACCCGTAAAATTGCCAGACAAGCTTCTGTGTGAACGCAAACACGTCCCATATATCTTCTGAGATCGTTGCAAGAAAGAGGACCTAGTCAGATACTCGGAAAACCCTCTGTGTGAACAAGAAACCGAAACAATGTCGTAATGGGCGTGTCGTAGTGAGGACACGCGCATCATCACAACAAAAGTTATGGTTCAGCTCCTTAAAACGAGAGATAACATGCATATAAACATTCACCACGAGAAATGTTGCAAACTAGATTGAAGCAGTTATCAGGAAATAATAAATGTGACGCATAAACAATGACGCACGTGCCGTAGTGAGGACGCGCGTGTCATGGCAACATTAAGTTGGTTCAACTCTTTAGTTTAAAATTAGGGATTTACAACATTCACGACGAGAAATGTCAGCAAACTGGACTGAAGCAGATATCAGGTAAATTAGCTTGTTACTTACTGCGCTGAAGCGGAGATCATTCAGCAGCATAAAAGAAAATCACGTCACGTGCTCATTTAAGCTTATAATAAACAAAAATGCCCGCGCGTCATCCCAACAAGATATATCGTTCAGCTCCTTAAAACGGGGGTTTTAAATGCATATTAACAATCACGATGAGAAATGTCTGAAAACTGTATCAAAGCAGAAATCAGGGAGCTCGTCAAATCAAGCACTCTGAAGCTGAAATCATTCACCAGCATTAGAACTGTGCGTTCACGCGCGCCTTTATAGTCTTATCATAAACAAAAATGCATGCGAGTTGTTTCCGGAGAGTGAAATAATAAATAATATGCAAACTTAAGATGCTGCGTAGAAGAGAGGGCAGGGCTTTAAACAGGTCACGGGTCTTTCTGGGACCTTGCAGATGCCGGCTTATCATTGCTATCCCTGAAAAATACAGGGTGCATTTTCTGTGTATTTTCCGGAATGTCTGTGTGAAAAGGGCTTAAATGGACTGTAAGTCACTTTTGATTGAAGATTAATATTATTTTTTAGGTATATGAGGATGATGACGCAGCTGTCCAGCTGAAAGGTTTCTACGATGAAGTGGCCAGCCCTCTCCTGTCAGATATCCAACTGTCCTATCTGGATGATCAAGCCTATGACATCACTCGTACCCTTTTCCCCATATACTTCCAGGGCTCTGAACTGGTGGTCACCGGACGACTTAAGCCAGGTGTACAAGATCTCGTGGTTACACTGACAGCGAGGGACGAGGAAAAAGGGCTAATAGTAGGCCAAGCTGTTGTAAATGCCACGGGACAGTCTCTTGGCTGTGCAGAGGCGCTGGATGGTATTCCCAGCTTTGTGCAACGTCTATGGGCTTATTTCACCATAAAGGAATTGCTGTTAGCCAAAATGAACACCACTGATTTGGTCATACAGCGTATTCTTGTGGATAAAGCCACCAATCTCTCTCTGCAGTACAATTTTGTAACACCTCTCACTTCTTTGGTTGTAATAAAGCCTGATATTGATGAACCAAAACCGACTAGTTCCTCTGTGACGACTACTACCGGCAAGACAGCAGATGGAACCGTAGTGGGTTCTGCGAACGTGACAAATCAGGTATCACATTCTGCAACGGAGACCAAAAACTCTTCTTTGGCTACAAAACCAAGCTACCAAAACAAACCCACAGCCTCCAAATCTGGGCGACAACATCCGCAACCCTCAGGGCTGCATACCACTGGTCGACCACCCAACACCTCACTTTCCCATCCGTCATTGAGGAAGACCACTACAGTACACCCTAAAACCACCACTACCACACCTGCAAGCAAACCGTCCTCATCTCCTCCTAGCACCATTAAAACCGCAACAACCTCAGCCCTGGCCAAGACATCAGAGCCAAAGCTGAAAAGCTCCAAGACTCCAGCCAGTACAGCCAAAACCACTTCTTCCTCTCAGCCGGTCAAAACCACAACGCTAGCCACCTTAGTCAAAACTGCACCTTCTGTGGTAAAAGACTCACTATTAAATGACATCAAGAACTCTAGTATCTCCGGACTCACAACAATTCAGGACGGCCTACAGCCCCCGAGTGCATCTACCACAGATGCAAATTCAGATGTTGAGCTGGAGGTAGCCACGCTGCTGGCTCCAACTTTTATTCCCATGCCAGGAATGACAGATGCACCGAGGTTATGGGAAGCATCTCGTGTTCTGGGTAAGTTTTTCTGGTGAACTGACAAACATCGGGTTGCAATTTTATTTGATCATTAATTGCGTTTCCATTAAACTTAAAATTGCACAAATTTGCAATGTTGAAATTTGTGAATGCAAAAACTCACATATATCACAAAAAACGTTTTACATTCGCATAAGGTGGTTTTTCAGGCAATTCGGAAGAGGTGTGTTCTGCAAAACTGCAATGTTTTTTTTTGCAATTTTAGGTCACCTGATGTAAGTAAGGTGATGCAGTATGTACTAAAACCTCCCAGAAATATCCTCAATACGTGTCTAAGCCCAAGTATAAGAGGCTGCCATTAATGTTTGGATAACCCTACAATCTCTTCTGATTTAAAATAATGAACTATTACCTCCAAGAAACATCTATAGGTTGTCGCTTCTAAGTATAAGGTGCTTTCCTTGGCATTAATGTTCGGATAATAGGGGTGCGCGGGGCAAAAACTTATGCTGGGTTAGTTATAACACATACTGAGCGTTTTGTTTTCCCTGTATTTTTTTCACGCTGCCAAAAGACGATCTCCCACAAATTATTGTAAATATATAATGTTTTTCCAGAGAATTTTGATGAACGAGTGTTTTGGTGGCATGCAAGTAAACTTTTTCATCATATATTTTAAGTTGGGTGTGTAAGATACCAAATCCAATGCATATTAATCAGTGTCTTGTTGAATAAAACATGGCATTGTTTTAAAATATGTCTGCAAATTTGTTGGTGGGCTTGAAATTATTTTGTCCCAGCGGGGTTAATTGTAACGCTGTGTTACAACTAACCCCTCAGCACTTACGATATGAAAACCGCTAACATTAGCGTAATTCTTGCCGTTGTTTTAAATAGGCTACACACGAATGATTGCTGGCTGCCAACAAAATAAATGTGCCCGTCTTATCAAAAAATGTGTGTCATATCTATTTTTGTTCATATCTTTAATATTGATTGAATAAGGTCACGTCAAAGATTGAAATCATAATGAAATGAATGGCTAAAATCAGACTTTGATGCTTATTATCTCAGAATTTGATTTTTGAAACTGTAGTATGATGATTACAGACTGGGTCACAGATAAAAACATTTTTTGTCATAATTGTGCTGCTTTTTCTCACATATTTTGACATTTGTATCCATTTATAATTGAACTATTGTTAGAAAAGGGCTGGATTAATAAATACAGTGTGGATACCTGTCTATTATAGACAGACATATAACAATATCCACTTCAAGTATAAAAACAAAATAGTATTGAAATATTTGCCTGCCAACTTAATTTTTAGCAAGTGTTACAACTAACCCCCCTTCATATTATAATTAGCCCCACCTATGGGGTAAGTTGTAACGTTTGCATTTCTGTCACGTTTGGTGTAATTGTCCAAGAATGGTAAGTACTAGAAACAAACTTCAAATGTTAATTTGTAGCAGAGATGTGTGTGTTGCTTGTGTAAAAATATAATAATCAAACTCAAATATTTTTTTTGAGCCAAAACCAAAAAGCGTTAGGTTGTGCCCCGCTCTCCCCTACTTTTACCTCCAAGATACATCTATACATTGGCGCTTTGAAGTATAAGGGGCTTTCCTTGGCATAATGTTTGGATAATACTTTTACATCTCCTTCGGTTAAAAATAATGCCTAGTGCGGTGGATGTGATATTAGTATACCAACATCAGTTGATGTGATATTTGCAATGACTTTTCATGAAACTATGTTTCAGTCGCATATTATCGGTCAATGGAAACGCCGTCATTTCGCAATACATTTAGAAAATAATGCTAAAGTTTTGTAATGGAAATGCAGCTAGTGTCTCATTTACTTTGCCACTAAATGTTCCTGGGTTCCTACAGCTGATATATTGTTGAGATATACGATTGATTTAAAGTTAAAACATGAATTAATGTATATAAAACTTTGAAAGGAAGTTATTTTGGATTGAAGCATCTGCCAAATTCATACATATGAATGTAACATCTTTTGTGTGTCTTTTAGATGTCTCCTCTACCATCCATGTTCAACAGAAAGGTAAGACTTAATACTTTACTTCAGTATTTGTGCTGGGTTTGAGTATATGGCATTTCATTTTTCTCTCTTACACAGATATTGATCTTGTTAAAGGTAAGAAATGCTTTTGATCTGCTTTGAGTCAGGTTTTGCATTCAAGTCTACATGGTCAAAGCTGACTCATTATGATATTTTGCAGATTTCAATGCAGCACATGACTACGACTATGACTACAACATCCATTATGATTCGTGTAAGTTGAAAACACTTTAAATCTGTGCTTCATCACTTTCAATTACTGTATTATTATTATGTAAGACATTCTTGGTTCATTTTCTTTACAGATTCAGATGCAGAAGAAGCTGGTAAGCATATACCATATGTGGGAAAACCTTCTCTAATGTAGTGCAGCTTGTCGACTTTTGCATTATGTATAGCAGAAGTAGCACATCAATAAATAATGTGTGTTCATCATTTCAACAGACCTGGACAACTCACCAAGTTTAAGTTCAGTTAGAGGATTTTCCTCATCAGGTATGATGCTAGTACCACAATGAAATACCCTTCTTTCTTTTTATCGTTCTTTCTTTCTTTACCAACCTCTTAACTTTGCTTGTTGAAAGCAGGTCATGATTTTGAAACACTATATGAAATGGTACACCGGTTGCACACCATAAAACGTAAGCAGCGCATATTTTTTCTGCACACATGTTAACTGTGTGTGCCAACTGGCATGTAGCAAGCGGAGTGAGGATTTTCAGGTAATTCATATAGAAGTTAAGCTTTACGATCACGTGGTGCATTGTGGGACAGACAGCGGAGCAGGCCTGAAAGCGGCCGAGAGCGTCAAAAAAGTTAGGTGGTTCTGACTTTATGCAAATTTCAAGCAAGGCAAACACTGTAAAAAGTACGCAAACCAAGATTTTGACGCGTTTCTGACTGTTTGCACAACTGCTCTACACCTCTGCTTACGAGTGTGGTGTGCAACCGGACAACATCTCATAGAAATGATTTATTAACATGCTTTCATTTTATGCACCTCTTGAAGTGGATGGAGACCCACACTTTGTTGTTCAGCTTCCAAAAATCCACCAGAACTTATGTTTTACTATTGATGGAAGGGCTGATGATGTACTACGCCTTCTGGAGGACCCAGATAAAGGTATTTAGTTTTGCCATGTACGTGGCTTTATCTTGAAGAAATGCTATTATTTAGATCATGTTGTTTTAAAGGCGGGGTGCATGATCAGCCAATGTTGATATTTGAAATCACCTAAACAAACATGCCCCTAACACAATAGATTCTGGACCTTCTTTTGATAGACCTGCCCCACACATATGCAACCCAGGCAATGATGTCTTCCAAAGAGTTTTTTTTTTTTAAATCATGCACCCCGCCTTTAACATAACTAGTGTACTTTACTGTTTCTTTATATCATTTTGTGCTCTAGGCATTACTGTGGATGGGCATCTGATGCTGGCTCCCTCTAAGGAGGAGATGGAGAACCGAACTCGTACGTTCTTCGACAGGATTGTCATCACTGCTGCCAATGTTGGCTTTATTGTTACATTAACATTAGATGCAGTGGTTGTAGAGATAAAAGGGGAGGGACTTGAGATGCTGCCTACCAATCAGGAAGGATCTTTAGAACGACAGGGCTTGAGAATCAAGGTTGATGTGCACCATAGCTGTTGGATTGATCTCGGGACAGATGTGCAGTTTCTTGTTCTCTTTCATCGCTACAACCACCCCAAATACTTTCAGAAGGAACACCTGGGCTTCTATATTGCTGATGGCAAAGGGCTTTCTCACCTTAGCCATGGGCTTCTGGGTAGGCAACATTTTTTTTTTGTTTGTTCAGTCATTCAGTGAGGTTTACTGGGTTTAATTTTAACTTACAATTTAAGTTTAGTTTTTTGTATTTTCCCTCTGTGATTGTTAGATAAACATGTTTATCAGCATTCTTTATAGCTACTCATATGCACTTAAAAGTTAAGTAATATACTTTCAATGTATTTAATATGTTTTAGATATTGTGATAATACCTAAGTTTAAACAATAAGCTTAAAGGGCGGTTTCCCGGACAGGGATTAGACTAGTCCTAGACTAAAATATATGTAAGAGCTGTCAAAAAAACAACATATCTTAAAGGTGCAGTGTGTAAATTTTAGCAGCATCTAGTGGTGAGGTTGCAAATTGCAACCAACGGCTCAGTCCACTGCTCACCTCTCGCTTTTGAAACACATATGGATGCTACGGTAGCCGCCACCGAACAAACATGTCATCATCGGAGACAACTTAGTAAAAAATGTTTGTCTGTTAAGGGCTTTTGTAGGAACATGGCAGCACAAAATGGCGACTTCCATGTAAGGGGACCCTAAGTGTATGTAGTTAAAAACGTCTCATTCTAAGGTAATAAACACATAATGGTTCATAATGAAAGGTCTTTATACACCCCTGATAATATCGTTTTGTATATTATGTTGCATTTCTGTCAAGAAATCCTTCTAAAATCTACACACTGCACCTTTAAAATACATCAGTGCCCTTTGTTTTGCCTCAAAATGCACAAAGGTAATCTTTTTAGTAAGACATGTTTGTTAAAACTAGTCATATTTCATAATTTAACTAAGGCCTAGTCCTGGCTTAAGCTAATCCCTGACCGGAAAACCACCCAATTATGTGTTTACATTAGTAAATGCATTAGCTAACCAAAACGAACAATGAACAATATTCTTATTTAGAATTTATTTTTCTTTGTAAACGTAAGTTAATGCCAATACAGTTCGTGCTTGTTTAATGTGCGTTAACTAATTACTAGTTAACAGTTACAACTTTAAAACAATTTTTTATAAGTAATTAACATAAACTAACATGATGCTGTAGAAGTATTGTTTATTGTTAATTCATGTTAGCTAATGCATTAACTAATGTTAACAAATACAACACTTACTGTACAGTATGTTGTATAAATGTAACATTGCAGTATGTGATAAAATATATACAGTTGTATTGTAACAGCCTAAATGCAATAATCTTCAATATTTCCCCTTCTAGGCCAGTTTCTACATAGCCATATAGAGGTGATACGCGTCACAGACCAGACGGGATTCCATCATGGGCAAACAAATACGAACAGTTTACTGGCAATGGGGTTGTTAAAGAAAGGAGACGAGCATTTTCCTGTCACCCTACAGGACAAGAATCTGAAGGATTCATCCAGAAAACGACACTCAACTCGATGTTGGGTCGTGCCAAAGGTAGATGTAGAGAGACTTCTGGGCCGTTCCTATCAGAGTTACGTTGTGGACCACCAATAGATTATTCCTCATATGTCATGATTATTCAGAATTGAAGTTTTGTTTGCAAAGGCAGTAAATTTGACATTATATGATTTTATCAAAACAACAAAAAATTTATTTAATAATGACCAAATACTATTGCTTATGTTTAGTTTGCATAAATGTGTATATACAGGACTGTGCAAAAGTCTTAGGCCACCATGTCAGAATTAGATTTGTTGTTTTTGCAATGTTATAGTGATCATATATAATTATTTCTCAGTCTCTTTAAAAGAATACATCCAGAAAATACAGGAAATGTGTATGTAGTATTAAAAACTGTATAAAAATGTAAACTGATGTGTGAATTTTTTAGGGTAAACTCCACTTTCACTTGCGGAATAGCAGGAAACTAAAGGATCTCTTAAACCTAAATAAAATTAAATTTCTAATATTAAAGAATTTTTTAACTTCATTCTGCTCAAAAACGCTCAAGATGTATTTAGTGCCAAGAGAGGTCACACTAAACACAGACGATGTCTAAGAAGACATAGTCCTGATTTTTTTTTTTACATGTTTCCTGTATTTTCTGTTTGTATTTAAATAAAATATATTGAAAAATAAATATGGATGGATATTAAACTTCTAAAACAACAAATCTGGCAGTGGTGGCCTAAGACTTTTGCACAGTACTGTATATACTTCTATTTTAAATCACATTTAATATATTTAAAATAATATAACAGATTTTTTTAAATAAAGATATGTATTGATTATAAAATATTGTACATTAGTAATTAATATTCCACCCCCCCCCCCTATTTTTTCCAATAATCATTTTAAACCAAGGAAGGTTTGCGTTTCATTTTATTCATATTTATTTTTGTTGCACAAGACTGCTCAAACACGAGATGAAATTCACAACTGAAAGTCGTCGAGTTTGTGTCAGTTTTTGTTTTTTTTCTTGAAATGTTTAGTTATCATTTTAACAATGAAAATGAAAGACAAAACCAAAATAAATACAGTACAAAAGAACAGTAAACAGTTAATCCAAACATAATATTATGAGATAATATGCTGGAGAGGTGCAAAAGATACTGTAACTCCAAACAATCCTTCATTCTATCGGATTCCAGTTATCGTTAATTCGCTAATTTTCTGCACAAAGAAAGTTAAAGATCTGTATTTCAATCTATAAGGCCATATAAGTGACTTTGGCCCAATGATAATCAAGAATGGAATGTTATGGTCTCCTACTTGTTTTCCGTTAAACATTAAAAGGACAAACTATAGTCACAGGATTAAAAAAAAAAAAAAGGCAAATATGGAAAACAATGCATGACACAAGCAATGCTTGTATATTTTACATTAAAAGCAGTACAGCAACATGATCAGGTCCATTACACCGCTGTCCTCTAACTATTCATGGCAATAGAAAACAGAATTAAGCATGATTAAGACATTGTATACAGTAGTTATCAGTGATAGTGAAAATGACTAATCTGAGGTCAATACTTCAAAAGTTTGTGTCGTGGTTTTAACAGCCATGTGTAAATGCAGATATTGTGTAGATCACTGATAAGGATGCGGGTTTATGTTGCATGGCACAAAAAGTTACTAAAGTTCACAAGTGTAGTGTTAATAACAAATAATAATAAAGTTATGTGTTAAGTCTGTGTTCTCATGGGTTAAGAAGTCCAGGACCAGCAAAGCGTACAAAAGCCAGAATACCACAGGACCAGATACTTACTAAATTCACATTTTCAGAAACTTTTGCCTTCATCACTTCCACGCTCTTAAACTTTTCAGGCAATTTTTGCAATCATTTTCGTTCATCGTTCAAAACAAACTAGGAACTTGTTTACAGAAGAAAGAAGAATGTAGCACAAGCTCAAAAGGAAGTGTGTGGTTTTCAAGTTATCACAAAGACCATAATGTTAGTTACAAGTTAATGGCTTACAATTCACTTCTATACTGCATATTATACACCTCATTCAATTTAGTTGAAAGGCCAAAAAATATCCACCAATAAAATAGAGAAATAAATAACTATAAAGAGCAGTGAGTGGTAGTTAGATCTACTGAAATGATGCACACATACGGGACTGTCAATTCCATACAGAACATTGTGTAAAATGAATCTTGTTAAACGTCAATTTGTCTGTTTAAATATTATTAAGATCATAAAACGTCTTTTTCCAAGTGTCAAATTGTTGCTTTAATTATTAGTGTTTAACGACTTAATATTTGTGTCACTTTCCGAAGTACAGGAAAGCTGCTGTGTGTGACTAGAAATGCTGAACAGTCTGAGCTTTATCCCTACCAAACATCTTAATAAGCTCAAGTATGTTTTACTAAAGCTGAAGCGAAATCATTTTTTTCTTTCCATCAATATTCACAGTTTTTCACATGTGTGGGCTTCAGTCAAGGACAGAATTCCGAACAAAAAGACACGTGTTTCACTTCAACAGGATGTTTGCGCAAAACGATGCATACTGCGTTCGTACGAATCTAAAATAGCATGGCGATATGAGCCCACTTTGTAGTACAGATAGGTGAGTTATGGAATGTGCGCTATAGAGCATTGTGTCTGTGTGCTGAACTGTGTGAATCTGAACAGAAACACAGGGGCGGGGCGGCGACAAAGAGCATTTTGGGAAAGACAAGGAGAGTTGAAAGAGATTTACAACATTGTTATAATTTCTATCATTTTCTCCAAACCCAGCCCATGTAAATCAAATTCAGCGAGACCTATCTCCCCTTCAGCTCCTTGGGATCATTCTTTACTGTTCGTCTTCCCCGAAGACGTCGTTTTGTTTACGTTTCATGTTTTCGAAGTCGAAGTCACTTCCTGTCATGCGCTTGTAGATGTCTTTGATGTTGTTACAGGTTGTCTCGAAGTGGGTGGTGGCATCGTAAGACCGTGATGCGAATATCTGTGAAAGCAACATCAACGAATTGTATTGAAAGCTTTTTAACATGACCGACTGATGCTTGAAAATAATTGCTGTACGTGAAGCTCACCTGACTCTCTGTACCATCATCTGTAGGTTCATACAAATCACTTATGGCCACAAACCTGACAAAATAATGAAAAACATTACTCCTTTAAAAAGAGTATAACATTACTTAAAGGGACACTCAATTTTTTTTTAAATATAATCCAGCTCCCATATAGTTAAACATTTGATTTTTTTTGATTGCATCTAGCTGATCTCCGGGTCTGGCGGTACCACTTTTAGCATAGCTTAGCATAATCCATTGAATCTGATTAGACCATTAGCATCAAGCAAAAAAAATAACCAAAGAGTTTAAATATTTTTCCTATTTAAAACTTGACTCTTCTGTAGTTACATTGTGTACTAAGACCAACAGAAAATTAAAATTTGTGATTTTCTAGGCCGATATGGCTAGGAACTATACTCTCATTCTGGCGTAATAATCAAGGACTTTGCTGCTGTAACATGGCAGCAGCAGGCGTAGTGATATTACGCAGTGCCTGAAAATAGTCCCCTACTATTGAAAGTAACCAAGGGGCATATTTTCAGGTAGTGCGTAATATCACTATGCCTGCTGCTGCCATGTTACAGCAGCAAAGTCCTTGATTATTACGAAACACTTTGGTTATTTAAAAAAAACTTTGGTTATTTTTTAGCGCATTGCTAATGGTCTAATCAGATTCAATGGATTATGCTAAGCTATGCTAAAAGTGGTCCGCCAGACCCGGAGATCGGCTGAATAAATTCCAAAACAGTAAAAATCAAATGTTTAACTCTAGGGGAGCTGGAAAATAAGTATATTTTCAAAAAAGTGGGTTCTTCCTTTAAATGCCAAACCTCCAATACTCATCAAACTTTTGAAGATTTGGACACATGTGCAGATTATTGTCATTATTTTGGACGTTTCACAACAATAGTAAAGTTTTAAATAGAAATATGCATAATGTTTTGACAAAAAAATGTTAAACCAGCCTATATTATCTTATATTTTACCACTACTTTACTACATTCTCTAAACGAACATCATAAGGGTGCCTAATATAATTTTAAAATCTGGTCCAACAGAAATCCTCAGTATAGCAGACATAACAATATTCTTCACTTCGCATGAAAAGGCAAAGAAAACGTTTAGGAAAACTGACTTTTGGTCAATAGGCTCAAGAAGTTCCAGAGCAGGTTCAATTTCAGCTTCAGGATCCGAGGTTTCCACAGTAGTGCTTGCAATGGCAATGTATTTCCCCTGAGCCGCCACGTTATGAGCGTAGGAGATCATGCACACGTAGATATCTAAGTGCAAACAACAAACAAATACACATTTACTATAAAATCATAGCAACTTGCACCATGCAGCTCAACTCAACTGCATGAAATGGAAGTAGCACCCTCTAGTGGTGAAAATGCACATGCATCTAAATAAATTTGGTAGACACCTTTACAGCTTGCTTTGCATTTGCTGTGTGCTCCTAGGAATCAAACTCATGAACTTGGAGTTGCCAGCGCCATGCTTTATCAGCAACTACCCAGGAAAAATGACACTATGCTAATGCATGCATTCACGTAGGTCAAATACATATAGAAAGTTTGTCACTCCTGAAGTTACTCCCAGTCCAACTTTTCTAAATGTATTCGGCTGTTTTATTGATTATATTTAAAAAATAAAGTAAAATGTGTTCGTTACTAACCTGATTTGCGGTTCACCTGGTTCTGAGGGATGATGATCTGGCAGGAGTTAGCATCATTAGTGTTTTTTATGGGATGGTTGAGGACGCAGATGACCCGAATCACCTGGCCTACTTTGTGAACGCGGTCCGGGATGTAGCTGGGGTCACAGATGAGCTGTTTGCAGCGTGCAATCTATTATAAAATTCAGTAGATTTTATTTATAAACCCAAAGGTAACACTGTCACAATGCATTGTCGAGATTTAAAAACCAAACCAATTTTAAACATAAATTCTGCCAAAATTATTATGTATAAATGCTTGTCTGAAGAGTTTACCTCTCCCTCAGATTTCACTCCCACCACATGGCCATCCTCAATAACAATCTCATCCACTGGTTTGTTCAACATGTAGGTTCCACCATAAATTGCACTTAACCTGAAAATTTACAAAGGAGAAAGCCTCACAATTACACTTAATACATGATTCCTTCAGAATGATTTTGTGGTACAAAAACAAATATTGACATTAAATGACTGACCTAGCAAATCCCTGGGGCAGCTCTCCCAATCCGTACAGCGGGTAGAGGTAAGGGCTCTTCCCGTAGCGAGCCAGAGATTCACTGTAGAGTTTGATCCGATTGATGGTCTCCAGACACGGCTGCTCAAGGTAACTGGAAAGAATAAAAGAACATGTGAATATACCAATGTAATGGTAAATTAAATGTATGACCAATAAAAAAGAATAAATGGTTTATACCATTACCTGTAAAATTAGTAATTTACCAAGAAATACGTACAATGAAATATAAAGGTGTCGTACTATGCCAGAACCTATGTATTGGATTGTGGGTGGTTCATAAGTAAAAAGCAGG
Source organism: Paramisgurnus dabryanus (assembly GCF_030506205.2). NCBI lineage: Eukaryota > Metazoa > Chordata > Actinopteri > Cypriniformes > Cobitidae > Paramisgurnus > Paramisgurnus dabryanus. The sequence continues at coordinate 13,724,344 of NC_133357.1, read as the reverse complement.
TCTCTGCACTCCGACTGTATGCAAAATTGGTGCTACAGTTGAGTGAATCCACCCCTCTCAGGTTATATAACATGAGTGACACTTACTCATCTGTCCTGTAGAGGGCCAGGGCATGTCCTGTAAAATCTACGACATCCTGTCCCAGGTCAAACTTCTTGTACACTTCTCCCATCGTTGTTTGTTTGGGATCAACACCCTCGAACGTCTTGGGGTCATTCTCGTCAAAGTTGGCTACGAAAACTAGGAACTTCCGGAAACGTCTTTTCTCAAACATTCCCATAAGATCTAAACAACACAAGATGACAACACCATGCATTTTCGTTTTATTAATTATACATTTTGTATGCGGTTCGAATACTAAACACTTAAAAAATGCTTTACTTACTTGATGCTAGAGCCTCGGTCTCAGTTGAGGGCACTTTGTAGATTTTGCCCCCTTTATACACAAAGCTTCCCTCAACCACTTTGAAGTCTAGATATCTCGTCACTTCAGTGTATAAAAGCATCTTCACTAATTGGCCTTAGGAAAAAATAACAATGATAAAATGGTGATTGTGCAGCATTATGAGGGATGCTATACAAAACTACTATTTTTTTTATTGCGTGTTCCCTTCCCGAAACATGTTTCCAAAACAATCAAATCCGGAAAACACGCTGTCAGTATTTTTAGGTAAAATGCACTGGCTGATACAGACATCATCTTGGATTCATACGGATGCACATTTTTTGTTATAGATATGCAGTCGGCCATAATAGTTTCGTTCTGTTAGCATAAGTGTGCAACAATAGGTGGGTAACGGATATAAGGTTAGAAGTGTACTCTATCAGGCAACCCACTTCATCTTATGTGAGTGTACATGATTTTAACCATTAAAAAACACATTTATTTATGTGTAAAATATTTGTAATAACGACAAAAATATATATTTTATTATTATTATATTTTTTAATTTTTACCATTAGCCATTAGGAATTTTGGAATAAGGTCAACATTCCAGTCTCTTCCCCGTCCCATTGACTCTGGTGGGCTGTCTGAAATCCCAAATCTCTTATAGAGCTGTAAGAAAAAACCCATAAAATGTTAAATAAAAACACTTCCTGTATAGGACATATGAAAATGGTAAATTTGTATAAAACATTTATTAATAAATGTGTGCTATGTAAACATGATGACAACGTAGTGGGAGTGATAGTTACCTCCTCCAACGGTGTGATGGAGGAACTTTCACCTCCATAATAAGGATTTCTGTCCATATGCAAAACTTTCTTCCCGTTCACGGACATGATCCCAGAAAGTATGCATTCCTGTACAAATAAAACATTATTTGATTGAAATATTCAATTGTGTTTTGATGTATTTCTTTATTCATCTGTTAGCATGTCTATGACTTCCGCGTTGAACACTGGGATGCGAGACACCCCACCCATCCGCAGCCCGGATCAGCTGCACTATCCTCCATAAAGGAAAAAGCCTTAAAGAAACGATTTGGCTTGTTTATTCTTTATTTTAGTAAATATGTTCTTTTGCATGGTTTTATCCAACGTCAAATTCCCAGGTTTGTTAAAACGGACCGTCTAGCAATAATGACATAACAATAAAGCCCGAAGCAATAAAGCTGTTACTAAACCCAGCCCAAAATGGACAAAATTTAAATTACAGGCAAAGTATGAACTAACATCAGTTCAGTTAAACACAATACATCCTTAGTGTATTGTACAAAGAGCATAAATATCTGCAATAAACAGCTGAGAGACTTTCCCCATTACGACGCATGAGCAAATGGGATACCTGATGCCACTCCTTAGACACTGAACAGGGAATCAGTCATTATTTTTTAATAACCGCTTTCATGTCAGTACAACGATGCACCCTCAATAGCTTTAAAAATGTAGGCACATCACAAAAAATGCATTTGGGATGAACTGCTTTAGTACACGGCAGAAAGTGCGAGAAACGCTGGCTCACTACACACACATACAGGACTGGTCCAGAGGATGCGTCAGCAATAGGCCCTCGGGTTCATCTAACGCATCTGTTTGTACTGTCTGATTTATGAGAGCACGATAAGCATTCGAGCATCCATCTGCATAATCTTCATCTCTGTCAGAGATCGGTTGCTAAGCAAGCACATCATCAATGACTTCAATGCCATACTTACTGTGAGTCCAGTGCCCAATACGATAACATCATATTCCTCATCCATGTTGTATTACAGTGGATCTCCCGTCTTCAGTCAAATTTCCTCCGCAAAAAAATCTCCAAAACGGCGTTGATGCAGCAAAATATAAATGCGGAGTCTTTAAACAATTTGTTGTCTCGGTGAAACAAAACGACGTTATTGCGAACAGCTATCGCTGGATTAATTTGATAAGTATCTCAATTGATCACTGACTGAGGTCGGTCCGCCCGGCGAGAAGAACCAAAGATGGCCCTGACCACCGTACCACTTGCTCCAGCGACGTTGATACGTTCGCCAAAGAATATAGTCCACCTCACAAAACACAAATCGATGTTGACAGTAGCCACAGTAGAATGTTCGCTATGAATTATAAATTAGACACAAATACAGTTTATAAAAATAGCAGTGAATATTTAAAGCTCAGCTAGTCTAATTCATTTCATTTGGGATCGTCTGATGGTACTTTCACTTCCCAAAACCAGAGCTAAATGACACTAGGCGCTGTCACAGTAGCCAATATTACTCCGCCGACAACATTGCCTCATATATGCCTATTCAAGTGGTAATAATCAATATGAGGAATTTTCCTTGGGTTTATCAAAGCAAATGCAGTCATTGTTATATTCTAAGAGTATATTATATTATATTTTTATGGTTAAACATTTTATAAAATTACACTTAATGACAGAGGCATCATATCAATATATTTAGGTTTTAGAAAGTAGGCATATATAGTGTTAAACCACAGCACTCCAAAATGTTTAGAGACAAATGTTAACTCCGCATATATAAATATATGGAGTGGCACATTATTACTACAAGAGTATTGTTAGTCCAAAAGGCCTGATTTTTATGAATTCCTGGTACAATTTGATATCACATCCTTCATATGAAACATAAAAAAAGAAAGTGTAGGAATAAACAGACAACAGACTGTGAATTTTCAAAGTGTCCCACCTTTCTTTAATTCATCTATATTTTATTAGACTTCAAATTCTGACATTCTTATTAGTGCTAATGAAAAGCTATATAATTCACCCCCTTCCCACCGTTATTTGGAAAGCAAAAACAACTCAAACGTAGTTTATTTAAACGTTTGATACACGTTTCTGGACGTGCCCTACTCAGATGGATGTTCACGAACAGAAACTGTCCAAACTGCGCATGAATTGACGTCAAATTGAGTTGCTCTCGCGGTACTTTGGCTGCGCAGCGCTGCGTGTACTCTTGGCGTTTCACAGTCGGGAGGCTGCATCCTCCGGAGGTCGCACATGCAGGCTGCATACGTCATTAAGCCTGGTTTATTTCAGTTAACTGAGCAATAAAGTCAAACGCATATTACAACAATTTACGAGCAACTAAGAATAATAGTCAACTTTATAATAGTTAATATATTCAGAAATAAACTGTATGCCAATGCGACCTCTGGAGGATGCAGCCTTCCGTTTGAGAACGGCCATGAAGTCAGCAGTGAATCACATGATCCACTAAAAAAAACCTCACATGATCGACGCGCTGCTATTCACGTGACTCTTTAAAGCAGGATGACGGAAGTTGGTATCGAAATGCGGTGTAGGAGTATGTCAGCAATGGCCTTCGCTTCAGTTTTATTATTTATAATCTCATTTCACAGCTGTAATGCTCAAGTGCCACTGCTCATGTGGACCAGTGAGGGGTAAGTTAACTGTCTGTCTTTTAAATTCTTTTTAAATACACGTCTATATACCCTTCATTGATTCAACAAGCATTGTGTTCCCGCATCTATATTATCCAAAGCTGACTTATTAAATATCGTAGCCTTGGTAATTCCTTAAGAAATAGAAACTAGTTTGGTAAAAGTCTTGCATAGTTCTTTAAATCATAGTTTAAGTCCATATGATCTTTGCAATCTGACTGTATGTTTATGCTAAATTGACTTTTTGATTGACAGGTACAGTTTGCCACATCTGACCCAGCCACCAGCTGGCCATGCAGTGTCTGTTGAAAATTTCGTGTCTTATTTAAAATCTGCCTTGACCACTGCCCCACACAATGTTTTACTCTTTCAACAAGATAAGGTGAGAACTTTTAGTATATTGAAGTATAAATGCATCATACAGTGTAATATATGCAGTATCAGTTCTGTTTTACTGTGTCAAACTGCTTGGGTTATTAGTACAGCAGCTTCCCCTCAGACATTGGTATTTTTACCCTCATTGTTCCAGGATTTGTCAGTATAGTGTGACACTGAGCCACAATCTTACTTCCCCATCCATTTTTCCCTGGACATACCAGTATTTCATCACCCCTGTGCAATTGCAATCATCTATGTACTGAAATAATGCCAATATTTTTGTTTTGTTGCAATCGTACAAACTAGAAATATGAGGGACAGAAATGTCAAGTTATGGGATTATGTGTAGTAACCCACAGTTGCTAGATATTGGTCGTTTATTGCCTTAGAGGTGATTTTTTTAGGGGGACAAAACTAATATGTATTATGTACTAAGATATCAAGGCAAAGGTCATTGGTTCGAACCCAGAGAACAAACATACCGCAAAATTAAATATAGTTTGAATGCACCTTTGCTTTATGTGCCAAAGGGCATGAATGTTAAAGGAAAACACCACGGTTTTTCAATATTTTACTATGTTCTTACCTCAACTTAGACGAATTAATACATACCTATCTTTTTTTAATGCGTGCACTTAATCTTTGTACGGCGCAATGTGAATGTGTTAACATTTAGCCTAGCCCCATTCATTCCTTAGGATCCAAACAGGGATGAATTTAGAAGCCACCAAACACTTCCATGTTTTCCCATTTAAATACTGTTACATGAGTAGTGACACGAGTAAGTATGGTGGCACAAAATAAAACGTGGCGATTTTTTTAAAATGGATAAAAAATTAGTTTGCAGCACTTTGACCTCGGCGCGCAGTAACATTTTGTGGCTTCTAAATGCATTCCTGTTTGGATCCTAAGTAGGGCTGGGACAACGCGTCGACGTAATCGACGACGTCGACGCAAAAAATACGTCGACGCAAAATATGCGCGTCGATTCGTCAGACCCAAAAAGGCGGCGCAGTAGTAGCAACGCAATTGGCTTCAGTCCACGCCGGTTTCACACAGCAAGGGTGAGCAGTGCCTGCGGCCGCGCGGCGCATGGTTTTTTCAGCGCCCATGTTAACAAGCATGCACCCCGCCGCATGAGCAGCGCGAGCTCGCGGCTCGAAACGGATATAAACGGAGGTCGGAGCCAGCTGCAAATACTTGGGCGGCTCTGTAGCAACAGTACTGCAATCGTTTCTGCGTGGTTCTGCTGCGCTGCTCACGCTCAATTAAAGTGAAAGTGCTTTGTTTATGGTTTAAATGCTCGTGGATTTACGCGAAAAAGTGTCATTTTACCATAAAATCATGAATGTGATGCCAAGTGTGTTTTAAACAGTCATTTGAGCAATTTAACAGAAAGCAATGAAATATGTCACTGTTGCCAGAAGACTGCGCTTTCATTCACTCTCTGTCCAGCAGTAAATGAGTCCTTATCTATCTTAACAAACTTAAGAGAAAGAGATTTAATAATATATGTGCTTTTTAAGTCTATAATTGTGTTTATATCTGTCATTAAATGGACTAGAACAGCACGAAAACAATGTGGATTAAACAAATCTAGTTATAAAAATTACACAGACCATCAAAAGGCACATTGAAGAGGTTTTGCTCATAAAAGTAATTTGAACTTGAGATTTTTATACGGTTACTTAACTGCACAGTATGTACAGTACAAATGCTTAATTGAATGCTACCTCTGTCTAAGAATGCATTATTTTGCTCTTGTATAGTTTTTTTTTATTTTGAAATTTTAAGAGCAATAAAGATATATTGAAATGTTTACATTCAGTTATGTAAATCAACATGTATAACTTGCTATTACTTAATTAATGGGGAGATAATCGAGAATCGAATCGAATCGAAGTCGAATCGGACTGACAAAATGAATCGTTAGATTAATCGATGCATCGAAAAAATAATCGCTAGATTAATCGTTAAAAAAATAATCGTTTATCCCAGCCCTAATCCTAAGGAATGAATGGGGCTAGGCTAAATGCTAACACATTCACGACACGCTGTACAAAGAGTAAGTGCACACATTGAAAAAAGTTAGGTATGTATTAATTCGTCTAAATTTAGGTAAGAACATAATAAAATATTGAAAAACTGTGGTGTGTTCCTTTAAACTATAAAGCCCCTGAAAATCATGTCAATTTATTGGGCAAATTTCTAATTTAATCATGCATATGTGACAAAAGTGTAAATACATTTATTCAATCTAACAAATAATATTTTTGTGTATTCTTTCCCCCTCTTTATAGCTTAGCATAGATGACTTCACCGTTTATGGTGGTGTGTTTGGGAACAAGCAAGATAGTGCCTTTTTTAACATAGAGGTGAGTCTTGCATGGTGGCTTAAGGTTTTTGCACAGTACTGTATATGTGGATTATAAACACAATTTATTATTTTTTTTCCTTTAAAGGCAGCACTTCAGGCATCATCCAATCCCCTGGTGTTGCCTTCTCTTGAATGGTCAACATCAGATTCAGTAGCAGAACTCTTTGAGCGGGAGCTGAGCATCCCGGTGGTCCACATCAACCCGAGCACTCTGGAGGAAATCAAGCTAAACCCATCACAACCTTCACTGCTGGCTCTCCACCTTCCCTACACTTCTGGGTAAGATAGTGTTAAAGGTCTGCATGCTTTTAAATTAAAGGTAGGGTAACAGATTTGATCCTGAAACATTTTTAGTTATGCTGGTTAAAAGTCTCCTCACATTCTGATAGCAATCACTGTGTTAAGTTGTTTAAATGTATTTGTAAAAATTTATGTCATCTGTGAAAGGCGTAGGACCAAAAAATGTTCAACAAATCATAGATTTCGGTCCGAACGGACGTTTCCTTTTATGTCCCTCATACGTAAGCGTAATTTGAATTCCCACTGCGCAGCGAGTCCACGCAGATACCATACGTCATCGGCGCGTTCACGTGCGCTCTGTCTGTAAACAGCGAGAACAGCAAACTTTTCTGCTGAATTGACAACCTACACAGGAGCAACAAAACTAAATGCATCTTTTATAACAACAACAGCAAAAACTGCCTGGATCAGCAAGAGCAAAAACCCAAATTAACATCGGAAACTTTACTGCTTTACCGTGAGATGCAAACAGCTACAGGAGGCAAAGGGTCTGAAAGGGTCGTTGCACTGTTTATTTTGGTAAGGTAGGTACGCGATATGTTTGTATTGAGATGGATTCAGATATTCTACTTTGATGAAACGTTGTGTTGCTTATGAAATTTGTGTTCGTTTTCCGGATTAGCATAACGATATAGTTACTACGTCTACACAATCGAACGTGTGCTTAAACTAATTCTGATGTAAACCAGTTGTTTATGTTGGTTATTTTGGAAGTGTTATTCACTTTGTACTGCAAAGTTTTCTCACTGGTGAATGAGACATGAGACGTGACCGTCTGATCTGTGCGTGTTCATGTGTTTGGAAAGAGGCGTGACTTTGGATGGCGATTTGACTTGAGGGTGGGATCGGGATTTCATTGCTAGGCGGCTACCGTTAGTATTTTTCAAAATGTGTTACCCTACCTTTAATTATTGAACAGGAAGTTAACTTCCCTTTGATTTGTTTTGCAATGTTTCCAACTTCAGTGTTCACTCAAAGGAATTGCTCCTAAAAAATGGTGAGTTTTATTGGTTTTAATCAATATTCTGAGTCTTTTGAATCAGATTTGTATTCGTTTATCGTTTAATCTTTCTATCCTTGCTAGATAAAATCATAGGAGAGGTTCTCGCCATGTTTAAATCTCGTGGCGTACCTTACACGGCTGTATACACCGGGTTGAAGCCCTCAACGGTAAGTCGTCGTATTGCAAAAGTAGTATATACTTCACAGAGGCGGTTCTCACAAACTGTTCCCCTAAAAAGCTTATTTATGTTAATCTTCTGTAGGTCATTCAGGAGACCCCAGTAATGGTAGAAAGTTCTGTGGGACGATCTTTACTTCAGGCACCACCACAGCCACCTGTAAAACCTCCAGTTATATTCAGCAACACAGAGGGAAAGCCATGTATCCTGCTCTGGGCTGACACCCTCAACGTTAAAAACACAGGGGATTGGTTTGATCTGGGCCCACAGACCTTTGGTGGTTCTGCCAACTTGACTAGTTCGTTTTGCACTGACACCCATTCAAGGTCTGAATAGAGCAAGCTTTTTTTTTAAAGGACATCTCTTTCAAAATAATTGGTTAATATGTGGAACATGGGAGAATATATGAGCTCAGATGCAAAGGACACTAAACGCAACCTCTGTCAAAAATGAGTTCATGATAAATCCATCAGATACTTTTCGCTTCAAAACTTTTAATTCCAGCCACAAATAATTCAGAAATACCGATTTGTTGATAAAATCCAATTAATTTACTTAATTTACAAGAAAACATGTCAGATGCACTGAGTTTGCATATATTCTTATACTTTATATCATTTATCATTTAATTAAAAGCATCACTTAAAATGCATTATCCTTATTTTTCAGTCTCGTCCTAAATTACAAAAATGTTAACGGGTTTCAAAACCTCAGGATGAAGTGAGTACATTGTATTTTAACACAAGTTTGGTTCACTTTTAGTGATACACATGCTTTGTGCATTTGAAGAATAAAATCTGTAAACTTTTATTTTTAATGCCTCTCCAAACCTCCAGCTTTTCCATGCGCAACATCTTTTTTCCTGTGTCTGCTCGTAAGTGGAGCATCTTGGAGAAGGTGGTGCTAGAGTTTGATGAGAAGAAAGCGGTCTTTAATGGTAGCGGTATCTATTCTCCTGCCGAATATTCCTTCCATTGCCAGACCATAAGCAGCACTGAGAGCCCCCTGCTGGTCCTTTTTGAAAGCGATATCCAGTGCACGCTGTCTTTTACCGATTTTCAGGTATTTCACACTTACTAGAAAGATGTTTACAGAGGCTTAGATATTAAGTTTTTGGTAGACGTTGACAATTCTTAGTATTTCTTTTCTGGTATTTATCCTAGAATAACATTTTAGGCGTTTAGGAGTAAATGGGTTAAGGGAGTAACATTAAAAAGCTAATGTTAAATGGAACTATTTTTTTAGGGTTATTTATTTATTGCCCTGACAAGTTTTATGATACGAACTACATATCATTAGAGTAACTAACAAACATAAGTCCTGTAATGGCAGCTAAATGAATGTGATGTCATTTGTTTTTAACAGATCCAAGGTTTCGGTGTTGCGGGTGGGGATTTCTCATATGCCAGTGATTGTGCAGGTTTCTTTACTCCGGGGATTTGGATGGGTCTGCTCACCTCTCTGCTCATGGTTCTGATCCTCACCTACGGCCTGCACATGATCATGCAAGTTCGCACCATGGACCGCTTTGATGATCCAAAAGGCCCAGCTATTTCAGTGCCTCAGTCTGAGTGATTTGAGCTAGACATTTGTTTGATTTGTATAAATGTTAATAATTCCAGTCTGTTATGTTGGTAATCAGGATTTCATGGATGTAGGGTACATATTTGAATGTTTTTTAAAAAAAAGTGCATTTTAAGGTAAATGTTTATTTCAGTTGCTTATTGAAAGTGATAAGCCAGTACAGTACTTCTCACTCGCTTTACATGCGCATGTTCAGTTTCAAAAGGTTTCGAATAGAGTAGGCTAGTTTTAAAAACGTGTATGCATGTGCCTCTGTAAAACCAGCATGGCACGACCAACAGACAGTTTTTTATTTTATTTTTAGGACTACTATTATTTATCTCATTGTCTTTTAAATTTAATGGTTTACCCTCTGCTGGAATTGCGTATTTGTAAATTTGAGATTTGCCAATATTTAAATGTACTTCAAAGATGCATTGTATGCAAGCGAATTCTAGTTAAAAGGAAATAAATGGATCAGGAATTAGAATCAACAGTTATTTATTACGACCATTTTGTTTTTTAAATAATTGGTCATTAAACTGTGCTCCCTTAATAATATGTTATTAGTTTAGGACTACAATAAGGTGCCAAATTGTTTTTAAAGGGGTCATAGCGTGAAAATCAGACTTTTTTCATGTTTAAGTGCAATAATTGGGTCCCCAGTGCCTCTATCAACCTAGAAAATGTGATCAAGATCAACTCAGTAACTTTGTTTGTGTAAGCCATTTTCGGCAAGAAAAAAAGGTTGTTCAGATTTCGCCTGTTTTGTGAGGTAGGTAGCAAGGCGAATTACAATAATACCGCCCCCTTTATCTGCACTATTCAAGCACAGCACTGCCAGAGAAAGAAATAATCCTTGACGGCACAATTGAGTTTCAATTATAACAAACCACCATCATTGTGATCAGTGTTTGCATTTTTTTCCGCTCATTTCCATTTTAAAGGACACACCCAAAAACGGCACACTTTTGCTCAGGCCTACAAATTTGCAATTTGAATATGCTATAATACATTATATGTGGAGTATTTTAAGCTAAAACTTCATATAAGCACTCTGGGGACAGCAAAGATTTCTTTTACATCTAAAAAAAAATCTCATATGACCCCTTTAATGAACATTATACATGTTCATGTCAATAAAGTACATTATTAGTGCTATGAGTTGTAAATTATATACTTAAAAACCTGATGTAAAACTATTACCTTGCTGTCCTCCTCAAATTTGTTATAACAATTAAATTTAAAAAATACAAACATTTGTGTGTGTGCTAAATTACACTAAAGCTCTTAAATGTTCTTTAGATTTGTGTTATGTTTTTTTTTTTATAAAGCTATGAAAATATTTTCACAACATTTATATACAACTATGTGTGATTCAACTAAACAGTTCTGGTGTAAAATGCTTTGTGAAGTCAGAGATAAATTTTAAAAACATAAATATTTTTTTTACACATTTAGATAACTTTAGTGTAACTAATAATTGTCATTATAACCAAAACAAATCTAAGAACATTGAGACTGTTCTACAAGTCCATTTATGAAATAATTTCAGTACCAAGATAAGCAAAGCATGTGTTTATTTTATATGCCATTATCCAGTGAAAGTACACACATTTGATCCTGTATTTGACCTAACTTAGCAAGGTTATCTCGTTATTTCCTATTGCAAAGTGATTCTGAAACACAACAGTGATTATGAAAGTTGTTACCCAATCAAGCGTTTAATTTTGCCTGTGCCGCTTTTTATTTTCATCTGATCTGACCCAGAGGAGCAAAAGCAACAGTAGTATTAGATGCAAAAGTGAATGATGCGAATGAATGAAATGTATGTTGTGTCATAATATGTGTTACAATGTAATAAATGTACAATTACAATAGCAGTACACTTGCATGAAAACCATTACAAAACACAACAGGCAGTCAGATTAACTGCTAAGCAAACAAACTTTCAACATTATAAGTAGAAAATATAACAATTTAAAGCTTCAGCAACTTTCGCATAAATCATTAAAAGAAAACAACTTAGTCTATTTTGTGTCAGGAACCCATGCAGTATTGAGAGGAGCATTAAAGACTTTGCAGATCAAATTTAAAAGGGTTTTCTGAAACTTCTTGTAACACAATATTAATAACATCATGCTAAAAAAGAAACTGTTTTATTTTTGCTTTGAATAATAATAAACTGTCAGTTTACCGGATCGATATCAATTATGTCTCTGCATAACGAAAAAGAAAATCTGGAGTTTATAAACTACCATTAAAAAACCATCTACACACTTGAACCTGTTTCTAAAATAGACAATTTTAATAGTGCAGTTTTTATTAAGTGGTTAAATACCTATTTCTTAAGTATTTCCAAACAATTATAAACAAAACAATCCATTCACATTTGTACAAGAAATATAAATAATTTAAACTGATTATTTGGCCTAACATAGTAAATTCAATAACTATAACACAAATTTAACAAGCCTTATTTCAAGGATACAATGATCCAATCTAATAAAAAAGGCACTTTTAGGTAACACTCACTCCAATTTAAAATTTGCACAGCAAATCACATTCTGTATGGGTCCATGCATTTACTCCAGTTAAGATATTTATATTTTTGAAACCAGACATATTAATACAAAATAAGTGTCGTTTTAAAGCACAACCATTTTGACTGGGTTCTGTTTGGGATGAAGGGTGATCAAATCATTCAAGTGCATCAGGAGTTCAAAATAAAATTACATAATAAATAAAAAACCTTCATAAACGTAAATTAAAGATGACGTTTGTATGAAGAGAGCTTTCTCAGTGTATAAAGACAGAATGCAGAAAAAAAGTTGGCATTTGGTATTGGGTGAAGTGATTTTAAGACAGGCTTTGACACACAACAGTGGATCTTCAGATGTTCTAGTGAAGATTCAGAAACAGTCTTGTGTGATACATTTTGAGGCATCTTCACCTTCCACCTAACATTTCTCCTTGGGAACTTCATCGCTATTATTAGATCTGTAAAAGAAAATGATAAAGTAACCGATTTTAAAAATTGACTGAGTAATTCATTTCATTTACAGGTTCGAGGCAGAATGAGAAATCAGGCAAGTTTAGTATTCTGAAAAATAAACAATACTATAAAATAGACACTTTACTTAAAAGGGAGACTCCACTTTTTTTGAAAATATGCTAATTTTCCAGCTCCCCTAGAGTTTAACATCTGATTCTTACCGTTTTGGAATCCATTCAGCTGATCTCCAGGTCTGGCGGAACCAATTTTAGCATAGCTTAGCATAATCCATTGAATCTGATTAGACCATGAGCATTGCGCTAAACAATAACCAAAAAGTTTCGATATTTTTCCTATTTAAAACTTGACTCTTCTGTAGTTACATCGTGTACTAAGACTGACGGAAAATTAAAAGTTGCGATTTTCTAGGCAGATATGGCTAGGAACTATACTCTCATTCTGGCGTAATAATCAAGGACTTTGCTGATGTATCATGGCTGCAGCAGGCGTAGTGATATTAAGTAGTGCTCGAAAATAGTCTGGCCATTGAAAGTTACTGAAGGTACTATGTTCGGCTGCTGCGTAATATCACTATGCCTGCTGCAGTCATGTTACATCAGCAAAGTCCTTGATTATTACGCCAGAATGAGAGTATAGTTCCTAGCCATATCTGCCTAGAAAATCGCAACTTTAAATTTTCCGTCAGTCTTAGTACACGATTTAACTACAACAGAGTCAAGTTTTAAATAGGAAAAATATTGAAACTCTTTGGTTACTGTTTAGCGTGATGCTAATGGTCTATCAGATTCAATGGATTGTGCTAAGCTATGCTAAAAGTGGTATCGCCAGAACCAGAGATCAGCTGAATGGATTCCAAAACAGTAAGAATCAAATATTTAACTCTAGGAGAGCTGGAAAATGAGCATATTTTCAAAAAAGTGGAGTGTCCCTTTAAGAAGCATGTTTTTAGTACTTCCAGTAATACCAAACTCAGACTATAAACTAAAAGATTGGCACTAAACATTAAACCATGCAATAAGATGCACAATTACACCTATGGTAAGGGGTCTTCTGCTGTGTGTTGGAAATGTCTTTAACAAAAAACCAGGAGACTTTTCCTTGAGCTGTAGTCTTTATTGCAAGAAGCAATCTTTAAATCAGAGCGTATCCTTTCGTGCGCGCCAGTCATCAAGACTGACAATTGTTAAAACTAGATTGCATTGATACAAGTCGCAGTCCCCAAAAATAGAAACAAAGCTCTCAACTTTCAATAAAGAATGTAAAGGAAGTAGCAGAGCCACTCCCAATCCTGAAGTTTTATCAGCCTAAATCCCATCAACATAACTGACCTCTTCATTATCATAGAAATGGGTTCACACCTTAGACTTTGTTGGCACTCAAGTTTGACTCAGGGCGCACTCATATTAGGGCTATCCCAACCAAAGCGTGCCAGAGTGCGTTTGTCCTCCCTCCCTACCCGCATACACTCACACTACTTTGACCGATCCGAGCCCGGGCATGCTTTCCTCATTAGGGTGCATTAGGGTCCTCATTTAACAGGAAGTTAAAGCGCTCTCTTAACACTAGAACCCATCTCAATGTTAATCTTAATGTCAACTCCCTCAGTAATCTGGATAGAAGCAGTCAAAAGTGGAAAAATTTATTAAAATACCACATGTAACCGTGAATGTGTCTTTCTTGTCCACTTGTGATCCGATCTTAATACCAGGTATAAACAGCCTTACAGATTGCAATGTTACCTGCAGTTAGCTCTCAAACATGATGACCATACATATAAAAAGAAATATTTTCCCACGTATCTTTTAGACTTTATGCAATAGCCCTTGTGAAACACATATGTCATCATATAAGCCAAACAGAAGGGCAGTGTCACCACAAACATGTCTACTAATGAAACCTCTAGACCTCTTAATAACAAATCATGAAGAAAGTTGCATAGTTGCCCATTTCTTACCATACGAGTAAGGGAAGTAAGGGTGTTATAAATCTTCCTCTCCATTTCCAGTCGGCACCTTTTCGTGTTTTGAGCTGCAACCCAGAATTTCGGTGATAGTCAAAATGTGCGTGACTAAATATCTTGATATGCTTAACCTCAGCCCAACTACGCACTCGCAAAACCTCACCCCAAACCAGTGACAGACCAACACAGAAAAGCCTCCACCACCAAAACAAAGCAGCATGCAGTTTTGAATATAGTCTATTAACATACGTGATTGCAAAAATTCATAAAAGTCCAAAAGACATTCACATGGGAACTTCACACTTATCTATTTGGCAGAGTTCAGCCAGTGTTTGTATTTTGGCCCCTGAAGCATCCATACTACTTTAATTTTATAAAATTAATGACGAATATTAAATTCATACACGTGACAATATAGTATATTTAGTACTAAATTTATTTAAATCTTTCAAGTAAAATTTTTGTTTTACTAATCTCCGTACTTAAATAGGAATGATTGTTTACTGTACATTTGCTTAGTCTGAATTTTATAGTAGTTATATTTGTCATCTAAATTAAGTAGCTATAAATAATAAACCGCATCTACATTTCCCATGGAAATTTTACCCAAGCCTTCCACCTCAACCTTTAAAAGGAAAACACCACCGTTTTTCAATATTTACAATGTTCTTACCTCAACTTAGATGAATTAATACATACCTATTTTTTTCCATGCATGCACTTTTAATTTTTGTAAAGCACTTTGTGAATGTGTTGGCATTTAGCCTAGCCCCATTCATTCCTATGGCTCCAAACAAAAGTTTCAGTTTGTGCCAACCATACTTACTTGTGTAACTACGCATGTAACAGTCATTAAATAGGGAAAACATGGAAGTGTTTTGTGGCTTATAAATTCATCCCTGTTTGGAGCCATAGGAATGAATGGGGCTAGGCTAAATGCTTACACATTTATGAGGCTCTGTACAAAGATGAAGTGCATGCATTGAAAAAAGATAAGTATGAATTAATTTGTCTAAGTTGAGGTAAGAACATGGTAAAATATTGAAAAACTGTGGTGTTTTCCTTTTACATACAACTTTTTACTATTAGTTATTATTACTGTAGTACTGCCTAACACAGTGTGCTATGCAGATGCTACAAGACACCAGTGACAAGCAATATTAGTCATTGAAAGTGCTGTGAAATAAAATCAGGCAATCAGGAAAATGTGTGGAGTAGTTCTCTGAATCTTGTGCATTGACAATACACTACACAGTTGATCAGTTTTAGGGTTTAATATACTGGTGTGGGACTGAATTTGATGTATGGACGGAAAAAAATAGAAACTAAACCAAGGACAAACTACAGTGTTTCTTGTCCCCTAGCTGTTATGGCTGGATAGGACAGAAACGCTGATAAAACGAGAGAGATTCCCTCTATTGCTTGTCACTTTCATGCCTTGTAAAGACAGTTTAAGAGGATAATAAGATGTTGAGGAGTTCAAGAGTGTCAAAATGAGTCAGCACCAAAGAAAAGAAAACAGACAACAAAGCAGACAAGCAGTTGGTGTGGACCAACTGACACAAAGTGGTGCATTAAACTTACTTTTTCTTTTTGAAGTAACATGCCACAGCTACAAGCACAGCCACAAGCCCAAGCACACCCAGACTCCAACCAAGTGCTGAACAAGAAGGAAATATATTTTAGTTACACATTACAAATAAAATACCAAAATCATTCAAACACATTAACAACTACAAAAGATGGTTTTGCATTAGAAATACAACTGTGACTAAAGGGCTCGCACATAACGGTGGCTGTTTGCCATTACAAAATGGGAAAAACATTTTAATATTAGATAACACGGTGTATACATATATTTATATATGTTATAATAAAATAATGTGATGCTTACCTGTCTTATCAAAACTTTCATCTTAAAAATAAATAAACAAAACAGAAAATTATTAAAGCATATTAACTGAACCATTAAATATAAAGCAGAGACATGGCTCACCATATTCCTAAAAATATAGCATTATAATCCCCAACCCTATCCAAACACTTTAAACAGAACCAGAATCGAAAGATGATCGAATCAGCTCTTTATTGAAAAGATCAGTCATTTTGACATTAAAACTATGCAAGAATAAAATAAATACCGGTAGATAAATAAAACTAACACTTGAAGTAGAATTTATTGCTGAAAAGAAGAAAAAATAATTTAACCATCCAATTTCATCTCATTTCTAGGGCAATTCAGTAATCTAAGACTGGAAATACTACGTGTACAGTTGGTATTAACATAACCAGATCAATCACTTATGGCAGTGTGTACAGCTGCCGGCTACACTCTTTTAAACGTCACAGACGTTGATCAAACTTATTTTTATTAAACACGCCTTAACTGATCTAATCAATTGAACAATACATGTTGAAACAGAGAAACACTACTGTAACCACAAAAGTATAGTTACTTTACACAAATTTAGGGTAAACTGACCTCTTTTTATGTTTCTACATTTTAGTCTAGTATTTTTATTACAAATTTCTACATCACAACAAGCTGCCCTAATACTGCATCGCAAATACTGCCAGATGATTTTGATTATTTGTTATAATGTTAAAGTCCCCCTGTGGTGAAAATCAAGTTTTTATTCGGTATGCACAGAATAACTGGCAACCAAAATTATTCTGCTGAAAATAGCAAAAAAAAATTTGGTGTTTGGCCGAACAAGTGAAAAGAACACACACATTTTACCGAACAATGAGATCTTTGATGACGCAATCAAGTAACGACCAGCTCAGAAAATAGCGCAAATACAGCAAACATGTTGATGAAAGCATTTTAAAGTGTCAGAAAAAGACGCAAAAACATACAGCACTACAAGTTTCCTTTATCATTTAAAATCAAGACATCGTGAAAGCCATGCACCGTATGAGAAAGATCCTGGGTATTTGTCAGTTATGATTGGCTAAAACCTTTGCACAGGAAAGATGAACAATACAGATGGAACCATACAGATGCAGAACAAATATCAGAAATACAACACACCAAGAGACAGGGTGCAACATGCACTACTTGAACTTAAAGTCATATATACCACAAGAGCAAAAAAGGTCAGCCAGCAGAACATTTCAAGATTGACACACCAACCAAAAATTATTGTTGCTACTTCTTGTGCAAACATATTTTTCTTATGTTAAATAGATAAGTACAAGGTTAAAGGTGACATAGAATGATTGAACAGAGTATTTATCCTTGTTCTGTGAGGTGACATGTAGACAAAAAATTTTTTTGTTTGGGTCTGTAATGCCTTAGAACAGGGGTGGGCATCGAGGGCCACAGTCCTGCAGAGTTTAGCTTCAACCTTAATCAAACACACCTGAATGTCATTTTCAAACAGTCCTGAAGACTTCAATTCAATTTTTCAGCTGTGTTTGATTAGGGTTGGAGCTAAACCCTGCAGGGACACTGGCCCTCAGGACCAGGAGTTGCCCACCCCTGCCTTAGAAGCTTCCTAAAAACCTCTCTCAGATAGCTCTATTAGGGTGGGAGATTTTAAACAAGTGGTTTTGCACCTATTTGGCTCCCCCTACTGGCTTAACTTGCAATCTCATTACTGATTGGCTGACTTTGCTGCCACTCTAAAAATGTAGCCAATTATTTTAAAGTGGAGGGGGCAGTGAGATGCCTGTGATGTCATAAGCATCAGTTTTTCAGATTGGGCCGTTTTCTGGCTGACATTTCTAAAAGAGGAATTTCTATGAGACTGAGATGTTTAGCATGTCTAGAACTTTTTGTATGTTCGTGAATGCGGGTAGACTACCATTATTCAACAAAGACAAGGTAAAAATGTTTTTTCAGTCTCTGTCCCCTTTAAGCATTTTGCTGAGCATATTGATTTGTCTTACTAAAAAGTTTTGGAACAAAAAGCAGCACAAGCAGGGCCAGTAGTTACCTTCGCATTTGAGCTTCAGATCTGTCCACTTTGTGCCCATACAGGTAACAAACTTGGAGGCTTTCAAATCAGCTGCTTTATATCCAGATTTACATTCAAATTCTACTGTGGATCCATCAGGGAATTTGTTTGTGTCTAATTTTGTTGCTTGTTTGACATTCTCTCCAAACTCAGGCAGTCCACAAAACCCTACATTGTAAATAAACAAATATACAGTACTGTAAGCTGAATTTGGAGGCTGTATGTCACTATTTTACCTCATCATGAGGAATCATAAGGTGGATAATGAATCCCATCAGTCAATTTTAGGCCACCATTTCATCAGTTTACATTCAACCAATTGTAAACAAAGACCAACTTGTCCAACAGGAACAAACGGGTTGTTAAATAAGGGGCTGTTTACATGCCACTGTTTTCAACTAAAAACATACAAGTTTTTGAGTTCTGGGCGTTCATTACACAACACCTGCTTTTTGGGCTTTCACAGCACTAGGGCTGCAATATGCATGTTGCAATACACATATTGCAATGGTTTACAATAACTAAATAATTTTACAGTCAAAGTTATGTGAAGAGAGAGAGAGAGAGAGAGAGAGAGACTTTGACTTTTAAGAGCTCTTTTAATTTACACCATTTTTACCTTACAAAATCATGTACAAGAAAAATACAAAATAAAGAAAAATAAATACCATTTCACCAGTCAAACAAAAAATTATCATATTCATCAATTGTCCCTAATGCATCTCTCACACCCCACCTCATCATAAAAAAGGGTACATTATCCACTTGTTTGTAATATGCATATTCAATTTTTACCCTGTATTCTACTAATGATTTAAAAAGAGACAACAAGTCGACATCTTCACCTGAGTTTTTACATTGATGTGTTTTTAAAATGGCTAATTTTGCTTGACCTACTAAAAAGTTGGCAAGCACACACTGTTCACGCCATGACTGTTTATACTTGCACCCAAATATAAAAAGGGTATTTGTAAAAGAAAAACCCAATTTTGAAAATATTTGTTCTAGAAGTACAAAAAGTGGAACCAACCTATAACATTCACAAAAAAGATGAAATATTGTTTCAGGAGCTTTACAAAAAGAACACTCAGGTAAAACCATTTCATTAAATTTAGAAACAAACATATTTGTAGCCAGTACACTATGAAGTATTCTCCACTGTAAATCACCACATTTCTTAGGAATAGGATGCTTATACAAAACTCGCCATGAGGGATTGACATCTTTAGGGGCAGAAAAATAAGACCTCCATTTAGTATCTATCCTTTCCTTTAACTGGCAAGCGTGCTCAGATTTAACACAAATATGATAAGCAGTTTTCTTCTCTATAGTTTGGAAGTCCAAAAACTCAAAACCCTTTAGTAGAAAACCCTCAGTGTTCTCTTCCAATCCTACATTTTTCGGGACAACTTCTAATGCAGGAAATGTCTTCAAAATTAGACCATCAGTTAGGACAGAATCTATAAATAACATAAATTCTGATGGGAAAACAGCTTTGAAACGCTTAACAATCCCATCAACTGTTCTCACTGACCTGATCCCAACCTGATCAGCAAGTGACTGTGCTGTACGCCACTGACCTCTTGTTATATCAAGCAGGTCTATAACTCTAGTTATTCCTGCATTCTCAAACATTTTGATAACAGAGTCTGATAATGGGGGCTGTACTTTAAATAGTGGATTGAAAAACAAGGGTTCTTTACACCCATAATGTTCATCATCCACTCTTGATAATTTTAGCAAGCTCCATGAGTTAAAAATTGATGCATGAAAATGTAAAAGAGAACAGCACACATTTCCAACAAAAGTTTTCTCAGTTAAAAAGATCTCTTTGTCAAGGCATATTCCTCTTAGATCTTTAAGAATATACCAACAAAAATAAATCCATGGCATACAATCATCAGAGCAGTATAACAATCTTTGCAAAGTTTGTAATCTCAATGCTCTAACTTTTGATTGAACATGTATAAGACCTTGACCACCTTCTACAACAGGAAGATACAAAATGCCAGGTGGAAGCCAATGATGGCCATCCCAAAAAAAATTAATAAAACTCTTTTGGATCTTTAAGAGTATATCTTTAGGGGGGTCTAAAACTGTAACCTTATGCCACAGCATTGAAGCAGCCAGATTATTGATTACCAGGCATCTTCCCCTATATGAAAGTTGGGGAAGAATCCACTTCCATTTTTGAATTCTACCAGTCACCTTGTCAATGACCCCTTCCCAGTTCTTTTCCATATACTGGTCAGTTCCAAGATAAATACCAAGTATTTTAATACCATCTTGGACCCATTTACACTGCTTTGGCAGCTGTGGAGGTCCTGTATCATACCAATCGCCCATTAAGAAAGATTCACATTTTTCCCAATTTATACGTGCAGAGGTAGCTTTCCGAAAAACATTTAGACAAGAAATCACATTGTCAACATCATTTGAATTCCTAATTATGAGAGTGACATCATCAGCATATGCTGTGAGTTTTACATGGGGAATTTTAGGGTATCCAGGGACCCCAACACCACATAGTCTCTCTCTCAGCAGTCTTAATAAAGGCTCAATAGAAATAGCATAGAGTAAACCTGACAGAGGACACCCTTGTCTTATTCCTCTTGTCACTGAAAAAGGTCTTGTTAATGTACCATTTACTCTTAACATACTATAAACATCAGTATACATGAGCTTGATGAAAGACACAAAACGACGACCAAATCCAAAAGCCTCAAGAGTTTTAAATAAATAAAGATGGTCCACTCTATCAAAGGCTTTTTCTTGATCTAAAGACAGAAATCCTATGTCCAGGTTATGTCTTTTTGCCACTGCAATTATATCCCGAACCAAAAAAAGATTGTCAAAAATGGTTCGGTTAGGAATACAATACGACTGGTCATTTTGAATAACAGTTTCTATGCAGTCCTTCAGTCTGTTAGTCAAAACTTTTGAGAAGATTTTGAGATCCACACACAACAAGGAAACGGGGCGCCAGTTCTTTAAATAACCAAGATCAAAGTCAATACCGCTCTCCGCCAACTTAGAGGAAGAATCTTTCTTTTAATGCTTTCTCCAAAAACATTGTGCAGATCCTGGCCAATTAAATTCCAAAAAGCTTTATAAAACTCTGCTGGAAGGCCGTCCAACCCAGGTGACTTTGCAGAATTTAGCTCCTTAACAGCTTTCGAAAGTTCAGCCATTGATAAAGATCTTTCAAGATTTGCCTTATCCTTCTCTGACAATTGTGGTAAATCATTTAAAAGTACATCAACTTCTTCTTCATTGCATGGCTCTGAACGATATAAATCTTCATAAAAAGCAATAGCCGAAGCATTAACTTCAGTTTGTTCTGTTAATATTCTTCCATCTGGGAGTTTCAATTGATGAAGATATTTATGCTCTCTCTGCTTTTTTTCAAGTCCAAAGAAAGAAGCAGTAGGAGAATCCATATCATTTAAGCGGGTAAACTTAGCCCTTAAAAGTGCTGTTTTGCCTTGTTCTTCAGCCAAGCTGCGTAGGAGAAATTTATTCCTCTCAAAAGAATCACTTGAGAAAGAACCTGTAGTATGATTACTGCTTTGTCCAAGAATTTCTTGCTCAATAGCTTTCATTCTTCCTATTAGAGTACTTCTGCTATGTGCAGTATACTGCTGACAAAAAATCTTAATCTGCACCTTGCCCACATCCCACCATTGACTTATTGATGGGAAATTAACTCTCTCCTCTCTCCAAGCACTCCAAAAGAGATGAAAAGAGTGAATAAAGCAGTGATCCTGAAGTAGCCTAATATCAAAGTGCCAGAGTGACTTATAAGATTTGGTGGACTCAACAGAAGCGGTCATAGAAATATAATGATGATCTGAGAGAAAAGTAGGTGAAATAGAATTCCTAAAAAATCTTTCCCTATGACATGCTTCAGTATAAAAACGATCAAGCCTAGCTCCAGACATATTATTTGAGTTTACTTTTAGCCAAGTATACTGTCTAAGCCTAGGGAATGCTTCTCTCCACAGATCAACAAAGTTATATGTATCAACTACACCTTTAAGGGTTTTAGCTGAACAAGGATGAGGTTCATTGTGATTCCTATCCAACTCCTGATTTAAAGTACAATTGAAATCCCCCCCCAACATGATAATATTGTTCTGGGGACACTGTGCCAACGCGTCTGACAATTTTCCAAAAAAATCTATGCGTTCCCTACCTTCATTTGGAGCATACACATTAAACATAGAAAAACTTGTTTCACTCACAGTAACATCCACCCGTAATAATCTTCCTGGTAATATCTC